>NC_083561.1:6435216-7685216 GCF_019925205.1 Metopolophium dirhodum | reverse complement strand
CGTAAATTTCAAAATCCCTGTTTGAGAACCTCCACGGGTGGACCTCTTATTCACCTTTTTTCGTGACAAAATGTAGCCGATCTTCTTCCCCAACGTCTAATTCTATCTCTGTATCAAATTTAATCGCAATCGGATAACAGTTTAGGAATACAATAATACATAAAGGACATACCTAGGTAGCAGGTAGGTAGAAACAATTTTTGTGTTTTATAGATATAGATAGATTACTGATCCTTGTGGGGGATACCATTTTGAATATCATTTACAATAATATTTATATTAATATTGGTCATAAGTTCTTATATAACTTATAATATATTGTTCACCATTTAACATTTTATTGCAGGTATAACTTTAATAAATAAACATGGTCTATAGAGGTCAATAGGTCATTATTACACTTATACAACATCTCCCCTAGCCATAGGCTAAAGGCACACATAGTGTGGGGGGGGGGGGGGGTGCTAAGGAGTGTGTAGCACCCCCCAGGCTTCAAATAAGTATCCCCAGTTCCCATGTAATAACATTTTATAATATAATTATTTTTAAATATTTTGAATATACAATATATTATGTACAGTATAGTTGCCTAATAATTTATATAAATAAAGAGAATATCGATTATATTAACATTTATACAATTTTGTATTATAAGATAAGTGAGGGGAGGGGACAAAGACCCCACGGATCTGTGTACCATAAATTATTCCAGCACCCCCTACATTCACACCCAAGTGCGCCTATGCCCTTAGCTACGCTCTTGCAGTTGTTTTCAATTTTCAAACAAAACCAACAGAATTTTGAAAAAAAAAAACAATTAAATTTATTAAGAAAACAAATAAAGTACAATAGTACAGCGGGTACGATTATATTATTATAATGTTATTCTCCTACCTATATAAGTTACCTATAGCTATATATAACAAGTAACAACAGGCACCTATCTACAAATTATTTTCATTAATATCGAAAAATGCCATCACTTACGACATTTGCTGACGCATACACATATAATAATATTATATATCTAGAAATAGCTTGCAATATTAACTCTTTAACGTGGACATTAAAGTAATAATAATAATTTGTATTTAAATCGGTGTAGAACAATCGCAAAAAAAAATGTTTTTCGACGTAAATACCACGTGACCTAAAAATGAAACGAATATTAATAATAATAATAATATTATTCGGATGATCACGTGGGCTTATGGGCCCCCCTTCGCTGAGGCCGTGTCTTGTTGAATGTTCCACATCTCGGAATACTCGGACGCGCCGTTCTCCATTAGCCACTGGTGACTGCCTCGTTCAGCGACTTTCCCGTTGCGCAATATCAATATGTCGTCCGCATCTTTGATGGTCGACAGCCGATGGGCGATGCACACGCTCGTCTTATCCTTAGTAGCTCGCCGCAATGCCTTCAGTATGTTCTATTGATAAGAAACATTGTATTAACGATAAGATGTAATATAAATTATGATCGATTGATGTATAATAACTATAAACGAGACGAAACCACAAATAAAAACGAAAAAGCCACAGAAAATCAAAGCCCTGGCCCAATAATAAGTATACCTATCCGATTTTAATCGATATAGTTTATTCTATTTTACATGATTTTTATTAATACTTTTTTGAAAGGTATACTGGTCGCATGACTATTTTAGATTCTGAGCGGAGTGATGAATGTATTGGTTTTACAATGATGATGTGTGTTTTTTCTTAATTTATTAATTTGTGTCTGTCATCACTTTTTAGGACAATAAAAATACTTAGATTTTCTTCAACAGCACCTTTTCTAATAGGAAAGTGAATCTACTTGGTACTTTTGGGGGGGGGGGGGGGGTCAAAAGTATAAGTTTTCTAGTAGTTTCAAAAGCACCGAGAAAAATAAAATAAAAACAGGAATTTTTACGAAAAAATCGATTTTGGATTTTGGTGTAACTCTCAAACAAATAACCGTAGATATATTGACATTTTGACTAAATGTTTATAATATATAATAGCATTTTCTACACACACACCATAACATTTTAAAAATTATTTTGACTTGTTTTGAGCTGTTTACGGACATTTTCAGTTTTCAATTCTTTTAAGTTTTTTTTCCTATAAATATCAATAAAATTTTATTTGTAGGGTCAAAAAGCGTGAAAAGGCGTTAAATAGCGTCAATACAAACAAGCTCCTAACATATTGTTACAATAGCAGTTGAAAAATATTAAAAATACATAAACTCAATTTTTTTATAAGCATTTAAAGTTAAAATTTGACAAAATTTATCAAAATATCGTAATTAATCAACTATTGTAATAAAAAAATTATAAATGTGACTGAATAAAACGTAACTTTCAGATTGACAAAACGTACGGAAATTTACTGATTTCTAAAATATACAAAATCTATTTCAACTGTACGTTAGAATAAATTATAATATATGATTAGGAATACGTATAAAAGTACTGAATATGATTGCTATTTGGATATAGATACTATTGATGGAATCTCGTTTACAATATTAAATTCGGGTATTCACCACATTCCGCTGTGTCCGACATTTGACAGAATAGAACAGTGGACTCAGAGTAAAAAAAAATCTCTATACCCACTTATTACCTATATAATATTGTTAAAGATTTATAATAAGTGCGGCTTAATGATACGATTACCTATATAGATAATAATTGTATTAAAAATCTTTAACCCGGCGGCCAGCTTACATGCTTTGTTGTTTACAGTATACACTAGCAACACTATACACCATACCTGTTCGGTGATCGAGTCTAAAGACGACGTGGCCTCGTCGAATATTAAAATCGGACTGTCCTTAAGTATGGCCCTGGCAATGGACACCCGTTGCTTTTCACCGCCAGATATCATTAGGCCCCGTTCACCCACTTGCGTCGAATATCCGTTTGGTAGCTTTAACACAGAGTTATGAAGTTCCGCAAGTTTGGCCGCCTCGATGACTTCAGATTCGGACTTGCTCATGTCACCATAGTGGAGGTTATACATGATCGTGTCGTGGAATAAAACCGAATCCTATATGCAGATAAAACAAAAGAATATTAATATAATTTCTCACCCTAGAGATAATCTGCATAATTTTCTACTAGGTACATACCCACCCTGATACACAAATTAAGTAAATTTAAGTTGTATATTAAATAAATACCGCAACATAAAAATATGTAAAAATAAGCTTATTTAAAAAGACACTATACTGATCTTTACCTAATCCACGTTATATATGCCCGTATAGGATGTTATATATTGCAATAATTAACTATACCTGAGGAACTACTGCCATGCACTTCCGAAGACTATCCATATCAACGTCCTTGATGTTCTTGCCTCCGATGAGTATCTCCCCCGACGACGGTTCGAAAAATCTGAACAGCAATCTGATTATTGTGGATTTACTAAAAAGTCCATATATTGCACCGTTAAATATTTATTATTATTGTTAAGTTTTAATAACATAATAACATGATAAAATGCTATATTACTATGTATATATTATTATCACACGTATATAAAAAAATTAATATTTGTATCGTTAATCTTAAAGTAATATTGCAAAATGTAATAAATTATAAATATATACGCGGCACAGTATGCAAATTAATCTTAAATTTTTATTAAATGTATTATTAGATATTTAGATGTATTCTTATTTCTGTTAACAGGAAATTTTGCACTTTAAGAATTTAAAATGCACGTGTTCACATATTTTGTTCACTTTTAATTTTTAATACGTATTTAACATTTTTTTTATATATTATATTAAAATTCACAGGACTGATTATAATATATTTATTTATTTACTTAGGTATTATAATAAATTTGTTATTGAAGTAGACTGTTTGCACATTTCTGGGCCGCATAATATTTCATGAACGTTCATAGGCCCTAAGTGGCATTTTTCCAATTGGGAATATTTTAATTTTTAACTGTATGACATTGTTCAAAATATTATTTTTCAAACAACACAATTTTGGTGAAAATAGATTAAATAACAAAAAAGGCGGGCAAGTGGATGTAGTTCTGCTGTACAGTAGGCTACAAATGGGTCTCTGTATAAAATAGATGGTATTAAATTTGAATTCAATATTATAATAATATTATTATTATCACTGTATACAAAAAACGATTCTGAGCGGCGACGGTTTGTCAGTGTGGATATTTTATATTATGTTTATACCTAAAGTTATTACTAATTATTAATACGGTAGCCAGTAAATTAAATTATTATTATTAAAATTATACAACAAAATAACTAAAATCGTTATTCTTGGTTATTTAATATGTAATTTCGTCCAAACTTGAACACAAAATAACTATAATTTATAAATAAATATTTTTTAGATATTTTGGTTACAGAATAACCTACTTACTACTAACCTTGTTTTAAATTTTTGATCCTTAGCAATAAAAGTTGAACATTTTATAAATTAATAACTACAAAATCATTTTAAAATTTAAAAATTAATAAATGTTGTCAAAAATCGAACTTTAAATGCTTATAAAATAAATTTGTGCCTATGAATTTTTATATTTTTTAACTACTATTAGTAATTTTCCAAGCATTTATACCTTACAAAAAACATATTATTGACATTCATAGAAAAAAAACCTAAAAAAATGTAAAAATGTTCGTCAACAGCTCAAAACGAATCAAAAAATTTTCAAAACTTTTTGGTGTATAAAAAATGAAAATATAAACATTCAGTGAAATATTCATGTTTCTACAGTTTTACATTTTTGAATTACAACAAAATAAGAAAATCGCTACATGAAAAATCGAGTGAATATCCAATGTTGTAAAAACCTAACTTCAAACGCTTGGAAAAAATTTATTTTACTTTCTTCTAGACATTTTTTTTTTTTTTGATAAAGGGAGAAAATGTTATGAAGAATTTTGTGTTACATTTAAAATCTTAGATTCAAAAGAAAATTTTTATGAATTTCCAACATAAAATAATTTGCACATTTTCGTAATTTTACGTATTTTGTCAAGATTCAAACTTTAAATACTTAAAGAAAAAATTGTGACTGTATTTGAAATTTTTTTCAACTCCTATTGCAGAAACGTATTAAGAGTTTTGTATTAAATTTTCAAGCTTTTTGACTCAACGAATACAATTTTATAGACATTTATAGAAAATAAAATAAAAAAATTTGAAACTTAAAATGTTTGTAAACACTTTAAAACAAATCAAAATTTTTTGAATATTTTATTTGTTTAGAAAATGCTAATATAAACAACCAGTGAAAATTTCATGAATCTTCGGTCATTTGTTTTAGAGTGACACCAAAAACTAAAATCGATTTTGCGTAAAAAATCTTGTTTTTCCTTAATTTTTATTTTGTGTTTTCTTTCGCTTTTGAAAAATTATTAGGAGTTTTTTTTACTTTTGCCCCCTAAGAACCAATTAGATTCACTATCCTATCAGAAAAGATACTGTTGAAGAAAGTTTAAGCATTTTTACTGTCCTAAAAGATGATGACAGAAAAATTAAAATAAAAAAATTAAAAAAACACATCATTGTACATCAATAATCATCGCTCCGCTCAAAATCTAAAATCAAGTAGAGTACCAACGTCCTTATTTAAGGATGAGTACGAAAAACTAAGTTTTGTTTTTATACTCTAGTACAATTTAGAAACCATGTAATAGTATATTTTATGAAGACGCCCACGTTGTGAAGTACAGACAAGACTTCTGACGGAATTTGTCAGATTTGCTCACCCACTACCGGAACCTCCAACGATTGCGACTTTCTTTCCGGGTGGAACGACAAAGGACAGGTCATTCAAAATAGGTTTGCCATTCTGATATGCAAAGTTGACGTTTCGGAATTCGATGGAAGCGTTTTCTTTACTGATAGACAACGGGACGGCATCCGTTCGGTTCTGGTAGATTGACATAAAAAAAAAAATAAGAAACAAAACTTATATACGTGAATAGTTGAATGCAGTGACGACTGCCAGATAAACTACCGGTCAAATTGTGCATTGCACTGGGGTCATAATATAGTTTTGAAATAGTAGGGGCAATGGCATACTTAATTAGTAATCATAATAGCATAGTACTGCGTGCAGATGACTAGATAATGGAATATAGTAAATATGAATATTACTAAAGTAATATTATATGGATTATTCACATTTTAGACAGCTAACATTTATATAAAATGTTATATATTGCAATTAATAATAAAATAAATGTTTTTTTTAAATAAGTAAATATCTGAATGGTGGTTTTTTTTTAAGAGACCCCAAAATGTTCTTTTGCACTGGAGACCTTAGAGTTCAAGATTTGTCATTACTGAAAATCCAGTAGTAATATGTGATTTCGCACACCAATTAGTTATTCAGAAGTGATAAATATATAAATAATATACTGACTACAATGCTGCACTGATTATTTTACAGTGAAAACTAGATTGTTCAAATATTTTTGTGTTTTTAATAAAAATGTTAATAATTTATTTTAGGTTATTATTTCAAAACAATCTATACATTTATTAATGTAATCTTAAGCAGACCATTTTATTGAAAATGTCTGAAAAAAATATCAAATATTAGTAATTTTTTTTTTTAAATATTTAAATTATGGTATAAGGGACTGAAGTGTCAATAGATCATCCTCTATCTTTGTTCCAACTATTAACTACCAAAATAAAAACTGTCTAATTGTTAAATGCTCATTAATAAAAAAAAAAACTTATCATTCAAAATTCCATATTTGAGTTTAAATAAACATTTTTAAAATAGTATTATGCTTTAGCTTATACAATTACAACATAAGAAATTGTAAAAATGTGATTTATTTATTAAAAATTTAGTGTTAAGTATTTGAAACTATGTAAGTTTTATCTTTTTAAAAGCACAACAATTTTGTATAGATGGCAGATGCATACTTTAACAGACGGGTCACATGCCATTATCGCAAACATGGACTGCATGTCGAGCAACGCCTGTCGTACTTCACGGTAAACAGATCCCAGGAATCCGAGTGGCATGGCTAGCTGGAAAAGGAGACCATTCACCATTGCCAGATCACCAATTGTCATGTTACCTAATGGATTATTTACATTTAAATCTGGTTGCTTGATGTATTATTGTTTGATTATACATAAAATAAAACCAGTCAATAAAAATATAATCCAGTTATATTACCTTCAACTATTTGTTTTGCGGCTAATATCATTGCTGCGCTCATTGTTATGCTAAAAATGGCATTTTGACCAAAATTCAAAAGTGCCAGACTTGAGCTAGTTTTAAGCGAAGCCATCTCAAATTTTTGTAAGACACGGTCGTATCTGTTGGCCTCGTACAATTCGTTATTGAAATACTAAAATCCAAGAAAAAAAAATTATTTAATGTTTTTAGTTACTAAGGCTGAAACAAATTAAAGAGGGTAAAAGGTAGAACATAGGGATAAAATTACAATTTTACTATACTGAACCTTAGTATTAAACAAATTTAAAGTTAGATAAACTTTATGTGGAAATTAAAATGAAATGAATATATTATCTCTAGTAATTATTAGTTGTTAATTATAATATTTATTATAATTACACTACCAAAAAAAAAATAAAAAAAAATACTGGATGCAATATTGGTACATAGTACAAATTATTATCTGAAAGTAATTTATAGTTTGTCCTTAATTAGTTAGAATAATTAATAATTTTATCACATACAAAAATACCTTAACAGTTTCATAATTTATTAACGAGTCCATAGCTTTATTTCCAGCTTCGTTTTCGGCTTGATTCATAAAAATTCGGAATTTTGTCCTCCACTGGGTTATTAATAAAGTATAAGCTGTATAAATAGAGACACAGCCAAAGGATAATGCAGCAAATTGATAACCACAATTTAATCCCTAAACAATACTGAATAACTAAAAATGTGTTCAAGTTTATAGTTACAAAAACTTACCAAAATAGTGCTAACTAGTGTCAATTCAAATACAGTTGGTACAATATTAAATACCATAGCAGTAAGTACAAAGTTTATTCCCCGGCTTCCACGATCTATTACCTAGACAACCATAAATAAATAATTTAAAATAACTTATAATATAATAAGTGTATTATAAAATCTAATTGATATAATCACTATTAATAGATGTTTAGATGTTTAGGTTATTTCAAAATATTTCACATATAATTGAAGCCAAAATAGTAATACACTTTTGGATACATCTCACAGATGTCACACTTTAAAAAATACTACATTAACTTTTTAAAACAAAAATGAACATTAAAAGTGAAAATAAATAATAATACTAAAATATACTATTAAATACTGCATAAAATATTTTAATATTTTAATTTTAACTAATTTTACAATGAAAAAAAGTAACCCTTTAAAAATAGTTATTATTATGCCCACTTGATCAAGTTCTATAAGAAGTATGTAACCAAACCTTAGATAATGCACCAGTTTGTCTAGATAAATGGAAACTTAGATCTAAACTGTGAAGATGTAAAAAAACATTTCTGGCAATTTTTCTAATGGATTGTTGAGCCACACTAGCAAATACAGCATTACGTAGTTCATTCATACCAGCAGCAGCAGTTCTACAAACACCATCTGAAATTGTGACAGATCACTGTAAAGTTGTATTTTAGTGGTTTTACAATGATTTTTGTTATTTTTTTTTTATCCTGTAAACAACATTTCTACTAGAAAGAGTGCTTCGATTTCAACATAAAGTATCTTAACCTTTACCAAATTGGACCAAGATGGTACTTTGAAGAGGTAATTTTTCGATTTTCTCAATAGTTTTTAACGTCACAGAAAAACCACCAAAATTTATTTTTCTTACCTATTTTTTTTCCAACGCTTTTTATATCACCATAGAAACAAATAAAATTTAAAATTACCAAGTTCCACTAGGTATATTATTATAACAGTTACTTGTTAATACATTTTCTTTCGTCCGTTCAGAATTGTTTTTTTATCGAATGTAATCATTGCAATGAAATCAAATACTGTAATAATACACTATCCTGTCTGAAGACCGAAGGGACAATGGACAAACTTCCACCACCGCTGACCTATTCCATCCCGCTGCACTTACCCGCTTTTTTATATTATTAAATTGTAATTTATAATAGATAAGTTATGAAAACTATATATAACTGCTCTAAACTTAAATTATATAACAGAAAATTAACAAATTATTATGATTTATGTATTAATTTTATGATTTAATTGTATATTGGACTTATATATGTTAATTGTATATAAAAAAAAAAACAATCATTACATGTACATTTAAATGAAAATGATAATTATGGCTGCTATTTGAGTACTACTTCTGATCTTATTACTTCAAACTTACTCACACGATATCAACAGTGTCGCCGCAACAGTTAATACAGTTTCAGGTGCTGAATCCATAGTTAACAATGCATCCCCGGTAGAACCAAGTTTTTCGTTGAGATCATCCATGGCATATTTGAGCATGAATGGGACAGATACGTTCAACATTTTGGCGGCAGCCAATAGTCCGAGGGCCAATGTAACTCGTTTTCGAATAGTTACATCATCCTTTATATTCATTTAATTTTGTAACTGATATAGGAACTTTCATAAACTATTAATTAACATGAAAACCAACCTTTGGCCAAATGTACTGCATCATACCCAAGATCATATCTTTCCCTGTAATATTATTGGGTTCTAATACGGACAAGTTCTCTTTAACATGAGCCCCACCAATATGATAACATGTTGGAAGTGTTGCCAGTTTGTTTGGAATTCGCAGCTTCTTATGGCGATTGCAGAGGGCATTGTTTTGATGTATACTATAAGTAGAGATAGCCTGAAAAAATAATATAATATAATACTTTTGAAAAATATAAGAAAAAAATGAACATATTAGACATACAAACCTATATTAAAATTTAAAAAAAATTGAAAAATACTGCTAAAATATATTATATATTATATAGATAAATATAACAGTAATTGTTTATTATTTAGTAAATATTATGAATATATTTTAAATATTACATTTGCTTTTACTCACGTGACACATATTTTATTTATTGATTAATCATTTATACTAATATTATAGTAAAATAAATATTCTATATTTTCATATAATTATAATTTGTATAATGGGCTTTTTATTATATTTTAATTTTAACGCGAGTTATGAGTATTTTAAAATTGTAAATTTTTTATATATCTTAAAATACTCATAACTCGCTTTAAAATTAAAATATACTAAAAACTCAAGAGGTTGCCGAGATAATAATCTTAACTTTATAAGAAGCAATTCACTCTAGTTTTTAAATTAACGGAGCTACACGTGTTTTGCTGAGTGTAAAATTTGCTATGTTACGCACTTGTAAGACGGAGACAAAACATGCGGGTATAACGTCCTCTTAATACAAATGTATTGTATTCAACAAAAAAAAATGTCTCTGATTTTATTAACTATTTAAAATAGTTAGTTAATTATATTTTTATGCTATAAGAACTGAAAATGTATTTAAAAATATCCCCACAGAACTAGTTTATATTTTGACATATGTTATAATATGTTATAGCATTGTAACTTACAATAATATTTATATTAAGATGTGTGTACAAATAATTGTATTTAAGAGGACCTCGTACCCGCATGCATTGTCTCCGTCGTGTAAACGTATAGCATAGCAAATTGTACGTTCTGAATTCATTAAACGTTGTTAGGTATGTTTAATTTTAGAATAAATTGACTAATTATCAAATTTAGAAGTAAGAATATTATCTAGTTAATTATGTAGGTTTTTTTTTATATTTGAATTTTAAAAGAGTAGTGTTTGCACATTTTAAAATGCTCATACCTAGCTTTAAATTGAAATATAAAAAAAAACTAGTTAATATACTTACTTCTAAATTTGATAATAGGTTAATTAACTCTAAAATTAAACATGTCAGAGTTTAATGAACTATTCAGAACGAATAATTTGGTATGTTAAGCGTTTAAAAGATGGAGACAATGCATGTGGGTATGGTGTCCTCTTAACAGAAATATATTTAAAAAAGGAAAAATAATGAACTGTTAGATTTATTAATTACACTCATATAACACATACAAATTCACATTTCATTTGTCTTTAGATATCATATGAACTTCTTAGTAGTTTGTTTGTTTTATACAAATCATTATTAATAATTTGACTAAGATATATAAATTGAAGTTATATATTATAATGTACCTATATTTATTATACCCCTCTTAGTACCAAAATATAGGTATTCTCAAATGAACAATTTGTATTTGTTCAATGCAATAATCATTAATCAGCTATAATAATGACATATATTTTTAATGTAATTATTTGGTTATGACTTATGAGTAATGTTTAGTTATGTAACCTTTGTCTTTTTATAGGTACCTAGATACTGATATATGTTATATTAGGTACGTATTATGTTTATGAGATTTATTTTATTTTATTAAATGAACACTTAAATACTGATATTATTGTATTAAATAGACCAACAAGTTAGGCTATTATTTATTAATTAAAGAAACCAATTGGAAAAAAATCAACAAATTTACCTTAAAATATATTTATTCCCAACAGATTATGTTTTATAGATTATTATTTAACATTTAATGATTGCAAACATTTTTCAAGTAATCTCCGATTCTCCTTTACCAGCTCCGTAGCAACCACAAAACCAGTTGACTTCTCAGCCTGATTACTTTCTAATATGGTCAACATTTTTGATTCCCAGTGTTTTATTTCTTCCAGCTTTGTTTCAACGACCATAGTTCCAATTTTAGATACAGCTTCGACCTCACTTTGGTCAAATAAATTTGCAAACACCCGGTTTTTCAATTCTTCATCATTAAGTCGATCAGAATAAATTAATAGGTATGTTAAAATTTTTGTTGACCACGATAAGCCTTCTGATGTACAATAATGACCTTCTAATAAATCATAAGTTCTAAGTTTTTCCATTCGAATCTTATTTAAACCTTTGCCTGTTTTTGAAATGATTTCATTAGCTGACAAATGAACAGAATCTTGTGGATTTGATGGAACAATGAATCCATATTCTAAAAATAATTTAGTATTGGAATGTGGTCCATAGTTAATGAACACTTCAGAATGTTTTTTAAATAACTTTTCAGTTACAATAGTGTATGCACCATTTAAATTATTGACCGTGGCCCGAACACAAGCCAAAGGAGAGTGGTTAAACATATCTATATATGGTGCAAGTGCTAGATTGTTGACATCTGACAATTTTATTTTATTTTTTAAGCTACAGTCTGGACTCATATAAACAGCTCTAGTATTTACGATTGACCATGCCCATTTATAGACTTCAAATGTAAATATATTTCTGCAAGTGTCTGAACAGTGTGAGCAAACAACGGAAGACATTTCGTACATGATTTGATTAAAAGTTGTTGATATTGTGTTGTGATGGTCTTGTACTTTATTTGAAAGATCATTGGGTAAATGTTCAGCAGGGCAGTATGCTGAATTTGACAGGATTGTGGGCAATGAGACAATATAGTTATGCCAAAATGATTCAGATCCTTTGTGCCGCTCAAACATCAGGTATGTGGCTAATACTTGTTGTGTCTTGTATACAGTGGAAAAGTGTTTGCCAAATGGTGACATTGACACAGAGTCAACAGTGATCACCAAACAACCGGGTACAATGGCAAGTGGTTGTCCCGCGTCAATGTTTTGGGCAGCCATAAGGCCTCGTCCAGTGTCAGCAAAACTGGCTGGCACCAACCGGCAGGTAGGCTTCCATCCATGAGACTTCATCCATGTAGTCAGCGAGACGACTTCAAACTGATAGCCAGTGGAAGGGCGGTCAGAAGTGGGTTTGCTGCGGCGGCGGGCTGTGCGACCCATTGGTAGGTACGGAGAATCGGTAGACTTTAGTCGGGACTCACCTTGTAATGGTTTCTCAGCAAACAGAACGCAACGTGTCGGCTACACAATTTTGGCAGGCCAAAGACAATCGCCATGCCTTCGGATGTCGTGAGGTTCGAAAAACTGTATAAAATAATAAAGCGCACACTCACATTGAAATATTTAAAAACGATGACACTATTGTCATTACATTTGACACTTGATATTTTATCAAAATCGAATAATATTACATGATAGGTCAATAGAATAATCCGTTTAATCAGCGGTGTCGCTGAACTATTATCCTTTATCACATAAGTATTCTGTGATATTAGCATCACAAACTACTATATTATGTAGTATCCCGTGGACCATAGTTATTATCACGGACTAAAATATACACATAGATAATAACATTGAACAAAAATAAAGAATGAATATACAGGACTGGACCAACGATTTAAGATATCTTAAATCGTGACTGGACCACAGAATATAATATGGATGGGACATATTGGTCTTATCAGCGGTCTTCGAGGGGAACAATTGAGGCCAAATAAAGTATACCTATATCGAGTATAATATTAGAGATATTGATAATCACGGCTATGGATAAAGGAGCCTCAATTGCCTTCCCCTCCGGGAACGTATATGATGGGATGATGGGAAAGTGAATTTAGTTGGTAAATTGAGGTAAAAATTTAAAATTCTTAGTAGTTTTCAAAATCAACGGGAAAAACCAAAAAAAAAAAAATTAAAGAAAAATGGAAATTTTTACACAAAATCTGTTTTTGAAAAAATCGATTTTGGTTCTTGGTGTAACTCTAAAACAAATTAACGTGTCTACATGAAATTTTCACTGGTTATTTTTATTTGCATTTTCTATACACGATAAAATTTTTGATTTATTTTAAACTGTTTAGGAATATTTTCTGTTTCTAATTTTATTAGTCTTTTTGTCAATGAATGTCAATAAAACTTTATTTGTTGAGTAAAAAGCTTGAAAATTTAATACAAGACTCCTACTGACCTACTATATTACAATGATATTTGAAAAATATTAAATATCCTTAGTCACAGTATGATTATACGAAAATAGTATACGATGCATATTGCATATTGCATACTGTATATAATTAATCTAAAAATTCGCTAAACTAAACCGCTTTAAATTTCCCCTCAAAATGTAGTGGTTTAGTTTTCAGAAATTCGCTAAACTAAACCGATTTAAAATAAGAAGCACCGGTTTACTTTTTCTTAGACCACCACAACTAGGTGGTTTAAAAACACCGGTCCCGATTCGTCCCCTCCTAATTTTTAATAACTCCCCTTAATTATTCTATTATCACAGCTTTCTGGCTATCACTTAATAATTTATATTTTTATCATATTATATAGTATATAAATAGAATTATTTTTATATAATATATTAATATTTAATATTACCTATATAAGATAAAATAAATAATTTTTAAAAAGGTAACATTTATAAAATTCATTTATAAAATATGGCATCTGTTTGGAATTGGAATACTGAAATAAATATGTAAAACAAACAATAACAATGATAAATAGTATTATCTAAAATTCAAACCGTCCAAAATAAATGATTGTCACTTGTCAGTAACATCTTAAAATAATAAAGTTTGTTCATTTTATAATAAAAAGTTATAGAAAGTTAGAAAATGTAGGACTTCAACCTGAGGCCCCTAATACAACCTCGGTCTTGAGGCCCCGGTGCAATGCACCCCCGCTAAATCCGGCACTATTTCTCGATCTATGGGCATTATTCATGAACCTCATGAATCATGATAATCATGGTTTATAATAAACCCGGTTTAACAGCTCTCAATTTATTCACCCTGAGCGAAAGGAGAATTATGAGTGATATTAAACTTTTAAATGGTATATAGTTTCTGGTGTAGTAGACTCACCTTGCTTGTTATCTAGAATAGGTTTACGCATTCCAGGAATAACCCACTCACAAGACCATTATAATCATTATTACCTATTGCTCCAGTGACAAGAAATTATTTAGATGATGACGATGATGTCCCTCTGAGGAGAGCTAGGTATGTCTTTAGTTAATAGTCAAAATAGTTAAAGTATTTCTAGTTTAGGTTTTTGTTTCTGTTACATATAACTTTCTGAAGCTTACTGTGTTATAATGTATAAATATTAAATTAACACTCAATGTGTTAACATACATATAAATATGTTATTATGTTTATTATGTATTATTTTATGAAAAGCTGTATGGCGTTTGAAATAATAAATAAATAAATATTTATATTTATATTACCTAATTAATATAATATATGTTTTATCTTTAATTATAGATACGAAGTTCTTTGTAAGGTATATCCTATTTTTTTCTAATAATATTTTCTATACTCTGCTAACTTATAATAATAATTATTAACCAAAAACCCATATAACCCATTATAAACAAAATATTTTTCTAAATAATACCATTGAGTATACTATACTCAATGATAATACGAAAATTCAAAATTAAGAGGATGCTACCCATGCATTTGTCGTCTCCGTCTTACACACGTTACGACAGCAAATTTTCGTTCACTATAGTTTCAATAGTGTGCTGTTAGTTTTGATATTAAAGTGATTTGACCTATCATCAATTGTTTAGATAATAACATTATCTGTGCTTAAGCGTTGGCTTTTATGATGACAAATTATAATTATAATTTGTCATGGCTTTTATTCGATATTTTAATTTTTAAGCGAGATATGAGCATTTTTAATTTTTGATATTTCACATACCCATATCTTGTAAATTAAGTGTTTTGCCCTTTGAAGGTCTATCTTTGTATTGGACATCAGATCCCCTTTTCGACATCTGTTCTCTCTAGCGACATCGATGAAGGATATATTATCAATAAGAGTTGACCCCAGATGTGTCTGTTTTATGTTAGTGTTGTACATATTTCATATAGGGGATGACGGTTCCCTACAAACGACAAATGGGCTGTTCTTCACTTAATGATCTGTGACTTGTGAGTATATCGTATGTTATATAACACTATTATACTATTATTTATAATTGTAATTGGTATTTCATATACTAAGGAAACACAAATAAACAATACACATCATACATCCATAGGTAAAATGGAATCAAACCTAGTGTTGTATCAATTGACTAAAATAGAACAATAATAGTTATTTGTAAATATAGACTATATATTTTAATCAATGTTATTGTTTAAGGAGTAAAACAATTAAATAGTGTATTTAACATAAAATAAAACAAACACATTATTTAATTTTAATGTATACCTTAAGTTTATCAGAAATAGAATCAAAGAACAATATGTGTAATTAATTATTACTAATGTAATATCTACATATTCAATCTTTTACATACTTCTACAATAAGCAATAATAACTATATGTTAAGTGGCATTTACATATTTTAATGTTTTCTGTATAACAAATCACATAAATTAGCATCATACACAGTTATTCAATAAAAATAAAATTTAAAACAAAATTATTTTACGTTATAAATTCAAAAAAAAAATCAAAATGACTTGTAAAACAATAATTTTTTTTATGTATTATACCTTAGTGATATTAACAAGGGACATTCATATATATAATATATAATGAGTTGGTTCAAAAATAAAATACATAAAAAAGTTTTGAAATTTATCAACATCACATATTTGTAACTCAGTCTTTGCCGGGTCAAAAATTTACATTATCATCATCATTCGTCATCAAAAAGTATGCATTAATAATAATGTGATTAAAAAATAATATATCCTAATAATAACCACACTTATTAAAAATTGAGCTTCTAAACATAAATAAATCCATAAAAACTTAAATACTAACATAAAATAGGTTTATAAAAAGAAGAAAATATATTATTTTCAGTGTTCATAAAACTATGAATGATTATTTGAAATAAATGCTCAAAAAAAAAAGGTTTTTAAATTAAGTGGGAAGAAAATAAATTCTATGATGTTTTATTTTCTGTTAAATCACAGATTAGCTTATAATAAGTGTATAAAGTTATTATTTATCATCTCTATAGTTAGAGAGTCTTCTAGATGATAATAATGGCGATTGGGAAGGAGACCCGTGGGCTTCTTCCATGTCTTCATAATTCTTGTCTCTTCCATAATCCAATCGTATTTGAACTGGATTTGCAATATCAGGCATGTCATTTTTAGATTTTGATTCTTCAATTTGAATGTTGACGTTTTTGTTGTCAAATTCCTTTTCGTTAGGAACCGTTTCGTTTTGTCCGAATTTGATTACTATTTCTGCTGTTTTAATTTGTAATTTTAAAAAAGATGGGTCTGACTGGTTGCTTTGACATACAGCTGCCTGGTTACATTCACCTTCAGGATTTTCCCCTTGAGTTTTTCCTATCTGTATATGCCACGAGGTTCCAGTGTCACTTGAAATTGGTTTTTCAATATCTTCTTGTTCTCGATTGTCAACCTCTTGAAATCTAATGGGATTATCTTCATTATTAAAAAATATATGAACATTACGTACACCTTTGAGATCAATACTGGTTTCATCATTTTGTTCAATAGGTGGTTTAAAAGGCACAATTGATGTAGCCGCATTAGTTTCAACTGAACTACTCTCAGCAACATCAATGAGTATAGTTTGATTTTTTCGAGGTTTTTCTGGGGCATTTTGTACATATATTACCCTAAAACATAATTAAGAAGTAAATAAATTAGAAAACCTTTTAGTTAGCTTATAAGTTACCTATTGTATGCTTTCCACCTTTGGCAAAGCATAAAATATGACTTGCACTGTATGTACATGAAAACAACACCACCTGTAAAGCCGATACCCACAACAATAAGTTTTGTCCAAAATGGCCAATCCAACTGCCCACGTTCAACTTCTTCCAATGTCCGATCCATAAGTACATAGAGTGACCAACAAACACATGTCATGGCAATTATATGAAACAACATTGCGCACACCAACTTTTTACGCTCCATTCCAGACATTTCTAAATGCTCCCACTAAAAATCCAAGTTTTATAGATACACATTGTCTTAAATTAATTAAACAGTTAATAATAAAATAAATTTACTTGACTAAATGGTTTGGTTTTGGTTTGCATAATGAACTGAAATTTACATAGTTCACAACATCGTATATTTGATGATTTAATCCATTGTTGTAAACACACTTGATGCACAAATCGTAATGAACCAGCACAATAACATGGTGCTATTAAGGGTGTGTCAATATCACCCTCACAGTGACATATTCTAAACAATACATAATCAAAATATGAGCATAGATTGTAATTGTTTTTCTTAATCAATTTATATTTAAAGTTTTTATTTTCATGCAATCTTGGATGTATATTTTATTTTAAATGTTATGATTATTCTATGTTATTATCATTGTGTTTGATATTTATATATTTATACGGTATCAATTATACCACATTAATGTTGAGCTGCATAAACAATTGATTGATTTAATGGTTCACTAAAATGTAATTGGACCAATCATATATTTTATTAGCATATTTATCATATATATTAGTTATTAATTGATATATATGGTTAACACTAATTTAGGATGCACAGAAAAATTAAGCAATCCCTACTTGCTTTTAAATATTATTTTTTTTTTTTTTGAAAAAGGTAGATTGTATAAATTATTAGTATTTTTTTCAAATTCAGTTTACTTTTAAAAATTATACCTGCAAATGTCAAAATTCATAGAAGAAAAACTTGTGTTCCTAGAAAATCCTTCATCATTCTTCATCTTCTGAAAAATAAATAAATTAAAGGATTTAACTATATGGATAAAAACAAAAGGGTATAAATTTAAGTTATTAGAAAATAATTAAATGAGCTATAATTTATGACCATTAAATATTTTAAAATATACATCTGAAACGTACAAAGACAAACCTATATAATATACAGTAGGTATCTGTTTTATTTATAGTAAAATAGATATTATTGTACACATCGGTGGTCAATAGTATAAAAATGTATTAATATGATAGACATCATATTATCACAAATAGGTATCTTTTGAATAATAATAAGCGCCTTTATGCAAATTAAAATTTTAAACACTTTAAAAAACAAAAAAAAAATATCAAATACATTTAAATACATTCATAAAGTAACTTACAAGTGTAATTCGTTGAAAAACAAGTCATAAGTATTTTAAATATAATAATCACATTTTTCCATAAATAGTGGAAAACTTTAAATTTTGTGGAATGGTATTTAAATTTGTTTTAATAACTTGACCTAGGGCTGACGGTATTTTCGGTATACCGGTATTTTAAAATTATTTTGGTAAACGGTATACCTAAAAAACCGAACTGTTTCGACCGAAACTGAAATGATTCGGTATACCTACATATCGATATAGTACGGTATACCGAAATAATAAATTAAATTTAACTAGTATCGATATTTTTTACTTTAATTGTTTCACATTATATACTATAATATATAATATTATAATCTATAATATTGCCATTGATACTAGAAAACAGCACTAAAACCGTTCATTTGGTTTTTTACGGTATACCGAAAATACCGTCAGCCCTAACCGTACCATTTGGGTATTTAGGTCTACCGAATCATTTTGGTTTCGGTATACCGTTGAAATCAATACCGTAATACCGAAAATTATTTTCAATACCGTCAGCCCTAACTTGACCCAATAATGGTATATTACTCATAGGAATTAACTTAAAATCGTAAAATATATTTAAAAACTAATTAATAAAAATCTATGTATACTATTGGTAAAAATAATAAAAAATATTATATCACAGATAACCTTTGTTTCCAATTCATGAAAAAAATGAAGTCATTAGCTACATTATAAAATTTAGAAATATAAGAATAATGTACCCCCCGCAAAAAAATAAACGGCCAGTCACGACAGCCAAATATTTAACCTATCAATCCTAATTGATTCCCACCACAGTACATAAAGAATATATTTGCTGGCTGACCATTTTAGGTATGTAGTACGTGCTCCAGTATTCTTATCTATCTCGATGCATTATAAATATGTAGGTTGGATGAATTATGCAAGTTCCCTTAATTAAATGAAGAATTATTAACAATATTTAATGAAATACTGACCTAACATTTTTTAGAATAATATATTGCTAACCTAATTTATTGGTAATTATTTTTTACATTATATGCAGCTCCAAAGTTATCTTTACAGTTAATATAAAATAATAATCCAATAAAAATGCAATTGGTGTTAAAAAAAACTTTATTGTGAAAAGCAATAGATTATTTAGGATATAAAAGAAATACCATTGCACATTATAGTGCTATTATATATACTATTATATATTATATATACTATTGACTAATATTATACAACAAATAATTATTAAACAAATATGTTATGTTATTGTTGATAAATAAATCATATTAAGTACATCATAAAGATAATCAGTGATCAATAAACACTTAATTAATTAATAAATATTATCAATATCATTATTGTGTATACAAAATTTTATTATGTATTATAAGTTTTTTTAATAAAATTGTATGCATGTAATGATACATTTTATGTATTTAATTTATAATGCTCATAAAGTGCTTAGGTAATTATTATTAAAAATTTAAAAATAAGGTTAAAAATCAACAACAGGAAATTCTGTACAATTATATTTATGCATGAGTATTAAACTTTTTTTTTATACAAATTCAAGTAGTATTCATCTACTTAATTTATTACCTAAATAAATATGTGTCAAATGTTATGAGTTTATGATTATTATAACTAAATTAGTTTAGTTATAACTAAAGACCAGATTTATATGTTTTTACATATCGTTACTGGGTCTATGCAGTCTTATGAGAAGGCCTGGGATTTTGATGCAAAGGCATCTTTTTTTCTGATGTTTTGAAACGTTGATCCGTAAGTATAAAAAGTGTTTTTGATTATCTTTTTTAAGTATTTTTTATTTTGCATTTTTTGACAAAATTAACCTTAAATTCATTTTTAGACGTTTATAGTGCATTTTCTTAGTTTTTAAAGCATTTTTCACAATTTCTTCATAAAATGAATGAAAATTGTTGCAATTCACAAGAAACTTTCAGCAAACTGCCAACGGTACGAATAATAAATTATATATAGCATCATATATTCATATATTTCATCATAGCTAGGGTTATCCCCGAAAATTATCACGGTTATATACCTATTATAATTATAATTTTTATTACACCATACATACATACGTCATAGGTACAAGTTATCGTCAATAACAATTTTATCAAAAATTTTTAGCAAAAATCAGTTATATTAAAATTATTATTTTAGAATGAATGATTAAGAAAACAGAAGCATAAAAAAACTAAACAAGTAACAACGAACAATAAACTATTAAAAAAAAAATCAAAAAAAATACATTACTGTAATATAATTTTAAATTTATTTTCCAATTTTTAAGCTATAATAAATATAATTTAAATACATTTTTAAGTACGATTTGTTCAATTCTGAATGTGTCGAAAAAAGTTTTATTTTTGCATATTTGAGAATTTTTCACTGGTTAGAGAATATTTAACCCATTTAGCATGTTTTGGAATAATTCGGAATTGTGAGAAAAAATTTGTATTTTATTTCTAATTTTAATATCAGGGTACCCAGAAATTTTTTTTTGAACATTACAATTTTATTTTTATAATTTTCTAACTCTTACTAAAGTGTAATAGTATTCCATTAGAATACACAATTTTTAGTACCTAATTAATACCTCACTATTAAAATAATGTTGAAAATAAAAATTTAAAAATGCATATTAAAGCAAATAATATGTTTATTGATTAATTTTGCATATTTTTTAAATTTTTAAGTGAATATAATGAGAATATTTGAAGGTTTTTTAGAGAATATTAGCATCATATTTTAGGTATTTTAAGAGAATATAAATCTGTTTTTTATACTATTTATACCTACTGTATATCAAAACGTCTATTTCATTCTGATATAATTAAACACCAACTTTTTTTTTTTATTGACTATTGTTATTGTTTTATAACATGTTATTTTATTTATATCAATTTGGAAAATTTTGGAAGATAATATTCTTTTTTTTATACTTTTGTGCATAGGTTTCTTATATAAGTTATATAGCTAATTTATATTAATGTAATTTGATTCAGCAAACAAAAATGTTTTTTAAATAGGTACACCTATATTCAAATGCCATGTGAATAGACAGGATGATTTTATAAGCTTATAAACATTTTTTTTTTTATTTAGAAAGAAACAATTTTATATGAATATTCTTATCTTTGTAATTTTTAACTTTTTTTAACTTTTTTAAATAGCAATTCATAAATTGAGATACAATATTTTAATATTTATACATTGGATCAATACATAGTTTATTAGGTAGATATTTAAAATCATCTCAAGTTTAGATAAGAGGAGTGGACTGAAAGAGTAATACTGCAAAGTTTACTACTTCCCACATTAACATATTATTAATAATTAATAACTAGGTAGAGATTCAAATAGTTCAATAATACATTTTTATATAATATCAACTTTTCACTAAAACTGCTTTGTTTCAGAATAAGTACTAATAAAATTCAGAAATAATTTACAATGAAAAAGTATATTATATTAAAAATCACTGATAAAAAAAATTGAAAAATGTATTGTATTATTATATACCTACATAGGTTCTTCATATTATAAAGAACATTTTAAAACAAAAATGCATTAAAAATGTAACTACTTATGTTAAAATATATTTAAATCTAATAGTAAATAATAGCATATATTCTTGTACCTAGATGTGAAAAACTATGGATCTCATTAATAACTAATAATTTCTAGAGATGATTTTTTTTGAAATTCACATTTTTTCATCTTTAATATTCTATTACTGACACTGTTCATCACAGAAATGTGGCTTTCAATTTGTAACTTTAACTAAATAAGCACCAACTTTTTTAATTTATTTATTTATTTTCAGAAATATAATTGTAGATAGATGATAAATTTCCAGAGAAAAAATGTTTATAAATAAGGATAAAAAACTTTTATGTAAATTAAACAAAAACAATTTTGGTTACAAACTTAATATTTTTATATTTAAAATTAAGTTGTTATTATAATGTAGGTAGTAGGTACAGTCAATTTTCTTTTAGGTCACTGAGGTTACAAACGCAAATAAATAATCTAAAGTGTAGGTAATATATTATAAAGAATGATAAGGTTGTTTCATAGATTTGTTATTATTTTTTTGACATTCAGTTAGTACTTATTACAAATCTCAGTTTATTAACCTTCAGTTCTTGATAAAAAAAAACTTATCTGTTATGATAAATAATGCTAGAATTTGTATATTGTCTGGGTTTATATTAAAAAGGGATAAGGAGATTAAAAATGAAAATTATAATACTGTCAAAGTGATTAATTACAAATGTATGTATCAATGTTCTTAAATAATAAATATGCTAATAACTTCTACCTTAATAACCATTGTAAAAAATAAAAACTATGTAAAATACCAACATAATAATTTTATGGCTCTCACACATAGGTACTCAAAAAATAAATATTAATAACTTTTTATTGTATGAACTTCACTAAACTGAAAATGGAATTTAAATGGATAAAAGAAATGTCTATTTGTATGAACCAACAGACAATAAATATAATTTATTAGAAGTTTAAAATAATTTCAATATTTATATGGAGTTCTTTTTATTATGTTTATTTTAGCCTTAATTATAATATTATATTAAAAAAATGATCTTACAAAAACCATATCCCCCCTCCCCATACAAAATTCTTGGCTACGTCATTGATTATGTATACCATAGTATGACTGATTTATATACTGTCGTTATTTAAAACATTACGGCATTCTTATTTTGTTATTCATAAAAAAAAAACATAAAACCCTGACCCTGGCCGCGTTCGCTACCCCCAGCGACCATGGCTAGGCCGACACTATGCACAACATCAGTGTTAACACTATTAAGAGTATTAACCAATAAGTAAATACATAAAGTCACTATAAAATTTAACTAAGATTAAAATCATTGACAGTATTCAGTTATTAATTGTCAGTAGGGCTAAGGATGCGATAACCTTAAAAGGCTTCCCTACATTTTTACATTTTTAAAATGCATAATTTACCATATTTTAATTAAAAATAAAACATAATCAACCTTAATCTTGTCATTACCAATTTCCAGAAATCTTTTTGGAAAAAAATGGTACACTTATAAACTATTGTTAAGCTTGGAATATATTTCAAAGGCGCTTTTGCTACTTAGTGATTTGTATAGAGCAGGGATAGCCAAATGGTCTATCTTGGACGATTTATAAGTCCTCTCCTTGCTAGAATTTATTAATTGTTGTTATACATTTGTCATTTAGTAGACACAGTTATTAAATACATATTTTGTATTAACATGTTAGTGTTAAATGGCATTTTATCACATGAAAGTTATAAAAGCTGAATATTTACCGAGCCATACTTTCTGACGATCATTTAGAGCATCGTCTTTGTTTCGCAGTTATAGCGACTATTACCGAGATTATAATTAACTGGCTATGATATACAATAACACGCTTCTACATTAACAATATAATGTTGATACATTTTTAAATTATTTAGAAATTTAATGCGAAATACTCATGATAACTTTACATTTTTATTTTATTATTTATATAAAATAATTTTTTTACATTAGTTGATCCTAAAAGAAAAAATATACCCTCAGTAGATTTTAATCAAAAAAGTTTGGCCATCCCTGGTATATAGGGAGACGGATAAATTTAAATTCAAATTTTAAATAAACTACTTTTGTGCTTTTAAAATATAAGTCTTAATGTTATCTTTGAACAGTGAAATAGGAAAATTCTTATAAAGTCAACAATTTATAAAAATAATTACCTTATAAATTACCTATGAAGGTACCTATTTTAATATTAATAACAAGTTTACATAAATTAAACGTCCTTACAGTATTCAATAATGTTTAATATTGATTGTCTTAGAATATTATATTATTTTGTTCTTAAATGTTAAATAGAAATGAACTAATTAATAAATTAACTTAACTTGGACACTAGGTGTCCAGAACTCACATATAAACCAACAATGCTGTCTATAGGTACTCCATTCCAAAAGAAAATACTCAAACTTCCAAATGATTTCATCCAGTACTTCACATTTCTCACTGGTGATTAGGCCACAATAATAAATTGAACAAGTTTGTAGGTACTGTTGTCTTTGGGGAAGCATTAACATTTTACATTGAGCAAGGCAGGGACATAGGGTAAATCTTTGAGCATAAGTCTTAGTGTTGTCATAAGTAGTTGTCTGTCATGATGAGAAGAAAGTGGGTAGGTATTTTTTTTTAGAATAGAGTTCACACGTATAATTAGGCTTAAAGGTTGAACGCATAATATTTGTATATGCTTCATAGTTCATAATATACTTGTTATTAAAAGGACCAGACTAAAAATAAAATGCTTACTGGGTACTGTGAAACGACTTGCACATCTGTAGGGTCAGATATGGGTAATTTTTCTTGCATGACTGAGACGTTTATTCATAGGTCTCCAATTGATTATTGACTACTGAAAAAACAACAATTTGTTGAACAGTATAATAATAATGAGAAAGAAGAATGTAAAAGCTACATAACGAATAGTTCCTTCTCGAGTAGAATAAAAATTAACAACAATAATAGTGGTAATAATTGTAAATTATAATGATGAATGATGATGGGCAATACATTAGTACTGATAAATATTAGCAATATTAAATACCACCACTACAACAATGTATATAATAGGTACAAAGACCGATGTCAAAAAGCGTTGCGCACGTCAGTCAGAAAAAAAACATTAAATAACGATCAATGGAGTACATGGGTCATGGGTACATACCCGAGTGCACTGGCCCAGATGCAGCAAGTCGCAGACACGACGTTCTGTCCGGACGACGACCGCAACGTCACGAAGATCGCAATGCTCATGTCGCCGTCTGCCGACAGGTTCGACGTATTCTGTCCGCGCGCTCGAGCGTGTGTCGTGTCTGTGGCTACTGGCCACTGAGGAACAAGGTTCGTGGCGCGCAAAACACACTACACTGTTCACACGCTTCACGCAGTACTGCCGTCTGCCACACAAAGAAATCGTATACCGAACAAAAAAACGAGGAATTAATGTTGGAACAAAAGCAGCGGAAAGACGGCACTACGGCAGCGAGAGCGGCCGAGCAAGCGCGACTGAGCAATGAGCGGCAGTCGCGTCGCAACTCGCAAGGTGTTGCGGGCCGGGGCTGCGGCACCGTACCAACCATAGAAAAGAGATAAACCAACCATCTTGTAATAGTAAGTTTACGTCACTGCGCCGAGTTCTTATCATCAATACTCCAATA
Organism: Metopolophium dirhodum; assembly: GCF_019925205.1. Taxonomy (NCBI): domain Eukaryota; kingdom Metazoa; phylum Arthropoda; class Insecta; order Hemiptera; family Aphididae; genus Metopolophium; species Metopolophium dirhodum. The sequence continues at coordinate 7,658,885 of NC_083561.1, read as the reverse complement.
AATATTAAATTATAAAAACCCACAGATATATTATAGTATTATATTATAGATCTGTGTAAAAACTAAAAACACAAATATAAGCAATACAATTTATAGTCATAAATAATACATGATGTAATATCTATATTTATAATACATAGTACATACATAGAGTGATATTACTCTATGAATACATATAATGTACTATCCACGGTCTTGTCCGTAGTATTATCCATTTACCCATGAAGCCTAAATTGTACTAGGTATTATCTATATCTATATCTGTGCCACGATTATAGAATAGATAGATTAATAGATTATAGATTCGGAGTAATACCATTGATTATACATACTATGTAGTATGTACCATAGGCGCAATTTGGACAATTGATTTGGGGGGCTAAATTTATAAAATCAATACAGACCCGCATAATTTTTTTATTAGGTGAATTAAAGAATGTATATATTATTTAGAAACTCAGGGAGGCTTAAATAAAATTAGGAGGGGCTAAGCCCCCCAGACCCCCCAAATTGCAAGTTATAGTTATAGTTTATAGGTCTATGGTACTATGTATAATCAAAGGTAATACCCTTAAATCATATGATCTAAGGTAATATCACAGAACAACGTTCTGTGATACTTTATGAGCCCGATAGTCATGGACTACTAAGATATAATGGACTGGAAACGAGCAGCTTATCACGGCTACGAATGTATGTACAAGAGGCAAAGTGCGGGGAGTCACTATGTGTTCCTGGAGTTCACAGCGCCCTCTGCATTCAACACGGACTAAGATACAAATTGTGTAGCCAAGTAAAACCACCGGTAGCGCTGAAAACTTCAAGAACAGTATTCTTATCAGCTAAGTGACACCTTTTCGTGGCCGTCCCCCAATCCCCGCCGACCAGGTTGTTTCCAGTCCATTTTGTCGTAGTCCGTGTCATGGACTGTTCACGCATAGATAACAAAATTATTATCTATGATTGTGCAAGATTTATGATCTAGACATGTATAAAATATCTAAAACAATATTCTTTCATAATATGTCTGTCGTCTATGAATACAGAACGCAGTTAAAATAGAATCTAGTATCTTCCAGAAAGTTTAATATAAAAATAATAAATATGTCTATGCATGTGACGAAATAATTATAAACGCGCAATACGGCAATCAACAATTATTTACTCGCGCCATCTAGTATTCAAAGCTAATAACTATTATCAACTACTATTGTATATTTGTATTAATCTTAGATCATATAAAATGGTGCTATAAGATGGAGCTATGTATGTATTTCTCGTATACCGTCATACCGAGCTGTGTCCAATATAACCCCCCCCCCCCTCCCCCACTACACTTTTAATTTCAAGGTACAACGAGTTATTACGCATGTGTTTCGCCAACAATCACTATAAAATAACAAATAAGTGTGGTGTTATGTTGGACAGTTGGACACAGCAAATGATTAAAGTAGCTCCATCCATTGTATAATATGATCTAAGGTATTAATTGTATTATTATGTAATCGTAATTAGCACGATAAAAGATACACCTTACAACCTACCCTATATCTTTAGTCGTGATAATTAGTTAATAGTTATTATAGATTCGGTGAATTGTAGCATGTCCACGATTTAAGATATATCTTAAATCGTGAGCATGTCTAATGAGTAATGACAATGGTCAATGGCTATAAGTCAAACCGGTTATTGAAGGGATAGTGTAGTTCGGAGAGTACAAAATTACGAATTACACAGACCAATGTTCATTTACTTCCAACTCATTGACATGACCCATATTTACTGCAATATAAAATGCCTAGTTTTTACTCCTTAGAATGGATTACGCTCCAGCCCCCAATATAATCATGAATACCATGTGTCCATGTGCAGTGTGCACTCCACATTTAGGTTACCTATATACAAATATTAAATTATAAAATGTACACTATAATGAAAATGCGTTATGTATTTAGTTAGAAAGGGGCTTTTTTTTCCTATAGGTGGGGCTTTTTTTACCGTATTTTGATATCAGGGCTTTTTTTTCCGAATACCCTCCAATCACAAGTCACAATGTTGACTTGTTTTTGAATGACCATCTTCAATGTTAACATAGTGTGTCTATGCAAAAATATACTAACATTTCTCTTCTATACCAGAAGGGCATAGGCAAGATGCACCACAGCATTCCTATTAGTAGCATTTACCTATTATGAGTATAGAGTTTTAAAATATAATATATTGTCATTGTTTTGCTATTATATTATTTATAAGTTTATTAATAGTTAACTTACTTCTAATATTACCAGATATGGATCTAGTTTAACAGAATTTGTCGTATGACATTACAACTAATTAGACAAATGTTTTCTGAAGCAATTTCTTTAATAGCATAGTAATAATAATAATAGCATTTTGATTCTGAGATTCTGAGCGGAGACGGTTTGTCAGTCTGGGTATTTTATATTATTATTATTTATTATAGCCTGTAAATTGAATTAATATTATAATATTACTAGCTGAACCCGTGCACTTCGTTGCCCGTAAAAATCGCAACTCTTAAAAAAATTATGATTGTTCGACTCCTTTTGGGTGTAACTTGCTGCAGTAAGTGCAACTCAGCCACATTGGTAGGCAATGTTCAATAATTTGATTTGATGCAAGCTTGTACCCGATCTGTCCGAATAACTAATGGCAACCAATAATAAATAAATACTAATTTTTACTGTAGGTTGTAACCAATAGCAACTAATTATTAAGTAAATAAAACTAAAATTTACAATTTCCATCGTGAACCTCAAGGACCAAGGTTCCAGTTTGAGCACCTCTTTAAAATGTGAATTTCGGCAAATCCTTTCTTATTGCTCGTCAATGGCGGAAATCGAGGTGAGGGGGCTTAGCCCCACCAAAGACCGTAGAGCCCCCTAATTTTTTATGTTTGTAGGATCGAATCCCCCCCGCTCAAATTGATGTTAATAATATTAACCACCCCCTGCAATTTTAATGGATTTCCGCCTATGTTGCATGATGAAAGTATTAGAGGAACCATTATTCAAAATTTCAAGTTCGCACGTTGAGTAGTTTTTGATAATTTAAGATACAGCGATCAGTGAGTCAATGGTATTTAGATTTTATATACACACATAGATTATAATATTATTATTTTTATTCGTTTCTATGAAAACATGCTTCAAGCATTTCGAAGATTTTCGACTATTTGTACAAATTTGTATAATTGTTCTTTGTATACCTAATTTGTGCACAAATCACAATTTCAAATTTGTACACCCCCTACCCATCTGTCATGGGTCCACCCCACTTATTAAATCAATGTTTTATGTCACGTACAGAAATAATAGTTAATGTTTTAGTCGAACGTTTAAAGTGTCAACAATTAATATTTTGTTGAAAAACAAAAATATTGCTACAACGGAACAATTTAATTTATGTATGAAATTATGTCAAAAATATATGAAATTCAATGATTCATAGAAAAAATTATTTGGCTTTATACTGAGTAATATTGTATAACATTTCAAACCATGCATATATAAAAATAAAAAAATTGTGAATTTTTAGATACAGTTATTCATTATTTAAATTTATTGAGTTTTGACGTATTTCGGAAGCATTTGTTCTTCAAACGCAAATAAAATATTGTGGATAAGTAAAAAAAATTCAAAAATGTCTGCAAATGTCAATAAATAGCTCAAAATCTGCCGAAATATTTTAGAATTTATATTATGCTGTCTAGTTAATGATAGGTAGTATAGCAATTTGGTGGAAAGTTCAAGTCTCTACAATTTCTTACTTTTGAATTAGGTACGTACCTATCAATAACAAAAACTTAAAATATTTTAATTCTGGATATGCGTAAAAATGTCTATATTCTTGCTTTAGATTCCGACCTTATTTAATGAATGTATTTATTGATTTCAAAATGATGTGATTTTTGTGTATAGTAGTCAAAATAGTTCTTCAATTTTCAATTTTAGTATTTTTTTTTTGGTGGGAAAGTAAATCTAGTTGATACTTTTATATGAGGTCAAAATTGAAAATTCCTATAGTGGTCTTTAAAAGCGTCGTGAAAAACAAAACAAAAAAAGCGGGAAAGAGAGTAACGCTCTGCTGTACATTGATTATAGATCATAGATGTGTTAAATTTGAATTCAATGTTATACCTATACGGCTATATCCTCGGCTGTACATCTATATACAAACAAAGGGCATCCGCAGGAATTTGTCAAGGAGAGGGCAAAATATTTTCCTTTTTACTTATTTGTCTTGCTAACCTATTAGTTATAAAGTATTTTTGTGACATGTTTTCTTTCATATAAAGACAAGGAATGTAAAAATATTTATGAATTACCTATACGTATTAGATAGTTAGTTAAAACACTTACAGCATTATTTTTAATTAATTGTTATGTAATTTTAAATTATCAAATACATTTTTTTTGATAAATAAAATGTTACCGTTGATTTTATAATTTTAGGTACCTAATTTATAAAATGAAATATGTCTTGCTAATTCAGTCATTGAATATCACAAACTTTAAAAAGTTGAACCTATTGTAGGTATGCCATCTATGAAACATTTAATTTTTTTTATCAAAAAAGTAAAAACTTGGTAGACACTTCCCCCACTACATCTCATAATCTATAAAAGCAACGTTCTTAGTTCTGACGTAATCGTTATCAAGCGAAATAAAAGTCACTCTGTAAATAAAAAAAAAATTTTTTTATTTTTAATTTAAAAAAAGTTTATTTTGCGATATTTTATATTACAATGATAATGATTGAGGTTGGGAAAAATATATGCATTTCAGGCGCGGCTTTAGAGACTTACCAAGGAGGGGAAAATTTTTTTTAGCTAACCCTAAATTAGTGAGGGGGCTTAGAAAGTACCCTAACCTGGGATGCAAGTTTATTAATAAATAAACTCATATACAGTTATACTTTTACGGTTAAATACACTGTGGTCTGTTGGCTTAAAAAATATTATTTTTAGTATACTCGGGGTTTTTCGTGTTACGTCGCAATGTCGTTATGCTTATGCCATCGTCATGATACGTCGATAATCTATATACGTTAACCGTCCGTCAACAAAATAATATTTAACATGTTACAAATTACAATTTTATGTTATGACTTATGATTATTGACCAATATGTTCACATATAATAATGTTCACAAGGAGAAATATAAAATATAATATGTATTAAGAAATTTATGATTTTTGAAAGCCTGGGGTGGCCAAGCCCCTAGTGTCCCCCCCCACCCTTGGAGCTGCGCCTGATGCATTTTGCATTGTTTTTCAAATCTAGCTATGCAATGCTCGTCTTATAATCTACCTACATTGAATTTTTTGACAATTTTAAATTTAAGGTCTTTTTGCATTTAAAGATTTTTGGGGAATTTTTAAGTTTTTTCTAAATTTAAATTTTAAATGTCTGTCAGCCTATAATATTATTAAGTGGGTATATTAAATTATACTTTATGGTATTATACTATTATAATTTATAGTGATTAAAGTAATTTATTTTACTACCTATTCAATATTAAAATTTTTTTATTATAACATAATTTTATGACATTTTTTGAATAGTTTTTACATATTGCTGTTATAGCCTATATAGGTGCCTATGTTATCACCTATGTAGTATGTCGGTATGTGTATTCATATACATTTAAGAAAAAATAATATTTTGTTTGTCTCATTTTAACATTGTTAAATGTAACCCTGTATTATTTATATTTGTTTTATTAATGTATTAATTAAATAATTATTAACAAAATGTAATGATTTTTAATTTGACTGTTTTTAAATTAATTATTGGTCCCGTAGGTCGCGCATTAAATAGTCTAAAGACTAAATGAATACCCTATTGTCGATAAAAATGTTCCGCTCAGTCAAAAAATTTGAATATTTAAAACAACATTCCTCGTAAGTTGTTAGTTGTGCAATTTAAAAAATAGTTGAGTGTAAATTCACAATAATTTGTTATGATCATCTGAAATAAGAATTTCGACTAAATTTATCAAAATTAGCAAATTATTTTGATTTAGAAATTTGTAAAATTTTTCTTTTTTGTATATAAGATTTGAAAATGTATCAAGATTCCTCATAAATATGTCTACCTTAAACCAAGAAAAATTCATTGAAAAATATTCAAAGAATTAATTTTTTATGAGTAGATTGAGTGAAGTTTTACGGCATTGGATATTATTCATAGGTCATAAATTAACGATTTCTCATAAAATGGATTTTCTCATTTTGTTGTAATTCAAAAGCAAGTAACCGTAGATCCTTGAAATTTTCACCAATTACTTTTGAAAGCCGATAAAATTACCACAGAGTTCTATACAATACATATGACTATACTAATGACTCGTCTTGGCATGACAGAGCCGGCAACGCCGCGACTAAACCAAAACAAACCGCAAACCGGCAATGTTGCGGGCATGATAATACAGGGTTGTGGCGCGCCGGTGAATCAGTGTCCCGTGATAAATTCAATTTCGATATCTAATGTAAAAATTTGAAATACCAAAATCAAACTATAGTGTTTCAGAAAATCCATTTTGGAAAGAAAGATGACCGTTAATCTGGTCCAGGAGTTCGAATACACGAGCAAGTTCATTTCTTGCGTGTCCGTCAACAATTCGTTCGTCTTCTCGACGGATAATGGTCTGTTGATCGTTGTACGTATATCGCAGCATTCTATTATATAGTATAGTTTCGATACCGACGCATTGGGTTTATCTTACAAATAACGCTATTTTTATAGGACATCCAATCGGACCTGTTCAGGCCGTCTGTGGACTACAAGGTATTCAGGACGTCAATCCCATTCTCAAAAGAGAAACCGTTTGAAGATAAAAATTTTAATGAAATACGTTTCCAAACACCAGTGGTGTGCCAAGAACATAATTTGACAGTATATCCCAACAGTCGGAAGTAAGTAGGTATATGGGTTTGTTTCCAATCTAAGTCGTGTTCAAGTGATCCAGCAAACAAAAATGGTTAGGGTTAATTTCAGAATGATTTATGTGTGAAGTTTTTTAAATTATATAATCTGTTGTAAGCTGTGGATACAAAGAAGTATTAATAAGGTTTAAACAGAGTATAAAAAATGATGCAAGGTTTTAGGATAAATAAACTTTTTGATTTCATTAAAGGTGGCCTTCGAGTAAGCATTTTATATTGAAAAAAAACACACATCATTGTAAATTAACAAGAATATTGTCTGAATATAGTCTATTTTGAGATTTTAATGTACAAACAATTTTTTTTTTATGTTCTATAGAACTTAATTTCTCATAAATTTTAACCCCTATATCAAAATCTTATTTTGTAAATGTATGTTCTTATTTATTTTTAAGGATCAATTTTAGATGTCAATTTAAATATACTAGCGCAAATTTTTTTTAGTAGATCGTTTAATTTCATAGAAATTTCATAGAAATGTGATTTTTATTTTGAGTAATGTTATTTGAAAACTTATGAAGTGTATATGTTTGAAAAATATTAAGCTGTAAACAATGCATCATTATTATTTTTTTAAAAATCCAAATTAAATAAATAGAATATTAAAAAATATTTATTAATATTAAGAGGTAAAATCTTAAATTAATTATAAAGAAACTTTGATAGATTAATTAATTATAATATTTTATTTCAGCTGGCTTGTCATTTATATGGGAAACAACAGCAATATAGTATTTTTAGAAAAAAATAATAATAAATGGATAGAAAAATTAAGTGACATACCACAAAAATGGTTTTTAATAGTATCTAAGAAACCTTGTTTCTCAATAGACAAAAAGTATCTTAGTATTTTTAAAACTGAGAACCGGATACTTTATTATTGCCGTGAAAAAGAAAAGTCGTTACAAATTAAAAGTAAGACTTCATTACAACTACAATTTTAATATTAATACTTAATTTCATTAGGCAATATGTTATAATATACTATAATTATGGTTTGTATTAAATGAATGATATCAATAATTAAATATATAGCATAACATAATATATAATATTATTTTAGATTTGGTGGTATTTGAGTTATACACACATTATAATTAATCTATTGTAACGTAACCAAACGTGCATTTATTAAATCTATTTATTTATTACACTGATTTATTTAAATTTCAGATTTTGTTTTTACTCATACCTTAAAACGTGAAAATGAAACGGAAGTTTATGGAACTATATGTTGTCATTTAAACAATATGTTGACATTTTGGTCAACTTCATCAGAAAAATCATCTTTTTTGAAAGAGTTTGAATTTCATACTGTTTCTATAAAACATATTAAATGGTTTCAGATATCAAGTGAATTATGTATGTATAATATCATGTAAATATAATACATTTTGTATTTTATTGAATTATATGTGAAAAAACAAAAATTATTTAAAAAAAATCTGTTTGATATTCTTTAATCACAATTTTTTTTTAGTTTGGTTAGTAGTTTCCTTGACAAATGGTCAAGTTTATGTTCATGAAATATTGAACTACCCTAATGTGCACTGTACATTTATTTTGTGGCCGGACGAAGACTTTGCCTGTGTGAAAAACATTCGAGTAGAAAGTATTTCAAATGATAAATGTCTCATATTTTTTACAAAAATGTCATTTGTGTTGGTGATATTGTATTCATTATCTGAAAAACTAATTTTATCAACAAAAAAAGAAATGATTCCTAAAACTGCAATTATACCTGGTAATTTAATGTTTTGTTATTATTTAAATAGTGATTATTATGAGTTGTCTGAGTACTGACTATTGTTTAATTGAAAAATGTATTGAGTCAGCCTTAATTTGTCGAATCGAGTTCAAAACTCAAAATTGATTGAGTATTTAAAAATGTTTCGTTCATATTAAAATTGCAAAGTTGCAATCTTCATTACATTGGTATTCTTATAAAAATATCAAGGTTTCAAGATATTCATAGTTTTTACATTTCTTATTCCAATAAAGCAGTCTAGTACATTACGAGCATAAAACAAATGTAATCAAGTCGAGTACTTGAACTCGACTCAAGAATTTTTTTTTTTAAAGTGGAGTTCTTGCTCAACTATATTTATTATAATTATGTTTGTGTTTAGGTTTTACAATTGTATTAGAAAAAAATTTGTTAATACTAGTGACAGATGTTGGCAAATTTGTTTGTGTGTATTTTTCTGCTATAAAATCAGAAGTAACTTATACTTTAAAAATAGTAAATAATAATTTTAGTGAACAAGTACAAAACTATACTTGTACATCAGTAGTATTTTCAAAAAATGAGTGTATATGTGTTCTCACATTTCAGTAAGTCTAAACATTTTTATAATAGAAACGTTTAATTATGTAATAATAAGTAATGTCATATTTTAGGTGCAACATAGCCAAGTATAGTAAAAATGATGGTCATGTTAAAAATAAATTGCTATTTTGTACAATTCCTGAAAACTTAGTGGAACTTGAGAAAAAAATTTTATCAATAAATGATTGTGATTATGATAATGTCATTGATTGTATTGAAACTCTAAGGTACTAAGTTGAAAATATAATTTTTACAATTATAACCTATTAGTATTATTTATCTTAAGTTTATTGTGTGTTTTCAGGATTAATAGAATGGATGACACATTAGATAAAGTGTGTCAGTTAGATAGAAAATCATTAGACAAATTATCCATCCAACATCTTAAGTTTACTTATTGGAATATAGCCTTCAAAATTAAGAAAAATGAACATGATGAAAGTGTTTTACAAGAGTTACAAATGTTACTTCATATGCGTCATATAATTAGTTATTTTTCTAATAAGAAAAAAAAATTTAAAAAGGACGACCAATATTATTGTCGAACAATGCTATCATATTATATGAATAAACTATCAGTAGAATATGTCCAAGTTAAAGTCGATGCTGCTAATTTGATTGGTTCTTTTACTGGTGCTAAACATACTTACTTTTGCAACACATGTAAACGGATTTTGTTATCATTTACAGATTTCAGAATGTTTGTTTGTGAACAAGAACACAAAGAACTTAGATGTCCTGTTACTTTAGGACCACTCGGTATACCAAGTTTAGTGTGTTCTATGTGTTTTAACATGGCTAATGTTAATGCAGGTAAGCATTTAATCTTAAGTTATTTTTAATTTTTTGAAAACAATATAATATTTGTATAAAAAAATAAAATCTATAAAAATTTCATTTGATCAAGATTATGGTTAAAAAATTAAACATATCTAGAGCACCAGGCGCTTGGATAAATATTGGGTAACTGGGTGATAAAGTTGAGTACTCTAGTTTACTTAGAAAAACCTGACAAATTAAAAATTAAAAAGGTGGGTAAGTGGATGTCGCTCTGCTGTACAGTAGGTTACAAGTGGGTCACTGTAATGGATGGTGTTAAATTTGAATTTAATGATAATATCATTGTATAAGAAAAACGATTCTGAGCGAAAACGGTTCAGTCAGCCTATGATATTACCAAGTATATTTGATGATATTATTGTGAATAAAGTAATTTATGTATAACCTATTTACGTGGAACCTTGTTTTACATTTTTAATTCTTATAGCTATAAAATTTGAACATTTTATAAATTTTTAACTACAAAATAATCATTAAATTTTTAATTTGATACATTTTGTCAAAATTCCAACCTTAGCGGCGCTTATTATTAAAAAAATTGTGACTATGTATTTTAAATATTTTCAACTGCCATTTAAGCAATATATCAGGAGCCTTGTATTAAATTTTCGTGCTTTTTTACCCAACAAATAAAATTGTATTGACAATTATAGAAAAAAAAAACCAAAATAATTGAAAACTAATAATGCCCATAAACAGCACAAAAAGAGTCAAAAGTTGATGGTTTATAAAAAATGAGAATATAAATATTCAGTGAAATTTTCATGTATCTACAGTTATTAGTTTTTGATTTACAACAAAATAACAAAACCGATACATGAGTAATCGAGTGAATATCCAATATTGTAAAAATATCAACTTCAAACGCTCATAAAAATTTAATTTGATTTGCTTCTGGACAATTTTTTTTCCGACTTTAAATGTTTATAAAAAAAAATGTGCTTATGTATTTTTAATATTTTTAAAACCGTTATTGTAACTATATATCAGGAGGCTTGCATTAAATTATCACGCTTTTTTACCCAACAAATAACATTTTATTGATATTTACAGAAAAAAAAAAAACTAAAAAAATTGAAAACTAACAATGTCCGTAAACAGCCCAAAAAGAGTCAAAATATTTTCAAAATTTTATGGTGTATAGGAAATGAAAATATAAACATTCAGTGAAATGTTCATATATCTACAGTTATTCGTTTTTGAATAACAATAAAATAACATAACCACTACATGAGAAATCGATTGATGAATATCCAATATTGAAAAAATATGAATTTCAAATACTCATAAAAATTTAATTTGAATTTCTTGTAGACATTTTTTTTGATAAAGGTAGACAAACTTATGAGGAATCTTATATTACATTTTCAAATCTTAGATTTCTAAAGAAAATTTTTTATAAATTTTAAACTCAAAATAATTTGCTAATTTTCGTGATTTTTCCGTATTTTTTCAAGATTTGAGCTTTAAATGCTTATAAAAAACTGACTATGGATTTTTAATTTTTTTTATCTGTCTTTGAAACAATAACCTAGGAGCCTTCTATTAAATTTTCAAGCTTTTTTAACCAACAAATAAATTTTTTTTGATATTTATAAAAAAACTGAAAATGTTTGTAAACAGCTCAAAATATGTCAAAATATTTGGAAAATGTTAAAATGTTATGGTGTATAGAAAATGCTGATATAAACATTCAGTCAACATTTCATGTACCTACGGTCATTTGTTTTAGAGTTGTACCAAAAACCAATTTTCTCAAAAACAGATTTTGCGTAAAAATTCCCGTTCTTCCTTAATTTTTCTTTTGTTTTTCATGTCGCTTTTGAAAACTTCTGAGAAATGTTTACTTTTGACCCCTAAAGTACCAACTAGATTCACTCTCCTATCAGAAAAGTTACTGTTGAAGAAAATCCAAGCATTTTTACTATCCTAAAAGGTGATGACAAAAAAAAAATATTTAAATATTGATTACAACAAAAGTTATTTAATTTGTCAGGTACTCAGGTTTTTCTGTTACAACCTGTACCTATTTTTTTTTTTTTTTGTGTTTTTCCGGCCTTTAAGACCATCCCGCAAAACAAATTTCCCTCCAATTTATTCTATTTTCTGCTATTTCTCTCCAGTTTGCTCCTGGATCAACCTCTTTAACATCTTTAACATCTTTCCTCACACTATCTTCCCATCTTAGGCGTGGTCTACCTAGTGGTCTCTTTCCTTTCGGTTCTTCCCTGATTACTGTGTTAATCATAGCGTCTTTTTTCCTCCAGGCGTGGCCTGCCCACAACAGTCTTCTTTTTTTGATTTCGTTTGAAATACATGGTCTCTGAAACAAGTTCTGTAGTTCTTCATTGGTTCGAATTCTCCACTCTTGCGTTCTTGAGTCGAAACAGGGTCCTTATATACGTCTTAAAATTTTTCTTTCAAATGTGTCTAGTTTTAATTACTCTATTTTTCTTGGTGCCCATGTTTCTGACCCATATAGGACGACAGGACGTATTAATGTCATGTATATTTTTATTTTTAAGTTCAAAGATATTGATCTCGATTTTAGCAGGGTTCCCACACCAAAATAGCAGTTATTGGCCAGTTGCATTCTTTTGGAAATCTCTACTTTTAACTCATTGTCCTGAGTTAAGAGGACACCTAATTATTTAAATGGTGGAACTCTTTGGAATATATGTCCATCTACATTCATACTCTCCCCGTGGCGATACGTCCTGTCTTTTCTGTTTAGTTTCATATGTATAACCTGTACCTATATAATATATATATATATATATCATAATATTATTTAATACAAAAAAAGGATTCATATCAAGATTTCAAAAATTACAAATTCATTTCAACGGGCTCCTGTATAGGTGCAAGGTTCAATTGCTCTCCCTCTCTGTATTCATACTTCAATACTTCATAGTGCATGGCTCTGAATAGTGTAGCCAGGCACCCGGTATTCAACTTTGTCACCGCGCTTTGGGAGCAAATTAATAAGAAAAAATTATTTAGATCTTGTAAATTAAACCTATACCAGTTATTTCAATTAAAGGTATTAATGCAGATCTTACTCAACTTTAGAGGACCATAGTTAATAAACTAGCGAACCAAAATTGATGATTGACTATCAAATTTTTCAGAAAAAAAAGCTTTACCATAATCCAATAAAAAATAGTAGTTGCCATTTGAAAAAATAAAGTTGATTTTGCTATTGGTACACCTGCGTGTTTAAAAATTGTTATAAAAAAATTGCCTGTTAAAAATAAAGTAACGTCTTTTTTCGTTTTAACGAAATTCCATATTATCGATCCATAATCGTTAAAAAACCCCGCGTACAATGACATAAGATACATCTTGTATATTAAACAAAGGATAACATATTTTGTTATTTTGTTATTATTTAAAAATTTAATTGATAGGTAATTGAACTTAAATAAATTATTATGTTTTATAATGTTATACACACACATTTTAAAATGCAATTTTTTCGGCAAAAATTAAAATTTTACCTACCGTACCAATTACCAAAGTTGTTTTTCTCAAAAAAAGTGATTTATTTTTAATTAATTCAGTTTTACATCTTATTATTTCAGAAAATCAAAGTTGCGTTTGGTGTTTTGGAAAATATGTACCTAACAAACTACTATTCTAAGTTCAAGATACCAATGTGAATAACAAAATACACTGCTGATTATTGCATACTTGTACATTTTCATTTTTTTTTTCAAATATTCATTGTAAAATCAATAAATATTACATAGTATTTAGTTTTGTTAGGTATATAATATTATTTTAGATTCTGAGCGGAGCGTGGAAGCTAGTGGTTTTATAATGGTAGGTATTTATTTTTTATTTTTTATTTTTTTTATCTTGTATACAAAATGTTTACAAGGAGTGCTTTAATTTCAACATATTGTATCTTATCTTTTAGCAAATTAGATCAAGATAGTACTTTAGAGAGGACATTTTTCGATTTTCTCAACAATTATTTAATGCCACTGGAAAAACCACCGACAAATAACAAAAAATGTGATTTTAATTTCTAACGCTTTGTTTACCACCATAGAAAGGAATAAAAAGTTAAAATATTATAATATAAATTCAACTTACAGGCTATAATAAATAATAACAATATAAAAGATCCAGACTGACAAACTGTCTCCGCTCAGAATCGTTTTTCTTATACAATGATATTATATCATTGAATTCAAATATAATATAATCCATTAAACATTGACCCACTTGTAACCTACTGTACAGCAGAGCGACATCCACTTACTGGCTTTTTTTTTATAATGTAGTGTAGATAATATAGTTATATTGTAATATAATATTATATACACTATATTATACTTAAAATTATATTAAAACTTATGTTTTCAATCATGATAATTATTTGTTCAGATTTTTAATGAGTACCTATCTAAGTTTTTATGTTTTTAGATTTATATTAGTCACTGTTACAAATTGTTAGTTCTTGGTTAAAAATTGTGGTAGTGTATTATTGCTACATATTTATAGGTATGTTAAATTCAATAATTTAAAAAACATTTTTATACTTCGATCAAGTTACTTTCAAAAACCAACAATCCTCTTGATCACTGGTGAATGATGTTAAATATTTCTGTAAGATGTAGGTGGATAAATTTGAGTGTTACATTGGATATTTGGATATCATCTAGGTATGTTTAGGAATTAGGATGGTTAACTAATATGATAATTTACATCAACTAAGCCGACGCTCAAAATTTGAAGAACTTAGCCAGAACGGTTATAGAATGACAATTCTTTGCTATGCACTACATGAATTATTAGAAACTAGAAGTGAACTGGTTGACATTTGGCAATTTCAGTCTTCAGGTGAAGCTACCCAGCTATGCTAATTTTTTTAGATAATTGTGTTAAGATGCAAGCTTATAATGAATTTTGGCATTCAACCAAAATTAATTTTACTGGGCTATGGTAAAATTGACCAAACTTTTCTTCAAAATTTCCGGAAAACATTTAACGTTAATCCCAATTTTGCGACTTCAGTCCAAGGGTGTGGCGTTTACTTTTAACATTTAATACCGAACACAGATTGAGTTCCGTCATTTATCATGTAAAGAATAAATTCCTCACGCGCGCCTCTATCTTGTTCTTCCTCTTCAGAAATTTGTTTTAGTAGTGCGCTTCACTGTTCTTGTCAATTGCTATTGTCGTATGCCAATAGTAATTATATTGTCTACAACTTCGTGCCAAATCTTCGTCGTTTAGATTAGTTAACATTTCATATTGATTGTTTAGAAGTACAATATTGTCAATATTAGAGTAAAAAACATTATTTGACATGAAATATTAAATTACTTTATATATCTACACTGTTTACGGCTACAAGGTCCTGACACAATATTTTTATATTTTAGACAACTTCGCACAAGAATAAAAAGCTCCTGATGCCTGTTAATAGAATCTTCAGAAGTAGGTATGCACTATACACTTCCTGTTAGGAAGTGTCTTTACTTTGTTACAGTCTATCTATTAGGTACTAATAGGCTATTAGGGATGTGTTCCCAAACGGTATCATACTAATAACAACTTGAAAAGCCATTACAATTTTCTCGAATTTATTAAGAGATTGTATTTCATTAGGAATTTTGTTAAATAAAAGATCATTTAGGATTACAGGTGTTTGAAATCTCATTGGCGTAAAACTTTTGTATACCTACTGGCTACTACAAGTATGGAAAATGAAAGAACTAAGCAAGAGATGATTTGACTCGTAAAATGCTTCGAGTCCATGTCAGGGTCAGTGTTAAACGTGTTATTGACGACACATCCCTCCACTAACAAAGAAGTCGTTGAAAACTTGAAAAGAACATTCAATTTTTGGAGTGTCCAGACTAAACCTCTTCAAGACGCGAAATTATAGCATTTAATAATTGCGTCGCGATCCTTAGTAGAATATGTTAAGTGATTACCTATTCAGAAGTCAGTTGGTCACCCTGGGATAGCTGGAAAATTGGTGTAGATATAAAAAATTAACTATAGTTAAATTAATTTTAAAAAATTGAGAGGAGTACACGGGCGCGGCACACAGAAACATGCATTTTAAGAAGATAAAATAGTAAGTAGATTATACTTTAGTCTACTCTGATATCAAAACCAAAAAAATGGTTAATAATAATGATTCATATTGATGAACGATGATTAAAATTTAAAAGATGTCTCCCTGGATAGTGTGTCAAACTTTAAAATATGTATATAAAATAATAAACTAAAGGTTAATTAATGAAATAGTGCAATAAGAAATAGGGAAGGGAACACGGGCAAATGTATTTAAAGAGCCAAAAAAAATTCAGATGAAATTATACTGTCGGTATACGTTGAAAACTGCTACGGTCTTTAATCCCTAAATCCTAAAACCCAAAAAACTATTCATAATAATAATTAGTTCCCCTTGAGATTTAATCTAATTTTATATACCTACCTAGATATTATGATTCTTGCGCGTCACAAATCACAATGACATAATTATCCTAGAAAAGTTAAAACTATCTTTCGGTGGGTTGGAACGTTATTTAAATGTTCAATGTTACAGCTGATTCTTAATATACGCTCTTAACCATTAATTAAATTTAGATTCTGAGTAGAGCGATGAATGTATTGATTTTACAATGATATGTTTTATTTTATTTTTGTGTCTATGTGTACACGATTAGTTGTCGAAATAATGCTTCGATTTTCAACTTCAGTATCTTGTTCGATGGGAAAGTGAATCTAGTTGGTACTTTTGGGAGGTCAAAATTTTAAATTCCCAATGGTCTTCAAAAGCGCCAGAAAAAACAACATAAAAATTAAGGAAAAACGGGAATTTTTACGCTAAATAGGTTTTCCACAAAGATTTTGGTTTTTGGTGTAACTCTATAACAAATGAACGTATATACATGAATTTTTCACCGAATGTTTATATTAGTCTTTTTTATACATGAAAACATTTTCAATTAGTTTTGAGCTTTTTACTGATATACTCAGTTTCCAACTATTTTAGGTTTTTTTTATATGAATGTCAATATAACTTTATTAGGTAGGTTAAAAATCTTGAAAACTGAATACAAAGCTCCTTCTATATTGTTACAATGATGTTTGAAAAATATGAAAAATCCTTAGTCACAGTTTTTTTTATAAGCATTTAAAGTTCAAATTCTGACAAAATACTGAAAAATCACGAAAATTTAGTAATATTTTTTATTTTTAGTTAGAAATTCATAAAAAATTTTCTTTTTAAATCTAATATTTGAAAATGTAATACATGATTTCTTGTAAAATTATCTACCTTTATTAAAAAATAAATTCTATAAGTCAAATTAAATCTTTATGAGCGTTTGAAATTCAAATGTTTACAACATTGGATATTTACTCGATTTTCTCATGTAGTGATTTTCTTATTTTGTTGTGATTCAAAAACGAATAACTAGATACATGAAAATTTCACTGAATGTTTATTTTATCAATTTTTCTACTTAATAAAAATTTTAAAATATTTTGACTTGTTTTGAGCTGTTTATGGACAATTTCATATTTTAATTTTTTAATTTTTTTATCTTTGAATATCAATAAAGTCTTATTTGTTGGGCCAAAAAGTGTAAAAATGTAATACGAGGTTTCTGATATATTGTTACAATAGCAGTTGAAAAATATTTAAGATACATAGGCACTATTTTTTTTATAAGCATTTAAAGATCGAATTTTGACAAAATTTTTCAAATTTATAATTGAATAATTATTTTGTAGTTAAAAATGTATAAAATGTTCAACTTTTACATCTTAAGATTGAGAATTCAAAACAAGATTCCACGGAAGTAGTTAATTAAGTTACTAAAAAATCTAAAAAATACTTAAACACAGTTTTTTTTTATAGTCATTTTAAGTTAAAATTTGGACGAAATTACATATTAAAAAACCTAGAATATTTTTTTTAGTTATTTGTTGTGATTGTATAATATTATTCGTGGGTACTTGAAACTTCTTAAGTAGGTATACTATTATATATCTATGATAATATCATGGTTTGTTGTTGATGTATAACGCGTCATAAGTACCTAATGGATATTGTGATATGATTAATTTGGAATTTATTATAGGTACCTATTATTGGTCAATTATTTTTTTAATACAATAGATAATAGTTTATAATATGTCTTAAACCTAGACTGACACACCGTCTCCGCTCGGAATCGTTTTTCTTATACAATGATATTAATATATTATTATATTATATCATTATCATTGAATTCAAATTTAATATACCATCCATTATTCAGTGATCCACTTATTGTAACCTACTGTACAGCAGAGCGACACCCACTCGCCCACCTTTTTTTTATTATGTTTGTTTTTTTATAAAACAAATGTTTATATTATATTAGCACTATATTATTGGCGTTTTATAAAACCGGACTAGACAAGAAGAATAATATGAGTTCTAATATTTACTACAATAACCATAGATGGTCTTAAGATATGAATTTTGAAAGGAATTTAGTCTCGTATACATTTTAAACATAATATAACGAGCCCATGGCTGATTGTCCTTTCGCTGATAAATTATTTAACTAAAAGCTGTTTTTGAATAAATCTGGCTTATCAAATCTATCCCAAGTGCACTTATAATTGTATGATTAATTTTAATTAATGCAATCTAAACTACGACCTGCAGACACATCTATTCTTATTTCTTAATTGGTTGACGGAATATCACTTCACGTGTGAAACTTAGCACGCAAAGTACTGTATTGGCAGCTATTTTAAGCCGAGGAAAAATAATTCAATTAATTTAAAACATTACTTTGCTTTACTTCAATTTAAACACTATATATAAATACCAAACTTAAAAAAAGTTAAATTCTTATTGGAAACAATTTACTGTCGAAATATTACAATATAAATAAACTAATTCTATTCGATTAAACAGTGTATAAGCACAAACGCACAATAATCGTCGTCAACAATAAACAATACTAGCCAACACAGTATAATATCAATGTTATATGCGACATATAGTGTTTACTGTTTATACGTCATAATAATATAATAATAATAATAATGGGGGACGGAGTAGCCGAGCGGATTAAGTCGTCGGTTGGCGAGTTGCAAGGCACACCGGCGCCGGTTCGATGCCGCCCGCGGGCGGTATTTTTCTTCGGGCAAGTCACGGTGTGCGGAGAAAAGTGCCACCATCCCCCACCTGGGCATGGCAAATACCTACAGGGGTGCCCACTAAAAAATCTGCCAAAACCAAAAAACACACGTGTTTAAAACTTACAATACCCTCCCCCACAGTAAAAACCACTCAATGGCCTAAGTTGCCGCGGGTTGATTAAGGAAAAAAAAATAATATTAATAGGTATATAACGTCATTGAAGGTATTTCAGGTATAACTTGTAGGTATGTACAACAGTATATTGTGTGGCTAGGGCTGGAAGTGAGCTATTTCAGTCGCGGGCCGCAGTCGTGGGCCGTATTTCACTAAAGACTGAATTGCCTTCCTCCACGAGCCACACATACTATTTTTTGTCACGCCTCTGCGTTCAACGATCACGACCGACAGTCGGCAAAGGTAATGCACTATGCAGGGATATTCTATGCAACAACCAGACTAATAGACCATTCTACGAAAACAATTTCATGAAAGAAAATTGTTTGCTCGTCGTGCAGGGGGGTTATAATATGAATATAAGATGTAGCCCACGATATAGACAACCTAAAGTTTACGTTTTCCAAGGACCGTGGTATAGTTTTCAGTGTTGCCCTAATAACTTTGAATATCTTGTAGGAAATATCTTGTAAGGGAAATGCTCTCATATATTATGTAAACACATGTAACACATCATGTAACGTTTTTACGGTTATTCATTTTTGGATTACAACAGAAATACATAATCGAATTTGTCGATAACTGGTTTTGTATAAAAATTACTTTTATATTTGTTAATTTTTTTTTTGTTTTTCACGACGCTTTTGAAATTTACTGGGAACTTTTTTACTTTTGAGTTTTGACCCAAGAAAGTACTAACTAGATTCACTTTCCTATCAGAAAAGATGCTAAAAAATGATAAAAGATGCTAACCATTTTTACTGTCATAATAGGTGATTGCAGACACAAAATAAAAATAAAATATAAAAGCACAGATCGTTGTAAAATAAAATTCATTCATGTGTGCCGGGGAGTCATTACCCCCGCTATTTCAGTTGATAGGTAGGTACTAATTGTTTTATCATTTGTAAAATAAAAATAGTAAATGTACTGTATTATCAGAGATTTTTGACTTTTTTGTTTTTACACAATATTATTGATTATAAATACTAGAATTTATTATTTTATTGATGGTAAAACTATTAATTAAATTATTAATTAGTTATTGGCTATTTTTAACGTTTTCACACAGTACACACTGCACGCTACGACTAGGAAGTCATCTTTCTTATATTTGTACAATATATTGTTATACTTAGGATTACGATTACCCACCAATTTTGGGGGGTACACCCACCCCTTATATTTACATATTACAATATTACAAGATAGTTAGATAAAATTTTTTATGAATTTCTAACTCAAAATAATTTGCACATTTTCGTGATTTTTACGTAATTTGTCAAAATTCGAACTAAATGCTTATAAAAAAGATTGTGACTGTATTTTTAATATTATACAACTGCCATTGTAAGAATATATTAGGCGCCTCGTATTAAATTTCAAGCTTGTTGACTCAACGATTAAAATTAATAATTTAGAAAAATTAATGACTCTTAACAGCTGTAATAACTAATAAGTGGTTTTCTGTAGGTAGGTAAAAAAGACAACGGGGGGAGGATATAACCCTTATCCCCCCCCCCCCCCCCAACGAGCACGACACTGTGACAATTCCTGATTTTTATACTTATTAATTAAGAGGGTATCAGCACACTGTTTGTTTTCTCAGTCTGGCTTATGCCCAACATATAGACAAAACACATTTACGCAGAATCGTTTTTTTTTTCGAATAATTTTCGAGTAAAATAACTTATTACAAAAACGATACAGAATAATATTTTTGAGTGTATGATACGTTGATTTGTCTAAATATTTTCTCAAAATATTTTTAACATCTTTAAATAATTAAATAATACATTTTTATTTTTATTTGATAGTCGAATACAAAGTCAAATGATAAAAAATATTATCTATAATAATATTAAACTAATATTATGTCATACCTTCAAAAATATTATTCTCTATAGTTTTTGTATAGGTAATTTTACTCTAAGATTACTCAAAATCATAAAAAACGATTTTAGGTAAAAGCGTTTTAGCTATGTTGCTCGTGGGTCTGAAAGAAAATAAATATTGCGCTGACGTCCTCTTAATATATTATACAAATACGTAAAGACGACAATTCCACTTACATTTGTTGTCTCTGTATTATTGAGGGATATCGAAGGAGAAGACAATTTATTAAATTTATTATAAGACAGTGTATAAATAATAGGAAAATTAAATTTTAGAAACTGTGGTGAAATTATAATATTATAGTTTAATTTATGTATTTTATTTCGGGGAACTAATTATCATTGCTTTGTAGATGAATTAAATTATTAAAATAAAGGTACTGACATTTTCTAATTGAGTAATTTAATGTATTTTGTTTGTATTTTGAACTTCAATCTTTATTTAGCCACTAAAGAAAAAAAAATAAAATCAATTAATAGTAAAATAAATAGGTACTATAATATTGTAATTTGTAATATTCTTTATACCTCACCACCACCGTTATAAATAACTGCATAAAACAAAATTTCTAGTGGGCGATTGTCCCACTAATTCTTCCACAATTTTATTCCGCCATAACCTTGTTTACAATTAATATTTAAATTTTTACATGACGAAAAAGTTTTACATTTTGTAAATTCCCGTTCCAAACAATATAATATAATTATTATTATATGGTCCCGTGACTACTGTCTAGTGCTTAGTTCATCAAAACACCGTTTTGGGGCCACAATTCTTATCTCGTCTTCCAACCTGAGTAGATAACCGTGGTACTTACTACTTACCAGTTACCATAGGCGCAAATTGACTAAATTTATTGGGGGACTCAAGCCAATAGGCTTAGGCCATATTGCTTAGTACCCAGAATATACAAATTAGTACTAATTACTAATTCCCCCCAAGCCCCCCCCCCCTATTTTCGCCAATGGTACCTATCTATATAACAAAAAAAAAAATTAATTTCCTAAATTTAATTATTAGTTTATAGGTCTATGGTTAAATCTCATGAACCACGCGTGAGCACGCCCATGCGCTAACTGATATCGTACATTAGCCATTAGGTATTAAAACGATATGGATAATATCTACATTGTGGGTTCTAACCACGACACGATTAAAGTTATATCACAGAATATATGAAATTTCGTATATTCTGTGGTTATATCTTGTATTAGTTACTAGTTCGTGAGTCTAGTAAAAGGGTCTACGTCCTTTTTTATAGCGGGCCAAATTCGTAAATTAAATAATACATTTTCAAATAATCAATAAGCTTGACGGGCCATTCAGCCATTGGTTACTGGACTCCAGTAGTCCAGTATAAATAGTATAATATCCAGTTACATATACTGTATATGTATATCACGGACTACTACACTGTAGTAGTAGTCCGTGATGTATATCAAATTAGCCCGCGATACGGCTGATCATGATGTATAGAGAAGATAATATTATCGTGCGGCTGATGAACCAACGAACTTCCATGTGTCATGGAATAAAAGACAAATGAGTTTGTTCTTCCAACCTTTGTGGCGGGCGACGTTATCAGGGTCGCGACTGACGATAGTTAGTAAATTGTAAATTGTAAACAATTATACACAGCGATAGCTCAGGCAGTCAGGCTCATCTCATGACGTTCGAAAGGGAACTCATTGTAATAACTTTACCTAACCTACCCATTCCGATTGTTTTTTATTTACTAACATTATTATTATTATGTCGGCCCGGACTACACGAACGATAATAAAGTTGAGTCCACCAAGTGCGCCGACGGTACGACAACGGCTCCAATCTGTCGTTCCTACCGACCGTTCGTCGTCGTCTCTCTCTATCTAACCTCCGTCAACAAGAAGTGTGATCGGAACCGGTTGCCACTTGTCTTTGTTTTGTAACTTCGCGATCGCGACTACTTGACCATCCGTGGCCCGCCGACAGAATCAAATAAAATCGAATCACCACCACAGTTCAATTCGTTGTTCTCCTACTTGGACTTCAGGCTAATCGGACCCGGTGAACATAACATCTAGACGTATGTGTTTACCTACACTATAAATTGCTTACTACATTACGCCTATTACTTAGTGCGTAGACTTCACTACAATGTGTCATGCCTGCACTGGATATACTGTGGTTTGGAATGTTTTTGAAATACCATTTGCCCGATGACAGTTTTATCAATCACAAGTCCACTAGATTTACTTAGATAAATTAGAAATAGGTAAAAACTTAAAAAAAAATATAAAATATACATACCTATTCAGTATTAATTCAAGGTTAACCCACCCCTATGATTTAAATTTACCTAGTCCAGCCTAATTCTTTACGAGTTTATTTAGTATATAAAAATGTTTTTATTCACAAATCAACAAACAATAGGTATTTTTGTTAGGTACATAAAACTATTATTATTTGTTGGTATAGTATAGACATAATCACCTACAAATATACTGATGTCTTTAGGAAGCACTATGGATATTATTTTAGTTAATAATTAATTATGGCTGTACAATTATGAATTTTATATTATTCGTACCTAATTCTATTGTATCTGTGTCTCTACACAGTTTTATATATATTGTTTTGTAAATGAAGTTTTTTCCATCAATAAAGATAATAATAATAATATGTCTAACATCAGATTTGGTTTAATTTTACTTTCAAATATTACCTCTTATAATATTATAATATTTTATTATTACCTAATATAAAAATTTATTTCTAGAATAATTGGAAACTTACCAATTTTACTTGGTTTTTACATTTTAATTATTTTATATTGTACTAAAATTCTATAAAAACTAAAACAATATATTTTTTTTAAAAATAAGTTTGAATTAACCACTTTCACTTTAATTGAAGGCAGTTTAGACATATAAATAAAAATTTATCAGGTTTTTTGTGCTTATATAGTTGGATAAGTATCTAGTATCTATATTTTATTTTATTATCATGTTTGTTTTAGTATCATTTGTGGTTTGAAATCACACCATGTCGAGTTATAATGACTATCAACATTGGCCCCAAGAATCCACATCAAATTCAGAAGAAGAAGAATTGTCATCTCCTGAAATTGAACAAGATGATAGTGATGATGAAACAGAGTCGTCTACATCTAGTACTAGCACTTCAGCTACAAGTAGTAGTGGTAGCAGTCAGTCAGGTTCAGATTCTGAAAGTACTAGCACTGCTGATGAAGATGAAACTATATCACTGAAAACAGAAACAGTGTTAGCCAATAAAACTGAGCTTAGTTTGCCAACTGGAATGTGTGAAGATGAAGGAGTTTTTAAACAATTATTTTCTGTTAATTCTTGGGTATGCCTTAGTGATCAACAAAAGCAACATTTAAAGGTAAATTGTATTCACAAGCTTTTTTTTACTTTTTATGAAATGAAAAATAATCACATCATTTAACTTAGGTACATAGTAAATTTTAAAAAATTAATACAATTTGGTTCTCTAGAATTTTCTCCCTACATTTCCTGAAAATGATTTAATGGAAAAAGAAATTACTTTAAGAATGCTATTTGGTGGACAGAGTTTTCGTTTTGGTGTTAATCCAATTGATGATTTTCATGATAAATTAAAAGATGGACATTTTCGACCTGATATTGTCAAAATGAAATCACTTTTACGACGATCACTCAAGAGAGAGTATAGGTAAGAATTATTTTTACAATTTTTTTTCACTTATTTTTAATTATAATAATGGTTTCTTATCAATATTTCAGAAAAAATCAACGCATATATAATTTTAGTATGTTAAAAAAATTACTTTCTGGGCGTAAAAAGGTTATTGATGTTTTAAATGGTTCTTCTACTACATCCGTGACAAATAATGGAGGTAGTAATAGTTTTACTGTGCATCAACAAGTTAAAAGAAGATATTTCCGAGAGCTTTCTGATATTAAACATTTAGTAGGGGATGTCTCTGAAGAAAGTTCAGATAGCAACTATCAAGGTTAAAAGCTTTTATACATTTTGATTATTAGTTTTTAATTATTTTACATTTTTTTAAACATTTAGAAGGACCACCTGCTCGTTTGGGTAAAAAACAACGGCGTAATTTAAGTATTATACAAAGTTCTCTTTCACCTGAGCTAGAAACTATTACTTCTACATTAGCAGCTTTTCCTGATAGAATAGATTTATCTAAAGTTGCTTTGCCGACGAGTAATCCATTTGAGCCTTCTGATGATATGTATAAAGAAATGTTGATATCTCATAAGAGAAAAAAAAAGAAAATGGAAGAGGTATGTTATTCTAGTAAAATGTATGTAGTAACAAAAATAATAATATATGTAATTATTTAAGGAACATAAACGTATGAGATTTGATCAAATTAAAGAACAAATTAAACCAGTAGTGTCATCAGGTACTGAGAAAAAGAGATCAGCAAATAGTGATCGACCTCGGTTGAAGCGTACAAAACCAGTCAAACAGCAAACCCAGTCAATCAAACCACCTCTTCAGTTAGATATACAATCTTCTTTGCAGTTAGATGTACAGTTTGATGTAAAAACTCCTGTTAAGCTAGATGTACAACTCCCTGTCCATTTAGATGGAAAAACTCCTGTGCATTTAAGTGTACAACCTCAAGTGCATTTAGATGTACAATCTCCAGTGCAGTTAGATGTACAATCTCAAGTGCAGTTAGATGTACGGCCTCAAGTGCAGTTAGATGTACGGCCTCAAGTTCAGTCAGATGTACAACCTCATGAACATTTAGATGTACAACCTCAAGTGCAGTTAGATGTAGAACCTCATGTGCAATTAGATATAAAACCTACTATGCAGCTAGATGAATTGCATGATATTTCATCGAAGCAAGAAGACAGGGCTCTATCAGAACCATGTAGTATTTCATACACCAAAGAAGAGATACTACAAAATGTAGTTTCACCTACACTCCTTTCACCATCTCTGCATTCACCATCTTCACCATCAATTTCTATATCTAATATGGCTGAAGAAGAATCAATTAAGACTAATTTGAATGCCATCAAATTAGATCCTTGTACTCCTATTCTAACAGATTTTTTAAAAATCGAAGAAGAATTAACATTAAATGTTCCTATTAAAATGGAACCTATCAGCTTAACAGCTGATGAAATACGTAAAGCAGAAGAAGGTCAAGCTGCAGCAGCTATGTTATTAGAGCAAATGAGTGATGTTGAAGAAAAGTATAATTCACCATTAATTCCTTCACCACCACTTCCATCACCACCACTTCCATCACCACCACCATCACCACCTCCATCACCGCCTCCCTCACCACCACCATCACCAAGACTCTCTTCCCCTCAACTATCTGATAATATTTCGGATTCTAAGTTCAGTCCCCCTAATTATATTCAGAGAGAGTTTCATCCAGAAGACATGTTAACTAGTACAGTGCAAACCATAAATACAGAGTAAGTATTATTTATATTATGTTATTATTTTTTGATAGCTAATTATTAAAATGTCATCACAAGTTAACATTATACCTAATATATTATATGAATTATTTAGATCTCCACCTAGGACAATTCATTCTTGTTTACGCTCTCTAACTCCAAGTGACTACGGTTCTAAACAGCTATCATTATCACCAGTGTCTACTCCTAGTAAAGTTGTAACAGATTCTAATTATGTTGGATCATTATCAGAGTTAGAGGGTTTTCATGTTTTGGATATTAAAACTATGTGTAATGAGAATTTAGATCTGAAGACGTATGTTAAAATATATCGTGTATTATGTTTAAATTGTATAGAAAATATTTTATTTATTTTTATGTATATATTTTTAGACCTCAACTAAAGAAGATAGTTTCTAGTTTCTTTGCACTTATAAGGGATATAATCTGTGCTAACTGGGATTACCGTATGGATATGACTGCACTAAATGAGCGTGTTCATGACTGGGTGAATTCAACATTTAATAACAGAAAAAATCCAGATTGGTACCACAGTTTAACTTTAAAGACTTGGCCTAAATCACTACAATCTGCTATAGGTTTCTTAGCAGGACATTTCCCTGGTAAATTTGTTATTATTTCCTTAAAAAACAAATTTTATAATTAATTATTTAATATACCATTTTCTTTAGAGTGGCAACCCGAAGATTTTGTTCCTTATATTGAATATAAGCCTAATTTAGATATTTATCAATGGATTGGTGCTGGTAGAGATT
Organism: Metopolophium dirhodum; assembly: GCF_019925205.1. Taxonomy (NCBI): domain Eukaryota; kingdom Metazoa; phylum Arthropoda; class Insecta; order Hemiptera; family Aphididae; genus Metopolophium; species Metopolophium dirhodum. The sequence goes on along the minus strand of NC_083561.1, from coordinate 7,631,293 downwards.
CAGACACTCGGCTTGGAGATTTATGCAAATGCTGGTTACATAATTTGAATAACATTAGTTCAAAATTGAAAAGTATCAAAGACGATGTAGTTGGTATTAACAATGTACCAATACCATCTACCACAGATATTATTTCAACAATTGAAATGTCTGAAACTGATACAACAATTCCTTTACCTTTACCATTATTAGACACATGGATAGTGACTCCTTCCAGTATGGAAGAACGTATAATTTTTCAGGCTCAAGTAAGTTAAAATATATAATTAATTTAAAACAAAAATGTTTTGATTAATATTTCATTCTTATTACAAACAAGGAAATGCAACGATTTTTGAAACCACATCGTTCTTTTATTTATCAAATGCATGGTTATGAGTCGGTTGTGGGTCCTGTACGTGGTATTTATAATTCATCTAATATTCACAAAGCAGCTCGTGGTCATTCCTTATTGATCGAAAATAGACCTCATTTCATATCAATATTGGTATTAGGTAAACTATTATTGTTATTATTTATGCTCATGTAAAAAATAAAAATAAGAATTAATACATAATGTTATGGCATTTCAGTACGTGATGCGACAGCTAGATTACCGAATGGAATGGGAACTCGAAGTGACATTTGTACCTTACTTAGAGATTCACAATACTTGATGGAAGCAAATCTTACTGAATTACATAATGCTGTAAGCGGGGCTTTAGATAGATTGCATTATGAACATGATCCTTGTGTTAAATATGATCCAAAACGTAAAATATGGATTTACTTACATAGAGGGCGAAAATTAGAAGAATTTGGTATGTACACTATAAACTATGGCTTAAATATACAAGGTTATTGCACATGGGTGTATGTTATCAAACAAAATAAAATAGCAGTGAAAGGTACATGGCTTAAATATAGGTTGCTTCCTTACCCTGCCATTTTAATTCCATAATGTGATAAAATTATATAGCGAGGGTACTATTGCAATAACCTAGTATATTTGAGCCATGCAATATGCATTATTTTCTTTTAATTAAGATCATTAACATTTTGTTTCTTTGCATCTTCAAACCAAAAATTAAATTAAATGATAAAAGCAATTTATATATGCCTTTTTATTTTTTATTATATTAAAACAATGGCACTAATATATATAATTTTAGTGCTTATTATTTTCATAAAATAAAGTTACAAAATGAAAATAAAAGTAATAAATAAAAAAATATTTCTGATTAGAATTTATCAAGATTTTGATGTGTTCTATTATATTTGAAGTAGAAGATATGGTTACAAAATCAAAATTATTATGCTTAATTTGTTTCTACTATAATATGTTTGTATTATGTTTCAGAACGTTTACATTTAGAACAACAAGGTGCAGTGAAGATGAAATGTTGGCGAAGAAATAAAGCACAAAAAAAGACACTAGAACCTAAACGTACACCAAATAAAAAATTAACATCCAATGTTCTTTTAGAATCTTTATCAATGTTAGATTTACCTACAAGTTCAACTTCAGATTCTATGCCAAGTTCAAGCACATCACCTGTGTTGTCTGATATGCGTGTCACTCAAGAAATGAATAGTATAGAGCATTCAAAACAAACAATAAAAACACCTCGGGTTACTAAAAATCGAAAAGTACCTGCACAGACCATGCAAATGACTGATAATGCAGTTGAGCTAAACATAGAACGTCCAACACTAATTGATCAAAATAGTATTGTCTCTTCCCAAATATTTTCTATGCCTGTTTCAAGCCATATTTCAACAGTTACAGCTAGTAATAGCTCAATTATTACTTCTAGTAATATTCCTAATCAATCATTTTCTAGCAATATTACTAGCCAATCAATAATTAGTAGTAATAGTCAGTCAATTGCTAATAGTTTCAACTGCCAATCAATAGCCAGTAATATAAATAGTCAATCAATTGCTGGTAACATTTTAAGTCAGTCAAAGGCTGGTAACAGCCTAAAAGTAGTTAACAGTCAAACTGTATCCAATAGTGGACAAATGATTAACATTTCCCAAACTATGAACAGCAACAATCAAGCATTTATCAATAACAATACAATGGTTGTTAACAATATTTCCTCAAATGTATGTAATGTTTATTTTTATTTATCATTATTTTTAAGTTGAAATGTGTTTTTAGAAACAAGTGATATCATCTGGAGATCTTATAACAATTGGCCCTAGGAAGAAAACAAAACATGTTCAAATTGCTCAACCAGTTTCTATTGGACAATCTTCTGGTACATTATATTTGTCATTTGTCATTTAAATACACGTAATATATTCTATATAATTTTTTTCATCTTAGGCCTTACAAATTATCAACATGATCATCATCTTAATATTACCAAACCAGCTCAAATCAAAGAACATCAACGCCAGATATTAGTTTTAAAACAAAAACGATCTGATCATTCAATTTCTAGTTCTGAACAAAATTCAACTGTTGTTAACCAAACTGATACTGTAAAACCACAAACTGTTCAACATTTTATTCAACTTCAGCACCAACAAAAATTGCAGAAACAACAACAAATGCAACTGCAACTCTTGCAGCATAAACAAATTCAGCAACAAAACAAACAGCAAGTCATTATCAGAAAGACTGATGGGGATGACAAGACAGAAGGAGGAGATGCTGAACAGCCTCAAGTTATATTCTTAAAACAGGGTCCAAGAAATGTCCAACAACAAGAGACACAACAGATAACACAGCAGCAATTACAACAGTTATTGATGTTGAGGCCACAACAACAGACAGGGCAACAGGCTCAGGTTGTCATGGTTAAGCAACAAGGAAATGATCAGAAATCTATTGCACTTAAGGTTTGTTGTATTTTTATTTGTCTTTATATTTTTCATTTATATCTTAAAACATGCAATTCATAATATTTTCTTATACAATTTTTTGTAAAATTATGATTTAGTTTTTGATCCTGTGTCCAAACTCTAATGATGGTGGGTTTTTTTTAGTTACCTCTATCGATTGGTTGAAAATTTCCATATTATTTCTATGGAGTCTTATCTTAATTCCCTCATTAGTATAAAATAAAAACATGGTAAAAATAATAAGCAAGCACATATTTTGTTTTGTCATCAAAAATATCTCGACTTCTTCCTGCATAACATAATTTTTGTACGTAATAATTTATTAATGATTTAAATTTATTATTTCTATACAATACATAATATCATTGATTATAAATACCATAGATTGCTCACTGGCTGGTTTTTCGGTGTCACAAAATATTTACTCCCGGTAGAAGGTGAGGTGACGTGACTACTAGCGATTACAACGTTACCCTACATTACTAACCACAAGTCCGCACCCAATATCACGGCCACCTGGTTTATTAATGTCTGGCAACGTTGTAATCGCTAGTAGTCACATCGCCTTGCCATCTACCAGGAGTAAATATTTTGTGCCACCGAAAAACCGGCTAGTGAGCAATCTACAGTATTTATAATCAATAGTAATATGAATGTGAACAATCATCACATGAAGACCCAGTTTTACTATTTTTTTTATTCTTTAAGTAGGTATAGTTTCAATTTTTTTCTGAACAATGTATGTGATAAGTTGAAATCAACTAACTTAAGTTTAGGTTAATTTTTTGTCTACGTTGATTTTATAAAATTATGAATAAAATTGATTGATTATTTAATGTTTTTCATCAGAGAATTAGACCAAGTATATAAAATGTATTTTTAAATATGTGGTAGGTACCTACTAAATTTTTAATAATTGTTTTAATTTCTTTTAATCTAGCCAATATTGACATCAATTCGTGGAACAAAAATTCAACAAAATCCAGCAAAAACTGCTAATTTGTTAGTACAAGCAAAACAAGCCGCTCAAAATGTACAACGAAAAATTACTAAGCCCCTTGTTGGCCAGTTTATGTCCAATCAAAGAGCACAATTACCTGTTGATTCAGTTCTTGCAAATAGAAAATTATCTGGCGTTCCTGGTTAGTTAATCCAAAATGTATACTAATTTATCATGTTATTTATTTTATATTCTATTTGATATTTAGGTACTCCATTACGAATTTCTGGAGTACAAACTTCTAAAAGTGGTCAACCACACTATACAGTGGTAACTGTTGCTCAACCGAAACTTATGCCATCAAATCAACCAAATATTGGACAGGTAATTAATTAGAAATTTCTTTAAACTGTAATATTTATGTATTCTAATGTATATGTATATTTTCATAGAAAACACCTACTCGGATTTCAACTATAAATGATCGTTTAAAATCTGGTGATACCAATCAACCACAAACTGTACGTGTGGTTCAGTCTCAAATTGGCGGAAAACCTTTATTAGTCACTAATAAAGTAAGTTTATTTTTTGAAAAGTATTTAGTTTTATGATAAAAACTATTTCTCAGTGAAGTCCATTAATGGTGGATATGTTTTTTATTTAAAAATTTGAGTTACATAGGTGAATTTTTTAGTTTTTCTAGCACTAGGGTCGTTAAGTTGATAGTTTTAGTTTTAGTATTATCATTATGACACATGATCTATTGGAATTATATTAGGAGCCATTGAAACCTTAACATCATATAAATATTATTAAATTTAAATAATTTTCATAGGCACAAATTTCATCGGCTCTAACGGGTATATCAACATCATCAGCAGTAGTTAGTTCTACCGCCAACACTTACACTGTGGTGCAGCAAGGTTCTCAACAAATACTTGTGCCTGCTAGTTCTTTGAAATCTTTTCAAGGATTAAAAGTTATACCATTATCACAACACAATATTAAAGGTTTATAGTTTTGCATTATGCCTGTTTTACTAGGATACGTATTATATGCGTCCATATGAAACAGACCTTAGTTACCTATCTCTGCATAAATTTGACTTGAATAAAAAATATGTTACAGGACGATCACAAATGTTTGCTCGAATATTAAATTCTGACAGTGTGAGACCTGTGTTCATTCATCAACAGTCTAATCAAGACACTTGCAGCCAAGGGCCTACTGAATCAAATACTTAACCTTTGTGGGATAACAGTTCCTTATTAATTATTTTTTTATTTATATACATTTGTTATACAATATATTATAATGACATGATTTATTATAAGCCATAATAAGGTTTAAATATGATTTAAATGTTTACTTTGTGTATGTAGTCTGATTGTTACCTACTTTTTGTTTTATATTTGTTTGCTTCAATAAACTTAAATTAAAGGATTTGTTGTCAAATTACATAAATAGAACTTGTTAATAGAATTATTTTCATCTAAAAATTGAGTAGCTGGATAAGTTTTAAACGTTTATTAATTGTTGGTTCCTGGAAGTAATTTCTAATGATACTCCATACAAAATCGAAAAAAAACAGGTATAAAATGCCTCATGGCACGTTCTTAAATAGACAAACTTCCCTTCCAACCAAATTTGAAATTGTCTCAGTTGGGTAACTGGGTCAAAAACTATGGCCGGCAAAGACTAGAAATTTTTTACGATAATTCAGTTTCTAAGTAAGTTATAGTCTATAGAGCATTTTTAATTTACGCTATATTATAAATTAAATATGCAAAACTTGTTAAAAAATTGAACAGTTGTAAAAACCCACATACAACTATAAATAATGTTCTATTCACCTAATTTTTAAACTAACAATGCTGGACGTGATCTGCAGAGTGTACCTTGTTTCTATGTTACGCACTTGTAAGATGGAGAACACAAATGCTTGTGTTACAACCTCTTAATATATTGATTTTAAACTTATAGTACCTAGTACCTACTGCCTTACCGTAACAGACTTGATGCCGACCCTAATATGATAATACAACTTTCATCAATAAAGCCCAATTTTAAGAATATTTGTAATAATAAAAAGCAATTTCACTCATCCCATTAAGAGGACGCCATACCCACATATTGTGTTTTCTCCGTCTTACAAAAGTGTAACATACGATAATTCAGATTTTAAGTAAGTTATAGCATGTATAATAAATGTAAATTAAAAAAGCTCATAACTCATTTAAAAACTGATCTACTATCGTAAAAAATCTTCCAACAAAACACAGATAATATTCTTACCGTCAAGTTTTGTAATAGGTCGATTTTTAAGATAACGGCATAAAACTTGAATTTCTAAGCGTAAATTTAGTATGTTTCGGGTTTGTAAGACGGAGAAAACACAATATGCGGGTGTGGCGTCATCTTAAAATTAAAATTTAGTAGTCCCTTTATTGTCTGTTATTTAAAATATTTTTTGAATTTAATACGGAATAGTGTACCTATACTATACACATTATTATAATTTTTTATTTGCAAATAATCCCTACATAAAATGTCCCATTAAAACTATTGAATCAAAGTAGGGGTTCTAATTGTTGAGCTGTAATAACTTATTGTTGAAAGCTAAATATAAAAAGCTAAAAATCCAAAAAAAAGTAGGGGTTCTACGATAAAAAGTTTGAAAAACGCTGCTCTAAATAATATTTCTAACTTTAAGTTTGAATATAGGTAATTTCACTCTATATTAAAGATTTAAAGCTAATAACACATAATTAGTTATAATTATGGGTCTATTGACTTTTGAAACTCCTGCCGATGTTAAGATACGTTTTGTACGTAGAATTTGAATTCTATACTTGAGTGCCTTTAAATTGCCTATTTAATGCACCGTCTTAATCAATATTTTATAAATACAATATAATAACAAAGTATAGAAATTAGAAAGTGTATCCCTAGTCCCTACCTTACAGTGTTTGGCAAGTTCCTTATAAAAAGGAATTCGTTCCGTTTCTTGTTCCTTAAAAAAAAAAGAATTCGTTCCTTTGGAACATGAACGAGTTCATTTTTTAGTTCCAAATAAAATAAAAATTCTTATTTAATCTCTTATGTTTTTTTTTTCGTATACATACTTCTTTAATTTTTAACTATAATAATATATAACTACAAGTAGGTACATATTTTATAATTCTATTTTGATATTTACTTCAAAATTAAATTGTTGGCCAACGTATGTCGATTATCTTAACGTCGATACTCGATAACGATCACTAATTAGCACTATATATAATACACATTAAAAAAAATATCTGAATTTCAATTATTTACATAATTATCTGTGCAAATTATTGGAACTATAAAGGAACGAACAATTTTCTTATTTTTCCTTGAAAAAAAGAACTAGTTCATTTTTTTTTTATAAAAAGAAATTCGTTCCATTTGGAACTCGTTCCTTCCAAACACTGCTACTTTATACAGTTTTATTAACTCAAGTGAGATTCTTCGAAGACGAGAAAAAAATAGTTCTAAAACATTATAATATTACTCATTAACATACCAAAATATCGCAATATTTGTATAATATAATATACAGAATGATTTTTAAGCATACTTACCCCCGTTTTGGATTCTAAGCGGAGCGATTAATGTATTGGTTTACAATGATGTATGTTTTTTATTTTTTTATTTTTGTGACTGTGTACACGATTAGTAGTCTAAATAATGCTACAATTTTCAACTTCAGTATCTTGTTCAATGGGAAAGTGAATCTAGTTGGTACTTTTGGGAGGTCAAAATTTAAAATTATTTTTATGCAAAATCGATTTTGGCTTTTGGTGCTCCTTTAAAACAAATGATCGTAAATATTCGTATAATCGTAAAATTTTGAGTTGAGAATTCATAAAAGTTTTTCTTTTTAAATCTAAGATTTGAAAATGTAATACAAGATTGTTCATAAGTTTGTCCACCTTTATCAAATAAAAAAAAACTTTTATGATATTTTTTGACATGAAAACAAAATAGACTGAAATAGTGAAATATAATAAAATTAAAAACAAAATAAATTAACTCAACTTACTTCTTAAAATGAAAAATTAACTCGTTAATTTCACGTGAATTAAAAACAAAATTTAGTAAGTTATTAGTTAAGTTAATGAAAAGCCAAAAGTAACTAGTTAAGTTAAAAAGTTAATTTAATTTTAACTTTTTAACTCATTGATGAATATTAACCCAGCCTTCAATATTAGTTGCAGTGTTTTTATACTTGGATAATTTTTACAAATTATTTATATTGTTAGACCAATGGTAATAACTAACATTTTTAAATAATCTAAGCCCCTGTATCTACTTAACCCATTACCATAGACATATATATGACCCTTAGTACACAGTGACATAACTCAAAGACTACTCGTTCGAATTTTGATTTAGGTAAGTACATAGAAATTCTTAAAAAAATATCTTGAATAATTAAAAGTGAAAGAGGGGGGAGGGTCTATTTAAAAAACAGAAGCTTGTATTATCATAGGATGATCCTCAAGTGGTACAAAAATCTCAAGTATTCGAAAATATGGTCTTCAATTGTATTTTAAAATTCCAAAAATGAGAATTAAATTGTGAGGATAAAATAGGGTGATCATACTTAAAAATTAAAATATCATCTTTTATATATATATAACCTAGGTAATACATTAAATAATTATCTTCACCTTTTCACCTTGCCAAACACTTACAACTATTTTAGGGTGTGGCCATCCTCGTTCTACACTTTCATAAGGCTTGATCTCCTACCTCTCATGCATGCAGTTTGACATACGGTTATGTATATCTTTTTAATCTACCCATCTCTTCTTCGGCCTTCCATTTCTTTTCATTTATTCTAGGTACATGCATTTCCACAACATGTCCTAATCATATTATTATTTATATACAAAATAAAATGAAAAATTGGAATATTCCAAACATTTCAATGATTTTACACAGTAATTTTCATGAGTCTTAAATATCATCAAATAAGTAATGACAATCAGTCTAGTGGCAATAGTATGTCTTAGCATTTGGTCGGAATCCTGCAGCCACAACTGACATAAAGTACATAACATTACAACAATGCATTCTTCTCCAATACAACGTAAATAAAAATAAAAATACATTTTTGTAACAACTTTTGCAATATATTTATTAGAATTTTAGTCACATAGAGCAATTACAAGTTCAAATTCGTATTCTACATATCAATATGAATGGCGCCATACATTCGAATATTTAATACTTCAGTCAACGTCTTTTGTTTCTCGTTTTTGAAGTTTTAAATATATATATAATATGAATATATACAATAAATAAAACAAAAACAGAATATTAAAAATGAATCAAACATTCTAAAACAATTTAATATCGTATTTTTCTAAGCATAAAGTAACAAATTTGTAAAATAACAATGGTCGTTTATTACAATAAAAACAATATGACGAAATGCGTGCCAACTATCATATTTACTAAATATAATATTTAGACTGTACTGCGTTAAAATAGATTTCTACATATAATACATATAAAAATTGATACACTGTAACATAATACTTTAATATTATATATAGATATCTATTTCGCCACAATACAAAACAAAAAAAGAAAGAAAAATGATTAGGTCTAAAAGGTAACAATGAACGAGTAGGTACTGAATATTATTATTTTGGTCCCACTAAAGTATCATAACAACAAATATATCAAATAATAATAATAATAATAATAATAATAATAATAAATACAATAGACATATTTTATAAACTATAGGTTCATTTACGTGCTATATAGTCCTATATTAGGCAGGTTTCTGTATAGGTAAGATAAAATAATGGTTAATTGTAGGCATTCTATTTAATATAATAAAAATACTATAATGATAGTTAATATTATAATACAACTGGGCGGATTGGAAAAGTGGGAAGTAAAAATTAAAAGAAAAACACGTTATAATGTATCTAATGTGTATTTTTATACATCTATATAGGTATGAGATACGGTATAAATTATAATAATAATAATTTTGATATAATTAAGAAAAAAAAATTGTCTGTTATGTGGGCTACGTGGCTGAAATTTTTCATACACGAAAACCACTTGACATTCAAAAGTCATAAAGGTATTACACGTAGAAAATACATTTAATACGTTTTTGTGATATTATTGCTCAATCACTATTCAGTATTCAAGTATGATTTCTATGTTTCAAATTTTACAAACCACGAAAAAAAAATAAGCTTTACAAGATAATATTATATTATAATGTATTGTTGTTATAAACGATTCGTATAAGGTACATTCTATATGTTATTACAATATGTTTATGTTTACCGAATAATCATAATATTATATTGTATTTTTATATACACGAAAATGAACTAAATCTAATATTTTCTTGTCGTTAAAATATATCTAAATTCGAATTTATCTAAAATTAAATTCCGATTATTGAGCATTAGGTATATTATATGGTATAGACGGTAAATGTCTGTATAGCTATGTTTTAAATAACAATATATACGTTAAAATAACTTTATTACCTAATTCTAAACTATACTATTATCATTATGTAAGATAAGATCATCCTACTCAACTAAATAAATGTTTTATAATATAATAATATATATATAATATCTGTAATCGATATACAATTAACATATAATTTGTATAAAAAAAACAAGATAAAATCTATATTTAGAATATGTATTATTAATTAATAATTAATTTTATTGCTAGAAAAACAATTGAGCAACAGTGGACAGCTACATATAGATGGGATGTTTATACAAATTAGAAAAGGACACAGAGTAGTGTAAGCACTATAAAGTTCCGAATCATATGCTTCATACCACCATGAACCACAATTCATTATTTTTGAAATTAAAGAATACAGTGAAACAATTTTTTCAACATTTGCATGTATAATTCCTTTTTTTTTTTTCGGTTTTCTATTAAGTCCATCGTTGCAATTGTTATAAAATATAGATATTTTTATACTTATATATGTACCTGTATAATATATATGAACAATAATAATAATTTTAAAACGTATTGCTTCGTATGCATGTTTAAAATAAGATAAATTAAAAAATATATGTACGATATATTATGTTATGAAAATGCATGATTATGTTCGAAGTTTTAAAAGTGGATTGTCAGACACAAATATATAATTTACTTTCCTATGAAACTAATTATTAGATACACATGGCCGATATAAAAGCACCTAATAGTACGTCCTATTAATTCGATTGTCAAAAATAAATTAAAATATTTTAATTAAATCTAAAAATGTTATGTTCAGTATAGTAATTACCTATGAAGTAATTGGCAAAATTTATCTTAATCTTAATTTAGAATACTAATCGAATGTAATGAATTAATAAAAATTAACGATATACATTATAAATGTAATACCTATATACACAAGGGTGGCTAACTAAACATGCTCACTATAATATATAATAATAGTGATGGGGTAATAGAAATGCCATTATCTAATCACAAAAGTATTGAGCATGTTTAGTGAATCACTCGCTGTATACATGGGTATAATTATATATACAATTTAAATATTTGAAGCAATATATTAAGGCACTGAATATTATTTCAAAAATGTAAAATGTTAGAATATCAGGGTTTGGGTAGATATACACAATAAAATTGTGATCATGATTGTCAAGTAGATTTTAAATTGTTCACAAGTGTATTATAAAGTGTATTATTGTTATGAATTATACACAAACTATGTTACACTAATGAATCAATAATTATAGTATGCACCATGCAAGAACATTTTCTTCCATACATAAAAAAGATGTGTTGGTATGATAGCAAAAATAACATGAAGGGTAAATTATATAAAGTCACCTACCTATCATGTTGTTATCGTATAAAGATGTATCATAAGTCAGGACCCTGTACAACAATAAAAACTAAAGAGAAAAATAACTGCAATATACAAGTGTCCACCTGTATCGAGTACTTAAACACGAAGGGCAGCAGTTTTAAATATAATTATTTATATATATAAATAAGCTACCTTGAATTTTTGACATGAATATTAAAAATGTGATATTATGATATGCGCGATAAGAAATGTTAAAATCGTTATAGCAATATGATGGCCACAGTATATAAGCAAATTAAGGCGTTTTGTCAGTAAGTTAGTGGCAGTGCAAAATAAAAATACAATATTTGTATATAAATATAGAGAGAAGGCCTACCCTTAATAAATTTGATACAACGTAGTATTCAACAATGATAAACATATTATTATGTATAACAATAACGAATCAAAAAAATTATTTTTATACATTTAAAAATCTAACTGGTATAAAATAAAAAAGAAGTTCAAGTATTGGGGTGAAACAAATAAATAGGTATATGAAAAGCAAACTTCAGTCCTCGACAGCTTCTTCATTTTCGAGCACATGTTTGAACCAAAATGGCTGGAATGCGTGTCCGTTGCCAACGTAGAACTTGCTCATGAATTCCACCCTAATAATTATAATATACAAATAATGACTTATCATAATATTTATAGGATAATAAATATTATTTATAACTTTATAAGTTAGGAAGTAATGAAGAAAACTTGCAGAAAACAAGAATCACAACAATAGTTTAGAAGAAGAAGAACATAATATAGGTAATATATATGCAATGATAAGATAGATATTAGCAAATTATATATCTGTATGGACTGCATAGAGTATAAACCTATAACTGTAGTAATCGAATCTTTGAGATGGGAATGATGGTAATTATGATAACTTATAATAAAAATAATGACAGAAAAGATTTTAAGGAAAGTGGTCAAAAAGTTTAAGTTGGTATATAAATTAAAAATACGTACCAATGCAATCGGAGCGTGTGTAGGAATGCCGATAAGCCTTCCATCATGACTAATATCGCCAGCGTGAACAAAGACCACACGCCAAACATTATATATAATTTGATAGCACCCCAATGCGTCTCGCTGGTCAGTCCCAATCTCAAAACCATATTCCATAATACTTCGGATAGTTCTGTGGTGAAAATTGGATTTAAATGATGGGTACAATAATATAATATCTGTATTAGGTATTAGGTAAGTACCGTAATGATTATTATAACGATAATATTCATGGTAAGCAGTATATATACAATACACTGCAGTGGACTAATTAGCTTGTTAAATTTATCTTCTCAGTCAATTTTCATGATTTAAAAAAATCTTATTTTATAATTTCTTTTTTTTTGTCATGATTACTTTTTATCTATACATTTTACTATGCTAGTAATTAGTAAAGTACAGTGTTTGGGAAGAATGTTTGGAAAAATATCTTGCATAATAAAACGAGTTGATATTTAAAAATTAAGAAAATCTATAAAAGCAAAAGCACTATGCTGATTTTTTTTTAGTACTGTTATTACCACTTAAAATTATACAAAATTATTTTTTAAAAATCAACTCAGAAAACTAGTGTTAAATGGATCACCATAAATCTATATAACTCTGTCTCAAAGACCACAATCAGATCACTTGTCATTACCACTAACAAAATCTCGACATATCATAATCTTCCCCCTTTTTTCCCCACAACCGTCTATAGATAATTATGAACTAATAAACGTGAACTCACGTGCGTGTGCTAGAGATAATGCCCAGAGCCTAAGATATGAAGCTGTATGGGAAACTGTGCTCAACACATACTCGATGGTTTCAATTGACTGATGAATGAATATTTCCGAAGCCGGTTCTTCCTCTTCGTGACCAGCAGTATCGTTAAGCATGCCACTCAATTCAGTTTCTTTTAGTTCGATGCTCCCGTTCAACTCTCCGCAACTATCCGACTACATATTATAAAAATACATACATAACATATACTATTATTATTTTCACATACTGCAGTCTGTTGTAACATTTTAAAATATTGTATTAGTTGATGTAGTAGTTTATTTTATTTTATTTGAAATTAAATTAATTTATGTCCGGTATGTATAACCGTATAGGGGGTGTGGGGGACGAAGCATAAATTAAGAAGAAATGTATAGGCTAGTCTGACCGCTCCAAGTTAACAGTAAAAAAAAAAAAAAAAACGCCTAAAATATGTAGCTACCATAAAACAATTTAGATTTATGGCATTCAACTGTGGCGTTGTACCAGTAAGTCTAATATCGATGTAATACAACACTGTCAAAACATCGCACTTCGGATCATCACAGCAGCCTACCAGTTAGAAAGAAACAACAAAATTAATTGTGATAATATGATGGTATATACAATAGCAGTTAAAACCCAAAGGTTCTCTTGCAAACACAAGACGAGGCTAGATCACCATGTCGGTTCATTAATCATCCAATTATTAGACAACAGGCTCAAATCTAGAACTAAAATTAGGGAGGTGGTCATTTTTTCGAAAGGACAAATAGATAATACATTATTAAAAAATAATGAAAGTAAATTATTAACTAAAATAAAAAACTTAATTAATTATTGTTAAGAGGACGCTACACTTGCATGTGTTGTCTCCATCCTAAAAATGAAAACATAGCAAAAACTGTTTTGCACGGGAAAGGACTGAGAAGGATACAGTTATAACTAAGAAACGACATTTTCACCACATAAAAAGAAGAACTTTGGCAGTGAAATATCGTTCTTATTTTTCGATATCAGAACTATAAAAAAAGTTATTTAAATTTTAAAAACAAAAATAATTTATTTTGAAACATTAAGAACTTTTTTCGTAAAAGTGATATCAAAAAAAGTTAAAACGATATTTCCCAGATAATGTTCTGAATTATATTGTATATCAAATATCAATTTGGTTTCTCAACTATCACTAAAACCCGAGTGGTTCTATCCCGCACAAAACAGTTTTGGTGATGTTGTACATTTGTAACACGGAGACAACACATGCGGGTGTAGCGGTCCTATTAATTTTTAAAATTAAATGATAAAATTCAATCTCTTTTGTTTTGTTTTTCCAAATCTTGACATAATACCATTAACAATTACTTGACGACCGACACACGTGTCCAGACGTCCACAGCAAAATTAAAAGAAATATAATATAATACACGTGATCAAATATTAATTAACATTGTGAATGATATTTTGAACATGTATTATTACATGTTTTATAGAACCCAAATTAGCGAATAGCGATTAGCTGATCAGCAGTGACCACGTGTCCATGCAAAATATACAATAAGGACGTATATTAATATTAATTTTTTATTTATATTATTAATAATATATTATACATTTATATGGGTTGATAATAATCTTATCTGTCCGTCGAACAGTCCAACATTTCCGCCAATTTATTATTATTTTTACATTTACTCGTATCGTTTATGAGCAAGTGGTGATGTAGTTTTAATGTAACGTTATAATATATTAATATAATAATACATAATATAACATTTTTAATGTGAACAAATTATAAAACGCAATTTATACATATTATAAATATTACATTAACTTTTAAATAAACACAAGGACCTAATCATGTTTATGGATGGGGGGTCATGACCCCCACCCCTCTGGATCCATGTTGTTTGACAATTTCAACGACATCAGATATCTACAGTGTCTGAACCATACGACTTAGTTTAAGAAGAATTTAGATTAAGGTAGGAGCTACTTCATTGGAAGTGTGACCTTATAAACGTGTAAAGTAATATGTATTATTAATTATCAATATCTATTATGTAAAATATATATACAATTATCATTAAACATATTTATAAATCCTTAAAGTCGTTTAAATAATAAAGCCACAGGACACTTAAAAAAAAAAAAAAAATTATAACACATTAACACAAATCACAAACCGTATGTTTCTTGTGGCGTCTCTCGTACAGAATTATGTACAATGGTTTGCCAAACAACATTACTGGGATACATAGCATAGCGATCATAACAAAGATCTTTTGCAAACGATCCTAAAATACAAAAAGTGTCAAGTATGAATAAAATATGAATAACATTCTTTGAGATTGAAATTACTTACTTGTCCTTCAAACATATACTCGTCACATCCGTCGAATGGTTTCGTGTGTTTGAAAAGCATCATATTAATAAACATAATGAGTACGGATGGAGCACATCTAGGGCTGGTCTTTAAGGCTATAATAATTAACACTTACATAATCAACATTTATGTTAACAATGATATTTAAATACACGTACGATTTTTAGGTCCATACCAGATCCACTTCATGAACATTAAAGACACCATATACAAAAACAACAATACCAAAAATAACATTTGAGGTATGAACTGTAAAATTATGTTGATTTTTTTGTTGAAATGTCTGAAAAATAAATGATTTTGGATAAAGTACTTATAATATTGAACTATTAGAAATAGTTTGTAATATACATACACGTGATTGACAACACTGAGTACAACGCCAAACATCATATGAACGACTCCAAAAATTATTGATAATTTCATTTTGTACGAGTTAAGAAATATTATTTTATTAACAGCGATCTGAAGAACACAATATTATTGTAAATCTTTATTGATATAGTTGATATGATATTGTAAAGTATAGTTTTAAGATTAAATTACCTGCCAAACTGGATCAAGTCCGAGTGGATAAGGTTTCTGTGAATAATCTTCGGTAGCAGGATCTAATGTGATACTTTTGTTTCCAATGATATAACTTGGACTTTCATTGATTGACCAACTGGAGCCGAACAAATTTATGGACTTTGAAAATACATCATTATATATAATTCCAGTGTATATTGAAAAAAATCCCATGAGCAAGATTATGTAGCGACCGCCAAAAAATATGTTCCAAATCTAATAAATACAAAGAATAAATAGTTCTAAATTGTATGATTAATACAATAAATTAAACCATATCAAACAATAATACAAATAACTAGTGCATGTGTACACATTATATTACTTTTATTATGATTAATATTATAAATATATTTATTTTTGAATATTATATTATTTTAAACACTATTTAAGGTAAAAAAAAACTGTCACTATTTAAAGGGTAATTAAAATAAGTAGGAACCTAGGTAATAACCTCTAAAACTAGGTTAAGTTAGGTTAAAACCGCAGAAAAAACGTGTTTTGATCGGCCAAGTGGTTCAATCTTATTCTGAATAGTATTAATTATTATTTTCTTCTAATATATTTATCATGTTTCTGAATTGACATTTGTTAGTTATTGTATCACACCTTTCATAGTTATTGGCGGAAATTTGTAGTTTAGGCGCTTGGTGCCGATGCCATTTTGTCCTAAAAAATACACTCTGCGGAAATAACGATACCGCCTTGTAGAATCAAGTTTTATAATTTTCTTTTTAATTGCTAGAGGAAATTATTCTACAATCCCCATCGATTTCTGTTTTTCAATATTTTACTCTCAAACTTTATGATATGTCTAAAAAAATACAAGATAAAAAGCATTTTTTTACAAATTTTTTAATACAACTATTTGAAATAAAATACAAAATCAGAGGCCGATACGGGCTGTAGGAAGTCTTCTTCTTTTAGATAGTTATCAAAATCCGACAATTCTACAAAGCTTGAGAATTATTCTCGTAAAGTCATTTTTTCGATATAATACACCCTATCAACCCCCATAAATAGGTATCGGGTAGTATATTAGTGGAAAAGTTTTATAATTGAGGCAACTAAAATATAAAATGTAATTTTCAAATTTTATAGAGTTGTGGAAAATTTGAAAGACTGGCACCGAGACCCTTAACATTTGCCGAATTTTTGTTATTATTTTGTGTACTTTTGGTAAATAGCCATTCCTTGATACTGATGGGTAATCAATGGTAGTCATATCTAATGTTTTCTTTATTGTGGTACTTAATTGTTACCTACCTTCAGAGGCTAAAATATAATTTTTTTCGTACTACACATTTTATATTAAACTAGAAGTTAGATTATGTTAGGTTAAGTTACCACCAACATATGGCCTATTTAACTAACAATATTGACCTTTACCAATTTCTTGTATGCGTGGTAGGTAAAAATTACTGTTGATAATAAATAATAATTACTGAAAATAACACTACATGACTGTACATTACTTCGAAAGTGGGAATACAAGTTACTCATTACTCTGTAGTGTAATTTGTACTAAGCTATGTGGTAGAGGGGGAGGGGGATTAACATGCAGTAGGTAGGACTTATTTTTGTGGGCAAAGTTAGCGTAAAGGTCATCATAATATGTATAATGTTATGTTATGTTTAACCAGGCAGACAAATAATAATTCATAGATTTGTTGTAAAAAAATGTCTTCCACTTCCATGGTTCAATGCCTCATCATCCCCACACTTAATTCTTAAACTCTAAAATTTAGTTTGACATTGTTTCCATCAGGGGGTTAATTCTAACTTTTATGCTTGCAAGTTCACTCACTTATACTGACATTATATCAAACTAATAAAATGCGGCAATTCTCTATTAGCGTTTTTTAAAACCCTGGGGTTCCGCGGAGATCACTACAAGGTTTCGCGAAACAAGTGTTTTTCTCAAAATTTTTGATCAATGTCCTTAATAAAATGTTGGTACAGTTCAAAAGATAAATAATAAGAAGATAATTTTTTTTTTTTTACTTACAACTACTAGGGTTCAAGGGCGCACACAAAGGGAGGATAACAGGCTTAAACTCTCTCAAATGGTTGGCCCCTAACATTTTGATAATTTTATTAGGTATCAACTTATAAATTCAGGGCTTGAAACCAAAAATTTTTTTTCTTATTTCGATTTTGGTCTTGGATATTGGAATTAATTTTTACCGATTTTAATTTTGGTCTTGGGTATTGGTATTTATTTTTTGTTTTTTATTTCGGTTTTGGATATCAGTATTTATTTTTTCCGATTTTAATTTTGGTTTTGATTACCGGCATTGATTTTTCTTTTTCGTTTTCAGTTTCGATATAGATTTTGGTTTTAATGATTTTAACCGGTATTCAAAATTGGTATCCAATATCCGTTGCAAGCCCTGTATTATTATTATTACCATATTTACGCCACTGCAGTTCCTTGTTTAACAAACCAATCGCATCTAACTGCTTAATAAATAAACATTAATACATGTGTATGAATTTTAAATGTTATATGCAAGATTAAAAGAAAATGTATAAAATAATACTTAAATGGTACTTATAAAAATTTAATTAGATAAGCTGTAACAGTGGCTATTTTTTCTGATTTTCTGTAGTGCACACTGGTATTTGAATTTGATTACTAATAACTGTGTAGGTAGGGGTGAATGCAAATGCCAAATTGTATACATTTTTATAAGTTACATTAAAGATAAAGGGTGTTAAAGCAATAAATAAAAGATGAAGTAGATCTTATTAAAAATCCTTGGGTTTTTAGAGCTTTTTAACAAATTTGATCAATGTGAGTGGAAAATAATAAACCAGATTGGAATGTAAAACCAAGATCACGAATAGTAATAACATTAGGTAATATAATATAATTGAATAATTAAAGTTGATTTTATTTTTCGTACGACAAAATGCAATTTTTGAACATTTAGAGACCAATTGAGCTTTAATTTATTTACAATACACCAATCAAGAAGTCTATTTAGGTCTTCTTAAAGAGTAGAACAATCATTTACACAGGCTATATTATGATACAGTTTCAGGTCATCAACAAAGAGTTTAAATTGACAAGATTTGAAACATGAACCGTTATCGAATAAGAATATTAAAAACAACCAAAGGGGTAAATGCCCACCTTGTGGGACACTAGTAGTACATTGCATTTAAATGATATGTAACCATTAACTATTTGAGCTATTATTATGAAAGTGTTGGATTTTTTAGTTTTTTTTCACTCATTTACTCAAAAATGTTTTGCTTGGTCAAAATACTTGACAATTTAATACAAGGTTCTTCATAAGTTGTTGTTAATGGAAATTCAAAATAAAAAAGTTATCCTCAGTAATTTTTTACGATCATTTGAAGTATTAAAATTAAATCATCAAAATTTGAAAACTATTTTGAGTTAGAAATTCGTAAAAATGTTTCTGTTTATATCTAAGATTAGTAAATTTAACACAAGATTATTCACAAGTTTTCCTGTCTTTAACAAAAAAAAAAGCTTACTGGCAAGTCAAACAAATGTTTTTATTAGAGTTTAGTAGTGCATAAAGCGCGAATTAGTGCACATAAAAATAGCCATTGAGCTATAATATGTCAAATAATTACACATTAAAAGTTTATTTGGTTATAAAAAACGATTAAGTACTAATGAATTTAATATGAAAGATTATTTATTTTACTAAGGCTAAAACAAAAAGGGTTATGCCCTTGATAAAAAAAGGTTTTATCTATAATTCAAAAATTAAACTTGGTAAAGCTTATTATATATAGCCTAAAATATTAGTATTGTATGTAGGAAATGATGGGTATTAATAACTTTTGTAATTTAGAATATTATTTACTATAGGTACTCATAGCTTTATTTTTATTAGTGAAAAATACCTTTATATGAATTTAATAATTTAATTATAAAACTTATATACAGTATGTTAAAATAAAAATAATTAAGAAAATATTGTAGCGTATTGGTATGAAAATAATTTAAATTTTAGAAAATAACAAATTCAAAGTTAAATTATTCACAAGATTTTGTCAACAATCTACACAAATAATAAGTATATTTAGTATTTACTATTATTATAGTATTATTTATAACTATACAATATCTTATTGCAGTGAAAATAATAACTTTCACATTTTACTTGAAACTTAAAGAAGCCCAAGTAGGTAGATCTTTGTATTTATATATTATATACAAGCTACAATGGTGTAACAAAAAGCATAAATAATACAAAACATTTTTATATTTACTTCATTAGAAGACTTTGTTTTAGACAATTGTTGTTCATATATGACCATATATGCGCTAAATACTGTTAAAATTATTCCATGGCCAGCATCACCAAACATTACACCGAAAAGAAACGGAAATGTGATTATAGTATATAAGGCTAAACAAAAAATAATAAATTAATAACATATACATATAAATTAACCAATTTTAATTCACCAGGATTAACTTCTCGATAACCAGAGACGCTGTATGAATCCACCAAATTTTGGAAGCCCTGTGTGAACCTATTAGTTCGATTGAACGTTGGAGGATTTTCATTAGTGTCGATTATGTTTAAAAATGAAGGTATTGAGCTGCCTACAGCTTTCTAGATAACAAACATTGCAACCAATATACATCAAGTTGATAAATAAACTTATAATAAATTAATAGATCTTACACTGCCTTCAGCCAATGTATGCCTGATAAATGCCAAGTCTTTTATTGGTATCCAACATTCACCAATCAGACATTTTTTGGTAACGTCCATGTTGAATAAATTAAGTGTATGGTAGATTGCTTTCATTTTGCGAACCATAACACCCCAATTATGCAAATCTTTTGTTACAGTTGTTAACACACGTTGCCTATGGTCTCTTGTTTGATTAAGCACCTGAAAGAAAATAATTGATAAATTAACTTAAGCAAGTCAATAAGCAGTATTTAAGGGGCTATTTGATATTTTATATTACCATATTCAAATCTTCTAGTCTTGTTTTAACGCCCTTTAACATCTCTTGTCTTTCGGAATGTGCACTTGGGCAATTATAAAATGATGCATGAAACCCAGAGCAAACTTTTTTCACCCGTGACTTGAGCTGCTCTCCTTGGAAGAACGCAACAAACACAGTTTTGAAAATCTCGTTTCCCTAAATTAATTATATAATATAAATATTTGGCGTCAAAAATACACAGTGTACACTGATTTAGGGATAAACTTATTTCTAGGCTGGATTGCGTTGGATTGAATCAGGAAATTTTTGACAAATACATATTTATAGGAACAATTTAAATTTTTAACACCGTACCATCCATATTTTTTTTAAATAACAACACCTATGATTGGATAGTATTTATAGATCTATATTTTTCACTTTTTAACAAAACTCAAAATTGATTGAATAAGAGTCATTTAAAATGTAATCAACCATATATGTATATATACGTATTTTGATTTATTGTAATGTTGAAATCAGAATGAAATATTGCATAGATTTTAAAAAAACCTTTGTTTTTTCTTTGTAAAATTTAATAAAATGTATTTTACTCATAATTACTAATTAGTATAAAATACTTTATTAAGATATGACAATGAAAACAGTTATTAAAAAAAAAAATTATACATAACTCAACCAATCACTCAAAGTTAATACAATTAATTCAAGTGCACATCGTATATATTCCCATTGGTTTCTGCATTTAATTCTTCTCGGTTAAATTATTACATGCAACCACAATTTATTTATTTAGATGTTTAACTAGAGTATGTGCATAGACTACTGTTTATATTATATGTTTTCATGAAAAATTTAGTGGAGTAATATCATCTAGAGATTAACCAGCCGGGAGCAGGCCACTAAACGAGTCCATAAAAAATTGATTATTAAATTTGAAATGGCTTAAAACAAAATCTTACCCAATTATTGTACTACATATAGGTGTGAGACTATAAAATAAAATAAAAGTTATAATGTGAATGCACGTACTAGGAGGGTTATGTAACTTATGTATTAAAAGGTACCGTTATTAAACTCCATTTTATTTATGCTAACTTGTAGTTTCTATATAACAAGGGTGGCCAAACAGTCGGTCTTAAACAATTTCAAAGAAGATACCCATTTGATAGAACTTATTATTTTAGAAGATATAGTTACAAACATATCTCGGATTGACCAGTTTGTGTGAAATGGCATTTTCTCACTAGACAATTATAAAAGCTGAATATTAAGCTACACTTTCCAATGATAGTTTCTTCAATTAGAAGTAAGCGACTATTCCCCAGATTATAATCAACTGATCATTGATACACTTCTACGCCAACAGTGTTATTATAATGTTAATTTATTTGGAAATTTGAAGTGAAATACTCATTTTTAGATTAACTTTATACTTTAATTTCATCATTTAAGTATCTTTATTATTAATATTAGTAATGAAATCTTAAAAATATATAATTAGTAGATCTTAATAAAAGAAATGATGGCCACCCCTGTTATGGAAAATGTAAAATTGTATAAGATTGAAATAAAGTATTAAGCTATTTACGAATACCAACATTTTTCTCAAATAATTATTTTTATAGGTACAGTCAAATTGTTGTTATAATAATAATAATATTGTATATACAATAGATACAATACAAATGATAATATAAATTATACAATAACTATACCTTTTGAGGTACAAAGTAAAATAATTCATATTTTAAAAATAGTATTGATTAACTAACATATTAATTGATTTAATATTAAGAGAACGCCATGTCCGCATGTATTGTGTTCGTCTTATAAACGCATAACATAAGAAATAGAATAGTACGTTCTGAATAATTTATTTAAATCTGTTATGTTTAATTTTAGAGTGAATCGACCTATTACCAAATTTAGAAATAAGAATATTATCTAGTTAAAGACAGGTTTTTTATGTATTTTAATTTTAAAGTAAGTTATGAGCATTTTAAAATGTAAAAACTAATTATTCAGAACGTACAATTTGCTATTATGTGTTTTTAAGAAAGAGCCAATGCACGCAGGTATGGTGTCTTCTTAATAATAGAAATAATTATTAAATTAAACTTGTGATTAATTGGAGTGTTTTATGATATAAGATGATTTACACATTTATTAACTGAAAATGTTCAGATTAGGTCAAATCCTTACAGTAGAAGGGTCTTCAAGCGAGTCTTCAAGTTCTGCCCTCCGTAAAAACACATTTCCTCGGCTAATACGCCATAACATACGCTCAAAACCAGGTACTCGTTCTCGGGGCACGACTCCGGCAACAAACCTAATGTAAAAATAATAATAACAATAAATGTACCTATTTAAATAATTTTAGAATAGATGTTTATTGTTTAATATTTCAGTCCATAAAAGATTTCTTTATTGAAAAAAAAGTTAGTAATTTTTGGGAAATGTAGGTATATTAATAACTGTTAATAACATATAAAAGAACATTAGCTTATGTATAAATAAGATGTAGTGGTTAATGTTTTAGAATACAAAAAAATATATATCTATTTGGACTCAATTTAATATTAAATTATAAAAATGAACAAGAAATACAACCAAATATAATCATTTATAATTGGTAATAAAATCCTACTGTGTTATTGGATTCTTGTAAACTTTGCTACTAAGAAATTTGGTATGTTAGTAAGACATATACAACATAACATGCAAGACTCAAGAATGACATTATCTTAACTTAAAATGTATTATATAATTTATTTAATACTTAATATTTTAAATTGTCTTTATTTCAATAAATATTATTATATTACAAAATATACCAATAATTAAAGAGGTATAATTATAAATATTGTATTACTATTTAAAATAGTGAATAATTTCTAAGTGTGATGATAATTTTATTCTATTATTTCATCAAATTTTACTGATATTTATATTATTTATTTGTCATTCATCATATTTACTTATTGTGTTGTTAAATAAAATAGATTTAACCATGCTATATTCTCAGCTTGATTATTCAATTTTTAATTTATTTATTCACTCATTTCATTAACTCTTTTACTAACAGTTTGATGAGAAAGTGATACGGTTTCAAATTTACTTGCCATTTCTTTGTTTCCAAAAGTATTTGCCATTTTTATTGCACAACGTTTAATTAATTTGCCGTCTCTAAACCTTTTTTTTGTTTGACCAATTTTAAACACACTTCATAAGAAGCTATTAAATTGCCACGATGGTTAATTTGTTTTTTTTTAAATTATTTTTTTTGTTTTGTTAGTTTTGAAGTAAGGTCTTTTAATAATGCAAGCCGAGTATCTCCAGTATATTTATCATATGATTTGTGCTTGCTTGTGTAATGTCTACTTATATTATATTCTTTTAGAACGCTAATAACTTGTAAACAAATTAGGCACATAGGTTTATTGTTATGTTCAATACTTAAGTACATTAGTTCCCATTTTGAATTAAATATTTTTTTTTTCATCGTCAAATTTACATTTTTTTCTTTCAGACATGGTAACATAAAACGTATGTACGGTAATAACACGGGCACTGTCACACGAGCACACGGGGTCGACTGGTTAATGATTACTAATTAGATTTAGTTTAGAGAAATATTTAATGCTCACAATTGTGCGATTGTGAATAGTATTCACGCCATTCATCGCGTCTTATCGCGATATGACCGACTCCTGGGAACTCCCGCCGTATAACAATAAAATGTAAAATTTAAAGTATGAATTCGTAATAAGATTGTATACATTTTATACCTTCTTATTGTGATTTTGTTATAATATTATTGTGATTTAAAATTTAAATTTTAAATTGTTGGAGGGCCAAAAAAAAAGCTTTGCGGGCCGCGGGTTGGACTACCCTGAACTAAATGATAATAATTATTGAATACTTGAACATAGCATTTATTTGGATTACACAAATAGAAATTTCCAGGTAGGCACAAACCTAATATACATATTGTAACATTGATTGTTAACAACACAAGGCATCCAAAAAAAAAATTCAACCTAAAAGCTTCAATCTGTTTTTTAACTTATAATAATTTAGTATTTCTTTGTATTTATTAAGCTTACTGGCAGTTCTTAACCTAATCTAACAAATTAAATGTTCAATTTGGATATGATACTTTTGATAAAATAATGACAATGATGAATATAGCTCTGACCTTATTGACATTTTATTTGTGAAAATGTATAAAGTATTTGTTTGTTAAACCTTAAATATTAAACTTACTTTTAGCCCATAAATAATTAGACATTAGTAAAATTGTGCTTTTGATTATGAACAAATAAAGATGAAATTTACTACATACCCAAGACGGCCCCGAGTGACTTGGGACTGACTATTTAAAGCTTCGTCGCTGATTAGAGCCTTTGTCAGAGAATCCGTGCCTGATGCACTAGCACCGTCTTGCTGTTGAAAAGAGAAACTCTAAAGGAAAAATAAGAAAAGTCTATGTCTACTTCAAACACTAATGTATCAAATCTATATGCTAATAAACATTTAATTAAAACTAAATAAAGCCGTTTAAATGCCTTCTATTTCACTGAAATAAAATAAGTAAAACAATTATTATATAATATGACAATAGATTATATGTACGAACTAAAATACAATAAATTAAACTGTGTTCAATTCAAATTTGGTACACAAAATATTTTTGATGTTTAATAGCAAAATATAAGCATTTTTTAATTGTTTAAACTATATGTTTTCTAACAGCATATATCAAGACCTAATAACATGCAATAAAGCTAAACCCAAAATTACTTACGTCTAAGAAATCCATATCAAGCTCAATGGATGAACAAGAAAAAAAACAATATTTCTAGTTAGAGACATTTGAGAAAAAGTGTTTACCTTATTTGGTATGATTTAACCATTATTGTATGGCAGGAATTCAATTTTAAAGCTATCAAATATTATTTATATTTATTTTTTACTTAGGTTATATAGAACATAATAATATATACTTTTTCAAAAACAATAAAATTATATTAAATGTTTCGATAATTTATGAAAATTCGCTTTTACTTTTGTATAATGTTTTTAAGTTGTAACCAAACATTTGTAATGCGTTTGAATATTATAAGGATTTCAATTATATAGGTAAGAATTTTAAGCCTTATGTCATATTTTGTTTTAAAAGTAGCTACCTATATAATAAAGCTTGATGAAATCGTTCTATTTATTCACTTTAAATATTTATCAATTATTATATTACGTTCTCGTTGTTTTAGGTATAGTTAATTGTTTATTTTTATAAATAGAAGTTCAGTAGTAATTTGGTATACAATTGAATAATGATAGATCTACTGAACAAATTTCTTATAATGAATTTAATGCATATAGACTTGTATAGTGTAGTTCATTATTGACTAACTAAGTGGTATAAATTGATTGTTAGTAAGATATATGGTAATGTTTGTGTACCAAATTTGACTAAATAACATACATAGTAAATACACAATGAATTTTTTTTTTTTACAAATCAATCTTGAAACAATATAATTGTATATGCATATCTATACTCTATAGAATGAATATAGTTATAATTAATATATAATATATACTAGTATTCAAATATTTAATCATATTAGATGTTAAGTAAACATTTAGATTAATGAAATTACACTATATAATTAGTTCAGTAGTAGGTGTTTAATAGTCACAATATTAATGTAGTTAACATTTTAACTTACTAAGTGTAACCATATTTAATAAATAATAATAATAATTAATTGGTACCTACCTATTTAGTTTATAAAAGTAATTGCTTTAGACCAAACAATATAGTATATTAATATGAAATTAAAAATAAAACTAAAAATTACATTTTAATGTGATATAATAATTATATAATATTTATTATTAAAAAAAAGGTGGATAAGTGGATGTCGCTCTGCTGTACAGTAGGTTACAAGTGGGTCACTGTAATGGATGGTGTTAAATTTGAATTCAATGATATAATATCATTGTATAAGAAAAACGATTCTGAGCGAAAACGGTCAGTCAGCCTATGATATTTGATGATATTATTGTGAATAAAGTAATTTATATATAACCTATTTACGTGGAGACTTGTTTTAAATGTTCAATCCTTAGCGTTAAACATTTTATACATTTTTAACTACAAAATAATTAATAAATTATAAATTTGATCAATTTTGTCAAATTTTGAACTTTAAATGCTTATAAAAAAAAATTGAACCTATGTATTTTCAATATTTTTCAACTGCTATTGTAACAATATATCAGGAGCCTTAATTTTCACGCTTTTTTACCCAACAAATAAAATTTTATTGATATTTATAGAAAAAAAAACTAAAAAAATTGACAATGTCCGTTAACAGCTCAAAAAAAGTCAAAATTTTCAAAATTTTATGGTGTATGCAAAATGCTAATATAAACATTCAGTGAAAATTTCAAGTATCTACAGTCATTTGTTTTTTAATTACAATAAAATAAGAAAATTGTTACATGAGAAATCGAGTGAATATCAAATGTTGTAAAAATATAAATTTCAGACGCTCATAAAAATTTAATTTAAGTTTCTTGTAGACATTTTTTTTTTGATAAAGGTAGACAAAATTATGAGTAATCTTATATTACATTTTCAAATTTTAGATTTAAGAAGAAAATTTTTTAGGAATTCTCAACTCAAAATAATTTGCTAATTTTCGTGATTGTTCAGTATTTTGTCAAAATTTGAACTTTAAATGCTTATAAATAAAAACTGTGACTAAGGATTTTTAATTTTTTTCATCTGCCTTTGAAACAATAACCTAGGAGCCTTCTATTAAATTTTCAAGCTTTTTTACTCAACAGATAAAATTGTATTGATATTTATAAAAAAAAAACTAAAAAAATTGAAAACTGACAATGTCCGTAAACAGCTCAAAAAGAGTCAAAATATTTTCAAAATTTTATGGTGTATAGAAAATGCTAATATAAACATTCAGAGAAATTTTCAAGTATCTACGATTATTTGTTTTAGAGTTACACCAAAAACCAAAATTGATTTTCTCGAAAACAGATTTTGCGTAAAAATTCACGTTTTTCCTTAATTTTCTTTTGTTTTTCACGTCGCTTTTGAAAACTACTGGGAAATTTTTACTTTTGACCCCCCAAAGTACCAACTAAATTCACTTTCCTATACGAAAAATTACTGTTGAAGAAAATCCAAGCACTTTTACTGTCCTAAAAGGTGATGACAGACCCAAAAAAAAAAAAAAACACATATCATTGTAAAATCAATACATTCATCGCTTCGCTCAGAATCTAAAATGAGTGTCTTTTTTATTTTAAGTGATAATTTTTAGGTATATAAGGAAAAACGTTAAATGAACATTTATTTTAAATGTATCTTATTATACACTCGTTGGAAACAAAATAAATAATTATAAGATCAACAATAATAAAAAGTAAAAATAATAATTACTCCAACGGCTTAATATTTATGACCGCTAGGTTGAATTAATTGACTTTTACTTTTTAGTTTCTATAAGCCAATTTATAATATCCATAAATAAATATATACATTTTTTTTTAAATTTAACATTATTATAGTTACCTCTTCAAAAAATGCATGTGTTTTTTCAAGAACATGCCTAAGTTCTGTGAGCTCGAGGTAGTTAGACTTTAGATTAACGGCATTATGGCTAAGCTCTAATATTTCGCTCTCTGTGCGTTCTAATTGTGACTAAAATAAAAAAAATGTATTTGTGTTATATAAATGTAAGTACAACAAATAAAAATATGTTCACCTCTAGGTTAATAATTTCCCTCGGATTAGGAGCGAATGGGAAAACGCTGCTTTCGGGTACAGGAACATGCACGTGGTCTTTGTGCACTTCAGCTTGAATATAGCGCAATTTACGTTCTAGTTCATCACAACGTCGTACTTCACTGACAAATTTTCGCTGGAAGACGTTCATTTCGCTATTTAGCTGTAGAATAAAATTATAATTATCATTAATTACTGATATTATTTATTAATAAGAATACAAATATAATACAATAAAAGGACCTATAGTAATATTATATAGGAAGGTGTTTGTAGTTTAATATTAAGTACAAAGTTCAAACATATTTTTACATACAATAAAGATAAATGTCAAAAACAGATTTTAAAGGAATATCTGAAATTTAAACTAATTATTGTTTACATCATATAGTGCATAGCTACACTGTGTGCATTGCTTATATAGGATAATTAGCAGGGTTTAAATTTAAAAACAAAATATATTATTTACATTTTCAGGTATTAAAATTATAAAATTTTGATGTTTAATTTTATTGTATGTCCAAACATTATTGATAAATTATAAATCTTAAATTATATTTTATTTTAAATTCTATTGTCATTTTTAAAATAATTAACAATACTGATGTAAAAACAATAACATTTTTAGAACTCATAGGTCAGGTTTTGTTATTTTTAATTATCCTCGAGTCAACTGGTAAATTAATGCAAGCTTAGATTTAGATGTTAAGTTACCAATTTCAATTAGCTATAAAGTAATACATACAGTAATATTTACTAACTAAACCAGACTTAAATATTAATTCATATAAATATTTGTCTGATACAGTGATACAATGATCACAAAAAACAAAAATAAAATGTATTTAATAAATTTCAATTTAAAAGACATTTTAAAAATCATACTACTCCTTAGCTATAAAAGTTGAACATTTTATACATTTTTAACTACAAAATCATTTATAAATGTTGTCAAAATTTGAACTTTAAATGCTTATACAAAAATTTGTTCCTATGTATTATAATATTGTTCAACTTCTATTGTAACAATATATCAGGAGCCTTTAATAAATTTTCAAGCTTTTTCACCCAACAAATAAAATGTTATTGACATTTATAGAAAAAAAAACTAAAAAAAATTAAAGTTGGAAACTGTGCATAACCAGCTCAAACAAGTCAAAATATTTTGAACATTTTATCAAATATAGGAATTGGTAAAATAAACATATGGTATCAATTTCAAGTATCTATATACAGTTATTCATTTTTAAAATACATCAAAATAATAAAATCCGGTATATGAGAAAACGAGTGAATATCCAATGTTGTAATAATTTGACCTTCAAACGCTCATAAAAATTTAATTTGACTTTCCGGTAGACATTTTTGATAAACGTAGACATACTTATGTAGAAGTTTGTATAACATTTTAAATTCTTAGATTTAAAAAGAAAATTTTTCTATAATTTTCGTGAATTTTACATATTTTGTCAAAATGTCAACTTAAAATGCTAACAAAAAAAAAAACTGTGCTAAGGTAATTTTTAATATTTTTCAACTGTCATTGTAACAATAAATAAGGAGCCTTGCATTAAGTTTTCAATCTTTTTGACCCAACGAATGAAATTGTACTGACATTTATAGAAAAAAAAACCAAAACAATTAGAAATAGAAAATGTCCTTAGAAGACGTAATACCCGCATGTGTTGTCTCCGTCTTACAAGTGCAACATAACACATTTTACACTCAGCAGAACACGTGGAGCTCCATTAATATAAAAATTAGAGCGAATTGACCTCTTATAAAATCTAAAGGTAAGATTATTATCTAGGCAACCTCTTGGGCTTTTTATTGTATTTTAATTTTAACGCGAGTTATGAGTATTATAAGATGTATAAAAAATTTACAATTTTAAAATACTCATAACTCGCGTTAAAATTAAAATACAATAAAAAGCCCAAGAGGTTGCCTAGATAATAATCTTACCTTTATATTTTATAAGAGGTCAATTCACTCTAATTTTTAAATTAACGGAGCTACACGTGTTTTGCTGAGCGTAAAATTTGCTATGTTACGCACTTGTAAGACGGAGACAACACATGCGGGTATCACGTCCTCTTAAACTAAACAGCTTAAAACAAGTCATACAATTTTTAAAAACGTATAGAAAATGCTAAAATAAACATTTAGTCAAAATGTTATGTATCCACGGTCATTTGTTATAGAGGTTACACCAACATTTTGAAAAAACCAATTTTACGTATAAATTCTTGTTTTGCTTATTTTTTTTTGTTTTTCCCGGCGCTTTGGAAAACTACTAGGAATTTTAAACTTTGATCTTCCAATACACCAACTAGATTCACTTTCCCATCAGACAAAATACTGAAATTGAAAATTAAAGCATTATTTCGACTACTTACTTATCGTGAACACACAAAAAAACACACATCATTGTAAAATCAATACATTCATCGCTCCGCTCAGAATCTAAAATGTACGTACGAGATCTGAGAAATGCCTCATAATTGTAATTCATAAGTAATATTTTATAGATTGTATTTTTTTTTTAAAGTTTTAATTTCCAACCATAAAATTAATAATAGTTTATATCTGTTTATAATTAATAATAAAAATATTTATAAGCTATTCATTATTAAAATATTATCCAACATTTAACTTAACAATAAATCTTATGTCTGATAAAATTAGCGAACTTTAAATAGTTCACGCTTATATTATACAGTTTAAAAAAAAATAATAATAATAATAATACCTAATAATGTTAGGTTAGATCTTAGATCATATACTATAGATGTATAGCTACAGCGTATGATTTTGTTTCCGATGTAGCGACGAGTCTCTGAATTAGGAGATCGATGTGCGCAAGCGCGATGCAACATCTCGCATAATTATCCATAGGTACACGTACAATAGGTATCTGTGGATAAATATACGAGAAGTCGCGTTGCGCATGAGCAATCGAGCACCTAACACGGTGACTCGTAGCTGATATCGGTAATGATTTTTTGTATTGATTTAATACGCTGTGGCTCCATCCATAGTATATATGATCTAAGGGTTAGACGCAAAAAAAAACGTAATTCTGATTTCTGAATACCTAATTTGATATAATTTTTTTAGATTGTACATGTATGCAGTGGCGAATCCCAGGCTTAATTTTTTTTTTTGGGGGGTGGTGGTAAAAGTACAAAAAGTACAACAATTATTGGTTAGAAAATTGGCTAAATACAGTGTAAAATAAGGGACAACTACGGTGATTGGTGGGGGGAGGGGGAAAATCCCCCCTTTGCCCCCTACCCCTGGATCCGCCACTGTATGTTCCTTTATGGTTTATTGATAATCTTTAATTATGATTAATGATACATTATGTAATATGTTTAATGGAATTCGATTTTTTTCCCATTATAACGTTGCTCTGAATTAATTTGTACGAAGGCGTAAAAATAAACAACCGGGAGTCCACGAACTAATTGCAATATTTAATCACCTATCGTATAGGTTATCACAAGGTACTCAAGTAAATGTATGAAAATATGTGTTATTTATGTAAAGAATATACAATAGGTATTAATTATTTCGCGTTTATATTAAAAATAAATTACATCATGGGTTGTTAACCAGTGGAACAGGCAAGGATTTTTTCGGGGAGGGGAGGGCAAAATATTTTATTATTAGGATACTATTGACCTATTATAATAAAATATGATGGTCCATATTTTATTACCTTTTGTATTCCTTGTTATCAATTTAAACTTGTGTTTAAAATATATATAAATATTTGTTGTTTCTTTATAGTTGTATGTTTTATTTCTTATGTCATATGTATCATAATGTTAATGTAATTTTTTCAAGTATACATTCATGTCCATTTTCAACTTAATATTCCGGGAGGGGGAGAGTCTTAAGCCCTTAAATAGGCCCTTCCGTGGCCGTCGTCCCATATCTTATAACGTCATGGACCGGTAACCGCTAACTACCCGTCCTCATTGCCACACTGGTTTTTAGTAACTCTAATATTTGGAATATTGAATTTGGAATACCTTGGAATATGCATGAATTGGCTACTCCATTCATCATCCTTTGCACATATAAGCTTAAAGTTTGATTCGATTTAGACCATAGGTTTCCTCATATTTCGAAATTGTTGCACAAATTCACTATAGAACGGAAGCATAGCCAAATGATTTAGTTGGATTACTTTCGGAAAATAAATATTGGGTACCTAATTCAAAATTTTAGATTTTGTAAACGGAAAATGTTGGAATATGAATGACTTAACGTTTCTGGGTTTAAAGTTGATGATACAATTTTTAAAATATAATATTGGCATTTCTTTAGATATTTATAGACATTCAAAATGTTTGAATTTTTTTTAGATTTATGACAATTTTTTTACAAAATGTAAACAGGGTTTCTCAATCATCATAAGCTGCTTGTTTATCGATTGTGAACAATGGTCAATGATCGTGACATGTAAAAAGATAATTACTTCGACCACTAAAATCGAGCATTGTGCATAATATTTTAAATTGTAGCGCTCAATCTATTTATTCTGTTTATTTCTTAATAAATAAATAATGCTTATTTCTTATTTACCCACATAAGAGTAAAAAAAAAAAAAACACACATTTAACACATTTGCTTTGTGCAGAATCTAAAACTAATAAATTAAAAGCACATTTTTAAATTTAGTAGGTAAGTATAGTATTATACGCAATACTACAATAATACAATACCTAAAAATATATTATAATGTATTATATTATTTATATAAGTAGGGACCTACCTATATTAATTATTGAACCTATGCGAATAATATCTATAGTGTATGTCAAATATATGCTTAGAAGTTATAAATAAATGTCATAATACTCATAATATACTTAAATATAATTTTTTTTCCTAATCGATTTAAACAATAATCAACTTTAGCAGGTATATTCATTAACATAAACACATTTACACATGAATATAGTAAGTACACTTATATAAGATATTTTTTTTTTCAAGTGATGACATAAAAAAATAAACTATAATAATATATGCAAATAAGTCCTTGAAAATGAACTAACGTGTACAAACTAGTAAACATCACACCATTAGATAGTCGTTTTAAGAACAAAAAAATTAATTGTGACTATCTAGTTCGAAGCAAACTTAAAAAAGAGATAAACATTAAAAAACACGTAAATATTTGTTGGGTGGTGTCAAATTGATTACAACCGCCAAATGGAAGATAAATATTTATTAATACTAAAAAGTAACTGAAAAACTTTAAGGTTATCTGTCAAGAAAATAATAAAGGAATTTTAAAAAAAAAATTTGCATTTAAGCGTGTAGGTACTTAATCAACTGAACATTTAATACAAATATAGAGAAGCGTTAATATAGTAGAATCATTTAGTTAAGTTTCTTATTTCTTTTTTAAATATCGACTATAAGGTGAAATGTATAATGTATTATTTTCACGAATAAATATGACGATTATGAATGAAATTGAGAATTTAAATTGTTTAAATGTTAGTATTGAATATAAGATTAATTATTCTTTGTTTTAGTGTTTTAAATGTTAAGATTTTTAGCTCTAGACATAAGACCTTTTTTTTAAAAAATATATTTAAAATGTAAAAAAAAAATAGTTAAATTTTAATCCGAAGTTACTCTTATCATATTCATATTTAATACTTTATTAAGTTACCTATATGGCTATATACTACCGATCTGAATTGTTTGAATCCAGATAAAACAATGAAAACATGTACAAAATTAAAAATAATATAATTTATACTTTGTTAGTATCAACTATCAAATAAGTATCTTCATCAATTCAGTACACATTTTGAATTTATTGGTATAATTTTCAATCCTCACTATTCAGCATTGGCAAGATCGAATATTTGAAATTTTCCGTTTTTTTTGAACAGTTTGTATCATCACTTATTTTACTTTACACAGGGATAAATTACAATATGTATTCAATAGGAAAAATAAATTAGTAATTACTATAATAGCAATATAAATATTAAATATAATATAATAACATATCCTTATAGAAATATATAGGCCCCACATTATTTCTTACATTTTACGAGATTACCGTTACATTTGGATTAAGTATGACTCAAATTACAGTTATACAGCCATACAGTATAGAGTACATTGTATAAGACTATACGAGTATAAGACAATTGACAACATTTAAGAACTTCAAATATGTACTTATTAAGTTATTCCTAAAATATGTGTGATAATATTATACATTATTATTATTGATTATAGGTACCTACAAGATTATATTTATCCCGCGGAGCTGTATAGCCCGGGGAGCAGTAATGTCGGGAGAGCTGTAATCGCGGTTCTCTCCCCGGTCGATGATACGTAAAAAAAGAAAAAAAAGGTACTAGGTATCTAGATTTAAGATTATAAGTACCAGGTACTAGACAACATAAATAATAACAAGTAATTACTAATAATAAATAATAGTCCACATTAATAATATATATTTTAATATTTTAATATTAAAAAATATTTCATTTGTAGTCTAAAATTGTTTATCTAAACACTGTTTAAATATACAATTTCTTGAAAACATTTACGTACGTTATAAATTTACATACGTTTTATATAGTTTCATAATATCCCACAAATATATTGAATCACTTTAGATAAAGTATAAATCCTTTACAACTATACTAAGTACAATGAGATAAAGATTAGTACCTAGGTATATTATGTCCGAGTTAGTGAATTTAACTAGGTACCTATTTAATAATATATGTGACACACCACGAATTAACCATTATTATGAATAACAAATAGGTTGAATACATAATATTGGCAGAAGTTGTAAATTATATCAAGATGTTAATGATGTATGGTACTTGAATATGAAGAGTATTAAAATATTCATTATTTAAATGTATTAGCGTAAGTGTTTAGTATACATAAGTTCACTCGCTGCAAGTAAGGTAATAGAATCCTTGTTATCTATCAGCATGAATAGAAATCCGCGATTAAACTGGCAAATGTTTATATTTATCAGAACTTATAAAATTAACAACGTACGTAACAGTATACTATAAACTATTGTAAGGTTTTCTTTTGTATAAAAAAATCGTTGAGCAGAATATTTAGTATAGGACGCATACTTATATTCTAGGCTAAGATGACTGGGACTGGGTCAGTCCCTCTAGATTTAACCATTGAAAATTTGATGAAGTAGGTACCAGGTACCTGATTTCGTAATAAGAACGTTTTAATTTTTTGGGAATACGATTGCTAAGTTTTTAACAAACAATGATGGTCTTTCAAATTAAAATAAAATAAAAATCAACACGATTGCCTACGATTTTCTGAGCAATGATGCCATTAGTTAATATTATATAATAATAATTGATAAAAATGGACAAGTTAATGAATAAAATAGTTAAGTTAACTTTATATTTTTCTAAATAATAATACTTATAACATATTTTTAAAAATGAACCATATTCTATTATTTCTTATTATAAACACTAACTAGTGTGGTTTGATTAGATTTGACCAACCTAAATGAAAGAGTATTTATTTATATTTAAAAGTTATTTTAGAGGTATTTCACCTCTAGACTAAGTTTAAACAAAATTACGTTATTCTTAATAATATGACAAAAACATACATGAAACACGATACATTTTAATAATTTAATAGACTTTATGTTTGGTCAAAACATCGTATACAATTTTCATTATCTTACAGATATTTAATTATGTACTTAAACAATTTAAATTTTAAAACGCTATAACTAAGTCAAATACGTAAAGTTATGAAAATCCGGCAACATTGCACAAAATCTTTGGCCAAAAACGTACGCAATCATTTACCTCAAAATGAGCACGATTTCGTATATACTTGATAAAAATCGTACACAAACGTGTTGTACTCCAAAAAATAATAACATGTTTGATGCATTACCGATTACTGATTACCCTGCTTTGTATAACTATTTATTATATTATACATTTTTTAGTTGGAGTGTGAAGTAAAAAAATATGCTATTATATCTATAAGTGGGAAAAAAGTTTAATCATTATTCACAACTTCTGTAGTCGTTATTTATCAAACTTGTGCTACTTACGTCTCGAAATTGTACAACTCCTGCTTCACCCATTGTGGCCACAGATGCGTAAGCGGCTTCTGGCTGTATGAAAAGCTGACATAAGGCCATTTCCTCACTCCTGAACATGGACCCCATTTTCTGTCAATGCAAATAGTTTGTATATCATTAATAAAAAATGGCGTATTAAAATTGTATGGATTCATTTTTCCCACAATTTATATTTATTTTACTAAAAACATTTTAAAAATTTAATACACCTAACCATTTATTTGTATCTGTTATATTATGCATTCCTATAGTTTGGGTTGAATTAATAAAAATACCAACACTGTTAAACATTAAACTAATACATTAACTGAACGTAACCAAAATAAATGATATCATGACTAAAGCAAACGAAATAAAAAAATGTAGCTTTTACAAACAAAATATACATCAAAGTTTGAATATATAAAAAGGGTATCACTAAAGTTTTACTGGTATAAGACATAAAATGTATTTCATTAATAATTTAAACAACTTATAATAGTACAATATATCATATACATTTATAAAATATTTCCAAATTAAAATAAAACAACATATAAATCGTGCCATAAAATATTTTCATGATAATATAGTCCTAAGATATTGTGAAAATGGGAAAGAAAATGGTAATAGAAAATAGTATTAAAACATGGACTTAATTAATATAGTATTTTATATGTTATAGGACTCAATTTTTAGTATGTAGTATGTACCTACCTACCTAAAACAACTGGCACTCAATATTCAATTCGTTCTAAAAGGAACTCAGTTCGTATACAGCCCTTAAAACATTGAATACAATAATTAATAATTAAGCACTATTATAAACCGTGTATATTCACCAAATTAAAGAACATTTAATTTCTAGGCCAGATTACATTGGATTGAATCTAGACATTTTTGACGGGCCATTACGAAAATTAAAAATTCATACGCAGTAAAATTTATATTCGAGAATTTTGATTTTATAATGTGTGTAATTGTTTTGTGTTTGGCGTCAATTGGCGACAAGAGTAGTCAAAATACTCTGGTTTTATACTTTGAGCGGATTTTCTGGTGGAATATTGGATTTAAATTTTACTTTTGGTAGTCAAAAGTAAAAATATTTAGTGCTTTTCAAAATAATCGAAAAAACAATAAAAAAAAATTAGGGAAAACTGGGAATGTTTACGCAAAACCAAACCGCAGTTTCGACAAAAATTTTGAGGATTGTTTCTGGTTAGGTTAGGTTCTAGTTAGCAAAAGTTATTTCAACTTACCGTATAGGCAACATAAATATATATACAATAATATTGTTAGAATTTTAGAAGTATTTAAATGTATCATATTATTATTGAATTCAAATATAACACATTCATTACAGTGATCTACTCAATAACAAGTACCCTCGATGCCTCGACACTTACTATACAGCAGAGTGACTTGAAAGAATTCCCCAAATTTTAGATTTTGAGCAGAGCTAATTGGTTTTTCAATGATGTGTGTTGGTTTTGTATCTAAACTCTAAAGACACTATTTAGTAGAAAAATGCTCTAATCTTAAAGGAAGGTATCTGGTAGTAAATTGTATCCAACCTTATACTTTAAGACTGTTGATGGCGGGTTGTTTTTTTGTCGGTTTGTCGTGCATTTAGACAAAAAGCGGAAGAAAAATTCACCTAGTACCAAAAGTCCAATTTTCATTTTGAAAACATATTTGAATTCCTTATTTCTTTTTCTAGGTTATGTAGGAAATGGATTTTTCATTTCTTTTTAACACTAAAGTAAAGGTGAATTAACATTTATTGTTAGTTAAAGCTATTGTTAATAACAATAATAACTAATAAGTAATAAAATAGGTGATTAATCAATTACATATATTGTTTATGTGGCTTTGTGTGGCACATTGCGTACACTCAACTGCGGAAACGCACTGAGTGTACTTAACAACCGGCGTTGCTAGTTCCCGGATGGGTGACCACCCGAGATTTTTAGCAACAAATCCTTGCCACACATACAAAACGTGTTTTCAACCGTTCCTCCCCCTACTAACAACCTACAAACAAAAAAAAAAACGAACAGCTAATGGCCTAAGCAGCCAGCCGCAAGCTCAATAAAAAAATAATATATTTTTTTTTATGTATATTACAGTAACAAGTATAAGGACTAACAAACATTTTATTACTTATCCTAAATATAAGATTATTTTTAGTTTACTTATAAAATATTATAATGTAGCTATTTCGACAATGTATTGTTTTATGAAAGAATTAAGTATGCAGTTTAGGCACTAGGCACACTAGTTACTTCTAATAGTAGGTAATTATATCATTATCAACAATACCACAATTCATAAACAACACATTGTCTCATCATAATATTACAGTAACACTATCATAACAATTAATAGTTAATAATATTAATTAAAGTATTTCCAAAATCTTTAAAATATTAAAAAAAATGTTATTGACAATAATTAAAAAAAAACTAATAAAAATCAAAATTTTTATTTATGTCCATAAATACTTCAAAAATAGTCAAAATATATTGAAATTTTTTTAATGCATAGAATATGTAATTATAAACATTCGATGAACATTTCACGAATCTATGGTTGTTTTTTAAGCTATGCAAAAAAACAATATAAACAATATCAATTTATTTCAAAAACTAGATTTTCATAAAATTGTTTTAGAATTTTCCGTCGCTATGAAAAGTACCGGTCATTTTTTACTTCGACCCCCAAAGTACCAACTATAAATTCACTTTCCTACCAGGAAATATTCAGAAGTAGAAAATTAAAGCATTTTAACAGGCTGTAAAAAAGGGACAACAGACACAAAAAAAAATCACACATCATTATAAAATAAATACATTCATCGTTTTGCTAAAAATCTAAAATTAAGAAAATCGTGAAGTTTTACGTAAAATTAATTCTACACAAAAAACCGTAGAAATGTTGAGCAAATGTTTGTATGACTATTTTGCATACATGACTTTAAAAATATTTTGACTTTTTGAGCTATTTATAGAAATTTAAAATTTTTTAAATTTTTTTTTCAATAAAAGTCAATACAACTTTTTTTGGTAGGTCAGAAAGCTTAAAGATGTAAGACAAGCTAGGTGTCAAGATTCCTTATAAGTTTTTATAAGCAATTTAAGTTCTTATCTTAACAAAATTTAAATTTTTAACTAGTTAAAAATATATAATTTTTTTTTTTATTTTTATAGCTTAGGATTGAACATTTAAAACAAGGTTTCTCATAAGTAATTTATACGTTATTTGTGTCCACAAAATCTAGAAAATCTATAATTACAGTTTTTTTAAAGTTTTTTAAATTAAAATTTTGGACAAAATTAGATAGAAATTTTAACGAAATATAAGTTATTTTGTTGTAATTTAAAAATATTATTCCGTGAATCGTTGGTACTTGAAACTTTTAGAGTATATTATTATACTTATTTATATACATTTTCAAATGCAATGTTTTTGGTAATAAAATATTTTAATAGCAATAATATTATAAAATATACTTAGTAATATATATGCTGTCAGACCGTTTTTGCTCAGAATCGTTTTTGGTAGGTATGGTTTTATATCATAAAGCACACTAACTACCAGTCCAGTTACCCCCTGGTAATTAGTAATTACTAATTACTATCTTAATTTGTTATATAATCCGGAATGTTATTTTTACAGTGAAAACTGATAAATATACAAAGGTACACGTGATTGACAGACCATTCAACTATTATGAAGAGTTACGTAATACTATGTAACATTAAGAGATTATCAGCTGATCATTAACGCTCTCATTATAATAAAATAGTTTACATTAACGGAAATAAAAATTAACTAGTCTAGTCCTAAATGTTTTAAATATGTTTATAATAATCAAATATTCATTACTTACTACTAAATTTTGAATTATTATATTTCAATATTTGTCATATATTATATATTATGATATATCTCTATATATATAAAATGACTTGTCCTGAGTGATTCATCATCGCCTAGTCGAAACCACTGGACGGATCCGATTGAAATTTGGTATATAGATAGCTATTATGACGTAGACGTCCACTAAGAAACGATCTTTGGAAATTCAATCCTCAAAGAGGAAAATAAGGTGTTGTAAGAATATAACAGTGGCGCCATCTATCAAGCGATATCTTAATTAAATATACAATATTGGTTTTAAAATACAAAACGTACGAACTTGATATTTGGAATACTATGGTTCCCCTAATGATCTAGATATGCAATAAGAAAGAATTTTCTGATATTCACTTTCTAAAGAGGTGGAAAAACAGAGATCTTAAGATTCACGGTGGAAATCGAAACTTTTTTTTGTTTATTAATGGTTGCCTTTGGTTGCAGGTTATATATGCGAATTATTTCACACCTAACCTAGCTGGTACAATTACGCCGGTTTGTCCGTAAAAATAAAATAGAATAACTCCCCATAATATACTAAATTATGAATATTAAATAAATCCGGGATGATCAACTATGACTCCAATACTATTTTAGGTACACTGTTACACATTTTTTTTCAACTACAAAGCATTAGTTTAGCTTTAGGCTAAATTTTATCACCCACCTCGCTGTGTCCGCAATCTACCGCAAGGAGATAATTAATCAGTAATCACAATTATTTTCCCGGGCAACGCCGGGTTATTCAGCTAGTTGATTTATATAAGTAGGCTAGGTTAGGTTAAGTTAAATACCTATATTTAATAAGTACATAATATTATTATAGTTTTTGCATCTAAATTCTAAAGTTTAGTATCCGCTCTATCCATTAATTGTTTTTAATTGTATTATTACACTATTTTCTAAAAACAAAACATGTACAATTGCAATATTTTAAATACCTAACAAATAGTTTTTCTCAATTATACCAATATAAAGTATAAAGTATTTCAATATATTTCTCCACTAATTATTGCAATATATTATTTAAAAAAAACATATTCATCATCATTTAGTTTAATAATCCGTAGTTAGTGTAAGAAGTGAAACGGTTTTCAATTTATAAAATCGATAACCATTCTCCAATTCTATCAGTTTATAAGTTATTTTCAAACGTTGAGTAAGTACTGATTTAATTGATAATAATAAATTAATATTATATTAGATTCATTAAAATTATAAGAAAGGATACAAACCTAGTATTGAATACTGACAGATTTTGAAATTCTTAAATACCAATTTTTATGTATTTATTATTATTTTATTGTTCTTATAATTAACAACAATTCCATACAACGAAATTAATATTTGTTTTCGAAAAATACGATTATTCGATGTGATGTTTATGAATTCTTCTCAATTCAAACATAATATATTATAAATAAATAAAAATAATAACTAATAGATATTATGTATCTACGATGCACCATGTACGCGAAAATTATAATTGTCAGATAAATTATATAGTATTAAGACTTTATATTTTAAATCACAAACAAAATATTTAATCAAAATATTACATTATATTACAAATTATTACTTATTTAGTTTTACAATATTTATTTTTATTAAATTTTAATGACTGTGTGAATATGTTAAATTAGTTTACAATGGACTGTAATATGTTAAAAATTCCGAATAGAAGTTGTAGAATAAATTAATAATAAGTTTTAGAATCAATACATTCAACATACTTTACGATCCACGATAAGGCAGAATGCACTTTTATTTCGTTAAAATATTAATGAATTCGAAAGGGTTTTGCATGTCTAACCGCATTAACCACGAAGAGAAAATTATTTTTTCGAATAATAATTTATTATTTCTATATTATAATAAATATGTATATTGCATAAATATTTATATTATAATAGTAATAATATAATATATTTGTATAAATTATAAGTTATCAATTTAGGCTTAAAAGATGAAAAGTAACTACTATTTTACCATCTACCTATACATTTTACTAAAACAAAGTAATAGTACCTATGTACTATGTATGATAATTAAACCAGCATCTCCTAATCAATGAAGTTTGTTACATTTATTAAATATTATTATATAATTTATTAATAGCTTTAGAATCAGATTGGCTGAATGAAAGCCGATTCAAATTTAATTATAAATACATAGTTTTTGATATATCAAAATGTTTGAAATTTAAATCCATTTATATTACTTTTGTTTGTAAAATGTACTACAAATACGTATATCATTAAATATTTTATTGAGATACTACAGTTATAACAATAAATTAATAATAATGGTAATAATAATTCAAACTAAATATATTACACAACGTTCGATTTTTAATATTTTAATAAGTTATACTCTCATTCAGTCAATTTTGAGTTTACAGCCAGTAGTTTATAGTAGTTAAGAAATTAAAATAAGTATAAAAAATGGTCTTCTCAAGTATGGAATCAAAAATAGGCATTGCCATTTTGAAAAATAATTTAAGTTTAACTTATGTATGTTTGTACCGAGAGGTTTGAACATTTTAGATGTTCCTATAAATATAATACAATTATTATACTCCAAAAATAGATGTTCAAAAAAGTCCTGATTCAATTGAAAGACATCCGACCAAGAATTTTAATGTTTCCTAAATCGGTGAACACACTATATTGTGGTTTAGGCATTTAGTGAAAAAAAAATTATTAGAATATAATATAACATAATTCATTGAAACGTATGATTATATTTTCAAGTAAACAAATTACATAAAGTTATACATTTAATTATTTGTATTTATTTTTTATACTTATAAATGGACAATAATGTACACAGTTGATTTGTCGTCTATACATAATATATTATGTACTTCCATTGGCTAGTAGGTAAGGCACGTTGGGCCGTACAAGCAAAAATGCCAACGGGACAAGTGGGGTAGCCTGTTGACGTCACAGGACGCTTCCTCAGTCTAGGTCAAAGGGAGAGAGTCCACCCAGGCCAATTCAATAACACGGCATTC
The DNA here is from genome assembly GCF_019925205.1 of Metopolophium dirhodum. Classification (NCBI taxonomy): domain Eukaryota; kingdom Metazoa; phylum Arthropoda; class Insecta; order Hemiptera; family Aphididae; genus Metopolophium; species Metopolophium dirhodum. The sequence continues at coordinate 7,587,076 of NC_083561.1, read as the reverse complement.
ACTACGATTGCATTTACGTGACACTAGTTGTTATTTGTTTTTAGATTCATTTTGAGGTAAATGTATGTTTTTTTAGATTCTGAGCGGAGTGATAAATGTATTGATTTTACAATGCGTGTTTTTTTATTTTTATTTTTTTTTGGTCTGTGTATACGATAAGTAGTTGAAATATTGCTTCGATTTTCAACTTCGGTATCTTGTTTGATGTGAAAGTTAATCAAGTTGGTGCATTGGGAGGTAAAAATTCCCAATAGTTTTCAAAAGCGCCGGGAAAAATAAAAAAGTTAAGCAAAAACATGAATTTTTAAGCAAAATTAGTTTTTAACAAAATCGATTTTGGTTTTTGGTGTAACTCAAAAACAAATGACCGAAAATACATGACATTTTGACTTGTTTTGAACTGTTTATAAACATGTAAATAAAATTGTATTGGTTGGGTCAAAAAGCTTTAAAATGTAATACAAGGCTCCTAATATATTGTTACAATGGCAGTTGAAAAATATTAAAATACACTATAATTTTTTGTGTCAAAAAGCGTGAAAATTTAATACAAGACTCCCTATATTTTTTTTCATAAGTATTCAAAGTTCAAATTTTGACAAAATTTATCAAATTGAAAAATGATTTTGTATAGTTAATAATTTATAAGATGTTCATCTTTTATGGCTAAGGATGGAAATTTTCAACAAGGTTCCACGTAAGTAGTTAATTCTGTAACCAAAAAATCTAAAAATATACATAAACACAGTTTTTTTATAGTTATTTTAAGTTCAAATTTGGACGAAAATAGATATATAAACGAAGAAGAACGATTTTAGTTTCGTGTTATTTTTAAAATATATTATTCGTAGGTATTTAAATTTCTCAAGACGAATATATTATTATATACCTACAAATAATATTAATTCAACTTACCGACTACTGTATTAATAATAATAATATCAATTTAATATAAAATATCTTTGGCTGACAATCCGTCTCCGCTCAGAAGTCAGAATCGTTTTTCGTATACAATGATATTATATCATTGAATTTAATTTTAAAATATGACTCACTTTTAATTTACTTTACAGCAGAGCGACATCCACTTACCCACTTTTTTTTATTAATTACCATATAAAATTAAAATAATAAGGCAACTATATTAATAACAAATAACTATAGTATCTGTGGAAGGTTGAAATGTTTGAAAATTATACTAATAGGTATTAGGGATTTGTTAGAAGGTTGCTTAACGGCAAATATACGTAGGCAACTATAAACTATCTACAGGTACCAGATTTATATATTTAATATTTAAAAATTACTGAAAATCAGTCATCAGGTCAACCTATACCTATGCAGATACGTACTCAGAATTTTCGAGTACCGGTGATAATTTTATTTTTTCCACTTCATCATTATAAATGTCAGTTATTCAGAATAAAAATGAAATGTAAATGTTTTATAGTTAAATACAAATACATTAAAGAAAAAAAACGGTGAAAACGCCCTGCTGTATAAAGGTTGTCAAATATCTCATCAATGAGTAGGTTACTTTAATCGTTGTGTTAATTTTTAATTTTATGATAAATCATTGCATGCAATAAACGATTCTGATTGGAGACGGTTCTATATTTCTAAGGATATTTCATTATAATATAGCTGTTATTAACGGATTATTCAAAAAGACTTATCGGTTCGTCATATAAATGGTTTAAAATTAATCTCAATATTTTGAAAATTTCATTGCGTATAATTAATAAATAGTAATACATGTTGTATGATGTTTTTCATTTATTTATCCAATTTTGCCAAAATGTTAACTTTAGACTCAAATGCTTATAAAAAAACTGTATATTTTCGATATTTGTAAATTGCTGTAAGAATAAAGGATAACTTGAAGGAGATTTTTATTACATTTTAAAGTGTTTCCACTTTCCACAGAGGATATATTTTTTTATCATTATTAGTAGAAAAAGAAATTCGATCATTTAAAATGCCTATAATTAGCTTAAAATTAGGCTAAATATTTTCGAGATTCTATTGTGTATAGAAAATTATAGTTTAAGTACCTAACAGTAGAATTTTTTAAGTTTCAACGATTAATATTTTATGTATTACAATAAAATAACAAATTTGGTTTCAGGAGAAATTGTTATTTAACATATGAATATCCAATGCCGTTAAAATTTGAACTTCAATCATTCATAAAAAATGTATGTGGCTTTACGTAAGACTATACTATAACGTATCTTAAACATATACGCGTTCCAGCGTACTGACATGAGTTTTACTTCGATAATAATTTTAGTTTATTATGAAGTCTATTCGAATATTTTTAGTCAGCATTATGAAAAAAAAATGTAAAACTGTTTTTTTTCATTGAAATTTATAAGACACAACTGTTTTTTCCCGCGTTTTTCTAAATTTCACGTGCGATTTATTCTTTTTTAAAAATAACAAATTAAAATTGTGGGTTCAAGCATCCAAAGTTTACCAAACAATAAAATGAAATTTGTTTTCAAAATTATTACCGGTGTAAAACTCAAAAAAGTACGCTGGAGTGTATTTTTGTCCAAAAAATAATAAAGTGGAATCCCCTTAATTTTCAGTAAAAATACTTATGAGGAATATTTTATTAAGGTTTTAAACCTTATAGATATAGAAATGCTACAAAATAATTGACATATTTTCGTAATTTTGACGAATTCCTTTAAACGTTTATAAAAAAAAAATTATCAACAAAATTATAAAATGTCCAAATATATAACCCTAATATAAAAAAGTGACTACAAATACGCCCGCACTATCATATTAATACATCCTCGTATATGATACGTTTACAGGGTGGCTTTTTAAGCATGCACAATTCATTTTTATACTTATATTATACATTTATTCAAATTCTCATTTTTGGAATATTTAGTTAATTGCTTACTTAACTTTTAGAATTTTCTTGCACCAATGCATTTATTATTAGCATGCTATTATTTTCAAATCAACCTCACACACTTTCTTATAATGCCAACATTAAACAATATAAATTAACTGTATACAGTATACGCTATGTACTTATGTTACATAGTTAAATTAAAAACCAAAACCAACAAAATAATTAATAAACAAAATTTGTATTAAAAAAATTTCATTCAAGCAATAGAAAGTATGTAGAAATAATTAAATATGTATAAATCGAATGCTAGTATAAAATAAGCTCGGTTCATAATAAGGGTAAATATAATTGTCATACTACATTCCGTTGTTTCAGCCAGTTATATAATATGTGGATTGTGCAGGGAGGAATGAGTCATAATTAATAACTTATTAGGTAAATTGTTTATTAATAACTTTATCAGCTATTTTGCTTATTTATTTTTAATTATATAATACGGTCAACTTAGTATATTACAATTCAATATTCCTATTAATTTATAAAAATATATTTCTACAAAAAATGTTCGTCGATTTACTAAGAAAAAACAAGAACATTTTTTATAACGAACTGATAAGGTAGAAACTAGTACAGTAGATATTAACGATATATTATATACAATTTTAAAAAAAGGTCCCATAATAATCTGAGTACGCCAAAAAGTAAAATAATAATAAATTCAAATCAGTTTTACAATCAAAATCAAATTAGTGAATAGCATACATTTATTCATGTATATTTTAGTTTGTTAAAATTCAACGTGCCTAATAATATTATTATACGTCATAGGTATGACATAAACAGGTATGACAACAAACGAGTGATAAAGACACTTTTTGAAAGCAAAAAAAAACTCGTACCTATATTTATTTATTCATTGTTAAAAGTGTACTATTTCTTAGTATATATTTAATACCTATAATACAGGGACAGAATAATAAATAAATTATAAAATATACAGCAAAATATTAGCTTACATAAAATTATAACTGTTTTTATAATATTTGTAATTATTGCATAGGTACTTAATAGTTACTCCAATATAGATCGGTACTTTACATATGATAAATTCAAATATTTACAAATATAATTAATATATACCTACTAACCTAAAAGTAGAACGAATCAAGGATAAAATTAAATAACTTAAATAACATAATAAGACTAGTTTATGGTGATTAAAAAGCAGTGTTTGAACAGTTGAACTGTTAAATATTTCAGGTGTCTAACGATTATCATTGACGTAATAGGTAGATTTGGGCGGGCCTTAGTTAATAGTTCTAAAACCATGTCAAGACCTCTAGAAAATGTCGTGATTACATTTCTATCTTTATTTAAAAAGAAATTGCTCACTACTGTTCAAAATAAAATAAAAAACTAATTAATATTTCTTTACTTTTTTTAATTATGTTGATTTGCAAATCAAGCGTCCTCTAATTATAGAATATCTAGAAGGTATCCCCAATAATTATAACCACGTCATAGTGATTTCATCGTATAGGTATCAACTGTTTGCATAGAATATTGTTGCTATTGTAGAAGTTATAATATGCATTATTTTATAGGAGATGCTTTGTATTACCGTAAACAATACAAATACGTACTAATTTTCAATTTTAATTTATATTTTATAGTAGGTAATGTTTATTTTGAATGACATTAAAGAATTATTAATTTATATTATAAAGTTAAACTAAATTAACAAAGAAAAATATGTACCTACCTTTTATATATAAACGTGTTTATATTTTACATTGTTAGAAAAATCGTATTATACTAGTTTCATTTTTATCACTTAAAAAAAGCTCATTCTAAATGTATATTAAATTGTCGGTCATAATAATAATTAATATAAATGATAAAATCTGTCATAGGTTATAAACTTTTAGTTTACTTACACATTTGATATTACTATTTACTACGAAACCACATTTAAAACAATACCTATAATTTCTACATTTCTTTCATTAACCAGATACTTGTGACTTGTGAGTTAAATACGAAATGTAATACGTTATTTCTTAAATACCTATATTTATTTAATAGTAATAGGTAATACATTACAAAAGAATTACCACAACATTACCCCGTCTGATTACTTAAGGTCTGAACATTAGTATTGACCAATTGCGGATGGTTATGACTTATGAGTTATTAACCAAAGTGGATTACCATACTGCACATGCGAATATCGTTAGTTGCTCATTAAACTTAGCGACCTGCTATAGACTCGTAAAAGTGTAGGGTTTTTTTTTTTCAAATGGGTCATTGACATTAAAAATAAAAATAAAAGATAACAAACAAAAAACTTAAGTTCTATTATCAATGGTTGCTTCAATTATCCAAACCCACATGATGCATTACACTGGCAAGCCTACATCGTTGATTAACGCAAGGTCACCATTATTAAACTCAATGAGTACCTATACAAATTAATGTATCATGGCATCAATGTCGATTTTAAAATAAAATTGTGACTGCTAAAATTAATATGAGAAACTAATTAATCAGTTAAATTACAAAAATAAACACACTAAAATGTTGACAATAGAACTAACCGTTGGAATTTAATTGAATAAGGAAATTTGTTGTTCTATTTTTAAATTTTATTGCATCGTCAGTTTTGTCACTAATAAAAACTAATAACCATACAATTATACTTTACAAAAAGAAAACTTGCTAATATGAACCAGAATTAATAGATAAATAGGTATTAATGTAATATATCTTTCAACTATTGCTATATTTTTTAAAAAAAGCAAATTTAAATAAGTAGTAATGCAATTAATGATATTTAATTACTTAGTTAAATTTTTACACTAAAAAAGTTTACGACAAAATAGATTTTTTGTTGTAATTTAAAAACTAATAACTGCAGAGACTTAAAAATGTCATCAAATATTCATACTAGCATTAACTAGATAAACATAACTTTCAAAATATTTTGCCACTTTTTGTGTTAGTTATAGGAATTTGACACTTAGGACTATTTCTAGGTTGTATTCGCATAATGTATACGTTTGAAAATATTTTTGTTAAGCATAAAAGTCATGAAAATGAAATGGTATGACGTTCATCATACATTCTTCATCAATTCAAAATTATCTAAAATACATTATCGATTCTTTTAATTTTTTCTGATATGCATTTAATTTTAAATTTTTATATTTTTAACTCTGAGCGGAGCAATGAACATTTAATTTAATTTTTTTATTTTTGTGTTCAAAATTGTCTTTTCTGGCACTAAAAATGATTCAATTTACTAAACTGAGGGTAGTAGGTATCTAGTGAAAAATTATATCTAGCTGATACTTAAAAAGGATTAAAAGTAATAAATTCCAAGTACTTTTCTGAATAAGTAAGCAAAAAAAAATAAAAACAATATTCACGAAAAACGGGAATTTCTACGTAAAACCAGTTTATGAAAAATTCGTTTTTTGTGGTAACTGTTAATACTTAATTAACTCAAAAAGAATATCCATCATCCGAAAAATACTTGACATTTTTACGTAATATTTATTTTATCATTTTCTGTACAAGATACAATTTTAAAAATATTTTGACTCTTTTTGAACATTCATGACATTTAAAATTATTTTAGATTCTGAGTGGAACGATGAATGTATTGATTTTACAATAATGTGGGTTTTTATTTTTATTTATTTTTTTGTGTCTCACCTTTTAGGACAAATAGTATTTTTTTTTCTTGTACAGGTGTGGGACTTAATTAGTATGCACAGACTTTTGTATCTCCAATCATTCCTACATTTGATATAAGTTTTATTATGTTTCTCATCAGTGGTTTGCTTGGTTTTTTTTTACATGGTGGGGGGATATTAATTGTTGGTGGTTCACATATTCCAATACAACAAAAACAAACACAGGCCTCAGATAATTATAATAATATCTTTCAATAATGAAATATTTTAATTAAATTGTATTTATTTATTATTTGATATGTATTTTATGGATTTAAAAAAAAAACATCTCTTTTATGTGTGTATATTAATAATTTACAAAAATGTCTTTCACAAGACGATTCCTTTAGAAAAATTAAAATGTTTAAAATGTTACCATTATATGTTTACATACATTCATTATTATTTATATTAATCTTATATATTATATGTATATAAATCTCTTTTATACATTTTACTAACCATTAACACACATTTCATGGTGAAAATGTAAATTTTTTAATTCCGCCTTTTAAGGTAAAATATTTTTAAATTACAACAAAATAACTAAAATTGTTATTATTTAATTAAATAAATAATTTCATCAAAATCTTAATAAAAAATATCTATAAAAAACTGTATTTATATATATTTTAGATTTTTTGGTTACTGTAGGAAAGTATGAAATACTTATAAGAAACCTTATTTTTTTTTACATTATTTTAGGTCTATACACAAAACAAGATTTTTTGAAAAAAATTTTATTTTTACTATTTTTAATTGTTGTAATTAAAAAGTTTAAGTTTTTTGCTCTTTTTGAACGTCTCTGTACATTTTAAATTTCATATTAGATAAAAATCAAATTGTACACGAGTTGTTTATTAGTTTTAAGTATTAAAGGATAGATGAGCAGAGTAGAGGATAGACATTCTTCAGTATAGGTACTCCTGTGACCTGTCCCCCATGTTTCACACCAATCCTCTCATCAAAACTTTAAATACTTATAATAATTATAAACTACACTATTCGACCACTATGAATCAAAATACTCCATTACATCAAAAAAAAAGAAATTAAAAATGAATTTTGTCATTAAAAAAGTAAAAATTTAAAAGCGATAAAGACAATAATAGTAAAATGCATATTTTATTTAGAATTGTTGTTCTTAAAGACTTAAAAGTTAAAATTATAAAAATATTTTCAAAAACGTTTATAGTCTTTTTTTTTTAATAATGAGTGTTTTATGTTTTATTGATCACTTGATATAATAATGTGTAGTAAAATGTATCAGGGGTGTGTACATAATCTATATATAATGTATAATGTATCAGAGGTGCATATACCAATTAATTTAATTTAATATAAATATATAATACATATTTCAAATTTAATATTTTATCAATATCTGTGAAAATTTATAATAACAATGTGTAAAAAGTGGTCTCAAGGGTTTGAATACATACATATTTTAAATAAATTAAATTATTAAAAAAAAAAACAGTACCTATGACAACTGTACACCCCCAGTAAAAATGTGGCAATTATAAAAGCCTTAGGGAATAAGGGAGAAAGGCTTTAGAGTACAGTACAATGAATAACATTTAAAATACAAATTATAAAGTAAAATATGAGGAAAAATATCTATCAGTAAAATCATATTTAATAACCTACCTAAATATATATTAGATTCTATACATGCAGACATTCTTTGAACAATGAACATCATTACATTTTACCAGAAGTAAATCGACTATAAAAATAATTATAAAATTGCCTATTCAATTAGATCATTTACAATAAATATGTTTAAAATGCAATTTTCATAATCTAAAATATGTAGAATATTGTATGTTTGCAAAATATATATACAAATATTGTTCGTAACAATAAATTATTTAGATAATATCATTATACAGAGTACATTATGTAACTATACTTTTTACTATCAAAATCAATGTTGATAAACAAACGTATATTAACAAAAAATCTTATATTACCAAGAAAATATGAAGAAGTATAAGTTATAACTTATAATTATGAATATTTTAATAATAATAAAATGGACAACATTTTGTTAAAAAAATTCTTTATTTTGTTGTGATTCAAAAGCTTGAAAATGTAATATGAGGTTTCTCATTAATTGTTTTAATAGCAGTTGAAAATTATTAAAGATATATGAATAAACACAATTTTTTTTATATGCATTTGAAGTTCAAATTTTATAAAAAAATCTTGAAAATGTGTAAGTTACTTTGTATTCAATATTTGTCTAAAAATTTAAAATTTAAAACAAGGTTTTTCATAAGTAGTTTATACTGTAACCAAAAAATCCAAAAATAGTCTATAAATATTCAACAATATACAATAAAACATTAATTTAAAAACATTAAAAGAAGGATTTTTTTTCAAATAAAAATAGGATAATATATATTATGTATATTGTGATGTACCCTAAAATTATGTACTTAATAAAATTAAAATTAATATTAAATCAATATATATATATATCAACAATTATTTTATTATGTGTACAATGTATCTATCACTGATGAAATTTCTTTACAATACAATTAGAAAGTTATACTGCTTACTGTTTATGATTCTGAACAATAAACTTTATTACCTACCTACTTAATTGAAAGTTGAAACTATCTATACTGGAATCCACATAATTTTCTTACATCTTACATAGGTTATTCTTCATAACATAACTAATATCTTTATTTTAAAACCTCTTAATCAGGTAATATTCTGAACACAGTTTATATTCCAACTAGGTACCTATTGAATGTAGTTGCTATATAATATAAATAGTAAATTTAGCTAACTGTATGTTCTATATTTTAAGAGTTATACAACTAGGATACATAACTTGGATACTTATGGACTTAAAAATAGACAGTAAAATTCTTAAAATATGCTACATATTTTGTTTTCACCCTAAGGATTTATTGTAGTCCATTAATATCTATAACAAATAGTCAACAAATAATTAAATATTAATATATTAATTTAATAAAATTTTAAAAAAAAAACCATAAATATAATTGTTTAACTTCAGTGTTAGATAAATTTACTGTTTTACAATTTAGCGTGTACTTGAGTTTTGTATGGATTTTAATTGATGATAAGAACAATAAATAACTTAAATTAGGAAAAATATCTAGGTAATATGGTAGAAAAATTATCGAATTTTCCTTATACACAAATTATCATTATCTAAATACCTATTAAATGTGATAATTTTAGTATTCTATGTCACTCAGTATAAAAGACAATATACATATTATGATACATTATGCAAAGAACTACCTATAAATTGGGTTAATATTTAAATTATAATAAAACCTAAGAAGAATAGCTTTTAGCATAAACTATGATTTTAAATAGAAGTCTATACCAATGTCTGTATTATTTAATGTCTATCCTTGTAAATTGATATAAATTGATATAAATTGTATATATACATTGGAGTAGTTATAAATATATTTATATATTCATAGCAACAATTTTGATTTCTAGACTTCAATAAAAGCTATAAAATATATTTAAAAGTAACGACAAACTACTCAAGTCACTACATAGAAAAATAAAAAAGTTTATTTTGATGAACAAATGAAGGTTTGCATATTATGCCTAATATTATAGGGTTATTTTTCAGTTGCTATGATCAGAAATAATTTTTAATTTTTATAATATACATTATACCTAGGTACATATTATATAAGTATATTAATTAAATCGGTTGAATTTCAGAAAAATTGAAATTTTACATAATATTGAAATATTGTCATCAGGAAATAGAGTTATTTGGCAATCATCCAATTTGGACTTTAACCAGAAAAATCTGAACTAATGTGCATTATATAATTCTATAATATTATTTACATATCACCATTAAATATTTATCTTTTCCTGTTAATTTTTTTTTAACGTTAATACTACTTGAAGAGTACTGTTTATTAAAATCAGGTTGATGTTAAACGTTCATTTTACTGTAAATTAATGAAATTACAAGCAATATATATATATTATAAATACTATAAAACAAATAGATTATCTTAATAAATATTACAGGATTTATTTCAACTATGATAAGATACAAAAAAAAAAAAAGCATATCTAACTAAGTATGGTTATAGAATATGTACCCACTATTCTAGGTTATGTAATTATATAGATATATTTATATCAATATATAAATTATCATTATGCCTAATAGCATTGTTGTAAAGTAGGTATTATTTAAGTATTTATACAAAAATATTTGATACAGCACCTTGCATACAATATATAAATTATATTTGTACAATATATATTAACATCATACTTAAAAAGTTGACAAAACATAATATTCAATTTTTTTTTTTAACTTTAAAAGTTATAATAATGATCTGGTGCTATTTTAAAAATAATGCAATTGCATAAACTGTATATAATTTATTAACAATTATAGGACTATTGTAGAACACAATGACTGATTTGGTGACATTTGCGCACATTTACCTTTTTTACAACCCATTTGCGCACAATTTACAAACAATAGAAACCTTTTTTTCAAAGAAATTTAACCACGTATGAGCTGTACATAAACTGCGTTTCTCAAAATGTTCGAATTGGTCATTACTCGTTGTGAAAAATTATTTATACTCATACATTTTCTTTCACCCTTTATAAGGCTTAGGACTTTCTGTTAAATCATATTCTGGTGTCATAGACTGGCGGGTTTAAAAATGTTCCTGAGCTTAATTTCGCACAACTTACTTAGCAGGCCACTATTCACAATTTTAAAGATAAAAAAAAAAATAATGTAAGTTACAATTACAATCACTTTTACAACATTAAGTCATTATAATAATTGTAAGTTAAATATTTATTATTTATTGGTACACGTTTGATTGACATTAAAGTTTGTCTAACACAACTCAGGTAGGTACTTTGAGAGCACTGAGGACAGAAATAACAATTATAACGTTAATGATAAATGACAACTGAAGGGAAACCACAATTGAAAATAATTGTTATGCTTTAAAGTTTAAGAGTATACTGTCCTGTCTCGTTTAGTTGTGTGGGACCAGCCTAAGATACCCAAACTGGACCTACAAGCTGGTTTTCATTGTTCACAGTTTAGTGCACAAATGAGTTGTCGTAAATTAAAAAAAAAAAATGTGCGCTAACGAGTCTCCACCTGCTGAGGTTAAGGTCTTGTATTCTGTTCACTCCATCCTGATGGAAAGACTCTTTTTCAGTCCTTAAAATTAAAGGGCTTAATATTCAAAAAGTGGGAACTCAATTTTTCTTTTTTGGTAGCAATTTTGTTTAGAAATATCCCTAGCCTACTGAAAATTACATGTGGTGTAGAGTATTTGTTTTCCAGGAAGCAACATACCAAGGAGGGGGGGGTACTATAGCACCCCCCACAGGATCTGCGCCTGCCTATATGGTTATAATGATTAGTTATATATGGCTATACAGTAGCGTGTTTACAGGATAGGCCGATTAGACACGGGCCTGCTCAATTTTTATCAGACATTTAGGTTATCACAAATAAAAATGTCTTTTTTAAAATGTATTATAGAATATAACTATCATATAAATTATATAAATTATACACATAGATAATATTATCTATAGAACTTGATCTGTTATGGATCAGATTGGAAGGTTTGTCCATTGTCAAAATTTTGTCTCGCAACCATTTAAGATCTTTAATATCTACACTTTCGAAAAGGTAAAATGTACAATGCCACTGTCACTGATAACGTTTTAAAAATGTTGTTCAATAATATTAAATACATACCGTAATATATATATAAATATAATAATAAATATAGCGTCATCATAATACTGCAATATTATCAATTGAAAGAGAATTAAGTAGTCCCTATTGATAAATGATCCTAGTACTGTGATTTATGAGCTTTCAAAAACAAAAAATAGACAAATGTCCTTTACACTGTAAATTGATATTATTTTGTATTTTTATTTTATAATTTTATTAATTTTTAAGTTGTTTTTTCTTAAAAGTCCATAAAAAATAAAAACGGAATTTATATTTTCTAGTATATTACCCCTTTTATTTAATCAATAATGTTAAAAATGATTTGATTTTTAAATATTCTTAAAATAAAAGAACAAACCATGTTACAGCAAGGATAACAGCCAAAATTGGAAACCAAAAAATTCACTCCCCATTTGCTAGGACAAATCTTCCCTATGTAGTTTATCACTGACTATAGAACAAAACCGCCATACCCAATTATTGTGTGCTGGACACACCACTATAGCATTAATGAATATTCCAATCCAATAGGTAAAAAATCCAACTATATTCTTAAAAATTCAACTATTTTCTCTTTATTGCGAAGATAGGTAGAAGTATAAATTCTGGCTAAAATAAATACCAAACTGAAGCTTATTATACTAGATATGCAGGTAGGTGAAAATGTAAAAGTCAGATACGATAAACTTAAATAATAAGTTAAAATTATAGGTTCAATTTAGCTTTAAAATGTAAATTAAAATGAAAAAAGATAGGTACCTATAATTATTTAATACCCGCAAGGATATGATTAGGTAAAATATTATTGTAAGTAACCTAATGTGTATATTTTTTTTTATAAGTAGGTACTAATTAAACTATAAGATTAGTTAGTACAACAGTCAATTGTCTACCAATGTTTACTGTTGCTTAACTAGGATAGCATAAGTTTCAATAGGTTTCTGTAGCATTCTACACTATACTACTATAGATTAGCTGGCACTGAGTTTTGAACTAACGACGGTTCTAGATAACATTGCCACCTTATACCAATCTACCACATAGAATACATGTACATGTATATTGATTAATGAATTATCTTTTAATTAATCTAAGTGTGCAATATGATTTACATCATTTCCAAGAATAGATAAAATAAAAAATATTTATTACATAGGAAGGTATGGTACTTAATTAGTTTTTAATTAACAAAATATTTAAATTATGTTGAACCGTTTGAAAATAAAATTACATTTTGGAAAATAAGAAACCATACACAGAATAATAATTGTGAAAATATAATATAGGTATTGTAGTATGTTCTTACCGTAATATTTGTGATGGCTACCTTCTTGAAAACTGACTAAAACGTTTATTTTTTCCACGTAATTTCACGTTGTTACACGTTGTACGTTGTACATATAATGTGTTTAAAGTACGATAACTTTTCAAAGATTTGATTTATTTTAAACTGCCAAGTACCAATTAGGTTGAGTGTTTCATAGCATCGATCACTTGAAAAATATTCAAACATAGGAGATTTTAGGATGTAACAATAGATGCACGTCAGTCGCTAGGACAGAAGTCCGATTGATTGTCGGGCACACCGAGCATAGACATCAAAGGTATCAGTCATATTCAGATATTCTTTCCATTGGACTTTAGGATACCAGATAACAATACTAGATATATAATATAAATTATACACCAAAACGCACAAACACTATTTCGGTTACTCACTATTTAAATAAAAATGTAGGTAATAATAATGAAAAATTAAAACATGATCCAATCATTCTATAGACGTACAGCACGGCACGGCACACGGACTACCTACGAAACGAACACACTAACTTGAAATGAAACGTGAAAAAATATTATGTACACAGGTAACGTACATAATAATAATAATGATAATAATAATTTTCCGTATATAATATACAACACACACATACATACATACATATATATATATATATATATATATGTTTGTGTGTGTGTATTTAATATGTGAGGGGAACCCACACTACGACCTGTAGATAGTGAGCTGTTGTAGTAATAGTAGTAGTAATAGTATAGTAGTAATAGTAGTAGTAGTAGTAGTAGTAGTAGTAGTAGTAGTAGTAGTAGTAGTAGTAGTAGTAGTAGTAGTAGTAGTAGTTGTGGTGGTCGTAGTAGTAGTAGTAGTAGTTGTATATAATACAATGTTATATTATATACTATCATGACGTACCTACGAACGATTGTATAGACTTTTATCACTAGGTAATTAATGCGGACAGGTTGTGCACATCAGACAATAAAAAAGTTTGATCAACCCTTTCGTGAATCGTGATAAAACAATACCGGCGAACTGAGCCGGCGCCGGCACGGCGGCACTCATGGGCATTAGGCAATAGGCATTAGGCATACATTTATCGCAGTTCACAGAGACAGCCAGACAGGGGACTTTTCAAGCCCTTAACCATTACTCCCCAGTCCCAATAATCCACTACCCGACTACCCAAAATCCAAACATTATAAAAATTGAACTATTACTTTATTTTCATCTTATAATTTAAATAAGTACAATTACTATCGTAAACATGAATATTATATATAGAATATTCTTTTTTATAGTTTTAGTAAAATGTTTTTAACATTATCACTTATTATATTGTATTCTTATATGAAACCATCTCAATAAAATTATTTTATTTTCCATTGTTTTAACATCAATATATATATATAATAGGTCTACAAGTATTAGGCACGGACTGACTACTGAAGGACTGAGAACGAAAGCCTAATAACCATTCACCGGGCCACTTAAGGTTTTGAATTGTCCTGGTCGGGGGGGAAATGGGGCAAGTGCGAATCTAGCGCTATCTATATTCGTCCATCTAGTTTATACTTTATACAATGAATATAGGTAGGTCTAGATTCGCACTTGCAACTTGCCCCACTCTCCCCCTGCCCCAGGCCTACTCATAAGTTCATAACCATAAGTGGCCCGGCTTCCCGTCATCCGCCCACCAGTTCGTTTCTAGTACATTACTTCATTCTATTGTTCTATGATTCTATCTTAGTGTCCGTGCTATTATTATTATAGATAGGTATATAAAAATAATAATAATTGATAGTTGATACACGAGTTTTGTCGATTTTCGTATAGGCAAAATTATACAGAATACTGCGCACACAGAATATTCTTTGAAGATTAACTTTCCACAGCCCATTCGATATTAAGTTAAAAGGACGTCACACCCGCAAGTGTTGTCGTGTTGTCACCGTCCTACACACGTACGATATAGACAAAACGCGTTTCGCAGTCTTATGTATAAATCGCTCAATTTTGGTTCTAGAGTAAAAATACCTATTATAAAATTGAATTGTGACAATATTTCTAAGGCCAAGTCGTTGCGTTTTTTCTATTATACCCAATAAAACGTTCATTATATTGTTTAAAAATAGCAAGAATTTCAACATATTTAAAATACGTTTAGCTTTTCAAAATTTAAATTTTTTAAAAACAACTCACCGTCTTGCCCTCCAAAATATTGTCATATTTTAATTTTGTAATAAGTATTTTTATTCTAACACTATTGAGCAAATTATCCTCAGACTGCGCTAACGCGTTTTGTCCATGTACATGTGTAAGACAGATAAAACACGTGACGTCCTCTTAAACGATTTTGTTTTCCATATATACATATTGATATTTATATATCTGTATAAATCAATTTGAATTGTTATAAGAGTTGCACATTGTTACGGTTTTTATCGTTGGTTTTGCAACCTTTTACTAATGGATAACATTCCTGAATAAAATAAATAATAATAATTAATAACTAATAGCTATAATATATTTATCAATATTAATTTATAAATGATTATTGTATTAATATTGTTATTATTAATAAAGCGTAGTATAATTATAGTACATAATTAGTACCTACGGTACTACGTGGTACTAAATGGTCTAAATGTACTATGATGGAATATTTGTATCTTTGTGGACAGGCAGCCACCTGCTATAATAAGTGTAGGTAACTTGGACGTTGGTGAGGTACATTTATAATTTAAAAATTATAATTTATATTATTATCTATGGGTACTGATAGACAGGTACAGATCCAGAGCGGGGGTGGGTGCTAGTTTGGCATGTTGCTTCCTGGAAAATAAATATTCTACACAACATGTATTTTTCAGTAAGTTGGGAACATTTTTAAACAAAATTAGTACCAAAAGAGAAAAATTGAGTTGCCACCTTTTTAAATATTAAGCACATTCACTAAAAACAAGTCTTGCCATTAGGATGGAGTATACATACGAGACCTTAACTTTAGCATTAGCAGATGGAGACTCGTTTGCGCACATATTAATATTATGTACAGCGTGGTAATATACGTGGTTAAATTTCTTTGAAAAAAGGTTTCTATTGTTCGTAAATTGTGCGTAAACAAAAAGTGGGTTTGTACAAAAAGCAAATGTGCGGAAATGAGTTGTAGCCCCTTAGGCCGGGCCTTAGCACCCCCCATAAAAAAATCCTAGATCCACCACTGCTGATAGATAATATATAATTATATACTATAGTTTAATGTTTATGATAAGTACGCGTACGCCGTACGCAATACGGACAATTATTATAGTCGATAAATCTTTATTATATTAGGTCGTATATGTAATTATGTGGATACGTTGGATAGTTGGATAATACCATACATAGACCTATAAACTAATGGACAGCGCCAAGTGCGCCAGCAGGATAAAATCCCACTCGGGGCAAGATAAAAATTATTTATAATCTAATATTAGTTATAGTGATATTGATATTAAAGTACATGCAGTTAAAAATTCCCAGGAGGGGGGGGGGCAATGGCCCCCTTGGCACCCTCTGCGGGCGCCCATGGACAGCGCATGGAGAGAGAAATCGCCAGACGGGATTGTTGAGAGAGAAAAGAGAGGTTTTGGGCTGTTACAGTGTAGTAAGACATATAGCCCAAAACATGTTTTTTCTTCTTTCATATTATTATGGTTATGTGTCTATGTTATGTACTTTTGTTTTCTCGCTCAGTTAGGTCTATAGATAATACTTGTTTTCCCGCCATTATTGACATAATAATATTATGTTGATTGTGATTAAATGATAACATTAGTTGTTACTAATTATTATAGTAATTATTATATTTTTTTTGTAGTAATTGTTATTTCTATTTTCTTATATTATTATTCTATATTTTTGATAAACCCATTCCGGCATAAATCTATAGAAACATACCGTCTATGATGCTTTCCGTTTCGATAGGTTAAATATATTTAAAAAAAGATTCCGACATCGTTGTTTTGATTTGGTATTTTTACTTTGTACTGCAGTTGAAAATTGCTTTAAAATATTATACTAAACAGTACCCAAACAGTAATAATAAATTAACATTATGCGACTTATCAATATATCGTACATCAGCAATTGTACTTATTTTGCAATTTCAAACAGTGATTGAGTCTTAGCATTCATAAAATAAAAAATGAATAATTTTGAACACGAAAATCCCGGTCAGAGCATATTTCAGGGCTCTGATTTGGCCAGTATTCAGGTGAACAATAACTTCCAAGATGACAATGAAGATCATTTGGATGTGCAGAGACTTGATCAAGAGGTACAGTTATTTTAAATTATAGGTTCCCATCATTTTTCCAGTTTCCTTAAGCTTTTGTACCTACTGCTTATATATTTTGTAATATTATTATACCTAGGTTGTTATTTAAAACTTTAAATGATTGCTTACATTATTTTTAGTTTTAATTGTGTAAAATACTATCAAAGATCAAACACTTTGTGTTCCACAAATTAGTAATTCCTTATCAAATAGCAAAAGTAATAGTATGTTAAATGTTATGACAGGTTTGTCAAATTCCAAATGTACCTATATGCCTTGGAAATCCACTGAATATGGGAATATCACTACCAGTAAAAAGTCTTAAATATGTACTGCCTACAAATTGTTTTATAAAGATATTAGTATAAAATATAGCATTAAAACACTCTTTAAATAGGTACTATCTATACTTAATTTTTATATTGAAAAATTACTGGAATATAAAAATCTAAAACTGAGTCTAAAATATTAATATTTATATATATTTGGTGTCTCTACCATTTATGCCACATGGTAGTAACTAAAATATGTTGCCTATCTATGAACATTATAGCAGTGTCAGATTAATACAAAACGGCGGAATAGGAGAAGATTTTGATGTTAAATTAGATAAAACACTTAGTTATACTAAGTATAATTTAATGTGTATTAACAAAACAATTTTAATATAATATATTTTACTTTACCAATGGCTTGGTGTCTGGTAGCATTACACGGAACAAGTGGTAAAACTATTTTGGCACGTGTAGCAGGCTGAAGAATTAGTATTATACATTTTGTAAAGTAATACAAATATAGTTTTAATAAAGGATGGCAGGACTCTGTGATCATACAGAACAAATGTACCTAAGATGACACATGTTTCTGGGATATACTTATGTATATTAGGTATAATACTAAGTAATAACATATTGATGGTGTGAATCACCATAAAAATATATTTTTATTATAAAATTAATTTTTAAGGCAATGAATCTTAAAATACAACAATGATAAAATAATAGAATGTAGTATTTTTTTATGTAATATAGCTACCTCTAAAACAGTTAAAATGTTTAATTTTGTTTCAGCTCAAAATAGAATTGGATGAAGTTTTTAATGAAAGTGGAGCTAATATGAGTGTTATTAGTTCAAGCCATTGTAGTGATGCTTCTGGAGAGGGTAATTTAAAATTTTATTTGGGCATTATAATTAATGCCTATGTCAATAATTTATTTAGGTACTAATTAAGTACCTACCTATTGAAATTAATTATTTGAGGTCTTAGTCACAGGTAAATAAGACACAATTTGATGCTTTGTATTAAAATTATCTAAATTTGTGAAAAACATTAGGTATGTTGAAACAATTGATCAATCAAATAAATAAATAAAATTATCTATAATTCATAATTTTTGAATAGTTGTTGTTAATGTGCTGTATGCCTATATTGAATATTCTGTTACTTGGCAACCATGTGTAATACATTATTCTTCACTTTAATTGAAATATATATTTATGGCATTGTGATTTGTGAATCATATTTTTCAGAGCTGGAAAGTAATGAAAGTCACCCTGAATCTATTCACAAAACAAAGAGAAAAAAAGCATCAATACTTTCTAACCCAGCCTTTCAACACTTACAACATTATATGAATACAAATTTTCAACCTGATTTCCATAGAGATGGTAATATAATAAATAACAATCACTTATTGATTTAATAATATACTGATAATTCATTTATTTGTAATTTTAGGTTCATATCCATCACCCATACCACAATACAATCCACAAGTTAAAAGTGATAAACATATCACATCCAATGATGCTGCACACAATGTTAGCAAACAGTATGTTTATGAAGGTAACACAATTTAAATATTTCTCAAACATATAAGAAAAATATACTACAAATTTCAATCCTCTTTTGTCCAATGTTCAATACCATAAACACAAAACTGCATGTACATAAAATAATAACATCAATAAATTATTGTCTCACAAAGTACAATAATAATGTGTTATTAATGAGTTGCAATGAAGTTATCATAATGTTAATAGAATGTGATAATTATTGAATTCTTATAATATGTAGACTTTAATATTATAAGTTAAGTATTACTGAAATTAAATGGTTAAAAACATTTTATATTTATAATTAAAAGGTTGGGTGTCGTTACTGATACGTTTTTGAGTGGAGCTTTGTTAAGACTCTATAGGCAGAAAGTAGGAGGTTGTTTTAATAATATTTTAGTTGGAAATATAAATTACCTGAGTCTGTGTTGCTGATAAAATTCTACCTAATACTCATTAGTCATTATGGACAGATTTTGTAATTAATTTTTAAAAAAGTTATTTTATTTGTAGCGCCCTACTTTTTGAATATAAAAGTAACTTATCATGATAATGTCGGGTAATGAGAATGTAATTTAAATAAAAATATTTAATGCAACGAGTAACGCAATTTTATTACTTTTTAAAAGTAATTTATCCAACACTGCTATTAGATTTAAATAAAATATCCAACAAATGATATTTAATTTTAATGTTTATAATTTTCTTATTTTTTAGGAATGTCAAATGAAGCTAATTATGAAACGTTGCAAGCTCTGTATGAAATGAGGCGTAGTGAAGTAAATAGATTAGAAAAAGAATTGTCTGAATTTAAAATGCAAGCAGAAGCAGAAATTGATAATCTTCGTAAAAATTTGTTAATCAATGAATCTGAAGGTCAAAGGACAGTCGTGGAGTATCAGCGTCAGTGTGGTAATTTATAAATAAAGACTATAAAAAACAATTATTATATGTTAATTACGGATAAGATCTTATCTAGTAAATAATCATGATGTTTAATATGAGTGTAAAAACTATTATTTATTACACTATTAAAATAATTGATTGCAATTTACGAATATACACAAAAAAAATTATATTTTATGTTATTAATAGTTCTTGCATACAATTTTTAAATTGTATTTATATAATCAATATGTATTTTTGTACATTATAATATAAAAACTCGCTCTGCTGAATAGGTATTGAGGTTTGTTAATGTTGAGTATACCTGATCATTGAGTAGGTAGCTATAATGAATATGTTAAATTTGACTACAATGATTAATCATTGCATACAAAAATTAATTCTGAGCGGAGACAGTCTATCAACCAATATCACTAAGTATATTTTATGATATATTTAAATTTCTATAAATTAACTAATTTTACTATTGTTAATACGATAGGCTGAACTAATTTTTGCCAAAAACTGCATTTATTATACCTATTAGTAATTGTATTTATTTATTATAGTAAGAATACATATAATGATACCATTTCTGTTTAATACGTATGGGCGGGTTTCCAGGATTTTTTTGCATTTCCCCATATATCTGGATACCATATATGCCCATGCTGGTTTTAGAGGACTCTACACAGCAATTTGTTGTCTTCGTCTTACAAGTGTTTAACATAGCAAATTTACACTCAGGAGAACACGTTTAGCTCCGTTAGTTTAAAAATTAGAGTGAATCGACCTATTATGAAACTTGATGGTAACTACATTATCTGTGTTTGTATATGGGTTTTTAACGATAATTCATTTTTTAAGTGAGTTATGAGCATTTTAATTTACACAATAATATTATGTACGCATAACTTACTAAAAATATTAACTATCGTAAAAAACTCACATAAAAACACAGATAATGTTCTTACCATCAAGTTTCATAATAGGTCAATTCACTCTAATTGTTAAACTAACTGAGTTAAGAGAACGCTATACCCGCTATAGACGTTGTCTCAGTCTTACAAATGCTCAACCTAGCAAAAACTGTTTTGTGCGGGAAAGAACCTCAAAGGCTACAATCATAACTAAGAAACGAGATTTTCACCACACAAAAAGGAGAACTTTGGCTGTGCAACGTTGTTTTTATTTTTTTGATATAATTTATATGAAAAAAGTTTTTCAAGTTTGTAAAACATAAACAATAATGGTTTTTGAAACAGTAAGAACATGTTCATATAAGTGATATCAAAAAAATTAAAACAATGTTGCACAGCCAAAGTTCTCTTTTTTATATGGTGAAAATCTCGTTTCTTAGTTATAACTAAAGACCGGATTTAGCATATTATGCATATTCATATTTTTATAAGCTATTACATGCAGTAAATGGATTTTCATCAATCATAGTTAAATAAATAATGTTACAAATTTTTATTTTGCATATTTTTGCATATTTCGGGTACAAGTGCATATTTTCCATAAAAATGCATTTTTTTGCATATTACGTATATATTTAAATATTTTTATTTAATTTTATAACTGTATGTACCATTATTATACACAAATTTGTTCAAAACACAAAAATTGAAAATATTTTTAAAAATATAATAGGCAGATTGTATACTGATTTTCCCGTCGTATAGTTTTATCTTATCTAACATTATCAAGTTATCGACTATCGTTTATTTATACTACAGAACACAGACTGACAGACTAACGACTGTAGTTCGAAGTGTACATTCGGCAATAGTCAACGACGTCAACGTAGTTCTAAATAAACACATATTAATTTTATATAACATTGTTTGTGTTTTTAAATTACAATGCCAAAGTTTCCAAGTTCAAAATTATCATCACTTAGAAAATGGATTGAACCGTATAATAAATCAGGTGAGGTTTTCAAAACCTTAAATAATAATTCAGTTTTTTGTCAGTATTGTAATAAAGTAGTCGTAGTAGAAAAAAAGTTTCAAATTGATCAGCATGTTAAGTCATTTTCACACGAAAAATATTCAAAAACTCCAACTTCTAAACAAACATTCGTTAACCAACAATACTATAGCAAAATTTGTAAATGATTGTCTTAGAATATTATGGCCAGAGGGAGGTAATGACGAAAAAGTTTTGTTAATGTTATCCGATGCAGCCCCATATATGGTTAAGGCTGCCAAAAATTTAAAACCATTTTATTCCAATCTTATTCATGTGACTTGTGCTGCTCACGGGATTCATCGGATTGCAGAAAATATTATGGATATTTTTCATGAAATAAACGATTTAATTAACAACGGAAAAAAGATTTTTTTGAAAGCTCCTTATAGAATTCAATTATATCATGAAATGCTACCTAATAAACCATTACCGCCCCAACCTATAATAACACGATGGGGTGCTTGGTTAGAATCAGCAATATTTTATGCAGATAATTTCGAAAATTTTAAAAATGTTATACAAAGCCTACCAGAAGACGATGTAAAAAGCATTAAAAACTGTAAGCAAATTCTAACTAAATCAAATATAATTAACGATTTAACTTATATTAAAACAAATTTTTCGGTTATTGTTGAAAGTATTAAAAAGCTTGAGACTTCAGGTTTGCTACTCATAAATGCTTTAGAAATATTTGAACAAGTTACAAATGCTATCAATAATCTTTCAGAAAATGAAAATA
Organism: Metopolophium dirhodum; assembly: GCF_019925205.1. NCBI lineage: Eukaryota > Metazoa > Arthropoda > Insecta > Hemiptera > Aphididae > Metopolophium > Metopolophium dirhodum. Next base: position 7,563,651 of record NC_083561.1, on the reverse strand, counting down.
GCGTATTAATTAAAAAAAAATGTTCCGACATTATTAAAAAAAACAAAGGCCTGTTAATTTTAAAAGAAATTTCTAAAATACACCAAGGTGAGAATGTTGACTTAAGTTCTTCTATCAAACACTTTTCCCCGGAAATGTTGTCAAGTTTTAAATATGCACCCATAACAAGTGTTGATGTGGAACAAAGTTTTTCTGCATACAAACATATTGTCACAAATCGCCGTCATAATTTAACTGAGATCAATATGGAACATATTATTGTTACTTATTGTTTTTCCAATAACAAATAAATTATATATTTTTTATCACAATCATAAATTCATAAAATATATTGTATATAATATTGTAGTTTATTATTTTTTTTTCATCATAAATGTTTTGATTTTATAAATTTTCCATAAATAAAAAGCTGTAATAGGTAATAAAAATTTATTTTGCATGTTTTGTGATATTTAAGTGCATATTTTCGTCATAAATGTTTTGATTTTATAATTTTACCATAAATAAAAAGCTGTAATAATCAAAAATTATTTTGCATGTTTTATGATTTTTAAGTGCATATTCAGAACTTTTTAAGTGCATATTTGCATGCATATTTTAACATTTTAAATGCATATAAATCCGGTCTTTGGTTATAACTGTAGCCTTTTCGGTTCTTTCCCGCGCAAAACCGTTTTTGCTATGTTGTACATTTGTAAGACGGAGACAAAGCATGCGGGTGCAGTGTCCTCTTAAATGTGATCTGCCGAGCGTAAATTTGCTATGTTATGCACTTGTAAGATGGAGACAACAAATATCTGTGTACCGTCCTCTTAATTAGGGATTATTGATGAGCAATTGAGCGTTAATGTTGGTGTGTTTATTAAATATTTGTATTATGAATGTATTTAGTTGGCGTAATCGAGAATTTATATTGAGTCATTTAGGTTTAATTTCCTGGGCCCAGATTAGTTTACGGTCTTGATTTAATCCAAGATAACTGTTTGTGAGATTAGAATTTGAGTGCCATATATGAGTATTTGTAAATAAATATTAATTAGACCCTTTAAAAAGTGATTTTTGTGTCAGATTAGTTTTATTATTAGGTTTAATTATTCCAATAAGTTTCAAACAGGAAATCTTTTTTTAAAAGGATTTATGATAATATTATTGAAGTGACCATTATTTTGAATAGTTATGATTTTTTTTTTATATATTTGATGTCATTGCAGAACAAAAGTTTTGAGAAAAAATGTATTATTACAATTTTTATTGTTGATCATTTTTAAGTTTTTACTTTTTTGATTGACCCGTTCAATTTTTAACTTCATATTTTTTTTTTAAAGTTTAAAACCATAATTATAATACTTGAATTTCAAAGCAAAATGTCACCAATTTAAAAATAGTAAAAAAATTATTTTGAAAATGTGTGTTAGTCTAGCTATTTTATCTTATATTGTCTCATAATAAATAATACAATATTTTTATTTTGCTTAGAAAATCTTAAAGAAAATATTGAACATTTGGAAAATCAAAACTTAACTTTGAAACTTAATGTAGAAACAAAAGATACAATAAATTCTAAGGTTGGTTATTTAAAAATTTATAATTGATTAAATGTTTATAGTCCTGCTTATAGTTATTTAATATTGATTATAGCTAACTAAAGAGCTGGAAACAATTCAAATTAATATGAAAACTCTTGAAGAACAACTTACTAACCTCTCACGTAATAATGGTTCAAGGCAATATGATACAAATGTGGACTGTATTGTAAACGATTTGAAAAAAAAGCATAAACAAGAAGTAGTTAATTTACAGAACCAATACAAAAGTGTTATAGAACAAATACGTTTTAAAGTATAGTTAGTTGTATGGTTAAAAATGTATTACTTTATTTAGTATTGTATTTTTTGTAGGACCGTCATTGTACATTGTTAACAAACGAGCTAAAAAAACTGCAACAAGAACACCATCGCATTATATCAGAAAATAATGATTTGATTTGTAATCTTAAAAAAGAATTAAATGCAGCACAACAAAATAAACTATCAATTTCCAATAACTATGATCACATTTTAAATTTAAACAGTCAACTTATTGAATGTTCCAAACAAAATCAACAGCTAAATAATACATTGCAAAGGTTAACAGTAAGTAAAAATAAGTTGTTAAATAATAATTAATAATATAAATTGTATTCTTAAGTTTTTGTGTTTAGGTTGAAAATGAGAAACTTCATACTAATTTGAATGGTTCACATGTTAGCAATGACTTACATAATATTAATGATGGAAGTCTATTAGAAGAAGATTATCAGAAGAGTTTAGAATTGTTACAAAAACAAAGAGACGATGTAAAAAATTTAACAGAAATGTTAAGTGTTAAAAATAGAAGTATTGCTGAATTGGAAAAGAAAGAAATAACATACCAACATTGCATACGTAAAATACAGGTACAAGCACAGTTAATATTATGGTTTACCCAAATAATTTACCTCAATTAAAATTAAAATATATGTATATTATTTATATATTATTATAATTATTTATAATAATATAAATTAATATGTTTCAGTTAGAATTAGAGAAATATTCTCGTGATAAAAGCCAAATTGGTGAACATTCTAATTATTGTGAAACACTTCGAAATGCTTTAGAATTGCAACTAGAAGATACCATGTGTAAGTTAATTCGAACAGAAGAAATGGCTACACTTTCAAAACAAATGATTGATGATAAGCTTATAAACAATAATTCAATTGAAGAATACATGCATTACCATCAATTATCATTGGAAAATATTTCAAAACAAAAGGATGAAGAAATAGAGAAACTTAAGTATGTTTCAGAGTTATATAAAGGATATATTTTTTAAACTTAAAGCAGTTAAACTATATAAAAAACAAAAATAATAGAACTCTTGATCTTATATTTACTGATATCCAAAATTCAACTGTTTTTAAAGGATGCTCCTTAGTTCCTTTGACTGATGATCACCATCCTCCATCAGACTTTACTTGTAACCTTGATCACACTTATTCATTGATAAAAGTAGTAATGACTTACTTTTTTATAATTTTATTAAATGCGATTTTTCAAGCTTATCAGTTTTTTAACTCATTCAATTAAAATCTCAAATTTATTTTTTGTCCCATTTAAAAAAAAAAACTTGTACCGATTCATTTTTCTCGAGAGCTCTTACACTATGTAATCTAATTTTGTAATAATTTTGTTTTTTTTATGTCTCGTGAATGTATTAGAACGAAAGCTTTGTCTTTATTTTGAAATTGAAACCATTTATTATACCTTTCACAATATTTTGTTCAGTACCTACTTAAATTAAACCAAAATTATTTACTGTAAAAAAATTATTTTTTTTTTATTTTTGGCTGTATAGATTACTATTATATCTTTCTCATGTAAGTGGCTTGTCTTGTAAAAAAATTTAAAAATACATAAATAAATAGTTAAAAATACTCATTGTAATGTTAATAACTGGAATTTATAGAAATCGTATGGAAGAATATGTAAAAGAAATTGATGAACTAAAACAACTCTATGTTAAAGTATGTTCAGAGAAGGAACATAGTTTAAATGAAAAAGAAAGATTAGAAAAACGTTTTGATGAATTATCTTCTCAATTTGAAACACTAGATAAACAATATGGTACCATAGTGAAAGGTATGTATTAATTGTTATTTGAATAACATTGGAATTCAAAATCTTAAATTTTTGTAGAAAAAGAAGAATTGGCTATCACTTTAACTGGTATTAAAAAAGAAATGAGTGCTGATCAAGATTCTTTTCAAAAACAATCAGTAAGCTTTTAAATTATTAGTTTTATCAAATAGAAAATATTAAATTCGATCACCATTTAGGTATCAATATGCATTTAACATTTAACAAAATGGTTTTGTTTTTTTAAGTTGATAAAAGAAATTGAAGATTTAAAAAATGAGTTATTGGTGCATAAACGTCAAAAAGAGATGATTGCTAAATTAAAAATTGATTTGATTCAATCTAAAGAAAGAGTATTGTCCTTGGAACAACGATTACAATCAGAGTGTGATTCGAAAGTGGCTACTTATTTTGAACAGTTAGAAAATTTAAAAAAACAGTATGAAGAAAAGGTAACAAAATATAGTAATAATCAAAGTTGTATATTATATGTTTTAAAACATTTAGGTTGATGAATTAAAACAAGCAAAAGATATAATTTGTAAGTTGACCAATTCTGATTTACAAACGTCTTCTAAAGTAAACAATGATGAAAAAACTTTAAGGTCAAAATTATCAGATTATGAAAATTCATTGTCTAATATAGAAAGGAAACACAAACTTGCAATGAATGAAATGACATTCAAATACAAAAATGAATTAGACGAGTTGGAGATGATTTACAATAAAAAATTTAGTATGTACAAAATTCAAAATTATTAAAAAAGTTAAATTAAAAGTTTCCAAATTGTATTATCACTGTTTAGATGAGGAAAAAGTTGCATGTGGTAAAATTATTGAAGAGCTTAAGAGTAAACATAAAATTGAAATAGAAACATTAAACACTGTAGCAAAACAGAATGCAGACGACTATGTAAACCAGGAAATGATACAAATTGTTGCTCATCATAAACAGCAGTTTGAAAAAGCTAGGGAGATTGTAACATTAAAAAACAACCTCGTGAGAATACATTTGCCTAATGTTAATTTTTTACCTCCATGCTTGTAAATAATTCATTATGCTTTATAAAATAGATAAAAGAACTCGAAATTAAATTGGAAAACGCCAAAACAGAAATTTCAAATCAGGCTCTTCAGTATGAACAGTTTAAAGAAATGCACTCTAGTTCAACAAATATGAATAAGCTCAAACAACAAATTGAAGAGGAAAGATCAAAATTTGCACAAATAATGACCAATTGGTCCCAAGAGGTGACTTAGACTATATATAATAGTGAATTTATATACTTTATAGTATTGTGTTTATTTTTTCTATTATAAAAAAACTTTTAAATATATTTGAATTATATTTTGGAGAATACTGTTAATTATTATATTCTATGTTTTAATTAGATGCGCCAAATGAAAGATAAATTATCTACAACAGTATCCGAATGGGAAAAGTTACAGGCAAAGTATGCCAAAGTAAAACATGCTGCATTGGGTTATAAACATGCCAACCAAAAACAACATCAGGTTTACAATGAATTATTGGTAAATTGTGTTCGTTTCCTAGATGAACTCAAAACTAAAACTGATGAGCTTTTGACACACAGAGAAAATGAAATCCAACAAGCCCTTGAGGAATTTGAAAATGATTGCAAACAAAGACGCTTAGCATTCAGTAATGTTAATAAATTATCAAGTTTTAACACTAGTTGATCTTTTGTGAAAACAGTCATTCTGTATAAATAATTTTATATGTTTTTTTATTTACTAACCTTTATGTTAATATTTTTTTTAATATAACATTTTTATAGTTATTTTTATTTAACATTCTTTTTTTTACTTTTATAAATAAAATAAAATTATTTTCATTGTTGTTTAAACGCAACCTGCAAACCTCAGCAATGTCTAATAATAATAAAAAAATAAAAGTAGGTTTCGATTGTACTTAGTCATTGGTAGGTCATTGTAATGGATGTGTTAAATTTAAATTGAACAATCAATGTAAAATGTTTACATTCAAAAAAACATTTCAGAGTAGAGACGTGTTAAGTACTATTTGTTAGGATATTTTAAAATGAACTTACAAATATAAAATAAGTATTATTAGCAATTTATTTTCTTATTAATGGTACGATGTGTGTGGCTAATTTTTTCCAATTTATTATTTTATAATATATCATTTATCTTATAAGTCGATTGCACGTATAGGTACCATCAGTGTTGAGTAGTAACGTAATGCAAGTTACTAATTACTGTAACCAAATTACTTTTGCAGTATCGTTGTAGTAATTTTATTATGTTTTATTTAAATTAACGCAATTGTAACAAAATTACTTTTGAAAAGTAATTTCTATGGAGTAACGTGTTATTTTCCATGTTATTAATAAGTTATGAATGTAGAATGTATGACAAAAACTAGAGAGACTAGGAAATTTGAGAAAAATTAAAAATCAATAAAATGTATTTACAATCCTGAATGTATAACATTAAGTCATTAACAATGTACCTACTACTTATTATTTGTTATGCACTGATTTTGTAATTATTTTTTTAAAAAAGGAACATTATTTGTAACTCCCTACTGGCCTTATTTTTTGAATGAAAAAATAAAGTAACATGTTAAAAATAATGTCGGGTAATGGGAATGTAATTTAAATAAAAATATATAATGTAATGAGTAACATAATTTTATGACTTTTTAAAAGTAATTTACCCAACACTAGGTACATGTGGTGAATAGGTTCATGGTATAAATAAAATTTATAAATAGCAGTATATATTTTAAAAATTTCAATGTGTTTAGATAATAATGCAGTGGAGAAAAGTTTCAAGTCTCTAGTTCCCGACAAATAATCTTAGTTGAATTCATGGACTTATCTTTATATCTTAGTCTGTGGTTGAATTGCACATATTATGATGACCACCAAAAAAAGGTTCAATAACATTTCATAATTACAGCCACCTGGCCACTTACCAACAATCTAATAAGATCTGAATATTAATAATGTTTAATTTAAATTAACCAAGAATTTATAATTTATAATAATAATTACCTACCCTAACAATACTAAACCACAAATAAATACTCAGTATAGGTACCTGCACTCACCCATTCACCTAAAAACCCACAAAAAAAAAAAAAGTAATGTGTAGGGATTTAACTGTATCTCACATTGTATCTGTAGGTAGATTAGTAGTTACCACGATTTATGATAGTAGTACTTATAATATTAATTATTTTGTCATGTTAGTTACCTAATTAAAATTATTAAATAAAAATCAAATTACTTTACCCTGAAAAGTTTTAGTTTTATATTCCTTCTTTTCTTGCAGGGTAGGTATGCCAAAATATAGGATCCAACGCTTAACATTTTATTAAAACACAATAGGTATTTAAAAGCAATTAATTTTTTTTTTTTTTTTTTTAGGTAATTTACAATCTATACAACATTATGTACAATGGGCAAATTTGATAATTAATATAATACGAATAACAGAATTTAACATTAAGGGGCAGGCACTCAGCAGCACCACCCGACCGAGAACATTTTAGATGTCGTGGTTTTTTTTATTTTTTTATTTTTATTTTTTTTATTTTAGTAAGTCTAGGCCACTGCCTTTTGAGTCTTCTACGTACATTGCCAGGAAGTGAGGTGGAAGAAAGTTGCTTTATTAATGGATTACTGTGAGAGTTTATTAAGTGAAATTTAGAGTAATGTGCTTTTGCTAATTGATTAAGTGTAGGAATTTTAAGGTCTTTGTGAAGATTTTTGTTTGTGAAATACCAAGGAGAAGATGTTATTAATCGTAGACAGATAGATTGAAAAGCTTGAAGAGTGTTGGTGTTAGAGGGCTTTGCAGAGCCCCATAACTGGATACCGTATGTCCAAGATGATCGAATTATTGATTTGTATATTGTTAGTTTATTGGAAAGGGAAAGTTTGGATTTTAGGAGTGGTCTAAGGATATGGAGTCTAGAGTTAACAGTTTTGCGTTTCAGTTTAATGTGTGGGCTCCAGGTTAAGCGTTTGTCGAGAGTTAGTCCAAGGTATTTGACTTCGTTTGCCTTAGGAATTGTTATATTGTTTAACGTGACAGGTGGAGAATCGAGATTACGTAGTGAAAAAGTTACTTGAACAGATTTAGTTTCATTTATTTTAATTTTCCATCTGTTTGCCCTCAAGCTGATCATATTTAAATGGTTTTGAATCATTTCGCTGGCTGTGACGTGGCTTTCGTGGGAGGCGGTTATTAGCGTATCATCAGCGTATGTGCCTAAAGATGTATAAAATGTCTTGGGTATGTCATGAGTGAAAATCGAGTAAAGGAATGGAGCGATGTCGCTTCCTTGTGGGACTCCAGCTCTAATAGTGTAACGGCTTGAGTAGGTGTTATTTAGGCGAACTGTAAAGAAACGATTTGATAGATATGATTTTATCAAGAGGAAAAGAGGGGCGGGTAAGAACTTTTTAAGTTTGTACATTAGTCCGTCATGCCAAACCCGATCAAAGGCTTGGGAGATGTCAATGAATACTGCTGTACAGAAATGTTTTTTTTCCAGGGAGCTGGATAATATGATATCGACTGTTCTGTGTAATTGGTGCAAAGTAGAATGTTTTGATCTGAATCTGAATTGTGTATGTGGAATTATGTCTTTTGAAGAAGCAAAATGAATGAGTCTTTTTAAAAGAATTTTCTCAAAAATTTTTGAAAAGGTTGGGAGAAGACTTATGGGTCTGTAAGAGGCAGGATCTTGTGGTGGTTTATTGGGCTTAGGTATTAGAATAACGACCGAGTATTTCCAAGTGTTTGGAAAGTACGATAGTCTGAAAATGGCGTTGAATATGTGTGATAAAAAAATAATAATTTTTTTGGTGAGGTTCTTTGTAATAACATTACTAATTAGATCATGACCTGGTGATTTTTTAATAGGGAGTTGCTTGATAATGTGTTCAATTTCACCCGGAGAGGTGTTTTTAGCGGGAAGTGACATGGGAAGGGGTGAATTGAGAGAGCTATCCACTATTTCTAGTTGAGATGCACTAGGCTGTATATCATGAGGAGTAAAGCATTTCGATAGGTGCTCAGCGAATATATTAACTTTTTCGAGGTCAGTGATAGCCCAAGAGTGATTGAGAGCATTGCGAAGAGGAGGAGAAGGTTGTTTTAACCGTAGTAGTGATTTGGTTGCCTTCCATAAGGAGCAGTTGGTTGTTGTGAGGGCTTCAACATATGAATTGTAAGAGTCATTTTTGTGCTTCCTAATTACCTTTTTAAGTTTGTTACTTAATTGATTAAGTTTAATCTTGTCATTGGGGTATTTTGATTTTTGCCACTTAGCTCTAGCCTTACGTTTCTCTGCTAGTAAGATTTGGATGTGATGTGGTGTTGTATTATGCGAGGATTTGTTAGTTTTCGTAATGGAGGCGCACAAAGCAGCGGACTGAATTGTTGAAGTTAAAAAATCCAATGTATCATTTACTTCGTCTGTTGTTTTTAATGAAATGTTAAGTGTTATGTTATTATTTAAAGTTTTTTAAAGATTGACCAATCCATTCGACCGGGAGTAAGTGTTTCTCTTTTTGGTGTACTTGGGCTTAACCCAACTTTGAGTAGGGTTGGTGTGTGATCGGAGGATAGGTCGTAAAGGTTATTTATAGTGGAGTGAATGTTACTAGGCAATTTGTAAACAAAAAAGTCCAGTATGTCGGGTAGTCTGTTATTATGGGAGGGCCAGTAAGTAGGATCAGGAGGAGCCAATGTTGATAAGTTGTTATAGGTTATGCAGTTGAATAACGCTCTACCTCTAGTGTTGGGAGAACGATTCCCCCACTTTGGATTTTTAGCATTATAATCTCCACCTGAAATAAATCGGTGACCTAGGGTTGAGAAATAATCTGAGAACTGGCTTGCGTTTATGCTAATTCCAGGGGGGCTATAAATAGAAGATATATTTATAGGTATATTGTTTTGTGTAATAATTGAAACATCAGAAGCTTGAATATGCGGGAATATATAAGGGGGTAGAGGGTAATGGGATAGATTGGATTTGATATATAATGCTGCGCCAGCGTGAGATGAGCCATCTGGGTGACAGGCAAAGTAGCCCTTGTAACCATAAATGTTGATGCATGAGTTCGGGGTAAAATGAGTCTCAGATATTAGCGCTATGTCGATATTTTTGTCTTGGAGTAGGAAAAGGAGTTCGTCTTTGTGCTGTTTTAGCCCATTGGCATTCCAGGTTAGTATAAGTAGCGTGGAGTTTGTTGTATTATTAGTAGTCATTTTGTTGAGATTATTTTGTTAATAAGAGTGGTAAGGAGACTTATAAGTGGTGTAATAAGAGTTTGGAAATTTTCCAAAAAGGATGATAATTGAGTGGAGAGTGGAGTTTCAGGGGTGGTAGGGTGGACATTTTGAGTTATTGGGGATTTGCTAACGTCAGAATATGTACGAGTGGTGGTGCTGAGTGACTTACCCGTTAAGTTTTGAGATGATGATGATGAGTCTTGAACGAAGTTGTTTGGTTGATGGAATTTGTTGCATCCGTGGTTGAAGGCTTCGTGAGGCGTTGATCTGCGATTTTTGTGGTTCTTGATTTTTGAAGTTGTTTATGGACCGTGCATCCTTTATAGTTTGATGGGTGACCTTCACCGCATAGAGCACAAGTAGCTGGTAGGTCTTTGCTTTTTTCACACATGTCAGAGACATGTCTTGACCACAGCGGACGCATCTTGGTTTACGGTTGCAGTATGAACGAGTATGTCCATAGTTTTGGCATCGATGACATTGGGGGAGATCACGTCTGATGTGGGGTTCTTCAATCTTGATTTTTGAGTAACACAGAGTTTCAAGTTTGAATATTTCCGGATTATTAATTTCAGGATTTAGGTCTATGAAAAAAAGTGGTAGTGGATCATTTGACTGTCTCTTTTTTATGTTTGTGACATTTTTTACAGAGAATCCGAGCTCAGTTAATTCTTGTGAGATGTAGTCTGTAGGTATTGAGTGGTGGAGGTTTTTTAAGACAACACGATAAGGCTTGTCTTCTTTAGCTTGATATGTGTAATATTCGATGGAACTGTCATTTAGCAGTTTGATTGTTTGGCGAAAAGAGTTGGACGAATATAAAGATAGTTTGAGATTTTTTGATGTAGATTTGCATAAGAATCCTTCATCGCCAGAAATATATTTTAATTGCTTACATAAGTCAGTGTAATCTATTGTTGATGTGATAAAGATTGGTGGTGGTGGAGGTAGTTGGGGAGCGGATTCGGTGGCCATTTCGTTGGATTCACTGGAAAAAGCAATTAATTATAATAATATTTATGATATTGTATTGCCATAAATATTGGTGTAAACTACATAAATAACTTTATCTATAATACCTAGTAGGTACTTACTAGTGAGTTCCTTCTCAAAACTATAATATTGTTGTGTCTATGGCAAGAGACAAATTTTAATACCTATATCTATGTACAGGTAGGTATCTGGCATGAACTAGAGAGCCTTTATACTAGCATGAACTAGTTTGACATGGTATCTGGTCATCTGGTATTCTGAGTGAATGCAAGGTGCAGCAGCATGCTTTGCATGCGATATCTACCAATATAGGAACCTAAATTATCATTTTGTCCTAAAATTTCAAATTTATCCCACTACGAGAAGAGCCCTACAAAACATTGCACCTTTTTCACTACACAATTTTTTTGACCCCCATACATAGCTAAAACATTAAAGTCAACTATCGAATACTACCATTTACCAATTTACCATTATTACGTTAGCCACCTAATAGAGAATCCAAATTTATGATTTTCTAAGGAAAGTAACTGTGAAGTAATCAATTACGATTAGGTACCTATAATAATAAATTAAAATAATAATACTGATTTTGATGATTGTATGTTAAAATGAAAATAATGAACTATGTTTGCCAACAATTAAGTTTATGTTTTTTTTTTTGAGTGTCATTAGATTACCGATTAAACTACTTAAGTGTATAAAAAAGTAGTTTTAAGAAAAAATTATTTAGCTCTTATAAATTAAACCTATACCAATTATTTCAATTAAAAGTATTAATGCAAATTTAACTTAACTTTAGAGGACCATAGTTAATAAACTAGCGAACCAACATTCAAAGGTGGGTTAATGAAAATAATTAACTCAAGTTCAGTTAAGAGGATACAAGATCGATAAGTTAACAGTTAATATAGAAAAATATATCAACTTAACTCAGTTTAAAAAAAGTTAATCTATTTTTTTTTTAATTAGTATGCAAATCACATAAAGAGTGAATGTGTCTTTCTAGTTTCTAATTTATAAATTATAAAAAACAAATTTATTGAACTTTTGTCATAATGTACAGTGTACACTATATACCTACCCTTTTACTTTTACTTTACTATTATTTATTAATTTAAACTATATACTCATCTCAAATTAATAATTTAACAAATATATTTTTTTATATCGTATAGCAATTGAATGTCAGAATACGTGAAGATGAACATGATCTTCATATGTAATAGTAATATTTACGTATAAACGAACAATTTAAAAATGTTTTTAACTTGATGGATTTTTTTTAAATGGACTGAGAAAAGCTAAGTTATTTCAACTGTAATTTAAACAAGTTAAGTTTATAAATTGATTAGAAAATAAACTAACTAGTTAATGCCCACCTTTGCCAAAATTCATGATTTGACTATCAAAATGTTCAGAAAAAAAGCTTTACCAGAATCCAAAATATAGTGGTTACCATTTGGAAAAATAAAGTTTATTTTGCTATTGGTACACCCGCGTGTTTAAAAATTTTGAAATTATTTTTAAAAAATTGCCGAAATTCTATGACATCGATCCATAATTGTTAAAAACCTCCACGTACAATGACATAAGATACACCCTGTATAGTTACCTACCATTGATAACTTAGTTAAAATAATAAAAAAAATTGGTTGCTATGAAATAGCCGGCCTACCATGCGTTACTATGGGATTTTTCTTTTATAAAATAAAACCGTACCTATATTTAAATATTGTTTGTTATTCAAATGGTAGATAGGTACAACTAAAGCTCGGATTCCGTCAAACTGTGTAATTAATTTATCATACAGCTTAATGTACAGGTTGAAGTATAATGTTTGGAGGTGAATACTATATGAACTTATTAATAGGTACAAAATATCAATATTTGTATAGGTACCTACCGACGTATTTAAATAAACCGCTTGGCCTTAATAGAGCTCCATATTATTATATCTGCCGCAACCCGATAGTTTGTAGGCAACTTACAAATACTAATATCAATATTTGTAATTATTTTAACAATTTATATGTATTTAATTCATTTTTGAAAAAAATAGATTTTTCAAAAATAAACTCTATTATGTTAAAATATAAATATGAAAGAAAGAAATTAATTATTATACGTATATAATATTAGTCTTAATGATATTTTCGGTTGTTAAACATTTTTATTTTTGTAAATATCGCTTAGCATAAAACTATATACCTAGTACCTATTGTATTTCATATTATTGTACTTCCCTCAAATGTATAAACGTACCCCAACGTGATGCTAAAAATCTAATTGCTTAAAGGAAAGTTGCAAATATGTTATCACTATACATTATTTAACTATTATATATTGTATCATTGTATGTAATTATTTATTTGCTAAATAAATTATATATTATTATTATTATTATTATATGCGTAATTATTATGGTATTATTGGTGTATTATTTTGGGTGTTCATAACAATACTTTAAGGACTAATTAATATACATATTGTTGATCGCCGCACAAAAGGACGTAATGATATAAAGAAAAAAAATATCGGGAAACCTAGGATCCATTTCTTAGATTTATAAGTTATGATATTTAAGTATGAAAAATAATTATACTACACGAAATTATTAATAACTATTACAAGTTCTAAATGCAGATATAATAGATAGTCGATAGTTTCGTAAAAAACCAGCAATGATAACAAAGAATATATTGACACCTTATAAAAGTACTAATTGCTATTAGAAATCATTCATAAACTCGAAGACCGAAGCATTTTTACTACTATAAAACGTGTACACAAAAACACACACGTCATTGTAAAATAATTGATAGTTGATACATTCGTCGTTCCGCCCAGAATATAAAAGACTTCATCTAAAAGTATAAAAGACGATCATAAATACAATTCGAAATACGAATCCTCGTTAAAATATAATGTATGTATAATAATGATGTTTCATGTTTGGGAAAATAATAAAGCCGTGAACGACGCGGTCGTATATTGGCGCTGGCTTGCAATAAACGACGTCGTGCCCGTCGTGGCGTCGTCGGCGGAATGTTAGTATTTTTCGGTGACTGTTTAGACCGAGATTGTTTTTTATAATTCACTTGCAATTTTGTCTCCTACGGTAATAGATAGTTATTGTTCCACTACCGCAAAAAACACTGTAAATCACAAAACATGGCCACGATCAAGGACGATATCGACGTAATGCTTAGAGAGTTAACACGTTTATTAACGAAAGTATCGCCACGACGAGGAAGACGAAGAGCATATCGACTACGAGGAAAACCAAGGGGATGACGTCGTCAACACCCTTTTGGGTGTGATGGTCGAGCCCGTTTGTGGCCGTTTTTTGTGTATACAGTTCCGGATAAGGTGGAAGAGACATCGCGGGCCGAGAGAGGGATGGAGATGAACCTGCCAGGACAAACGGAACGGAAGAACCACAAGCAGCGAACCACACAGCTCCACGTGGACGGGCCAGGCGAATAATGGCCACTACGTGGAAGGGAGTGAGACGGGTGAGCGGGGTGACACGTCTGCTGCTTTGTGGATACTTCCGAAGAGAATGAAGCTGCATTTCACCCCTCCCTTCTCCTCGGGCCGTGGAGCACCAGACAAGACAGCAGCGACATGGGGGATTGGTACGTGACAGAGCACTTTACGGTGTCCGGTGGTAAGTCACCCTGTACGTTCTCCGGCCAACCGCGGAACGACGAGGCCGCTGTCGATGGTGTCGCGAGACCATCTGCAGGCGGCTCGACGATGGCTCGGCAGCGTCGGTCGCGCGAGGAGCGACGGACGGACGACGACGACATACGATGGCTAGCTGTACCAGTGCGGGTTACGTACCGCCCGGACTTCGACGACGGTTGCAGCGTGCAAGAAGACGACTCGTGACGGCGGCAGCGGAGACCTCAGAGCACGACGGGTGAGCTAAGGTAAGCTATGGAAACACGGACGTCGCTGCATCGCCCGACTCGCAGAAACTGATCACGTTTCGTGGTTCGGCGGTGCGCGACTCCACGGCGGCGGGGCCATTGGCGCAGCAAACACGGTGCCGACGGGACCCCAGGACGAAAATTTCGGAGATGATCAACGATTTTCTCTCTTTTTCGGCCAGTGGTGGTTCCGCGGACCGAGTTGGAAAGCCAGGACGAAAATCACAGACAGACTCAGGATCGCAGTGCGTTGTGCTGCAGTCTGCCGATTCTCTCCCCTTTTCGTCCAGTGTTAATTCCGCCGACCTAGTCGCGCCTCCGGTCGTCGCCGGTTCCACAGCACCAAAAAGCTGTCTTCGCTCGCTCAGTGCTTTAGCGTCTCCGTCGTCGCCGTCACAACAGTCGTCTTCAGCACTTGCGCATCGTCGATGCCCACGAAATCGCGTACTAGCAACTCGCCGTCAATTGTCGTCCGTTGTCGCGGTCGGGTCCAGCACCGTCACGATGGCCGTCACCCGCGAGCAAACTCGCCAGTGATCGCACTCGTTCACCTTAGGGACCGGCTGCGAAAACGTATGGAGGTGACCAGTGGCCTTTGATTCTGAACGCACCTCACCGTCACGTATCAACCCCCCTGCCTTTGTGTCTTGTCTAGTGGTTTTTTTTTTATATTATCATTAATTATATGTTATTTTTCAAGTTAAATTTTGCTAAATTTTCAGACCATTTTGTGTCAAACATGTTATCTTTCGGTTCAAAGAAAAAAAAATTATGTTGTTATTATAAACAAAATATTGTTTCTTTTTTTCGTATTAATTGTTTATTTGTATTTGTATTTATTTCAACAGAATAATGGGCCCCACTGAACGCACTCTCCGGAGGGCCCATGAAAAGTTAAAAACAATGTTTTTGTGACGTATCAAATTTCAATAAAATAATGTACTTATTAAGACATTTGATCACATGAATGTATTAATAGTTAACCTATGTACTCTTATGAGATGTTAACAGAGGTATATAATAATATATACAAATTTAAAAACAGGGTTAATACTTTTTCTGGTAATAATAATATTTAAATACTATTTTAGTAAACTACTTTTTCGATTAATTAAGGTACTGCTAATATTTAAGATTATAGAATAAATAATAATGATGTGTACCTATTATTCAAGAGTGTATGACCTGAGTCGTAATAATGTGCTAAATTTGAATTCAATGATAAATATTGTTAGGTACGTCATATGAAAAACGATTCAAAACAAAAATGTGAGTCGTCCTATATTACTAAGTGACTACACATTTTTATGATATTTTTGCTATTAAAGAAATTTATTTTACTATTACACTAATTGCAGTAGGTTAAATTAACTTTTGCCGAAAACATTGCATTTTAAAATGTCTTTTTGTGTATACAATTTAATATACTTTCAAGTTTTCACGAATAATAATCTTAAATTGCATCAAAATAACTAAAATTGTTATTATTTGTTTAAATATCAAATTTAATCTAAATTTGAACTTAAAATATCAGTAAAAGAAAACTATGTTCATGTATTTTTTGGTTACAACATGAACTATAAGGATTTTCATGAATTTTGTCAAAATTTAAACTTTATATGAAAATTGAGCTCATGTATCTTTAATATTGTTTAACTTCTATTAGGTATAACTAAATTTATGAAGAAATATATATTACATTTTCAAGTTTTTGTTTATCGACAATAGTTTTAAAAAAAAATGTATGATTAAAGCTCAAAAAAAATTATTTTTTGATGTAGGGGAGTATGGTTATATAAATATTTGATAATTTAAAGTAACTACGATTATTTGTTTTTGAGTTACCTAAAAAAAACTAAATCAATTTTGTCGAAAAATGGTTTTGAGTAAAAAATTTCTGTTTTTCTTAAATTTTATTTTTTCTTAGACGTTTTCAAAAACTACTGAGAATTTTCGATTTTGACTTCTTAACAGTCCCAACTTGATTTCATTTGCGACAAGGAAAGTAGGAACCACCCTTCAAAGTTGAAAATCAAAGCATTATTTCACTACCTATTTATCATGTATACACAGACATTTTTTTTGCATAGTATAATTATTATAATTATTAATTATTTTAAATTTTTAATTGAATACAAAATATAGAATAATATTGATTAGAACAAAATGTAGTTACATAATATGTAGATAATAACATTGGTTATTATAATTACATTAGTCATTACCTATTGTTCTATTTTTCTGTTACCTACTCACTCTATGGTAACGTTAAAACATACACGTCATAACCACAGGTGCAAATAGGGGGGAGTGTTTTAGGGGCTAAGCCCCCCCCAAATGAACATAGCCCCACCAAACATTTCCTATATTTTGTTTTAAGTTTATTCAATATTATCAAAGTAATGATTTAGCCTTCCCCCAAATCCCAAACACTATTCGTGCCTATGACCAAAGGCAATGTCCTTTACGTTTGTATACTTTATAGAATAAAAACTACTCAACATATTTTGACGAAGTTTCGGAGATTTTAGGAAGTTTAGACTTTTAGAGAGTAGGTAGGTGCCGAGTTTTACAGCTAGTGGTAATATATAAATCTGTTGTATAAAAAGGCCTACCTAGGTACTTACCTATTTTATGTTTCTTATGCAAAACCAGTTACCGCATAACCACCTAACCAATTGGATCCAAATTTTGCAGACATATTCTCTGGGTTCCAGTATGGGCCGTAGTCTACTTCCCATCCCGGAAGTCAACCCATATTTTTATAAATGTTGAATTGTACGTGATGTTGGCTAATTGGCTTACAAAAGTCCAATATTTTTTGTTTACTGTATAGTATATAATATAGTGTTGTCGTTTGTGACGGAGAATAAAATAGCAAGACGGAAAAACTAAGATTCATAGATTCATTTTAACACTGGCGGAGTCGGATAATACGGCTATAGTATATAATATAACTAGGTATGTCCGTGAACAAAAGCGAGACGGGACGATATATTTGCTATTTTATTTTTTGTCATTCATTGCCTAAAAATTTAGTTTATTCTCGAACTGGGTCATTACGTTCATGTTGGCTAGGTATAGCCTATAGTTTTGGCAACATATGTTACCACTTAGGTACCATCTCACGTCGACCTCTTCTATAGGATATATTATTATTATTATTATAAAAATGAACTGTTCAGCGGTCATCAATATAAAACCAATATTGTAGGAACATGATGTAGGTATTTATATGTACCTGTTAGCCAGTTGTGAATTGTAATTATAAGGCATTCGCTGACAGCACTAGTCACCACAATGATTGAGTAATAATATATTGACAGAAAAGTTTAATAGTTTAGTTGGTAGGTACCTGTAGTTTACCGATTTGGGTGATTTATGTGCCGAGTGTGCATTGCAATTTCCCCGGAGCTGCAAAACAATACGTTTTGGTACCTTTGTGCCTTTGTGTTTTGTTATACATAATATTTACTGTTTATTTTATTTGTATCTAATTATTAATAATGTTGTATTATAGGTAACTAGGTAAGTAAAATAAATAAAAACAAAAAAATTTCTAGGTAGCTCGTTGTGCAGACCTGTTCTGAAATCAACGTGGACATTAAATGGTTTTATCATGGTGAATATGTTGATTCCTATATAGTATTATAAACTGTACTCTGTCCCACTAGAGAACACGTAGTTCTTCGCATCCCCCCCGCGCGTTACCCTGCAGTCGAAACCGACAGCATGGTACGTATAGGCTGTCGCGTGGGACTCACAGAAAAACCGATTTTGGTCGGGCCGCCGCCTCATGGGACTATTGAGAACTCAATTTTTAACGTTTATTCTACTTCTTCCTCCGATGCAAAAGTAAGTACCTACCTAGGTACTTGATACATATTAGTTTAAATTCTGATGTACATTGTACAACCATGTCATTAATTTTAAACATTGTAAAATGTGTAGTAGTTATAGATACTTAGTTTCCAAAGTCCATGGTATAAAATACAAACATAGATATAAATGTATAATATATTCTGTAATACATTCATTACCATTCGGTATTTCATAGGATGATATTTTACTAATGTTGTAAAAAAACATTCTATATTATTTAATTGTAGATACCTAGTTTTTATTATTAGTTCGCTACTATATTATGCAATAAATTAAAAAACTATATTAAAAAATTAATACATTTGTATACAAGTCGTATCTACTTACAACCGGGCCTGTCCTAAATGTTGATCCTGGACACGCCTTTACGCATAAATACCGTTCAATGTCCATTGGTTAGCTGGTTTGTCAATGCCGTAATTTTGTATAATTAGTTTAAGTAGGTTTATCTAGGTATTTAAAAAAATCAAAATTGTATACAATATTTAAGTACCGTCGTCTCACTATCTTGGTAAAACACTATCGTGAAAACTCTCCATGTACGATGATCTATATACACGACTACACGAGTATGTCATATATTATGTTCAATGGACAGTATACCAGTAGATCGTTATTCGATATTTTTCCTCTACAAGGAAAATATATGAATCATAAATATGTTTTTGTCAATAAGTAACCATGACAGCGAAAACCTTGTAAAATTTGGCATCAGTCAGAAAAAAAAAATTGTATGCAGCGCAAAACCATATTTATGTTAAAACAATTGTGTAGGTACAATAATTGCGAGCGCCGTGAATTGTTTTGTATAGATATATTATAAGTATAGATAGTTTTTGGATAATTTAATAGCTTACAACTAACGATAACGGTTTTCAGTTTTACTGAACTAGAAAGTGTAACGACATTTAAAATTACGTTTATGATATAAGTTACTGTGTTTTAGCTTGCAGGTAATATAAATATATAATATAGGTACAATGGTACGTGTTTAAAACATTTTGTGATTTTGTGATGTAGGTAGGTAGTAGGTACATGTAAATGATTAATAACACAATCAAGGATATAATATATAATATGTATTTAAATACAACTGTGTAAGCATAATAATTGTTATTTTTTTAAACCCTGCGATATACAATATCGAACAAACAAAGTTAAAATACAATAGCTTATATTTTAGCATTGTCAAAATACTACGGATTAAATGGTAAACTTGACTATAGACTAAATACTATAATATAATAGTAGTGACAATATTGAAATCGTAATTCACAATATTTAATAATATATTATTTTTTTAATGTAAGACGTGTTAATTAGTTTTAAGGTATATTCTATCATTATTAATAAGAGAGAATGAGGGATAGAGAGAGAGAGACAGAGATAGATAAATAGATAGATAGATAGAGAGAGTGTGTGTGTTATGAAAGGTTAAAAAAACCGAATTCTAGGAGTTATAATGACAATAATATTTAGACTACTGGATTAACGCAAATATCCCTAAAACAGTAAAACTTAAGTGTCTAACTAAAATAACTAGGTATACAATCAATATAATCTAATAATTATGGTTAATAAGTGGTTAACAGTACTAATAATAATACTAATAATAATAATATAATACAAATAATACAACAATAAATAATGTTTTGGTGACAAAATTATTGGGTTTTCAATAATTCTAATACCATTGGATTGTTAGATGCTGCCATCAAGTAACTGTGATCTGTGAGTTTTCAAATTTTTATTTTCAATTCCCAAACACCACTAAGGCAGGTTTATCAGAATAGGACACAAAAAATTTTGAAAAAAAAACAAATTCACTCGAATCGTCATGATATGGTCGTGTGCGGAAAATGGATATGCTGGTGTACGCGATATGCTATTTATTTATTATAATCGTCATCACTCAATTAGGTTCTGATTGGGATATGTTAGATTCTCAAATATGATTTTATTTTATTTTGTTGAAATCAAGATTAATAATAACAAAACTAAAAATAATAAAATAATAACTTCTCTTACATCTGTGTGAATATTGTTTTTTTTTTTTTGTAATTAATTTAATGAGATCAAACAAAACAAATATGTATATAGGTATCTATTTATACATATTATAAAAAAAATTCTTACCCTTTTTGTGTTTCACAAAAATTTTTATTATTATTATTATTTTTTTTTTAGCACGCGCTTAATTTACTTTAAATAGGTTTATAAATGTTTATAAATATAAAATGCATATATTATCTTGTACATAAACATTTAAAAAAAATCATGCACTTGCGTACTTTATCAATGGTTACTGTTCGGATGACAATTGTTTACGCCCAAAAATATTATCCACCGTAAACCGGTTTTTTTCATTAAATATTGCGAATTAAATATGTTTTTTTAATTTTCTATGTGGCTACAAAATGTATGTAATATCTAAAATAAAAATTCATGATTGTCTCTAATGTTTATGATAATAAACGATATTATTATTATTGTTAAAATATTCTAAATTTTAAAAGTTAGATAAAATTATTTAAATGTTTTAAATGTGTATTACGATTATTAGAAGTTTCATGACATTTGCCACAATGTTGTCCAAATCAATCCTGTATGAAACTCTAATAAAATATAATATGTGCTGCATTTCGTTTATCAAACTATGGGTCAAGATACCAAAGTTTAATAATTTATGCATCCCTGACTATTTATTATATCACACTTTATTTTTTTTTTTTAGTTTATTACAAAAAAAAAATCATTAAGCTACAAGAATACGTTACAAAAAATATTTTCAACTACATTTATATCATTTAAATAAAAAATAAAATAAAACAACTTGTATTGAAGATAAAAAATTGTGCGCGCCAAGAACAATATATTGACGATAAGTTTGTATTTATTTTCACTAACCTTTTATTTGCCCCCGGTGGCATACCCTTTCGCCTTTGTCCTTTGAGTTTTGACACAGTGTACAATTTACGTACTTCATATTGGTAAGACTTTGGTGTCTATAAACTTGTTTTAAAAAATAATATATCAAAAAGAAAATGTTTATATTTATATTTAACGTACCTAATGCTATTATGCTAATGAATAGAGTGCATCTAAGAGAGATATTTAAATAGCGTTTATGTTTAAAGCTTCTAAACAAAATTGATTTATTGGAAATATTATAAATTTATCCCTATATAACATATGCACTAACGCCAGTAAGGCCATTAATTCATATTTTCCATAAAATATATTATTTATTATTGCTACATCTTACAATCTTATATATATATATTATGTATGTAATATATATATAATTTTGTTATTTGGCACATATTTTCACATTTTAACCAGCAAAGATGGTTTGTTTTTTTATTTTATTTTTTTTGGCACTATATTAATTTGTTTTGCCGATCATTTTAATTAAAAAATTTAGACAAGCTACGAATAAAACATTATTTTATTTTAAGATTATTGAGGAGTTTGTTCACCAATATATATGTAGGAGTTTAATAGTGACCAGAAATCAATATTTCGAAGTTAACATAATTATATTATAGGAAATTATACAGGGTGGGACGGTATAACTAATATGGTACCCGAATAACACTAATGTTATTCTGGACTGAGATTGAACGACAAAATAACCATTCCTCAAATAACCCAAACTAGGTACCTGTTTGTAACCCATATTAATAAATGTATACTCAGTTGGACTTAGCTATATAGCTGTCCTTATAATTGGATACGTTCTAAACTATTATCCGACTCACCCTGTATACGATTACTATAGAATATTATATTTGTATTTTGTATACATTTATATTAACCTATTTTATTGTAGGTATTGCTTTATCTGACAACAAATGCAAAAATGCATTTTGACTGCAAAAATAAAAATTACTGATTCTATTGACACACAAGAATAGTATTTAAATATTAGTGCCTATTTGTACCTTAACTAATACTCAATTGTGTGAAATAATTTGGTACGATTTCCAATTAGCAACAATATTATGTGTGTACAGAAAAAAATAACATCTTAGAAACTAACCAATAGAACACTAAATAAATAATACAATTCAAAGAATAAACACGAACAGTTATAAGATATAACACTAAAGCGCATACCTACTTAACTTAACTAATAATAATTATTATATATTAACATAAAAAACATGAATGCTAATATTAGGTAAAAATAAAAATAAAATGAAACATTGAATACTATGGTTAAATAAATAATAACCATAATAATAATAATAATAATAATAATAATACAAAAGATTAATTATCATAAGTTCATAACCTATTAAAATAGGAAAATCCAAAAATTGTAACCATCATCATCATTATTGGATAAATAAAATAATTTATATAATAACTTATTTTTGATGTTCATTATCGTTTTACTTTTCCAATGCCCAAGTGTTGTATAGCAGATCTTAAAAATAATTAATTTAACATAAGTTCAATATTTTTTGTCAAGTACCTATAAATATGGAATAAACATTTTATATGAGTAATCAATACAGACTATATATATTCCCTACACCCTACCTACTGTTATATTATATTAATTGGCTGCAACACGATTCCGCACTTTTTCATTTTTTTACTCGACTAAACACACCGCGATTGCGCACCAAATAATATATGTATGGCCGTATAGGTATACTAAATATAATTTTTGTCACGCCTGCACCGAAAGTTTAGTTTTTGATGATGGTTGAAGCGTTGGAAAGCGACATTTTTCCGTCCAGTAGGCGGTAATGTGGGAATCCCCAAAGATGCTGGGCGCGCATATCACGCGTATCCTTTGCACAGCTAAACATTGGGTATTGCATAGATCCCTGCACGGTCTTAGAAGATAGTCTAAGTCTAGTCTTAGTCTTTTAAGACCGTGGATCCCTGCATGGTGCATTAAATTTCCCGCGATCAATAGTGATCACCGTTGATTAGTGATTACATTTTTTTATTCTTATTTTATTTTAGTATAATATAGTTATTATTTATACCGAAATCTATACCACGGTCCTTATAAAAGATAAACTTTTGTTTACATCTTATATTCGTATTATAAAATTCATGCATACCGCTTCAAATAAATGAAACCAAATCGTTTTTTTCACAAAATATTGTTTTCGTAGAATATGCTTAACTACATATGATCAAACAAACGAAATTGCATAAAAAAAGGGTACAAGCAGAAAAGTCCCGCGCAATCGTATAGTAATCAGCCGGGTCAAAAAAAGAAAAAGTGCACAATCGTGCTGCAACACGTTTGAGCAATGACCACTATATAAAAGTGCCATATTGCTATAGAAAAATCGTTTCCAAGTGTAGAAATTATTGCGTTCCAATTGCATTTGAGTCAAAGTTGGTATTGTAAAATACAGTTAAATAATAATTTGACTATGGCTAAAATATTTTTTCAGCATAGCTTTCTTTCCACCTGAGAACTTTAATGATAGTTATATTGATCTCATTTATATAACTCCTACACATAACCCTATACGTTTAATGACTATATTTTAGAAAACTATAATGAATAATAATGATTAATGAAGAATAAAAATTTCCGTAAAATATTTAGGCGAAAGCACCAATAAAGAACGATACAGGACAAACAACAAACCTGAATCATTTCATAAATATTATAATGCACAAATTTATGATTAACATTTCACACCCAAACATACGTGAACACCACGTACTTAACGTTTCGGTTAACTTTCAGAAAGTAACTGCATTAAAAATAAACTGTGTAAAAAAAATAATTAAATTAAATTAGAAAAGAGTCTCTACTATAACATAATAATATCGACATTAGTAATAATAATAATAACTAATAACTGGAATGCTTATGAAAAAGAAGGTATTAAATAAATTTAATTTGTAAAAATAAATGGAATTCGATATCAATAAAATAAAATAATATGACAAAAATTATTTAATTTGCATTTTTATCTTATTAATTATAATAAATATTATTATTAAAGTATCATATTATAGGTATTATTATAGATATTATTATATTATATTAGTATTATATTATTATAGGTATTATTATTCCATTTATGGCTCATATATCAATATATGCTTTTTAACAAAAGGTATAAACTTGTTTCATTTTAAGCCAAAATGTGATATATTTTGTGGGGTATTGAGTATGGAACCTCTTATAAACACTTATTGTTTCTGTTTGAAGAGTTTTTTTTAGATGCAGAACAGTATAAAACCTGTGATAAGATACATATGGCAGGGAATATTCGTATAGGTAAAAAGAAATTTGATCGATTAGTTCCCGAAATTATTATCATTTATTTAGGAAAATAATTAAAAGCTACTTAAATAAAAATCATAATATTATTAATTAAAAAAGTTTATATGAATCAAATTATATAGTTGTCTTTAAATGTTTTCTTAAAAGCTAATATTATATTTTGTGGCATGGTAACTCCAAGTAATGCCTTTAAATTGCATAATCAGAGTGCCGTCTAATTGATTATAAAATGTAAAATTAATTAGGTAACTTTAATATTGATTTTATGATTATTATTTATATATTAATTTTTGTTTGCATATGTAAATACTAAATATAATACAATTTTATAAAATTAGAAAACAATATTATTTGTTTTTAATTTTTATTGACTATAATCTATTAAGGTTGGGATAAAATTTGAAAAAACAATAAGGTACTGTGGTGAAGAAAATACATGCACTGACTTTTACTGTCAAACATAACTCTATAAGACAGCATTTTTGGTTGTGTATCGCTTTGATTTTTATAAACCGTTTGCTTACCTCTTTTGTAAATTGATTTAATGAATCGGTGACTTGACAATGTGATTCGGTGATACGTAATGATAACCGGGCAAGGCTAGTCCAGCAGTCTCCATGGATATCCTGATAACAAATTAAATCAAATTCAATAAAATAAAAGTCTACACGAGATCGGCGATCAATAGACACGTCGAATTATTTAGCATAAGATATAATATAAGTAATATGTACAATATCTTGATAAAATGTCAAGTTTACTGACCTTGATATGCGTTCAAATACAAGTTTCAATTGGTTTCAGAATTAAATGATTTTTTTGCTGAACACACATGCTTAGTAATACACTAATCAACATAACGAATAAAAAAAAACAACTTAACTTTATGATAAAACCATTTATGTAATATTATAATATAGTCTCATGCATATATTTGTTGATTTAATTGAAAAGGGCTATTGTTTCATGCACATCAAATGTCCTATAGTGTAAAGTTGATAAATAATGACTCATAATAAGAAAAAAACCTGTAGGTAATTGTTAACTCATTCAAATTTATATTATCACGAATAATCTAAAATATATATTACATGAACAACATAAATATTTACTTCTATCGTCTACAGAAGTATTAAACTATACAATTATAACACAACATAATATTAATATTATTGTATGATATCGGAACAATATGAAGGCTTTAAATTGTTTGAACTTAAATAATATACACATAATTATATTATATTTAATAAAATTAATTACTTTAAGTGAGCATTTTATTCATATCACATAAATATTTTGATACAAAATAAATGATAAAAAATATACAATAAATTTGAATGGTTAAAAATTTGGTCTGTATATAGTTTTTACAAAATTAATACGGTTTAATGAACAGTTGAGTATAAGGCACATACCATTATGAATATATAATAACAAATTAAATTAAATAGACATATAAAGGATTGATATTAATATTATGATTACCTCAATATAAACTTAATTAATTGAAAAATGACTAGTAAATATTATAATGTAGTAACGAATTCCAACCAACCCCCTCCCCCATGAACACTCCATTTTCATGAATACAATTAATGCACTGTAACATACACAAAAAAAAATAATAATAAACAATTTCTTAACATGTCGTATAAATATGTATGATTGCCAAATTTGTAAGCTCTTTTTTGTAACATAGTTAAATAAAAAAAGTTGTTGACATTAACAATAACTTTACACAGACAATTTTACATCAAGCCTTTAAAAACAGTAAAAAAAATTGTTATGATAAATCTATGTTTGAGGGATAAGTTCTCTACAACCCTTCCCGGTATTTATATCAATAGTCATGATATCTTTATAATATTATATTCCTATGATACGTAACTATTCGATACGCAAGTTATGAGGCATCTAGAAACTCGATTTTTCAATGCATACATACGGCGACAATACGCAGCCAGTATGTCGCTATTGTTTCTAGAAACTGGTCCCGTTCCACCCACTTGCCCCTAAAGACTTGTGAATTGAGTACAAAACAGACGCAGGAAACTATATGATTTTTCCTGTTTCTAAAATATTTAAATAAAGGGTTCCAGTGAGATTTAATTTTCAATATTTTGAAAGGATTCCCGTTCCATAACCGATTATTTTCCAGTCCTTGATACGAAATCGACTAGTGTTTACACAAGGGTATGGTAAATACTGAATCGTATTGCTATTATAGCAATACGAGAACCATAATAGAAACACGGATGTTCTAGGATTTTCGAGGTTACGTGATTGGCTGCCGTTGTCGTAATCGTCTGGTACATTATTTTCGGGCAGACTCGATAGCTCATATCCTTTTTAAGTTCAGTGGTTCGCAGTTGGCATCGATCAGTCTGTAAAACGAGGACCGCGCTATCGTATAGGTACAGTCTTTCGACGGAAGTCGCAGTTCACGAACAAAAAGTTACTATATATTGTTACGATATACTATATTTTAATTATTTGATACTGTGTACTATAGTGTTATAATACATATGCCGAAAACTGTGGTCAGAAATGGGTTTGCTTGTATATTTTAATGTTATATCAGTATGGTGTGAACTTGATGCGGTCGGTTTTGTGTTTGGCGACGGCCGGCTGTGGGGATAGCAGTGCGGCTACCGCGGGGCCGTGGAAATGGTGCTGGACGGGTAATATGTCAGCGGCGGTGGGGTACTGCTGTTGGTGGTGTGGGTGGGTGGCTGGCAATGGGTTGGCGGTCTGGTGGGCGTTCGTGGCCGAGGTGGTGGTGGTGTTCGTGGTGTTGCACGTAACGAGCATGTGGTGAACAGGGAACGGGTACTGGTGCGGTGGCAATACTAGCTGTTGCTGTTGTTGCTGTTGATGCTGCTGCTGTTGTTGCTGCTGCTGCTGCTGCTGCTGCTGCTGCTGGTGATGTTGGTGGTGGTGAAGGAGGTGATGGTGGTGGTGGTGTTGGATTTCCGATTGCAACATCGAGGCGCGCTGTATGTCCAAGCTATGGTCGAGGTCGAGGAATGGCGGTGGGGGGCAGTAATAAAAAATAAAAATAAAAACAATATCGGTAGAATAAAAAATAAAAATCGTTATACCATTATGATATAATATGTAAGTAAATATAAGAAAAACAAAAACAAGAAAAATATATTAAGAATGATATAAAATTATGTAAATCAGGGACTGGAACCGGTTTTATAGATTTCAGTTCGTCAAAAAAATTTATTAGATTAAATTCATTCTAATATTGAAGCTAACAACACAAAATAGGTTCTGCTAAACGCTAATTTGGTATGTTGTAGGTACGTTTGTAAGACGGATACAATCCATACGACATTGATAACATTTAATTTTCTTAATTTTCAAAAGATTTCGGTTTAGTTCCAGTCCCCGTTTGAAGTATTTCAGTGTAGTATTGTATTTCAGAGACCTACAACCAGTGGTTCAGCCAGGATACGATTTGGAGAAGGATTTTTAATTTTACAGACCTTGGAAGGAGTACTTATTCTAAAATATATTCTATGTATATTTTTGTTTTATGCAATTTAATATAAATTAACCACTACAGATTCTCGAAGAAGCAACATTTCAACTAGATTTTAATTGTCTTTAATCTATAAATACTTAAGTATACATTTCAATTCTATGTATTATATTCTTGATAAAACTACAATATACGCCAAGTATATACTTTATTTTTAGAGTAGGTAACCAATAAATAGTATCATTTAACTTTTGCAGAGCATAATTTTTACATAAATCACAAATAGGTGTGTATACTATTTGAATCTAGTTAATTTTATATCAATTACATAATAATCTGGACTAAATTATTAAATTATCATCAATAGTATATAGTATAAGAATTACAATTTATAGTCCCAGCCTTGTCAACTGACCTTAAAAAAAAAATAGTCTTAATATAATAACCAGTAACTCCTTCTAGGTTCTGGCTGCACCACTGTAGATATATGACTAATACTGTATTCGATTGTGATTTTTGGTTCGCGTTTCTAAACAAAACTCAGACACTACATACATCAAGGTGTACTACCTACTGTATATAATAATGATTTTTCTAAACTTCACCGGATTCCCTTTATAGTTAGTTTTTTTTGCAAATCACGTATTTTGGCACCTACTGAAAACCATGGTGAAATCAGTATTTTTATGGTCAGATTTAATTTCGAATTTATAGAGATTTTACATTTTTAGTTTTAACTGTACTGCCTTAATAGTTATCTTCGTAATTTCCAAGCACTATATCGTGGTACAGTGCAAGATAGCGTGTATTATTTTACACTATAATGTATATAACTTTTACTAAACTGTCCGAGCCAGATGCCAGAGACCTCGCCGGGTCTATAAGTGCAGTTGAAAATTGGGTTTTACCATTTGATATACTCAAGAGGGTTTTACATAGCAAATTAAAGGCTATTTTCATCTAAACCACCTGAACGAGCGTAGTAAAGGAACAAATCCGCGGTATATGGTCAACGTTAAAAAAAATTAATCTGTGACCTTCCAGTGGTGATTTTGTTTAAACAATCGAGGGATGTTCTAGCTTTAACCATCCCAGAGAGCGAAGCGTTTGTGTAATCTCGCCAGGTCTATATATGGGCTTTTAAAAAATTATATTTTTACACTGTTACAGTGTTATTACCACCTGTGGTGGTTTTGTAATAAAGTCAAGGGTGGTTTTCGATTTAAACCGTCTAAGCAAGCAAGTAACCCCGCTGTTTCTATAAGTGCTGTTAAAATTGGTCTTCATACAATGGTATACCTGTGGTGGTTTTGCTAAACTAATCAAAAGTTGTTGACTTAAACCATCCAATGTTAATAAAAATAAGTTGAAAAATCGAAAAAAAAACTACTTAAGGTAAGGTATCCATATACTAAGTTTTCCTTTGAACTGCTATGATATACAGATTTATTAATTGTGGAATTTGCTATTTAAGCAGTACCGTAAAAAAGATGTGTCCGAATGCCAAATTCTAACATCACCATAATTTTAAGCATATCAAAATACCTAGCCCACCTCAAAAAATGTATAGGGGTATCCGGTAAAGTAAGAATGTTTCAAAATACAGATATATCTATTACCTACTCTACAATTGGATATTAATGAAAACCAACTTTATAATGATTTATGATGTGTTTTGTGCGTACTTTTTTACTATAGGACTTTGACACTAAAAAATAATTTTCAAGAATGATAAACTATGTAGTTAAATAGGTATACTAGCATACATTTATAATTTAGGCCATGAAGCTAAATTTTTATTGGGTCCTCATATTACATTATAGATTCCTGTTGGGGTAGCTGAAGAAAATTACGATGAATACATTTTTGTTAAGACTTTATTACTTATGCAATCGTAGTGATCTCAGTACCTAATAACTAATAAGTTATAACGATTGGGTGCTATTTCAAGCCAAAATCGTTCAATACCTTTTTCTACCAATAACGGCTTGACTTCTTTACGCCAAATCAAAATTTTTCCTAAGTACTAAAATTAGTAAATTATAAGTTTTTATGTAATTTGTAATTCGTTAATTCATATTTTAAAATTATTTTGTATTAAAAATAAATAGGTTTAATTCTTAATTCTTAAATACCTATATATTATACATTTTGATAATTTATAATATTAAATGTATGTATGCATGTGATTCGTTTTGCTATTAAGTTGTTTACCTATATAACATTAACTAACTCGCTATATATAAATTTAATGTCATGGGACGGCATACAACTGGATAATTCGGGATGGGATATGTATTGTATGTTAAAAAATAACTATATTATGCGTGAAAAGGAAATGTATGTAAAAATTATGTATTTATATGTATCATATAAAATGTTAATAAAATATTTATTTGTAGATTTAAGTTATTAATTTATTTCGAATAATATTTTTTTATCATTTTAAATCTAAGTTTTGCATTCATTAAAATGATACACGAATTCAATCAACTGCTATTATACATTTATACATCTAATATATATTCACCGCATTGCGAAGTTGCGTTAGGTACAGTGGAATTTAATCACAGCGACGATGCCTCAAACGGATTAATGGCTTACATGATTCAATTAACAAGCTGCATAAAATTTCGACCGCAAATAGCCACGCAGTAACAGTGCAGCCAATTCTAATTGAACGCCTACCAGCTTTAAAGCCGGGCTCTGTATTCCACATCTATATATTCTGGGTCAGCTGAAAACTGCTGATATTTAACAAATTTATAATTCTTGACAGCTTTCAAGTGCACGCTACTGTAGATTAATGCAAGCCCCTATTGTCCATTTTGACCCAGAATCGCTACCGAAAAAAAAATAAAAAGCCGAACGAGAACGCAAAAGCGAAAGTGTGTCCTTGCCAAAAGGTATGGCAAACGAGTAGTAGTTGTATTCATGCTGTAATTTAAACACTAGGTACTCACCTCATATTGATTAAGTACTGAGCTAAAGCCACTGAGTCAGGATTTCCAGTTATCGTTATGGTCCTATCTGTGCTTGCACTTCCTTCACGGTCTTCACAATTTGAGATCCGTATCATTGCTCCACTGATTTGCCTGGAATCATAAAATCAACTTTGATTATTACTTAAGTAACATTGTTTTTTCTTATGTATACACAATCTGTACCAGCAGGCGCAATAAGAGTATGAGCTACATAGTAAAAGAAAACATGAATAATTTGATTGAAGAATCATTGATGACACTTTCGAAATGACAAAATTGAAAATAAAAACCAACAAAACTAAACACGCACCTAATTTCAGCGATTTTAGTTCCTCCCTTGCCAATGATACAGCCAATTAAGTCATTTGGTACGGTCATTTCATGTGTTTGTTGACCGCCTCCAGATCTATTGTTAATATTGGCTCCAGAACCATTAGATCTCAACTGGCTGCCAGCTAATGCCGCCAATGCTTAAAAGTATGTATTTTATAAATTATAACTTTATCAAATAATATTGTAAATCAAACCATTAACTTACCTGCTGGATTAAATGAATTCGCAGGTCCTCCCAAACTTCCAAGTCCAAGTGCCGCAAGACCAGCTAACGGATTTCCAGTCAATTTTCCCAACTAAAATACATTAATTAACTCGGTTGTACATTTTTATTCTATTATACGTATATTTGAAATAAAAATTTATACTTGTGATGGCCCGAATGCGTTTTTAAGCAGAGGATAGTCCAGTGGATCAATTAAGCCTAGACTTGCTGCTGCACCAGGCGATGGAGGAACCATAAGCATTGGAGCATTATATGGGCCGCCACCTACCATCATGGTGCCTACATCACAACCAGCTGCGGATCCTGCACTTGCTAGAGTAAATGCTTGTCCTCCAGCCAATATAACTGGTGCACCCATCTGAGGTTTAGCACGATACGGTATTGTTACTCCTTTAGGAGGTGACTGAAATAGAATTGCTCATTGGTTATTTAAATTCTTAAATAAATTATAATAACATAATATTCAAAATAACTAAAAAGTTTTAGTTGTTTTATAATACACATTTTTTTCCTATCAACTATATTGGTTTTGTACTTTAAAATTGATGATCATATAAACAATATCTGTCATGATATGTTATGATTTATTATAATAATAATACTCATTGACCATTGTGTATAAAACTAAATATAGAATTGTTTTAGTAGTTATAGAATTTGTTAGTATACTTACTTCCACCATAACAGCACAAATGTGAAATATACACTGCGTTATTGAGTCCCTCGTACCAGTTAATGTTACTGCTCTTTCTGTAGATTGAGGAAGCACATCAGAAGCCACTTGTATCTGTGCTCCAGTAGCTTCTCTAATTTCTTTGATTTTATTACCACCCTTCCCAATTAAAGAACCACACTGTGATGCTGGAACAATCAACCGAAGGGTCATACCACATTTTCCGATCGCTGTTGCTCCAGTTTTTCCATTTTGCATTTCAATGAACTATAGTAAAAAATGTATTTATATTGATTTTATGAAATTTTAAATTTATTATAATAGGTTTAATATTTTCAACTTTAAAAAAAATAGTTTATATTTCAATTTGAGTAACTAATTTATTTTGGAGATAGTATGTTAAGTGTACTTATTATATACAACAATTTAATTTTATAGAAAAACTAGACCTACCTATTTTGATATAAATAATTGTAATTATTATTTTGATTACCTAATGAAACTAAAATAGGGGGGACGAGGTGGCCGAGCGGTCTAACGCGACGGATTCGGCACAGCCGGTCCGAGTTCGATCCTCGACCACTGGGCGGCATTTTTCTCCGTGCAAGTCACGGTGTCCGGAGAAACAAGTGCCGCCATCCCCCCACCCCGGGGCACGGCAGAAACCTACGGGTGCCCCATTAGAAATTCTGCCAAACACAACACACACGTGTACCAACCTACCCAACCTACCAACCTACCCAATATAAAACCTACAGTGCCCTCCCCACACCCAATGGCCTATGTTGCCGCGGGTTACCCAATAAAAAAAAAAAAAAAAAAAAAGAAACTAAAATAAATAAAAATAGAAATATTTAAGAATAATAATATAACTAAAATATGAAATGAACACTATTTAATAATTAAATAACTTAACTTTTTTTTTATTACAACCTAATTTTACATTATCTTTAATATTTATAACATTAATTAATAATGATTAATATTAAAATGTACAAAGTATGGTCAATGATCATATTATATCAAATGCCTTTTAATACAAGTAAATATATTCAAGCAAGCATTAAGTACGCCGAAAAACTTACCTCTTCAACTTTTGTGCATATTAAAGAAAATGCTTTGTAAATGGCTTCAGTAGATCCTGATATGGTCACTATTCTTTCAGGACAAGAGCCATCAGATATATTGATTTTGGCACCAGACTGTGAAAAAATTAAATTATAAACACTGTGATACGATAACAATTAACAAACAACAGTTATTTTTTTTTCTTTATATAATTAATATTGAAATACTTCTTTTTACTGTGTGTGTGTGTGTGTGTGGGGGGGGGGGGGGGGGGGGGGTAGAACGGTGGAATTATAAAGTATTTTGAGAATATTAAAATGTCAACATCTTAAATAAATAAATGCAAGTACCTACACAATTAAGCGTTGTTAAACTAACTATTAAACTAATTTTAAAATACTAGGTACTAGGTAAACATTTTACAGATATATTATTAACTTAAAATTAATAACCCACATTAAAAAAAATATAATATGTAATACAATGTTGACCAAAACAATCAATAATAATAACTATAATATTATATTAAATATATAGGAATTTGGTATCAGTGGCGTTCTTAGGAAACCTCTCTTCTATGAGTACGCCCATGTCTGGTATATATATTAACGATGGATACCAAATATTGGCCATCAGACACTCATACTCCTTACTCGTCACGGTACAAGCTTATATTGTATAAGTGTATGACTGTATAAATATAATCATGATTCATTAGTTTAGATAATAACTTAGGAATATTATGTGCAGAGTACGACTTAAGCAAAATTCATAGTATTATCTAATTTTATTATATTATATAATTAAATAGGTATCTAATGAATTATTAATTTTAAAAAAGACGTACATTTTCACTGTGTTTTCTTAATTATAACTATTTAAAAAAAAAGTTTCATTGTACTTGTGCTTACTTTAAGTTTATTGTTTTTAACTGTGATTAATCTTCAAGTGTGTATCTAAGTAATTCGTTAAGATTCATCAGTCGAAAAATGTCAAGTTCGATCAACATAAAAGAAATTTATACTTCTCTCTAAGGATAAAACTGTCGGAAATGTTTCTCGCACAATGTATAATTTTACTATTCTCCGAGACCTTTCTGGACTCAATCCTACCCCATTTCTAAATCACCCCGTGATTAATATCCTCCAGGATGGTCCGTATTAATCTGACGCATGGGTAAGAATATTGCTAAATAAATTGTATACATACCTCTTCTCTGAACCGCTTGACAATCTCTCCTTTTTTCCCTATTATACTACCAACTTCCTGTAAAAAAAAAAAATTGCATTACAATTTAAAACGAATATAAGTATAGTTTCTTATATGTTTGATACAAATATTTTTATTAGGTTAACATGTAAGTATGTAACATAACTTCACAATCCAATCTCCAAGTAAAAAACATCAATTGGATTATAACAATCATTGGTAATTGAAATAAACCGGAGTTTGATGCCAACGTGGTAACTTTGACAATATAAATGATCAATTATATTTTTTTAAACTGTATATAGTGTATACTTATGATCAATGCCAAAGCATAATATAAACATTTGATAAAAATATATATACATAACAATATAAATAGGTTTATAAATAGTAAGACTAATACATATAAGAATAGAGAGGGACTAGGGAGAAAGAGAGAGAGTGGGATAGAGTGTAAATAACAGAAAGGCAGGCCATCCAAAGAGTTCTATCACCTTATTAACAGAAGTTATTAATTATTTATGTACATTTTTTTAGAGATTAAGGTACTAAAGTGTTTTTAAACGTCAAACAGATGTTTAATTCAATAAAGCCGGGCTTGTAAACGTTATAATACGTTATAATATTTGATAAAAAACGATTGAAAACGTAATTATAACGGAAAGCGATAATAAAAAATAATTAAATACCGAAAAATACTGAAAAATAAAACATGACGATTTACAAAATATATTATATATCATTAAACAAAACATGACTCAAAACGTAATTTATAGAATATCATTAAATAAAAAATAACGCAAAACGAAATATTTTAAAATTTATTTATTTAAAAGATCTATTGGTTTCGTAAGAAACATTTATTTCATGCAAACAATCTAAGAATCTAAGAATTGATTATACTATATACCGTATCCGGGCTATTATCTACCTAAATTAGTTATTATTTTTAAATTTAGTACGTATAACTCAGTATAAGTGTATAACACTATTTTAAATAACGATAAACGCAAAACTTGTACAACGTTTTAGTTCTAAATAACGATAAACGCAAGACTTGTATAACGTTTTAATTCTAAATAACGATAAACGCAAAAATTGTGTAACGTTTTAATTGTAAGTAACATAAAACGGATTTTTTTTTTTCAAATGCAAGCCCTGCAACAAGGTGTAATTGTTTGTAAAGTTGTGAATCATTTAAATTTGAACTTTCAGACATATATGAGTAAATATACAAATTGTTACTATAATTTACAATAGTGTTATCAGTGGGGGACCTAACTATCTCTATATCATAAATCTGATTTTGTTCATCATTAATCCATTGTCCCCCCTCAAAAAAAAAAAAAAAGTCGTGTATATTACTGGCCGGGCCGTACCAAATATATAGAATGACGTGAAGACTAAAAGTATAAAAGGACAATTTTACCATCATATATCATTTTAAAAGTAGAAAAATAATATTAAAGCCTTAGGGGTGGACTGTAATAGATGTGTGTATTTTAGTTTATACTAGTGTTAAGTGGTTAAAGGATGTTATACCGATAAGATATCCCTTAGGTAAAACACAATTTGTAATGTGGCAGCCTACATGCTTACCTGGGACTCTGGGAGCATATAATAATACAATTCAATCAGATTTACCATTTATTATTTCTGTTTAATTCGTGATGTTTAACTTATACGGATATTATGGTAGGGAAATTAAGGAAGTCTATTCTAACTGAATTGGAATAGAAAAGCTAAAATGAGAATTTAATGTTTGTATGGCTAAGAAAAAAATACTATACTTTGATTTACAGAAAAAATATATAAACTTTTCCGTTGATATAAGGAGGAATTATTACATGTTTGACTTTAATCAAACTTTGACGTTTTTTTATGGATAAGTAAAACTTTAGCGTATTTGTGTACAATGTTTACCTTATATCCCTTGGAGATTCAATATAGAATCTTTTTTCACAATCATCTATTTTTTAAAGTTCTAAACTAGCGTTTTATTCCCTAGAAAAAGAGTTTCATCATAATTGTTATTATACTTTAATGAATAGTAGGTAGGTATAGGAACTGAAATGCTATATTGTTTGATTTAAATTTGGTAGTCGATCGCTTCCATTATAATCAAATAAAAAATATAGTAGGGTTATAAGACTTTTTAAAATAGTTTTCATAAATCTATAAAAGTAGTTCTAGTTGGTACTTTCAGAGAATCAAAAATAAAAAATTCCCGGTATACTCTAAGTATACTTTTAAAAATAATTGGAAAAAAACTAAAGAAAAAATGGGAATATTTACTCAATACCAGATTTTAAATTACTTGACATTTTCCCTAAATATTTATAAGTTGGTATATATAAGGAAAATATTTTAGATATGATATAATTTTAAAAATTGATTAGTTATATTAAGATAAATAAATTTAAATATCCTTAGAAAATAGATTCTGAAAAATCTTTTTCCACTCAAATAAATTTTTTCTTCACAATATTTTTTCATAGAATCAAATTTAATATAAATTGAACATAACTACTCAATGACGATGTACGTATTCATGACCTACTAAAAACCTAAAATACAGCAGAAGAACTATTCCCAGGTTTTGTGATTATTTGTTTTGTTTTCTATAGTATGAAACTTTGTATTCATAAAAATGAAAAAAAATTTATCGATGGAACCATTCATACTTGCAGTATATGCCTTAA
This sequence comes from Metopolophium dirhodum, assembly GCF_019925205.1. Taxonomy (NCBI): domain Eukaryota; kingdom Metazoa; phylum Arthropoda; class Insecta; order Hemiptera; family Aphididae; genus Metopolophium; species Metopolophium dirhodum. Next base: position 7,525,920 of record NC_083561.1, on the reverse strand, counting down.
CACTTAAATACAAGTTTCATTTACTATGATAAACGTGTAAGTTGTTTTTCTGATTTCCACATGTAAATACTATATAGACATATAGTACAGTATAGTAATATAATATGTTTGTATAATACTACCATAGTACGTATTAATATGTATAAGGTGTCAGGGGAACAATTTAAGACGTGTAAACCTATTGTCCATGGTTGTGTATAATATAATTAGTAATATTAGAATGGGTTGCTTGACAAGACGGCCGTAGAATGTTATCATACAATTTTATACTCCCTTTTTAGACACTCCCTAGTGGTTTTAACGTTATATTACAAAAAAATCCAAATCGTTGTATACCTATAACGATTATATTAATATAATTTCTAACTGAATTCATCGAATGAGTTGATTACAAAAATATTAATAGTAGATCGCACTAAAAGGAAGTAAATTTGCATAATAACTTATGCAGGATATACAATATACATAACGTCAATAGTTATAAGTTTATTATTATTGTAGCGTCACGTAAAAATTATATCTGAAACCGGTGACTCCACTCCGAAAATTTCATTCTTACATAATGCTATGTAATTGCAAAACAACAATTTTTATCATTATCGTTATTTCATTTTTTACTTTTTTGAAGTATAAAAACATACATTTTTCATTTCATATTCCAAAGCAGAATATTTTCAGAATAGGTACTTCAATACATTAAAAACGAATTTTGAATGATTGGTTAATAATTAAATTATACCTATATTTGTTTAAGTATTTAAATTAAAATTTTTGATGAGGGGAGTAGTGGACCAACATTATTCGGATACATGAAATACCTTCCTACCCCTGTTGTAACTTTTTTAACTTTTCGAAAAAATACGAGCAGACACTCAATCACCTTGTATATAACATTACCTATATATTTACCTAAATGTATACATACATAATATAACACATACAAGTGTAATATGGTTTCACTTATGAAACTATTTAGAATAGTAGAAGTAATAATAACGCTAAACGGATTATTTACTACATTCTTTTTAAGGCTTCAAGTCCAAGAGGGGAAGGTGAAATCGAAAATTACAATATTAATTATTACATTTTATATTCATTATTGAATTATTCTTTACCCAGGTTATTTTTATACTACACATAGTTGTTTAAAAATAGTAAATAATATTATGTATAATTAAGACAAATTCAAAATATAATATTTACCTTTCCTTGCATTATTAGCCGAAGTGTGAGGCTGATATTGGAGTCATCTTTCGATTTGGCGTCCATTTGGTCCTTTCGTTTAAATCCCTGTAATCCTTGATTATTCGAGTTACTGTAAAAAATAAAATATTATTATAGTACAATATTAATTAACAGCGCGTGTTAATTAAACAATAATTGCTTTGTATATATATTATCATATTATGTTATAAGTTATTCAAAATTACACAGATACCTATTTTCTAACAGAATTAAACGGTATTAAAAATTGTATCCCCAGAATATTACACTATAAATAAACAGCTATTATATATATAATATATATTATATAATACACTATACAGTATCCTTAATTAAGGAAACTATATGTAAATGATAATATACGAGGAGTAGGTATAATTGGAAAAAATAATGATGATTAAGAATTAAGATACTCTCCAAGTAAAATTAAAACTAACTGTCATGCTGATTTCATAAATATATATTAGGTGTAGTTCTACATAAAATATTTGTATAAGGTGAAAATTACATTTCAATGAAACGATACTTAAAAGTATAGGACCTTGATACACGAATTCAAGATAATATACTTTTTAATAGCATTGAATATAATATAACTGTGAATCAGAAAGAGCCAAAAAACAAATTCTTTTCTGCTCTTGTTTCAATAAAATGATTAATGAATAATACAACAATGCCAATTTCCATAAAGGATCTCACAGACGCGTGCTATTGGCGTTTAGTTGCATTTAAGTATTTTTCCGAAAACACACACATATATTATATTATATTATATTATATTATATGAGTCAGGATCAGATTAATAAGTACTTAATACCTACTTAATATATTTATTTAAATATCACACCTACATATAAGTACACATTCACAACCTGAAACATAGACACCTGCACACTCGCACATAGATTACTATAGGAACATTTAATCTAAAACCGTATATTCTATACTAGTTTTTTTGTATTTTGGTGTTTCCTATACCTACACATTTCACGAATCTGAAAGAATTAATAAAATTGAACGTTGTTTGCTTGAAGTCCGAAAAACAATTGGAAACTATACAATATAACACTCGATGCGTTAATAATAAAGCGTGCTCTTTACTCTTTATAAATTGCCAGTCAAATAAAATATACAAACACCGTGAAAAATGGTTCACACTAGACTGCAAGATTGATTAGACATTGAGTGTATGATAAATTAAGTATGTATATTATTTTTTTTTTTTACAATTTATCATTGGAAACATTATGTGATTTATCCAGCAAAAATCAACAGATAACTCGCTTATTTATTACCTTGAGTGTAAATAGGAGGTCAGGGAAGGTTCACCTCGATATTGTTTTTTTTGCTATAATTCAAAAAGCAAAAACCGTAAACTTTAAATTTTCATTACAAATTCATTCGTGCAATTTATATAAACAATTTTTAATACCTAATACTTAAAAAAACGGGTAAGTGGATGTCGCTTTGCTGTACAGTAAGTGGGACAATGTATAATGGATTGTATTAAACTTGAATTCAATGATATAATATCATTGTATAAGAAAAACGATTCTAAGCGGAGACGGTTAATCAGTCTGGATTTTTTAAATTTTTATTGTTTATTATAGCCTTTAAGTTGATTTAATATTATAATATTATAGTTTTTTATTCGTTGCTATGGTGATAAACAAATCGTTAGAAATTAAAATTCCATTTTAAACGGTTTTTTGTAATTTGTCAGTAGTTATTCCCGTGGCATTAAATAACTATTGAGAAAATAAAAAAATGACCTTTTTAAAGTACCATCTTGATCCAATTTACTAAAAGATAAGGTACTATATGTTGAAATCTGGTAGAAATTTTATACAGGATATAAAAAAAAAAAAATTAAACACCATTGTAAAACCTCTAGTTTCCTCGCTCCGCTCAGAATCTAAAATGTAATACAACGTTCGTCTTAAAATTGTCTTAAATTAATTTAATAATATCTATAAAATCATACGTTTCAAGTTCAAATTTTGACGAAACCTATTGGTTATTTAAATTTAAGATAAGTTTTTTTCAATCCATTTTAGTTATTTGTTTTTGTAATTCAAAAATTATTAACCGTAGAGATTTGAAACGTTTCGCCATTAGGTACGTACTACGTATGCCATTATTTTCTACGCACAATGACATTTTTAAAATATTTTGTCTAATGGTAATCTGTTTATACTTCGAACCTATTTACAATTCTACAACACCTATCTACCTACCTTAAGTTAATAACAATAATATATTATAATATTATCATAACTAATAATATAATGAATGTTAATTAGTTAATTCCAACCGAGCGATTATCTACTAATGAAAAATAAACTACCTATAGGTAATAGTAGTATAAATATATTATAAAATATCCTTTCAAATGGATGCTGATAACCCATCTCCATTCAGAATTGTTTTTCGTATACAGTGATTTATCATTGAATTCGAGTTTAATATATAAATTACAGTAACTTACTCAATGGTGAGGTTCACTCGAAAGTAGAAATCTATTATTTATACCAAAGAGCGTCATAGCGAGTTATCTGGTTTTTTGTAATATTTAGATTTATTTGAACACTCTTTGGTACATCTATAATTTAGGTTATATTTGCAGGTCCCACGACAGATTTTGATGGACGATAATTATTATTATTTTAAAAGTTATATAAAATGTTGACATTTATAAAAGCGATTCAGGTGAAGAATCATAATAATAATTTATGTTAAAATGTCTATTCAAAAAACCGGCAAATATCTTATGTAGGTACCTGCATAGTAGAAGCCCCTGGTCATTAAGTAATCACTGTAATGGATGTATTAAGTTTGAATTCAACGATGAATAATCGTACTTATAAAAAATCAATTTTGAATAAAGGAAACCGTTAAATTAGACACCATTTTTAAGGATCCCTAGCTATTATTAATTTACTATACCATTAGTAATTTCTATCTTTGGTAGGTTAAACTAATTATTACCAAAAAATCGCGTATAAATCAATACCCAATGTTACTATGCATTGATACAAATAATATAAGTACCTACCTAATGGTGGAAAATTTCAAATTTCTACTAACAGCAAATATAAAATGACTTAAATCATTAAGATGGAAGTAAAAAATACTCCATTATATCATAAAGCTATTGATATTGCTACTGAATAGTATCGCAGCTTTCTAAAGTTGTAATTAAAACTATAGTTAAGTGGGAATGGAAGGATCCAGATCATCTACAGCCAAATTTAATATTTGGAGACAACGTCTTGTTTTCTTACAGTTTCTTCATTTAAAAATAATTGATACCGCAATAACCATAGTTTTTAATGAATGAATAAATTGTTAGTTATCATGGTTTCAATTATCTTTAAATGAAGAAATTGTAAGAAATCTAACGGGAAAGATAATTATATTATCTTCTTTTCTAAAGTAAAAATTGTCAATATTTGAATAAAGCTGGTAGACTTAAGTACCTATTGAGTTATACGGGCCCGTCATGATTCAAACCATGTTCAGAATCAATTAATCAAGTTTTTGTAGTTCACAGTTCCATTAAAAGAGAAAGTGATGAGAAGATAGTCGTGCCTTTAGTATATGCATAAACTACAGGTCGAGATTAAGATTTATTATATGCTCAACTTTTTTTTTACACTTAAGTAAATTTACTCAACAAAATTAGCTTAATTTCAGCTTAATTTCAGCTCTGAAGATTATAACTGTCAATGTATTTAAGTGAAGTGTTTCCATTTGCTATTCATTCTCGTTTTATATTTCATCTTCAACAATCAATTTGGTGGATAGTTCAGGAAAAATGGTCTTGTAACTAACTATATAAGTAATATAGAAATTAATTCAATAAAAAAAATAAATAGGTGCTTTAGTTTTTTTTATAACTGATCGAGTAATTAACAAAAGCGTGGGATGAATTGAAAAAACAATTTTTTTGAAAGTAAAAATTAAAATATTAAAATATTTTACAAAGTACAACTAAGAAATATCGAAAAAAGACACCTATTATTTTATTATTGTTAGAAGTTAACATTTTGAGTTTGGATGAAATTTCAGGAATAAATTATTTCTATAGTAATATTAATAAACTATTTTTTTTTTTTAAAGAAATAAACCCAAGGAATTCACTCTGCCAAGGCCTACAGAGCGCAATGAAAAAATGGGCGCAAAAGTCAGAATAAAATATACCTATGTAATTATTAATAATACATATTTTATTTAGAATATCCGAAAAATAGTTACCTTATACATATTACAATTTAAAAGTGTTTACAAAATAATATGACGTTGTTATAATATTACGCCAGACTGCCAAAGTGATACTAATAAGAGCTGTTAGTAGCCATTAATGTCTTTTTTTATTTAAAGTTTATACTGCTGCTATACCACCACCTCAGCACCCTGCACGTCAACATAGTAGTTTTGAAAATTAATTTATATTATTATTAAATAATAGGTGCATATTGAAGTTAAAAATAGGATTAAAAATTTCTTATTTAAAGACTTCCGTTAATATATTAATATTTATGAGTAAGTAGATACTCGTATTTCAATATTTAGTAATTTTGTATAAATTCATGAAAGTAAGCACTTCTAGAAATTCAACGTTGAGTTGTTTAATATTATAATTATACAAAATTAAATTAGTTTACTTAACTCTATTTTTTATAAAAGTTGTAAGCTTATAACCTAGGTTTTAATACAAAATAATTATTTGTAAGAATGTACATAATATCAATATACAAGAAGTTCACCATTTGTTGATATTTACTTTTTATCGATCAAATTTGAATCTAAATAATGTAGGTACCTAATAACATTTAGTTTATTAACACATTAAAAAAAACATTAAATAAAAATTATATACCTACATCTTGTTTAAAGTTAAGTAAAAAGAAATAATATTAGTCTAAATTATGTTCACATAAGTATCTACCTATTTTATTTTATTTATTTATTTATTTATTTTATACCTACAGCTAGGTATGTTTAATAAGCAAAGGTCAGATATTTATCAGTAGAGTAATATGGACAACTGGCTAGACAGTGATATGATATTTTGATATTCAAGCCTTAATAAAAGCCATTTATTAAACATAAATGATAAATTCAACCTTTTCAAATCAAAATTCAATCAATTTTTATTTACTAAAAAATATTTTAGCATATTGAAAATGTAAATTTATTTCATAATAAAAATATAAGTATTTCTTATTTAATTTAATTATATTAATGGTTAGTAAGAAAAATATCAATCAGTTAAAGTAGAGTTCAATAAAAGTTAATATATAACGTTTTTTTTTAAATATTTTATTTTTTTTCAATATTTATGGATTTTTATGTAATTTATTATTTAGTCTTATAAAATAGTAAATGTTTGTATATTTAGTACAAAATTAGCTTAGACAAATATTTCCAGAAACCAAAACAAATGACGATTTTATACTGTGTTTATAGAAAATGTAATAAATCCATAAGATTATAACTATGTTGTTATACCATATATTTTATTAAAAACAGTTATTGATCATTATGTAAATGTATGTTACTTCTATAAAAATAAATCTATATTATATAAAGAGAAGTTGTTAGTTACCGTTGTTGAGGGTAATCTCTGGAACTACTGAACCGATTTCGAAAATTCTTTCATCAATAGAAAGCCACATTCTTCGTGAGTGTCATAGGCTAATTTGAAAAGGGAATTGATCACCCCCGGTAGGTGCTCAAACAGGAATTATGAGATTTACGATAGAAATTTTTGTTTATTAATGGTTGCTATCGGTTATAGGAGTTGAGAATAATATTTATTATTATTTTTTTTTTAATTTGAATATTAGTGGAGCGTCTCAATCTCATTCGTTTCAATCAGTCGAAGTTACGATCAGACGAGTACATCTACTTGCGTGACGCCATCGCCACTGAAGGAGACAATGCCAACATTGGTCGTTTGACCATTCTCTCAGCTACTCATGAGTCATGTTTGAATATGATGCATTCAATCGTGAATTGCAACGGGAGCAAGACTATGATCGATATGAGCTTGCTGAAAGAGTCGAATAAATGTGCCGAAAAAAGAGCCAAACACAATGATGGTCACATATTTAATCTTGGTGGGATTAAGAGTAATTCTCAATATTTTCTTAAATCCGGTCATATTTTTGACTCAAACCATCATCGTAAATAAGTTTCACCATAACTATTTAGTGGTATAATTATTGGTATAGTTTTCCACTGATTTGTGGTTATGTTAAACAAAAGAGGAAGATGGTGTTGACTCTTTTCCTCATAATTAAAACATACTACAACAAGTAAAATTTGGTGCTTCTAACTCAGTACCAAGGACTGTATAAACAGCATAAGCTTCATCTAAATATTTTCTACACACCAACATAATATATTTTGAAAAAATAAAAAATAAAATATAAAAATATTATATAGCTCTTAATTAACAGTTCACTCAAAAAAATTCATGGGAAACAATTGGTAACCGAAAGTATTACATTAAGTATTTAAGTCTGATAAATGTTTATTCCTATTTTCTTTATCATACTTGATCTATTTCATTAGAGATTTATACAACTATTAATAATTAGAACATTATTTAGTTTCGGCCAAGCCGTTTCTGAGGAGTTCAATAACAAACACTGTGGCTCGACATTTTTATATATTAGATATACATATTATCTACTTGATATGCTGTCGCACTTTGTCCGCGATCCGACGTAGTCAGATTGTCTGCCAGTATGGCTGAATTGCACTTACTGCTGCGAGTTACATCCAAAAGGATTTGAACAATCACAATTTTTTAAAGGGTTGTCATTTTTTAAGGGCAACGAAGTGCACAGGGTCAGCTTGTAATTTATATTTAAATCTTTCATATGTATGTGTGTGTGTGTGGTTGTGGGGTTAAAAAATGTGCAAGGGCGAAAACATGTTAAATTACCAGGAGTGATGTAGCTGATAAACCTTCGTACAACTCTGGCTGTACAGTGTAGGTTTAGTGTATATCTGTATACTGATTACTGGTGGTTGATCATTGTAATGGGTGTTAAATTATAACAATTCAATGATGTAAATCATTACATGCGAAAAACGATTAAAATATTAGTCTGATTATTGTTTTATTCTGTATAGTAAATTATTATGCCTGTAGTAATGAAAAAATGTTTCAATATTACAGCAAAATAGCTAAAATCGTTATAATTTTACGATTGATTATCAAATGTCATCATTTAAACTATAAACGCTTATAAAAATTAATGTGACCTGCTTACAGACAGTTTTTTTTTTCATGACTCCGCCGCAGTAAGATTTTAGATGTATATTATCTAATTTCTAGTAGAAACAATGTATTAAATTTCCATGTATTACCTACGTATTAAAATAAAAATTTTTAGGATTTTGAACAATAAATTAATTTATATATTTACGTGCGAATTTAATCAAAAATTTAAACGCTGATGCAGGTAAAACACTGTCTCATATATTTTTATATTTTTAATTTCTGCAATAATAACTAATTAGGAACCTTGTATTAATTTAATAGGTAAAGTAGTATTTAATGTAATTAAATTATAAAATGTACCTATAATTTGAGGCTCACAAATAACACTCAGTTTCATTTTAAACGTTTTATATTGGAATGATTTTCATTGGATTCAAAATTAACACATATATTATATACAATGATTTAATCAATTACAAGGTACTTGAAAGTTGAAACAGACTATACAGCAGAGCTACTGCCTCTAATTCGATATTATTAAACGTATTGCCGGGGTTGTAAGAATGTAAACAGGTATATGATTAAACTAAATTAAACTAAAGTAAACAAAAAATAGGTAGTTCTTAGGTAATTATGTGTTATGTACAATTTTATAGAATGTGTTTGTATTAAAATAGATTGTATCTATTATTTATTTTATACACGCCTGATTGAAACTCAAATTATAACTTGATTTTATAACTTGATACTAAATTATAAAAAACGATTTTATAGATCTTCGTTTTATATCGAACTCACTATATTAGTATATTACCCCGAGAAAATAGTACCTACTTGAACGATCAACGCATTGAATAATGTTATCTGAAATAGCTTTTTTTTAAATATATAGGTATTAGTCACGGATTTTTATTAGCTTACATATTTTATGAAATATATCCCATGGTTATTTTAAGTAAGTAGGTAAATTTACAGAAAGTAACTTGGCCATACTGTTGAATGTTTTAATACTTTTGAAATTGTTGGTAAAAGAGTTTATGTTAAATGGTCATAATCCAATTTTCCAAAATTCAAATATGAAAGGTTCAATTCTAAAATTACTACATTTTATTAAATAACTACGTTAAATATAATTTGGCATTAAACGATTTAATTTTAGCTATAGAGTTGAAAATAAAATCTGATCATTGATCTTATTGTTGAACTTAGATTAAGCTCAATCTGGATATAGTCCAAAACAATGTGAAAAGGTATTCGAACTCTCAGTGTCCAAAAATGGCAAGTTTCGATTGACAGTAGATTAAATGGGTCCAAGCCAAATTAAACCGAAACTATGATGTATCTACTTAAAATGTATTATATGATTAATATTATAAAAACAAACAAACCCATCACAAGTAACATAATCGGAATAAAAAAATAATCGACAATCTGAAATCCATATGTTGATACAACACTGATATCACCATTTTATCTATGCCCTTTCACTTTATAAATCTCATGGCCATCGCAGGGACATAATATAGTTATGATTTTTAACAACTAATTTAAAATTCCGATCAGCCCCACGCGTCCACACTTCTCCCGTTTTCTCAATCACCGTCGTGAGTCAGGTGTCTACTTGTTAAGTTAATAATAAGTAGTAAGCACACTAAAATATAATATAACTATTAATTAATATTATCGTCTTAAGGTTAGGCAATATTGCTATTAACGAAGTTTGATGTTTGAATATAATAAAGTCGTCAGCGTATCATATATAATAATTACTGATATAAGAAAAATTAAAAACAGAATTTCGTAATTTTGTCAATTGTCGAAATTACGTTTGTATCTGGATATCTAGAGCAGTATTTTGTGTGAGATGCGCAGGTACCTACAGTATAATATTATTTTTAGTATAAGTATTAAGTATGCATAAAATTATACACGACATAGGAATAATGACATCATTATTTTAGGCTACACAACACAGTTGTCATAAAAATATAATAATGATAATAATAAAAAAAAAAATAAAAAAATACTTGGAAATCTCCATAAAACACGGCGTAAGCAAAACAACAAAATACATACAAATGTCGAGTACTATTCTTTAGAGTCTCTTATAGTTTCTAGAGAGTAGGTACAACCCCAGCTCCTATAGTAGACACACTTGATTCCCGTGCAAAAAATAAAACTCTCCCTTATATTTTCCCATTTAGATCCCCTCAGTAATTTTATCCTTTCTTTTTAAGTAAGGAAAAACAGTAAAAATTAAACACCTACAAGAGGTTAAGTTGAGGTCCTACTAAAACTTACTAACAGTATAACTAATACTGATTAATATTTATGTAGTATCTAGCCACAAAATACAATTTTTAGACATTTAGAATAAACTTATAAAAAAAGCTAACCATTAATTAAAATATGTTAAACAAATTATTACAAATCTTTATGGAGAGTAAAATTTGTTCTTAACCGTTTCGTCCCGTTCAATATTAATTAAACCAGAATATATTATAAATTCATATGATTTGAAAAATTCAAAACAAAACAAAATATCAAGTAGGAAAAATATATCCTAGGAGAAGATTTTTATAATTTGATAAACTATATTCTAATTGTTAATTTACAATATTAAATTTTGTAAATAATAATTTATTTTTAATATAGTTGTACTCAAAAGTCGGTAATTGATAGAAGTTATAGAATTGTTGGAAAATATACATTTCAATTTAAACTTGAATTATTTATGAATTGTGATTATAATTAAAACATAATATACACATTATATGTTTAATCATGATAATAAATTATAACTCATAACTCATAAGCAACTAAAATCTGTGTAGACTGAATTTAGTAAAACATTATAATTACGTAACCTTGGTTCTGCAGACTATTCTAAGAATTCAAATTACATTGTAACGTACCATTCTTAGAAAAAGGTTAGGCAAAGGTTTAGAAGGGCCTAGGACCATAATATAATAATTAAGCACTAAGCAGTGCCATATTTTCAGTAAGCAAACGTTTGTATAACGGTCCTAATATTATTTTATATCCTACATAATATTATCATCATTGTATTTTAGTAAAATTAATCTATTTATGTATACTTATATGAAATGTATGCATTAATAATATAACATTATAATTTCTACTATGATTAATATAAAATATCATGTACCATACCTTTTTACAAAATATTAATAAAAACAAAGAAAATGTACACTATATTAAATTTGTACACCTACAAAATAAAATTAAACAGGTTATTATTATTTTTAGATTCTGAACGGAGTATAGGAAGGAGTGCGTATTAGTTTTACAATAATGTGTGTGTGTGTTTTTTTTTTAATTATAGTTTTATTTTGTGTCCATCATCACGGTTAGAAGTAGAAAATTTTTATCGTTCTCCAACGATGAATGTGGTTTCTGGAAGAAGATTTGATTTAGTTCGAACTACGAGAAGACAAAAGTAGGGAATTATCAATACTTTTCTTAATAATTGAGAAAAACTATTAAAAAACAGCGAGAAAACGGGAATATTTAAGTAACAGCCATTTTTAAAAAAATGTATTTAGTTTTTATGTTGTAACTTGTAACTCAAAAAAGAATAATCTGTTTCATAGATTTTATGTTTTAATAAATATATTAGGTACAATAGTTATTCAAAGAATTCTATTTATTTTCCAAAACAAACAACTACTTAACAGTTAACAGTAAATAATAAATATTGATGGTTAAAATTAGATAAATATTTTACTATATAAATAATTGTTTTTAGCTAAATAAATATGAATAATTAGCAAACTAAATTTACTCGTACATCAAACCAAAAGAATATCATATTTTTCAAACTAAACTTTTCACTTAAGAATACTTAAATTACCTATAATATTGCATAACTCATTCGTACTGTACAAAATATTCATAGAAAATATAATGTTTTTTAAATAGTTTTTAGAATGTTTTCTGTTTTATTTATATCTCCTTTTTTAAGAAGAATGTTTAATAAAATAAATCTTATATTTCTCGTCTTCTATATAATATGTTTTTACAAAACTTTTCCATTTTAAATTTGAATGGAACTTAAAGCGTTTTGCATTATGAATGATGACAGTAAATTACATTAAATTTGTTACATTTTTCCTTTATGAAAATCACATTTTGAGTATATTTGAATATTCTTATAACATTTAAATGTAATCCTTCAGTATTTTTACTAAAAAATTATTATTCATCAATAGTCTTTAATTAAAATTAAATAACTTAATATCAAGCAATTGAACAACATAATGTGCATAATTAATAAATATATATCAAATAGTTTCATACTTTAGTACTCTACATTCGATTATTTACAAAATTGTATTTGTTGATTCATTTATCTGATCCATACAAGATAAAAGAATGAAACATAATAATAATATGATCAAACATATTTTAATAAAAAAATATATTTTCAGTACTTCATTAATTAATAATATAATTTATTATCAACTTAAATAAGAAAATATTATTTTTACTAAGACTATTGGCAACATAAATTAATTTATGATACAATGTAAGTATATAATAACTGTTGATTAAATTTGATCAGACAGTATCTTAAGATGATGCACTTATTTTTAAGTACCTACTAGTTTAATTGCAACTATTCATGTTTGATTTATTACAAATTATCTTATCGTAAGACAAATTTAAAATAATTACTTTAGTAAGCTTTTAAAAGTTTTAATCAAACTGTATTCTGTATTGCTACCTAATGAGTATCTTATGTATCACAATATTCACAACGTTTTTAAAATATGTTAGTTGTACCAAAATGTTTCAATATGAATTATAATTAATTAATGTATAATATTATAATATTATAATTAATTTATAACTGAATCTATGTAAATAAATGTGATTGATTGTTCAAATACAAACATTGAAATATCATCAATGTTTACAATTATAAATTGTATTATTAGTTCATAATATTTAATTTCCCAAATAATACTATTCTACTAGATAGGTAGGTACTATGCAAAATATTTAAAACGATTTAAACTTATTATATATGTAATACTAATATATAAAAATGAAATAAAGATTATACCTACAAAGTTCGATTCCTACATAGTAAAAATATTTTAACAATTTAAATCTAATTAGATTGATTACCTAAAAAACTATAATCAGTAAACTTTCACCAAATAAAAAATATAGGTATTGCCTCTGGTAAGTTTTTTAAATAATGTATTGTTAGTATTTAGGTATTATTAATGATTTTGAATATTTTAGATTCTGAGCGGAGCGAGGAAGCTAGTAGTTTTACAATGGTGTTTATTTATTTTTTTTTTTATATCCTGTATACAAAATTTCTACCAGATAGAGTGCTTGGATTTCAACATATAGTACCTTATCTTTAAGCAAATTGGATCAAGATGGTATTTTAGAGAGGTTATTTTTCCATTTTCTCAATAATTATTTAATGCCACGGGAATAACTACTGATAAATTACGAAAAACCGTTTAAAATGGGATTTTAATTTCTAACGATTTGTTTATCACCGTAGCAACGAATAAAAAATTATAATATTACAATATTAAATCAACTTAAAGGCTATAATAAATAATAAAAATTTAAAAATCCAGACTGATAAACCGTCTCCGCTTAAAATCGTTTTTCTTATACAATGAATATATTGTATCATTGAATTCAAGTTCAATACAATCCATTATACATTGTCCCACCACTTATTGTACAAGAGAGCGACACCCACTTACCCGCTTTTTAATAATTGAATATCTATGGGCATGCAAATGTAAAAATATTTTATCATCTTGTGATGCATAAATAAGTATTTGATTGTTATGATTGTTATAAAAACAATTATATATTATATGTATAAATAATTTATCCTGATAGTAAAATATCAAACGGCCAATAAATAATAGTTCGTAGTACCTAGTCACTAGTCCATGTCAAAAGCATATCTTTAATGTTAGTTTGTACACTAGGCCACACTATGTCATTATGATATATCAAGAACACATTCGCAAAACGTTATAGCAAAAAAGTTAAAAGTTAAAACGGTTAAAAATAATCGAAAAATCGCAAACTTCACGTACAAAAACAAAAAATAAATAGTAGTTATGTGGTTTTTTTTATTAATTGCTGTCATAATAAGTTGTGAAAGTGGCGTGAAACAAGATAAAACAATTTGCTTAAATAAAACAAAAATCAAGTAGAGAAATCGCTAAAAATTGTTTATGTCTGGGTTGGTGAGAAAAAAACTTTTTCTGTTCTTTAGGCTCCACGACGTTTTTTTAGTTCTTTCGTTCGTATTATATTATCATAATATATAACGTAAACATTTAACAACAATTATAATTCAAATCAAAATTACTACGAAAACAATAATAATTTTTGCATTGGCGAGTTTCTGCATGCGTACACATTTTTATAATCGTCTCTAAGCTCCAAACACTGGCGCAGGCGTCGTGATAAACTATATTTTGAATTTTCACAAAAAATATATAATATATATATACACGTATGATCTAATATATATATATATTGTAACGTCATTTCCGAACTGGGCACCACCACCACCACCACCACCACCACCACCGGCAATTCTCGGTAAAACTTCCGGTGGTCGGTAGCATAGAAGCTGGCAAAACAGCACGCGGGTTGAAAGACGCCTGCTGGCCGGGTGGGTGGGTGGGTGGCCATGGATGAAAATGTGGTGGTTTTTTGGGAGGGGGGATTTGTGATGTCGGTGGAGTGGTGTGGAGTGGTTACGGAGAAAGGTGAGCGAACCGGCGGCAGCGGAATCGATGCGGCGCGCACTCACGGACCACGGTTATCGATAGTCAGCTGCGGCGGCGACGGCGGCGAATCCCGGGCGTCAAGCCGTCTACGTCATCTGCCGCGCGTGCACACACACACACACTGCACATACACTCGCGCGCACGACGGCGCGCTCTCTAGGCCGTTGCTATTGACGACGGCCACTGCGGTGGCGGACGAGGAAGAATAGCGAGCGCGAAAAGTCCCATCGGCAGCGGAGGTCTCTCATTGATTCATCTCGCGCGTGCAAGCTCGCAACTCTCGCCCTCGCCCGCGCGTGTCCCATTAGTGACGGCGGCGGCGGCGGCGGTGTGTGTGTGTGTGTGTGTGTGTGTGTGTGTGTGTGTGTGTGTGTGTATAAGCGAAACTCTCGGGGCCTTTCAGTTTTGCACCTACGGGCTACGACTCCCCAGGAACGCCGCACCGCCTGCAACAATCCACCACCACCACCACCACCACCACCATCACTGTCGTAGCCACAGCCGCCGCCGCCAGTCGGTCTCGTGCCGTAGCTATACTACCCTTTTTGTACCCCCATCCCGCTTGCCTGCAGCCACCGTGTAAACATCCGCCACTGCCACTTCTGCAGCAGACGGCCGGTCGCCAAGGCAACGGCCACGACGGTGAACGGTACTACACACACAAAAGCTCGGTGGCAGCGGTCCCACGCACGCACGCTCGCTCGCTCGCCATCAGCCTCGCGCGGTTCCACCAAAATAATATTACGCGCTCTCTTCGGGGGCTCCGGACTGGCTACCGTCGCAAACCACCACTGATGGTGGGCCACCCTTCCCACCCAACAGTGTTTACCCTTTTTGTACCTACGCGTGGTCGTGGGTATACATAAACATTATTACGTACCTACGCCGTATGGTATATAACGATCGTGATAGGTTGGGGGAGTGTGTGTCGGATTGGTGAGATACCAGATCGTTATTAAAATATATATGTATATTGAATAGTTGAATGTATATAGGTTTATCAATAAACACGCTATACGATGTACCGTTATGTTATTAATTATTACCTACTGTTGGATTTAATTAGTAACCTAACCCAGACAGAATGTGTGGAACTGTTTCCGCGTTTACTCGGTCGCAATAATATCAAACGCGCGTTCAGGTTTAGGATTTACTTGAATCACACAAATTCCATTACTATCCAAAGTTATTAAAGTTAATAATATAACTATATATAAGTTAATAATACATGATGAGCAGACTAGTATAGAGTAGCCCGTTGGCCACATGTTATATAATTAAATTAAAAATAATAAACTATATTGTATAAAACAACTACGAGGTACTGTGTTTTCCATTATGCGAAATATTTTTGAATTTATTATAAGTCATTAGTTTATTATACCGACCATTAGCAGTGGACTATTTAAGATTTATTTCTGGATATGTGTGTGTGTGTGTGTGAAGGAGGGGGGGGGAGGGGCAGACAAAAATTCAGCCCCCTGTTCCCCCTTAATTGTTATCTTATATTTATGTGAGGACCACTAATATACTAGGCCATTGGCTTAATTTAAAATATGACACTGGTTTGATTGTTTTGGTGCCCATTTTTCATAGGGTGTTATAAAAATATTTTCATATTGAGAAAACATCTAGTACTAATTGAAATATCTACAGTTTTTGAATTACAACAAATTACAAAATCCAATTTGTCAAAAATTAGTGTTTTTATTTTTTTCTTGATTATAAAGTAAATATGATCTCCAAAAAACCAATTTATTATATCCAATTCGTTACTAAGAACAACAAGTAAAGTTGAAAATCGTGAATTTTTACTCCTCCAAAATAAAATAATCAAAACATAAAAATAAACAGTAAATAAGAAACACATCATTGGAAATACAATCATCGCTCCGTTCTGAATCTAAAAAGCTATAGTGGGGGGGGGGGGGGGGGGGTTGAAAAGTTTAATATATCACCAACATCACCCCCAGTAAATAAACTGCTGAATATTAGGTATAGGTATCTACACCATACTATTATAAATCATAATACATATGATATAAAACAATGTACCTACAATGTACCTAACCTAACCTACCTCGTACTATATTTTTGTAAGGCAATTATACTTTTTTTAAATAGTATTTAAATTGAATATTTTTAAAATGTTAAAATGTTATATACTCGTAGGAAGTTATTTGAAATAAGTTGTTTTATCCACGTATGGAATAAAATACTCAATGTTTTGGGAATTTGTACATTAAAAAACGAATGAATAACTATGCTACGATTTTAATGAGACCAATATCATTTTAAGCCTGGTGGTGATCTGCAGTATTTTAATTTATATATTTAAATAATGTTATGATACAATCTTTATTCTTTAGTAACTTCTATAGTATTTTTTTTTACAAATTCGATTACTCGTTATTGTTTGATGTCAAAAAAAGTCAAATAATATTACTTTCTTCAAATGGATATATACATGGGTTTACTTTATAACTGTCGTTTTCTTGATAATTTAAAATATTCAGCTTTAAATGTCTTAAATGAAAGTTATTTTTGTTAAATAAATTATTTTACCTATAAAGTTGTTCAAATGAATTATTTGTAAATTTATAATTAATATTTAAAATTAACCGGAAGTATTGCGTAATACCTACATTTTGTTGGATGATTTATGATTATTCCAAGTAAGCAAACTATATATTTTATATCTGTAATACTTACGTTAAATTTTGAATTTTATACAGAAGTTTGTCATTCGGTATATGTAAATTTTTTTCACTTAGTCAAGGACTATTGTCTATTTTTTTTCCTTAAAACTTCTTTATCTGAATGATAAACACAACTCTTAGATGCCTTCGATAAATTAATCTGCACATTCCTAACAGTTTTTCACCACTACTAACTCAAGTTGATTCTGGTGAAATTATAGAATAAAAATCAGAAAAATATATCATACAAAAAATGCTAACTTGTTTCTTATGCTACTCACTATATTTTATATTGTTAAAGTAGGTAGGTATTTTTCTAGAAATAGCAACATTCAACTTCTATAATATAACACCCAACATACCAAGTAAAATATGCGTGTACTTTGTAGCATTCATTATAGAATAAACAATATAATTATTCTATAATCAATGCTGGTATATAATGTATATGGTAAATATAGATATTATTATTCAAACATATTTTTTTTTTTAGTTTGAAAATAAATGCACTTGCGTATTAACTTTGGAAAATTATGATGATTCTTTCAAAATATATATATTTTTATCATTCGTATTTCGTTTGCCCAAATTAATAAATTGTTCCTATAAAATTGTAATGAATTTTGCACTTGTTGCTCGATAAAAAACTTGATAGGTACTGTATTACACTTAGGTAAATTTATTTACATTTTCATAATTTAAATTACGTTTAAAAATGACACATGGCTCGTGTTTTCCCAGGTGAAATTAAGACAAATGTATTTAGGCTTGTACCTACTTCAGTAAAATATCTGTGTTACATTTTTCTCTGAAACACAATTCACTTAAGTTGGATTCCCAATCTAAGTCTCACAACAGCGTTATTGTCCACAGCTGAACCAAAAAGGTTTTATCAATTTTAGAAATGTATAAAGTAATGAGATGTACTGAAACCGTGAAATAAATCCCCAATGATACATCCACAATAACCAATTTGACTGAACCCACCCATTGCATTTGAATAAAAAATATCAATACTCCATTTTGATTGGTTCCAACTGTTCCAAGCGAATTGAATAAAAATGAATCTATCAAAAGTGAATTTTTGATGATTTAAAAATGAACAATATTATATACATTCATTGGTTTGTGTTTTAAAATAAAACCTCGGAAGTCGCACTGCTTTATAGTATCCACTATCCGCAATCCATAATATAGTATATTAATAAATTAATAATACATAAATTATGGAATTTTCAAAATATTTGTCTATTTATGCTATAGGTTTTAGTTTTTTTTTTCAATTTTCGTTAGTTACATTTCATTTTTAAGTCAGAAAGCCAGAAAATTTAATACAATGTTTACAATTATTTAGTATTTTTTAATATACATTTTGATAAAAAGGTTTTTCAGACAAGAAACATGAAATGTAGAGGTACATCGTACTTGGTTTCTTATAGACTGTTCATACAGAAAATTGATTTATCATTGAACTCAAGTTTCACACATCCATTACACTATTACAAACTACAGTCACCAACACGAGGACGAGATGAAAACACTCGAAATCAACTATAAGTACATTAGAGCAACTTTCTCGGCTTTTTTAAAAAAATAATTCATGCGTAAGATTTACAAAACAACCTTTTCAGAGATTAACTGTCATATTTCGAAAGTCCCACATTAATAAAATGTATACTATTATTTAATCTCATAATAATTTTATTCTGATGTGAATAGTTCATAAATCACTAGCTATGCAGACTAACTCTGCAGTCTTTTGACACTAACTTTAAGATACTAAATTCAAACACGTAATATAATTTTCACGATAACAACTTTAATCTTTCTTTTACATAGGTAATACCTTTTACGTAAGTTTACATGGATTTTTTTGAAATATAACTTAAAATGTATTTAGTACTTTCTCGTTTGTTTTGTAATTACAATTTTCAAATAACATTATTGTTAAATAATGTTGTAGCCTGCAGTACTTAGGTATACCTACCTAATTATTTTAGAATATAATATAATATGGAAATACGAATTTTATTTGTTTCATATAATATAGCGGTAATTCGATTTAGTATAATAGGGTATTTATATGTTCAATATATCTGTCGTTATTTGTTATAATTATTATGGAGCCTGATAAATTGCAGAGATATTATTTTGATCACCTATATTTTATAAGTTTTCATTATTATTATTTAAGTACTTTGTACTTATACAATCTATAAAAGGTATACCTATAATATGATATACCATATACCTACTCTAACACAAGAAAGGAAATTTAAATTATTTAAAAACTGGATTTATTCATTCAAACGAAATTTTTCCAATTAAAAAAAATACGGCTGCACTACCATTATACATTTTAGTTTCATAACTAAGCTCTTAATATTATTTTAATTTATTTTTAAGTTCAACCATTGATTTAATTTTGTTTCAATACGGACACAACAACAAAATGTGTACCTAATACTTTTAAGCTTTTAGAATGATATTAATTTGCTACAAAAAAAAACAAACTCAACTCAGAGAAATAAAATATATAATATACACTTTTTAGTTTATAATAAACTATGTGTATACAAGATGTGTGGGATCATGTTAGTTATTACTTATTAGTTGTTAGTTATTACCTACCTACCTTATATGAGTTATGAGTTTACATTATATAATACTTGAGTCTTGAATTATATTTTTTTTGTATTCAATAATTTTTAATTTATTAGTAGGTAGTTTTTGGGAATGATGAATGATGTTTAATGTGCATAAAACTAAGATATACATGTGATTTAAAAACAAAATTATACATAAATAAATCGGGCCCAAATTGAATTCTGACTATCTTTCGATGGTATTGTCTCTTGCGATTGCATTACTATATGTTTAAGACATTCAATACAAATTAAAATATAAATTTAAGACTTTGAGTATAAAAATTTTATTTTTAACAAACAATAATATAATTTATCTAGAAGAAGTAGATATTCTAAGTTAGTTTTTGTTTTTGCGGAAGTAGTTAAATATCCTCATTTTAACATTTTTGTTTGTGCAACACGACTAATAAAGAAATCACCATTTATCTACAATGAAATATTACCAAATACTTAAACTGATATTTTTTAAACATTTTACAATTGTTAAAATATTGTTGTCTATTTTTAGACATTTATATTTATTTTTTTTATAATTTATCTTATTTTTTAGGTTAGGTAATACAGCAATATTTGCAAATATTTGAAATATAGAAAATTCATGGATTAATTCTGTTAAAATAAAGAGTTTTCCTTAATAGAATTTAGTTATGTTGTTTTATATAAAAAAAAAAATCGTGGAAACTTGAAATGTACACCATTACTTATGTTGTTTGTACATAATCAAATTGTCTTCAGTACGTTGAGCTTATTGCAATTTTCTTTGTCAAATGTTAGTTTAGCATAACAAAAACTCCTCTTTTGCTCAAAATCATATTTGTGTACACAATGATTTATTATTGAATTCAATGTTAACACATCCATTAAAGTGGTCTCCTTGATGACGACAAGTTACAGTCGAAACTTAATATGCAGCTGAAGCACGTTCCTCGGCTTTTTATTTTAAACTTTGTTAATTTGTAATTAAATAATATTCGAAACTATAAGGCAAATTTGTTTATCAATTCAAAGATGAACAATCAACTCAACTCTAAGGTGACATACCTATACTTAATTTGACATATAACAATTATAAATTCTTGGATTTTTTCCAATATTTTCAAAAGTTATTATATGTTCTACGTAATATATATATATATATATAGGCCGGTACCTAGTAAAAGTTTCATTATCTTGTATATATCTGATAGGCAATAGTTAAAAATAATGATTAAAATTTAAAACATTATTTCCTTATAATATACCTATATTATATATACCTATGTACAACATACTAATAAATCAAGAATTTCAATTCAATGATTTGTACAAATATTAAAATCAATTTATAAGTGCACGGAATATTCATTAGAGTATTAGATACATACCTACTTATAATTAAATAATTTTCAAATATTTAATCCTGGTTTTGAGAATTATAACGATGTTGAAATCAAAATGGAATCATTACAATCATCATGACTTTTGAAAAGCCTCTTATTTCGAATTTCAGTGATCAACAGTACTTACAATAATAATGCAAAAATTAATTGTATATATTTAATATTAAATTATTATGTTTTAGTATATTTTCTATTATTATTTTTTGGGAAACAAAATCTTGTTGTTTCCGAAAGAGTTAAGTTTTTCAAAACTCGTCTATAGACTATAACACAATTTTATAATAGATACATTATGGTACT
Organism: Metopolophium dirhodum; assembly: GCF_019925205.1. NCBI lineage: Eukaryota > Metazoa > Arthropoda > Insecta > Hemiptera > Aphididae > Metopolophium > Metopolophium dirhodum. Next base: position 7,503,621 of record NC_083561.1, on the reverse strand, counting down.
TTTACAAACGAATTATATTATACATATCAAACATCAGAATATTTTTGATTTTAAATTTAGTCACTCTTCAGTCTTCACGCCACGTGGCGAATTCCAGCGACAAAACCATCGAGAGATGCGACAGCAGACGGTGCCAAAACAGTGATAGGAAATAGCAACGAATTCGCACGCCGATTTAAACATTAAACTATTTAGGCCGCAACAAGATGAGCGTACACAATTGGAATGAGCAAGACGGAGATATGTGTCTATTTTTGTTATGTCAGAGAATAAAATGTTAGTTCATTAGTAGTAGAAACAAACAAACGTCGGCGATGTTCCATTGTGCAGACGGCCAAAACCTATCTGTATAATCGATTTCCACCGCGTAATACAAGTAGGTATAATAGTATCCCTATATAATATGACATATTCAATACTGCACAAGAAACCCATAAAACAGTTACAGAAACTGTAAAACTGTAGAGTGGCCAATAGGTGTCTATAAAAGTTGTATCTATATAATACCTACTATATTATCAGGAAGTAGTAGCTGTTACTTAATAATATTGTACTATTAAAAATAATATCATATAATTTTTAGGTTTTCTATTTTTATTGTCTCACACTTTAAGCAACATAGGTACAAAAGTATTTATCTTTTTAGTTTATAAAACTACAATCAATCAAAATAATTTTGTTTTATTTACAATAAAATTACAATTGTATTTAACAATTAAGCATTTTGATGCATGCACAAACATTTATATATAGTATATTACAGTTAGTAGTTACAAAATGTATTATTATAATTAAGTTTTTAAAACATATTATGAATATCAGAGAACCAAAGTAATAGGATGGACAAAAATATAAAGAATTGGATAATCTTCATACATTAATATTAAATAACTGTCGTAAATAGTTGTACCTATCTAGAAACGCATTATGCCTCAAATAAAGACAATCATGATTAAGTAAATAATAAGCTATACCTTTAACTAAATACATAGGTAATCACTATATCACAAAAAAAAAAATGCCATTTTAAATAAAAAACAGAATATTATATTATAATACTGAATACTGTATACTGGAAATTTCAGATCAGGAACTATAACTATTTTTAATTCAATAGGTTTTAGTTTCAAAGTTTTAAACATAAAACCATCAAAGAACTGTAATATATTTTACAAAAAACAAAGCAATCATTTTAGTGACTTGTTGCTATTCGTAGTTTTCTCAATTGTTGAAAGATGAATCATTGTATAAACAAAACAAAATTTTGGTTTTTGGTGTAACTCTAAAATAAATGACCGTAGGGACATGAAATTTTGACTGAATGTTTATAATTGCATTTCCTATACACCATTACATTTTCCAAATATTTTGACTTATTTTGAGCTATTTACGAACATTGTCAATTTCCATTTTTTTAGTTTTTTTTTCTATAAATATCAATACAATTTTATCTGTTGAGTAAAAAAACTTGAAAATTTAATAGAAGGCTCCTAGGTTATTTTTTCAAAGGCAGATGAAAACAATTAAAAATCCTTAGTCACAGTTTTTATTTATAAGCATTTAAATTTCAAATCTTGAGAAAATACAGAAAAATCACGAAAATTAGCAAATTATTTTGAGTTGAGAATTCATAAAATTTTTTCTTTTCAAATCTAAGATTTGAAAATGTAATAAAAGATTACTCATAAGTTTGTCTAACTTTATCAAAAAAAAAAATGTCTACAAGAAACTTAAATTTAATTTTTATGAGCGTCTGAAATTTATATTTTTACAACATTTGATATTCTCTCGATTTCTCATGTAACAATTTTCTTATTTTATTGTAATTAAAAAACGAATGACTGTATACTTGCAATACTTGAAAATTTCACTGAATGAGCGACATCAATTTACCCACCTTTTTAAATGTTGAATGTTGATGTACTTACTTAATTCAAAATTTGAACGAATAGTTTTTCATTTATTCAGATTTTAATACTTAGGACGATAGTCCTTAAAATTTACTAGTACGAGTAAACGGACTTAAAAACTTAATCTTTTATAAAGAGAGTTCCTCCTTAGTTTTTTTTACAAAAATTAAAAAATATCAAAAATATATATTGTCACAATTTTTATAAGCGTTTAAAGTTCAAATTTTATAAAGTTAAACTTAGGTAATAATAAACATTTTCAAATTATTTTTTTATTTGAAAATTTATATCTTTAATTATATTTTATGTTTTTATTTTAACACCTAGGTATGGTTTGAACATTTAATACATGATTCTTCTTATAAATTATAACTGGACAATAAAATAAAGTTTTACGCAAATCCACAAACACTTTTAATGATTGATATTAAAATTCAAGTTTTGATGATAGTTTTTAGATATTCAAACGTTTATAGGTAATAACGATTTATTATCTAACGATTTTTTTGTTGTTTTTACATTATTAAAAAAATAAAAGTAGTAGAAATTTAAAAAATTTCAATATTACTTAAATTTTTATTATTTTTATGCAACTAAATTTAGATTCGATTATATTATTTATAGGCATTTGGAATTTTATAAGTTTTTAGTTTTATTTTAAATGTTATTGAACAATTTTAGGCTAGGTAAAAAATCTTGAAAAACATAATACCGTCCAAGCTGTTCTTATCGCAATTTAAAAAATATTAAAAATACAGTCTCAATTTTTTATAAGCGTTTGAAGTTAAATTGTTGACACAATGTATCAACCAGTGTGTTGGTATTGACTTACAAGTTAGTAGCTAGTATATTAGGTATTAATGTATTATATAGAATAATAACAATGATATAATAAATATGTAGATTGTAGGTACCTACCTAATATGCAATTTTTTTGGCAACAATTAGTTCAACCTACCGTATTAATAATATTAAAATGAATTACTAATAGCAATATAAATGTATAGATAGTAAAATATATTAATGAAATATAGGTTTGTGGACCGTTTCTGCCCGGAATCATTTTTCGTATGCATTGATTTATCATCGAGTTCAAATTTAACACATGGTCTATTATGTAGTCAGTGACCAAATCAATGATGACCACCTATTCTCGAAATTTACCATATTGCAGAGCAACATATCCGATATTTTGTTGTTGTTGTTAATTTGAAATAATATTATGAGATTGTGCTATAGTGGAATACATATTTTATAAGTAGTCATAAAGTATCAATAACGCGGCTATTATAGGATATAACAGTTACTATGGCTGAATCAGCTTATATAACTTCTGTACACTATATAAATTATTATATATTGACGTGTGTTTATAGTAGGTACAGTTAGGAGTGAACTACCAGTCTCCCTTCCCACTAATCATTCAACTACGCATAAGTCACAATTTCCGCAATATAGGCGTATATGGACAAGGACGTGGGGATTATTTTCCATCGTCCCTTTGTCTGGCACGCGCACACACGACGTGAAAATATCACATTATTAGAACTACTCTTTCTCACTACAGCCCCTCTCCCGCACTACTATACCTTACACTTCAGGACTAGGTTTTCATGGTTCATTCGACCGATATGAGTGCGATGCTGCACTTCCGCAAACACACGGGTCGTTGAAAAACAACACTTATAATAACAGTAATAATAATGATCGTAGGATGAAAAAATAACAGCTTTATAGAAGATAAGGTATAATATACATTACGTATGAGTGTATGACGTAATACACATTATAGGAACAATAAAAGTTTCCGACATTATTGTCGTCAAAAGAACTTTCGTAGTCCTTGGACCATATTTTTTATTCAAAAAAATATTATATACGTGCTTCAATACACGTTTCGTAGATTATCGTGTATAAATGTAATAATTTTATTTAAATTATAACGGTAATTTAACCTAAAAACGAAAGAATGCTTCAAACTTGCAAAATTAAAACCTTATAATATTAAATAAACATTTTTTCAAAATAGAATAACATTTCTCTTTTTGTTGCAAATTATGACACGCGATATTGTTTTTTCGAATAAAAATGATAAATAATATCATCAATATAAGTATAATATTATGTCAGTCTTCAGTAGTATAATATGTAAACTATGTAAATAGATATCCCTAAACACCTTTACTAACAAAGATATAACAATACGCTACATTTTAACAAGCAATAATAAAATAGGCACCTACTAAGTTGAACTTGACCAAAAAAACAATAACAAAAACACTTGGCCTCTTTCTTTTTCTCTTTACGGATCGGTGTAGAAGTTACGGGGTCAGAAAGCAATTTAGCAATCCAAACGTTTTGTGTCATGCCACACACCGTTCCTTCGGGATATTAGACGAATAATGTATATCCTCCCTCGTCATATAATATACAGAATATAATATATATATGCATGACAAATTTCACTTCTCTGAGACATTTCTAGTTCAAATCACCCCAAACTAAACGTACGTGTTGACGGTGCCGTAGTCGTACGTGCTCTGTAAGTTTTTAAAAACCTCCAGGGAATATCTACACTGCGGGGTACCACAATCTTAAATCTGATCAAATAAAGTTTTTGCACTTGTTATATTTAACCCAAATCTTTGGTATTTCTCTTCGTGGCTAGGTTTTTCTTGTTACAATACCTTAAATGGGCAAGACTCAAGACGATTTCTTATATATCACGAATATAAGGCATACCTATATACTTTTATAGTAAAGGTAGTAACTTACTAATGTTATATTATACAAACGCGTTGTACTTGTAACTTGTTGCATGAACCGTTAAAAATTCAACGTGCAGCAAATCGAAAATAATAGTAAAATGTTCAAATTTATTTATCTAGATGGCTGAATAATACTTTTTAGGAATAACAGTCGTCCATAAATTCGATTGTTTTGTATTTTTGTAATCAAACGTCCGTTGTGATCCATATGCAAATTAAAAATCTTAAAATACGAATTGAAAAACGCATAACAACAAAATTAAATACAAATAAACCTTTTTTTTATTAATATTTCATTATACAAAGAAAAATGCATTTGCAACGTTAAATTACTTATTATTTTTAACTCTCTCAAATAAAATAAATACTCTAAGAACGTTGTTTCTTTAAAACTTTTTCAGCGTTGGACTAGCCTACTGTCCTGTAGACATACTAACCTGTAACCTAACCTAACGCTGTATGGGGGCATGGTGCCCTTCATTAATAAGCTCCAAGTGGCCATAATTAAGGGATAGCATGTTTTAAATATTAACTATATTCAACTGTAATTTCTGAATTTGATAATAATTTCTAATTTTATAGAATCCTATAAATCTATACGCCTTGATAATAATATATTATTGGTGTAAGTACCTAATTATAGATGGAATTATATTATTTTTATGGTAAAAATACTAACTGTTCCTCTGAATTTACCTGAATGTGGGGCCTACTATTATAATTGGAGGTAAATAGGATTTTACAAACCCTGTGCAAGAGACGCAAATGCATTCACTACGTTATGAATTATTATTACGCACATGATAAAATATGTATTTAAGAAAGTTGTCTGCAAATATAATGTACCTACTCACTTTAAAAAAATATATTTAGGCAGTTAAATCAATTAATTCATGGTGATACAGCTGATAATATAGTTACGCGGCTTCCCATTAACTGTAACTGGTATGGTTTCTCTTTTCCAACACCCAACATTTTATAGTCAGTAAATACTAAATAGAAGAACTCAACCCTCAATAATCAGGTTTAAAATTGTAACTGTTATTATACTGCATGTATTTTTTAACTTTCACATAAAATTGATTTAGAAATTATTCGCTTAGACGTTAATAACAAACTCATATAGTCATAGGTACCTATATGTGGTAGCAACTATAAGTTTGTAACTAGTAAGTGACTTAAATAGTCTATGCATACAAATACAATATTAATGAATTTAATATAAGATTCTATAAAGGTTACGTGAAACACAAAGAAATAAGATTCAATTTTATTGTGTTGATTTTATCGTGAAAAAGAGAAATTGAGCTTTTAATTGTCTTTCAAGACGACAGTAATAATATAAGTTATTTATTTTCAGTTATACAATTTGTTTATTTTTGCTCTTAATTAAGGAAAAAAATTACCATTTAAAACTTAATGTACCTAACATTGAAATCTTATAACTGTAGCCTGTAGCAGGGCTAGGAACTTCTAGCCCTTAGGAGTTATTATCTTTTTATATAGAAGTTAAAAACATAATTAAGATCACAAATATTTTTCATTATATAAGGAGTTAATATTTTTTCATATTTCACAATTTTTTCACTTTTATATAGGTAAGTGCATACATATTAGGTATATTGTTTCGTTTTTATATACATGTGGATATTATACATTATTTTATTACACTATTTGTATATAAAATCATTTTGGTATGATAATAATATTATAATAATTAATATTATTAATAAATAAATAATATATTTTAATATAATATTTGTTTTAATAAAATAATATTTAAAATACCTATTAATAATAATAAATAACATACAAACTATTTTTGGAGTAAAAACTATAAAATACATTTAAATAATGAATAACAACTCACAAGAGGTAACTAATTTAAATAAATGTATTTGCATATTTAAAAATTTTTCTAAAAGATAAATAGAATCGAGACAAAGTTTTCCTACAAAAAGAACGGGGGTTTAGTAAAAAAAAATGTTAATGCCTATTTTAGATATTACTTGGTCGGGATTTGGGTTTATCTGCTAAGTTAAAGTGTTGTAATTTGTAAATAACAATTGATGTACTTAACTATTCACCTACAATGTATAAACCATATTATACTTTGAAGATAAATATATTATAAATAAATTACTTCATAGTATTTCAAATTCGAACCCATTTAATAATACCTACTCATAAATCGACGTAAAAATATTTATTAAATTAAAATAGATAACATCATATGCATCTAAAAATAATCAATATTTAAAACATATCACACGCTCATGGATCATTTATATCTCAAAAATTACGGATTCGTTCAAATTTATCTAAAGTGATTTTGTAAAATATTTTTATTTTTTATTTCTATTTTTAAACTAAATGTATCTGATAAGGTATATAGCATAACTACTATGCAATAAACCGATATAAAAGACAACGGTGACTAAAGTAATATCGTGATGAGCGAATCTCTATAACTTATAACACGCGTTGCCTTACACGTAACACGCTGTTCGTCTATATAGGTACACCGAATTATGTCCTTACTCTGTTTTGTAGAATGATTATTTGCGTGAAAAATGAAATAGATTCTATTGGTCCAATAACTTACCTTTGATTGACTGTTGGTTTGCAGCGTCCGATTGCGTGTACGCTAAGTGGTTCTGTAGTGGTTGATCAAGCGAGTGATAGCGGTTCCGGTGTCGGTAGTTGAGGAGGTGGTTATCGTAGTGGTGGTAGTGGTGGTGACGGTAGTGGCGGCAGCAGATATATCCTAAATGTCCTGGAACCGGTTGGGTCGCGATGAGCTTCGGCAGGGGAGTATCGTCTACAGTGATATGACGGGAACAAGAATTTTGGCTGCCGTTACCTAAGTACAGACATAGGTACGAATATAATATATAATTATCTAATCGGGCATACAGACGTATTAAAATGTAAATTCCTATCGCTACGAAATTACAGTATTACGTTTAATTATGGTTATCCACATCACACGTAAGACGTCATGTGGATAAACACTATATTATTATTTACGATCAAGCCGATTAAATTACGTTTGGTGGCCGCTAGCCATCCAACGGGTACTCGAGAGGATGGGTTTAGGCAGCGGTGGTGGTGGTGACGGTTATGATGGTGGTTACAGCAGCGGAGGATTTATGGTGGCGGTAGTGGCGATGGTTGTGTTGATGGTGGTGTTTGCGGCGGTGGTGGTTGGTGGTGGTGGTGGTGGTGGTGGTGGTTGTTGTGGCGGCGGCAACGATTGTGGTGGTATAGCGGTAACGGATGATGTGTAGTGGTGGGATGACGTCGAGCGAGTAAAGTCCGGCGATACGACCGCGACGACGATGGTGGCGGCGGCGATGAGCACACGCACACACACGCACGGCGGTGGTAGAGTAGTATTTTATTATTATGTGGACGACCGGCGTGCGTGATCGACGGGACGTTATTGTCGGCCGCGACGGTTGCTGCTGCTGCTGTGGCGGGAGAATACGTTTATATATACATGTATGTATGAGTACGTTGGTAGAGTTGATTGCGCGGCTCCGCGAAGAAGGTGATGAACACTCGTCCGTCCGTGTGCGCGCGTGGACGAATGCGAATGCGCTAACGCGTGTTTGCGCGCATCGCGGCGTATATCTGCGCGCTGGGCGGAACGCGCGAAATTTTCGCCCAGCCCAACGTGCTTGAAAGTAAAAGCAGTGGCGCTACCAGTGACGTCCACGGAAATGCTTTGTGTGTGTGTGTGTGTGTGTGAGTGGATACGCGATTTAAGTTTTCTTGCAGATCAGTTTTTACTGTTTCGTCTGTGCAATATACTCAAAGCACTAACACCGTACCTATAATATTACAATAATTGCGCGTGTAAGATATAGGTACCTATACTGTACTCATTAGTCACTAGTCATTAAAAATTATGAACAATACGCTACGAATGGTATAATAAAGAAATATATTATAGCATATTGGTCATATAATCAGGGACGCAAGTGGCAAGTCAGAAATTAGCAAATCTCACGAAAAATATATCCAAAAGTTTTTTACAAATATTTAGCTTGCAATTAGTTTGTATTTTTTTTTTTGTAATTTGTATGCTCTTATAGTTATTTATTAAACCGTTAAATCATAATAATGGAAGAGCCTGATGTGTCTCAATTCCTCCTACATACCTACATCGACAATATTTATTTCCAAATTTTTCCTGTGCCAATATTTGACATGTTATTATCATGTATTTGCACGATCAGTCTCAAAACCCTATCGTTATCAGTTGCTTAAAAAAACTATTTTGCTAATTCACAAATATCCCCGACCCCGTCACGGCATAAAATACTTGAAATTCCCAAATTAATCCAGCACAAATATTTACCTTTAAAGTTGGCACAGCAATCACAATCAATATTATTGGACGTTATTTATTGAGCATTAATTGTTGGATTATGTAAAAGCCGTTTTAAAAGTTATTCAAATTTGTAGTTGATAATACAATATATAACACTAACACAATACAAGATTCCTATTCAGTTGGTGTTACTGAAATTAATAAAAAGTTTAGTATAAAATTACATACCTACATTTTTTTATATATGTATTAACGTGCACGTTCGAAGTTCAAATGTTGACGAAATTTGATATTTAATCGTATTATAACGACTTTTACTCAAACAGTTTTTGTTATTTTGTTGTAATTAAAAATGATTAATCATACAACCTTGAAACATTCCTTTAAACATTAATTACTTTAATTATCATTTTCTAAACACAATGTAGTAATTTTAAAAATATTTAGACTAATAGCTTTTAACCATTTATACAATTTTACAATAAACCTGTAGTGTTCGAGGGCGTCAGTCGTTTCCACCAAAAAACTCGATTTTTGTTTTCGCCAAAACGAAAAAGGTTCGATTTTAATTTCCACCAAATCAATTTCTACCTATATTATTGAGCAGGAGTTTGAGAACCCCTAGTCTGTCTGTAGTGGTTTCGACCATCGATGTACCTATGTCGATAAACCATTTAATATTGAAAATATCATACAGAGATAATTGATTTTAAACGTAGAAATACCTACATAATATTATAAATAAATATAAATTGATTTAACCTATATCACGTGTAGATATATCAACAGTGTTTGTGCTATCGGGATCGGAGTTCTGTGATCGGATCTGTGAGTACTGTGGTAACAACGACGAAATTGGGAGTATTAACCGAATATTACAACATTTAGCCGCGTCCGAGTGAAGCGTGAATAATATACGTATATTAATTATTGAATATATTGGAATATTATATTATGGAATTCATAACGAGTAAACGTGGGAACAAAATGATTGTGATTGATGAGTTCAAATTTAATTTTTCTTACAAATCGGTCCAAACAAATATTTCAAGTTATCGCTGTTTCATCAAAACTTGTACCGCAACTGTTTATGTTGATCAATTAGATCAGTTAATCAGTATAACTGGTATGTTAAAAAATTTATTTATTTTAATTTTACTTTTTCTTCAATATTTTAAAACTAATTAGATACGTATTAATTACTTGTACTGTAGATCACATATGCAATGGGCCATGTTCTAATATCGATAGGCAAAAATTGACGACTGCTTGTAAGCGAAAAGCAGTAAATGATATCAGTGAAAGAACTCAAAAAATAATTTTGAATGAAATTCAATCAAATAACAGCGTTTTAACCTTTACGGTCAATGATGTATCAGCTATTCGTCAATGTATTCATTTCCAATTAATCCTTCGTCATTAGATGAGTTACATTCTGCAATAGATAATACTGACACATCTACCTCAAATGTCGAAGATTTTTTGTTAATATACGACCAAGAAACAAATATCAATATATTTTCTTGTGAAACAAATTTAATTTTTCTATGCAAATCACACACAATTTTTGTCGACGGAACGTTTGAATATTGTCCAAAATATTTTACTCAGTTATTTACCATTCATGGCTTAAAGAACAATTTTTATGTACCTCTTGTTTTTTGTTTGTTGAAGAATAAAAACTTTGAAACTTATACACAAGCTTTTAAAAATATTCAAAATGATAAATGTATAGTATAATATTATTTTAAATTCTGAGAATTGTATTGCAGTTTAACAATCATGTGTCATGTGTGTGTCTGTTATCACGTTTTGGAGCAGACGATTTGTTTCAATCTTCAATTTTGAGGATGGTTTCTGATACCAAATTTTATTTAGTAAATAGTTTGGAATAATATGATTTTGTTTAAATTCAAAAAGAAAAAGGTGGGTAAGTGGATGTCGCTCTGCTGTACAGTAGGTCACAAGTGGTTCACTGTAATGGATGGTGTTAAATTTGAATTCAATGATATAATATCATCGTATAAGAAAAACGATTCTGAACGAAAACGGTCAGTCAGCCTATGAAGTATATTTGATGATATTATTGTGAATAAAGTAATTTATGTATAACCTATTTACGTGGAGCCTTGTTTAAATTTTCAATCCTTAGCTACAAAAGTTGAACATTTTATAAATTTTTAACTGCAAAATAATTATTTAAATTTGATAAATTTTGTCAAAATTTGAACTTTAAATGCTTATAAAAAAAAATTGTGCCTATGTATTTTTAATATTTTTCAACTGCTATTGTAACAATATATCAGGAGCCTTGCATTAAATTTTCACTATGTAATAAATATAAACATTCAGTTAACATTTCATGTACCTACGGTAATTTATTTAAGAATTGCACCATAAACCAAAATCGATTTTTTCAAAAACAGATTTCGTGTAATAATTCCCGTTTTTCCTTAATTTTTCTAGTGGAAAAACTACTGGAAAAATTTTACTTTTGACCCCCCCCCCCTCCCCCCTAAGTACCAACTAGATTCACATTCCTATCAGAAAAGATACTGTTAAAGAAAATCCAAGCACTTTTACTGTCCTAAAAGGTGAAGACAGACACACAAAAAAAACACACATCATTGTAAAATCAATACATTCATCGTTCCACTCAGAATCTAATAATCGTTGACTTAAAATTTTTAAACTCAACAATAATAAATACTTATGTAGCTGGTTAGATTCTTATAATATTTATTTAGATGTTTGCCTATTCATTAGTACAATACTCTGATTAATTTATGCTTATCAAATCTACAATTATTAAATCTCGAAGGACTATTGGTTTTATATTAATATTTAAGATAATAGTTGAGTTTCAATTTATAAATCAATTTTGTTAAGGAAAAACGACCGTTTTGTACATATATATAATCTATTATATTTTTGTCCATTATGTATGCATAATTTCTTCGTTAATTTTATCCAAGGGAGGTATCCAATTTATGTTTTGTTGAGGGATGGGAACTGATATAGGAACCTTCGCGGCTGGATCAATCTAATTTCGTAATGGTCGTAAATTAAAATGAAAACGCAGCACGAGATCTAAATGTGTATTGCTAAGTTTTCTTCTTTGAAAAAGAAAAATGAAACATAGTATACATCATTTGATTAATATATAAGTACCTATAGTTAATGTGTTAAAATTATTTTAAATTTAAACATCAATCATATTAAACGGGCTTATAAAAAAATGTACGGTAAATATAATTAAAAGTAGTATCAGAGCTTTATTCATTATTTAATACAAAGTATAGCTAAAATAAAAATAAAAAAAGGTATAGGTAATAGGAATCTTTTTAAAAAAAATTTCCCAATTCAGAAAATTATAATTTTAATATTATATTAGACGTTTAGAATCCGGGGCTTATATTTGTTGATACTAATAGGTTTATTTTCATGTATTTTAATGCAATAAAGATTATAAGTAACTTCCTATCTTAAAACGATCAAAGTATATTTGTCTTGAAAAATGTACTCGACAATTTATTATTATTTAAGCTTATACAAAAAAATTGTTATTATGGTATTTAACAAATTGTTGGAATAGGTACTTTACTAATTTTATTTTTACTGGAATTGTGAATATAATTTTGCTATGCTTTTTGTGGACTATTATTAGCTATAATGCAGTTTTTATACTAAAAGAGTTCTAAAGCAATGGTATAGCTATTGCTTTATAGTATTTGACAGCGAGTATACCTGATATAGTAATACGTTCCTGATATAAAAAGTTATTTTCTTTGATAAATTGAAATGGTTTTTTTCATATTACAAAAATGTTGATGCCTGATTTCTTGAAAAATTCGCATTTAGGTATACATATACAGTTTATAAATGAGTACTTAAACCAAATATTTTTTTGGGTAAAAATAAATATAGGTACAGAATTTTATAAATACATAGTATATTATTATATTACTGTTTTATAATTTTTTTTTTAATCGTGACAACTGTTTAGACTTATATAGGTCTATAATACGTGTTAAGAGTGTAATTTTTTTAAACATTTAAATATTTAATATAATGTAATAATGTAATATATATTCAATATTCATAGTTCTCATTCAAACAAACACTTATAAAACGAAGATATTGATTAATTTATTAAAATTTCATACTGATCTGGCTTTTATTATTAGTATCTGGCTTACGAAGTTTTAATTTTTAAATCTTTAAAAGTGGTCCTTCAACGTACTCGAATTGGCTTCATAAAGTACATATTATCCTTTTAAACATTCATCAAAATTCTGTTGGTTGTCGTACATTAATGTTAGTAATAAAATCAATAATATAAGCAGTGTACCATTACATATTAATATAGCAACGTTTGTTCGAATCGTAAAATCAAATATTTCAATGTTAAGTAAAAATTACTCAGAAATAGACTTTTAATTATTATACGGACAGGAAGAATAGAATTGTAAGATAAACATAACTTCTTATTATAGGTTTAAGGTTATTTAATAGAATTATGAAAGGTTATGATTTTTCAATTTAATAGACGGTATGTTTAATAATATATTAATGTAGGTATATTGTATACGGTATAGGTATATATGACACAAAATCACATGCCATATACATGTACCTGCGATGTATAATATAGGCACACTATTTTAGTATTCTACTCTCAAGAATATTTGAAATGTGTTCATAGTGACATAATATAAAGTTAAAAGTTGTGGAACGTAGATCTGTCTTCTAAACATATAGGTATCCATTTCCAAACTTTATGAACACTATTTGTATGTAAATTACAGTAACATTTCATAACCTACGAAGAATAACATATAATTACAAATTTAAATGCGTTTCAAGCTCAAATGTGTTTCAGGTGCACACAATCATAACAACAATAAATTGTTCGTAGTTTTTGAAGGGTTTATAGGGATTGCTTTTAATTGTTGACCTATTTCTAGGAATGTGACAAAAAACAATATTTTAAAATTATTGTTTTAGTTTGAAACACACGACTGCACGCGTTAATTTTTTTTTAATTTTAATTCGAATCGATCGATTTTTTTTGTAAAGTATAATAATTCTATTAAATAAACATAAAATGTAAATACACACGCCCGGTTACCTAAGCTTTGTAGTGTGCCATTACGGACCTACCACTATAATACACCTAACCACTATGTGTGGCCGTGTAGGTATATATATGTGTGGACGTGTGGTGCGTAGTGGTGTGTGAGTAACTCGATCACCAATGGTCGGGACAGCCGGATAAATGGTGATGAGCTACGGTGTGCGATAATGATGATTTGTGTATATTTGCGTTGTGTGTATGCTTAATGCTCAAAACTATAAAAATGCATTACAAAGAAAACAATTACTGGCTGTGTTACAGTAAATATTATAAATCACTTGCGATTTCGTAAATATAGGATTTATTTTACTACCTTTTTATAAAATATTAGCTTTATAACCAGATTTGACCCGGGAAAAAATGCACAAATATAAAATACGGTGATGATACATCGGTGTATCTTGGTTTTAGTGTACCTCAGTTAGCTCTTGGTATATATTCAAAGTATTTCAAACCTTTCAAACATCTCTAAAAACAATCTCTGAAAATTTCGTCAAAACCGGTCTGGTAATTTTTGAGTTTATAGCCTTATATTATAGGTTACAAACTATTTTATTATATTAGAACAATAGAGCATTTCGATGAAGAAAAATGTGTTTAATGGAAAGAGATCTAGCAAGCTGGGAGACTACAAAATAATTGTAATATATTAGATAAATCCATAATAACAATTTAAATATTAAAACTGAATATAATATAAATATAGTAGCTGTCACCCACGTGCTCCGCCCCCGTGGATAGTTGTTTGTAAATTGTGTGGCTATTTCGTGGCTCCACAAAATCCTGTCTATCTATCTTGCAACGTTTTTTTTTTTACAATAATTGAACTGTATGCAGATTAATGTAAAACTGTTAAAAACTTATCTTAACTTTTCCATTACCCGGAAAAAAATGTTGATTGTTCAACTCCTTTTGGGTGTAATATGATGTGGAAGCAATATGTAAATGATAATATACTTTAATGGGTGCTAATTCGGTATGCGCTCCACCGGTTTTGGCGTTCTTCACTCGGTCTACGTTCGGTACGCGGATATTGGACTGCAATTATTACTGTACATGCGTTATCTGCCTCGGTTTTATATACTATGCTGGGTATTTCTTTCAACTGTTAATAATCTTGATAATCTTTAATTATCTTTACCTTAAATTGGTTTTACTTTTATTACAGTCGTCACATAACGATTAATAACATTGTTATTAATAAAATAAATAAATAAAAAAATAATAACGCTCACGAAGGTTGTTCGTTACGAGTATAATATATATTTATTTTTTTAATATTTTTGGTATTTCGTGTAATATTTATAAATTGTAATGGCTGTGATGATGTTTCGTGAGTTTTATACTACAGTAGTGCCAAATGAGATTGAGTGTCATCGGTTTTCAGTAGAAAAAGGATTGTTGAAAAGTGCCGAAGACAACGACCCCTGTCATAAATGTGGCACAGAAATGCAGGTAAAACGACGGAAATGCCGTAATGTGAAGTGGATGTCGATTTGTCGGTGTCCAAAAAAAGGCTGTCAGACAACAAGATCACCACGAGCTGGTAGCAGCTTTTTTCATTATACTGACTTGAACCAACGTTGCAACAGTGGGTTAACACTTTGTCGAATTTTTGAACTTGTATTTATGTTTGTATTGGAATTACCCACACAAATGGTAATGTATCGAACAGGAAGAAGTAATGAGTGTGTCACCGACTGGTTTAACATGTGCCGAAGTATGTACAGCTGTTTTGAAAACTAAAGGAAAAATGGTTGGAAATGTACAAAATCCAATTCAGATTGACAAAGCTCGTTTCGATGGCCGAAGGAAGTATAATAGGGGTAGATTATTAGCTGGTGACGCTTCTCCCGCCTTGACAGATATAAATGCTGAAGTAATTAATAACCGAAATCACGCTGCAAGGGTAGATGACCCCTGGGTATTTGGTTTGAAAAATGGAAATGATTGCCGTTATTTTTATGTTCATCGACGCGATCGAGAAACACCATTTCGGTAGAGCGCATACCGAAACAGAAACATGTCAGTAGCGCATACCAAATTAGCGCCCTTTAATGTATAGCCATCTCGACCGGCGTTATCCCGTAAGATTCGCAGCAGTATATATTATCGGTAGATAGTGGTAGATCGGGGTGGATCACGGTAGATCGCGGACCCTGTGCTGTTTGTGCCGGTGGAAGACATTAGCACCAAAATGAGATAAGAAAAAAAAGTTGTATAGTACAAAAGTGCCAAAATCCTAGATACCTGTGTGCCACACTTAATAGATATTAGAACTATATATTATATTTTATCAATTTATTATTGACATTCTTTCATAAGGTTGAAAAAAATCAACCGATTTATTAAAATTATAATTTATTTATGTCTATTATATTTATTGTCAACTTTTTATAAGATTGACATTTTTAAATAGGTAACTATTTATATACAATATTAATTTTGGCGCAAATGATATGACATTTTTGCACCATTGGTGCTTATGTCATATTATAGCCGTTTGTACGTAAGTATATAATTTAACTCTAAAGTATCAAAGTTATATCCAGTTTTTTGTTTTTACTTAATTCTCATGCAGCGGACATGTTATTAATTTCATCTTCAACTATTTTGTTCCTAGATTAACGCTTCCTCTTAACACCATTTGTGGAGCGGCCAAGGTTTGATTTCCTCTTTTTATTTTAATAAAATTCTTTAAAATTAACAACTAAAACTATAACAATCATAATTCATAACCTTACAATAAACAAAAATATATTATTATTTAGTTTACTTTGTTCCTGTACAGATGGCGCCACTGCTGTATTTTTGACATCCAGATTTTCTACTTTTCCGGTAGATTTTCTTAAATTTTTCTTTCATTAAAACCTGGTCCTGACAATTACGAACATAATCAAAAAAGAATCAGCCAAATCGATCAAGCCATTTCGGAGCCAACCGGTGACACAAAATCTGGACTTGCTTTTATAGTATAGAATGTTTATATTTGTTATAATATAATTTCTTTAATTCATTATTTGAGGACATCAAAATTTGAGTCATTCTGTTATCCGTCTAAGTAACCTTATCCAATGGCAACCATTTATAGGTATTCAAAAAAATGTATGTAGGTACTAATTTCTACTACTATTTCTATTATAATCTGTAACCTATCATTTATGTAAGCAAATAAAATTTTACGATTTCCATCGTGAATCTCAAAATCCTAGTGTTGTAAGCACCTCTTTAAAATGAGAATTTTGGAAGATCCTTTCTTAGTGCACTTTTTATACATGGTAGTACGAAGGTAGTTACCATGAAAATGTCAAGGCTCTATAGCTACCATAGTTTAGGCTCTGCGCTTCTCGTAGTCAGTAGTCAGGAGCCGATGGATTATATAGGTATAATGTATATAGATAATACAAGAACCACAACAACTCTAGGCGGCCATGGTAATTACAACGAGGTGAGTCGACTGTCGGGTCAAAAATTACACGATAAAACGCGTGGCAGGCGATGGAACCTGCTTGTTCGACATGTTGAGCCTGGCACTTTAGAGATAAAAGTGAATTCGCTGAGTATTAGGTAAGACATGTACGTCATGTTATCGCCTACCACGACGACTACAGTCAATCCATTGTATTAGGGAAACGTACATATATTATCTCATCCTTATAATTGTGGGAACTAAATAATCCTATAGAGCAGCTAGCACAGTTTAAGCAGATGTCAAAATTATGAATTCTACAGACTAAGATTTTCCTACGCTTCCTCCCAGACCTCCACCTTTTATTATTATTTTTTTTTTATTCGTGTAATACCATAGCTGAGGCAGAAATCACGATAGTATTCCTTTCATCTCAGTTACATCGATCGTTTATCTAAACAATAGTAACTAAAAAATGATACAAAATCATTAAACAATTAGTAATTACATATACACATAATGCATAAGCCGTGGTGGTCAGAGGCCTATATCTAAAATAAATTAATAACAATGGAGCCCTGTTCACTTCCCTGGGTAGTACTGAACCATCTGCCACTCCCTCGCCAGGTTTTCCTTTTCATCCATATTGTAGAACTCCCCCAACATTGATTTAGCCCGGGACAAAATAACTGTTCATGTATGGGGGTCAGTCGGTATGTCTTCCTTCCTAGGCCCACACAACAATTCCGGAAATTCTGTGGTTTGGAGGAGTCTTCCGAGTAGCCCTCCATACCTCTCCATGCCTACTCTTGTCACGATCCTGACAGTGTCTTCTAAATGCTAACATAGTAGGTATGCAGTGGCTACTCCCGGCTCTGCCGATCCGGCACAGTAGTTCTGGAAACATCCATGGCAGTTTAAGACATTGAAAGGTCTTAGTAGTAGACTAGTTTCAAGTTTGTAGGTACAGTCGCAACGACTAGTGTTCAACCACAGGTATTAAAATCCGGAATTATTTTCTCATCCACTCAGTCTTACTTGACTGTCACTACTCATTATCCCTATTGCCATTCACTGACGTCAATTATCCTCTCCTACCTCCATGTGTTCAGCTATCCTTCTTCCATGGATCCTGGTTCGGTCTGTGGCCAAAATGTCAGTCTGTGGCATTACCATGAGGTCTAGTTCTGCGTCGTCTGATTATGTCCTGTATGCTCTAATGATGCGTGTACCTTGCGTTGCTGCCAAATAAAGGTTTTCCGGTTTTTATCAGTGACGACGGCTCATATGCTCCACTGGAGTGGCGTACCTATATTAGTTGACTGTTCACCACAGTTCCCACAATAGCTGGTACATGCAGGTACCTACAGCGTACACCATACACGTTAGTCATAACATTATTGTTTTAATAATATTTATCCTTATTAATCCTTCGATTATGTTGATCAGATATTGATACTACACTTCTTATAATATTCCCTCTTTAATTGTCAACTAATCATCACTTTTTGATTCTTTTAGTTTATTCACTATCGTTTGACCTTCCGGCTTTCTGGGTGCCTATTTCTATTTAAAAGCTATCTTGAATATAATTTATCCTTCAAAATGTCTACAATATTTTTTTTTTATTGAGCCCAGCAAGTGTTATAGCTATTGTAGAGATTATGGATTATGGTTAGTAGGGTATTAGTAGGGTACGGCAAAGCCCCCCACACCACCCAATTACTCTTTATTAAATAAATATACTATATTTATAAGATGATTTAAAATATTTGAGTTTTTAATTATTAAATAATAATATGTACAAAACAAAATTAAAAGAAGCGAGTATGCCACTCTGCTGTACAGTAGGTTACAAGTGAGTCAATTTATAATGGATTGTATAAAACTTGAATTAAATGATATAATATCATTGTATAAGAAAAACGATTCTAAGCGGAGACGCGCGGTTTGTCAGTCTAGATATTTTATACTGTTATTATTTATTATAATCGGTAAGTTGAATTAATATTGAAATATATTTATTTTTTTATTCATTTCTACGGTTAGGTTAGTAATCCCATTTTTAGCGGTTTTTTGTAATTTTTTTGGTGGTTTTCCCCGATGCATTAAATAACTATTGTGAAAATCAAAAAATGACCTCCCTAAAGTACCATCTTCATCCAATTTGCTAAAAGATGAGATATCGAAATTTAAATCGAAGCACTCCTTCTGGTAGTAATTTTGCATACAGAATAAAAAAAAATAATAAACACCATTGTAAAACCACTAGCGACTAGCCTCATCGCTCCGCTCAGAATCTAATATAGTTATGTTACTTATAACTTTTATAAAAATATATCCTAAAATACATTACTTCATTCATTGTTGATCTTAGATAAATTTTCGACCTTTTTAAGGTTGAAAAAGATCTCTCTGGAGTGGCTGTAGATACTGGCAATGTATAAAACTACAAAATATTTGAATTAAAAAATGAACTCGGTATTTTTCAACCATTTTCGGTACTAAACTGATAACAAAAATAATCACGATATCAATTGAAAATGTTGATAACTGAAGCTTAGAAAATTTTTTACAAAATCCTTCGTATCTAAAATTTGTTTTTCTTAATCATGCAAAAACACAATATTTAACATGTACGAGACACGAGTCAATGGGGGAGGGGGGTCCGGACCACATAGACCCCCCCACCCCAGTAAATACGCCACTAAGCTACATGTGTATGAAAAAGTTTTTGCTACTACGAACTCGGGTGGTCACCCATCCGGGAACTAGTAGCAGTGGACGTTACTTACTCTCAGTCACATTATGTAACTGATAGCAGCCAACGCGCTGCTCCGCACCACACAATAATTTTATAAACAGTTAAAACCAATTTTGGTCAATTATCATAACATTCTTTCTTTTTATCTTTATTCTAATATATTTTATCATAATTTGTTACAACTTTAGGCTTTAATTAATTTTTCTAGTATAGGTAGGTACCTCTTAATTCTCTACTCTGCAATATTTGTACAGAACTATATAGCTGTATCCTATCAGGGTTCAGGATTGTATATATTGTGTTCCTGTAATTTAATAAAAAAAAGTTCCATGCCCAATTCAGTACCTAAATTTACTTTTCTCTGAGTATATTATAGAGTCTACTCTATAATAGTTAGTTACTATCTATAATAGGTAGTTGGTGGTTGACCATATAAACCGAAATTAGTTAGTTATTATAAATTGGAATTAGGACCAGACCCATTTTGCCCATATTAAGTGGATGACCACATTAACCGGTACCCACATTAGGCGGAATCCACTGTATTGTGTATTCAGGTATACAGTAGATATAGTACGGTACCTATAGTAAGCCAGCGAGTACAACATCTTGTATAAACTAGGCATATAAAAAAATATTAAACTCAGAAAGATGACTGAACAGCTGCATGGCGTATACGACTATAATATTAGTTATATTGTATAGGTTTACGAAGACCCACAACGTAGATGTATATATACCCTACATCGAAACGGCTGAATAGGTTACCTACCTATAGGTATATATACATATTACATATAGGTGGTGTACCTACTATAAAATATATTACGATTTACGACGGTCGTTGTCGATATATTATATATTAGGTATGCATATATAGACAGAGCTGTATTCAGTATTTCAGTGAGAGGGAGTTCGATAGTAAATAATTAATGTATTACTTATATAATATTATAAGTTACAACCCTTGCATGCGTACACCGCACACGAGTATATATTACACATATGGGGTATTAAATGGCACAAATGCTGGCTGTACACATTTGTTGGACCGCATAGTGCATAGGTACATATTGGAGACTTATTTATAGTCGAGGGAATCGATCAGTTGGCAGTTAAGTTAACCCTAATACTTAATAACCTCTCCTGCACTAGAAAAAGTAAAGTAAACTAAACTAAATAATAAATTATGATAAGTAGGTAGGTACTAACAGTATAATATGAAAATTGTAAATACAGTTTTTGTTATTATAAATCACAAATGAACGATGAAAATTGTCAAAATATAATATTATCAAGGTTGATCTTATCAATACAAGCTATAGTCCGTATATTTCAAAAATACCTATGTACCTACCTATCTAATTGCCGAATGATCTAGCGTTACTGTACATTTGAAAATTCGTCAGGATTTTGGAGGTAGTTACCTACCTATTATACATATACTAAAATATTAATGAAGTAATAAATTAAATAGCTTTCGTGAAAATTAGAATCTGTGTTTTTTTTAAAAATAAATATTTAAAAGATATACATTTTGTTGAGTGTTCACATAGATGATACATGAAGATGAAAGTACATGATTCTTTAAAATAGTTTATCATTAAATACTCCTAACCTCGGATACTACAACTAAGCGTTGACGTTTTTAAAAAATCTTATTTTAGATTCTGAGCAGAACTGCAGAACAAAATAATGTAATGATTATACAATGATGTGTGTTTTTTTTGTCATCAACATTTTAGATTATAAAAATATTCCGATTTTTGAGATCAGCATCTTTTCTGGTAGAAAAGTAATTTATTCTAATTAGTACTTTTAGGAAGTCAAAATTTAAAATTCCAAGTAGTTTAAAAAATCACCAAGAAAAACAAAAAAAAAAGGTGGGTAAGTGCTGTAACAGTAAGTTACAAGTGGGTCACTGTAATGGATGGTGTTAAATTTGATTTCAATGATATAATATCATTGTATAAAAAAAACGATTCTGAGCGAAAACGGCCAGTCAGCCTATGATATTACCAAGTATATATGATAAAACTATAATGATTTTATAAATGCTTATAAAAAAAAATTGTGCCGATGTATTTTTGATATTTTTCAACTACTAGGTGTTGTAACAATATATCAGGAGCCTTGCATTAAATTTTCACACTTTTTATCCAACAAATAACATTTTATTGATATTTATAGAAAAAAAAAATAAAAAAATTGAAAACTGACAATGTCCGTAAACAGCTCAAAAAGTGTCAAATTTTTATCGTATATAGAAAATGCTAATAAAAACATTCAGTGAAATTTTCAAGTATCTACAAGCATAAGTTTTTTAATTACAACAAAATAAGGAAATCGTTACATATGAGAAATCGAGGGAATATCAAATGTTGTAAAAATATGAATTTCAAACGCTCATGAAAATTTAATTTGACTTTCTTGTAGACATTTTTTTTTTTTGATAAAGATAGACAAACTTATGGATAATCTTGTATTACATTTTCAAATTTTAGATTTAAAAATAAAAATTTTTTTGAATTCTCAACTTAAAATAATTTGCTAATTTTCGTGATTTTTCCGTATTTTCTCAAGATTTGAACTTTAAATGCTTATAAATAAAAGCTGTGACCATGGGTTTTTAATTTTTTTCATCTGCCTTTGAAACAATAACCTTGGAACCTTCTATTAAATTTTCAAGCTTTTTTACTCAACAGATAAAATTTTATTGATATTTATAGAAAAAAAAACTAAAAAAATTGAAAACTGCCAATGTCCGTAAACAGCTCAAAAAGAGTCAGAATATTTTCAAAATTTTATGGTGTATAGAAAATGCTAATATAAACATTCAGTCAAAATGTCATGTACCTACAGTCATTTGTTTTAGAGTTGCACCAAAAACCAAAATCTACTGGAAAAATTTTACTTTTGACCCCCCTCCCCCCCTAAGTACCAACTAGATTCACAATCACATTCCTATCAGAAAAGATACTGTTGAAGAAAATCCAAGCACGTTTACTGTACTAAAGGTGATGACAGACACAAAAAAAAAACACTCATCATTGTAAAACCAATACATACATCGTTCCAAATGTTTTGGAACACAATGTTTTAAATCTAAAACATGAAAAAAATTAAAAAAATTGTGTAACTCAACAACTAATACCCGTAATAAATAAATTTAAAATGTTCTCCAAATATCAATGAATGCCTTGAATGGTAACATTTTTGAAATATTTTGACTATTTTTGAGCTAGTTATAACTTATAACCTAGAGAAATTGTTCGAAATTGATAATTTTTTTAAAATTATTCTCGATAAAAATTTTTTCACTTAATAAAAAGCTTAAAAATGTAATGTAGGGTTCCTTAATATAGGTTGCATTAATGGCGGTTAAAAAATATTAAAGATATACATAATATACACGATTATTTTTTATATGCAGTTAAAGCTCAAATTTTAACAAAATTCATAAAAATTTAGAAATTTTCAAACTATATTTCAGTTTGAAATTCATAAAAGTTTTTCTTTTCATAGCTAACATTAGACATTTTATTAGAATATTCCCCACTAATATTTCTACATAATATTACAAATAATATTTAGCGATCGAATTCCTATCAATCAATTTTGATATTTTATTGTATTTCCAAAACGAATAACCATATACTCTTAAAATTTATAATAGAATTTGCCATACGTCATTGTAAAATTGTCAAACTATTTTTTCTCTTTTTGAGTTATTTAGAGCCATGATAACTTTTCAGATTTTGTAAAATGATTTTTCAGTAAGAAATTCTTAAACTTTTAATAGAAAATTCCCAAAATGTTTCTTCTACTTCTATAAAAGAGAAAAAGTTCACCGAAAAGTTACGCTATAAATAGCGATGAGATATTTTTTGATGTAAATTTATTTTTTTATTTTTTAACTTTTAAATATCCAACCCATATACCTACGCTTAATAACCTCTGCCCCTTGGTATGTAACCAACAAAAACTTTAATATTCCAACCCTCAACGCCAAATCCCATTACATAAAATTCCACTCAAAACTTTGCGCTCATTCAAATTCACTAATTTAAATCTATCCACTACCTCACTCATTCCTAGAAGGTTAAAAAGAAAATTGCCAAAAGACCTGCTCAATGCTTTTAAAAAAAAAAATGATTAACTAACGAAAGACTAAAAAAAAAAAAACCTAATTTCTGGTCAGGTGGCACTGCTGGGAGATTTCCTATTTTTATTAATATTATTTTATGTCATCATACTTACTTATTATACCCTGTCTGTTGTATAGATTGTAAATAGGTATACTATTTTAAAAAAAAAATTTTTTAAATTTGATTGTTTATACAAGTAGGTATGATACCCGCTAGGTTTGCCTGACACAACGTCTATAGATATAATATATGCGCAGAATCGTTTTTGGTATACAATGATTTATGAATTCAAATATAGGCAACACATCCATTACAACGACATACTCGACAACTACTGCCACAGAGTCGTACTTTATCCCGGTTATTTTGAATACTGCGATTTTAGATTCTGAGCGCTCCGATAAATGTATTGTTTTTACAATAATGAGTTTTTTGAATTTTTTTATTTGTGTATGTACACGATAAGCAGTCGAAATAGGTAATGCTTTGATTTTCAACTTCAGTATCTTGTTCGATGGGAAATGAATTGTGTTGGTGCATTGGGAAGGTCAACATTTAAAATTAAAAACAACAAAAAAAAATAATTAAGGAAAAATGGGAATTTTTATGCAAAATCAGTTTTGAACGTTTAAATTAGCATTTTCTATACACCATAAAATTAAAATAATATTTTTACGTGTTTTAAACTGTAACGTACATCTTCAGTTTCCAATTATTAGATTCCTAGCGGAGCGATGAATATATTGATTTTTCAATGATATGTGTTATATTTTAGATTCTTAGCACAGCGATAAATGTATTGATTTTACAATGTTTTATTTTTATTTGTCTTTGTACACGATACCTAGTCGATAACTGATAAGTACCTAGTCGAAATAATGCTTCGATTTTCAACTTCAGTATCTTGTTCATATAATATAGTTGGTGCATTGCGGAATTCAAAATTTAAATTGCCCAGTAGTCAGATCATCCGAAGTTGGAGTCGCCCATTATTGGGTAAGATTTTACTATTTTAGTCCATTGTTAAATTATTTGTAATTTGTGTTTCAATACAAAAATTAAAAAAATCAAAAAAAGTAGGTATAACAAAAATACACGTCTATCTTTTTTTAAAATGTGATATTTATTTAAATATTTAACTAATAACAAACAATCAAATAAGATTAAATAATAACCAAGATTTAGAGAAGATCGTCTCTACAGAATATCTTCTCTACATTGTGTAGCTAACTATAAAAGCACCATAAAGCTCTTATCACTAGTTTCAGGCACGAATCTAGAAATTTGTGATGGGAGGGAGGTTACATTTTTGCTCTAAGAAAGATAACAAATAGGTACCAATGATTTTAGAAGGCACATAATAGGTATTATTTTATTATACAGGTCAAGGTTTCTCAAACTGTGGTCCATGGATCCCTAGGGGTCTGCATAAGTCCGAATTAAGGGGAGGGGGTCAGGAGGCATGGCCTTGGGCCCACAAAGAATATCAAACAATAGTAGGTCCTTGGCAGATAATACATTTCTTAAAATTTTTAATCTTATTTCTATAACCAATGGCAACTATATACATAAAATTAAATTGGATTTTTGTGAGTAAAAATTATTTTTATGTGTGTGACCCAAAATTAGCATATCCATAGGCCTGTTAAAAAAAACACTCATGCAAATCAAAATGTCCAAGATTATCCCAAATATAAAAATGCTTTGTTTTAAATATACAAAAGTATAATACATTATTACATAGGTAACACGAGGAAAAAGGAGAGGGGTAAAGTCCCTTATTAACCACTCATGGATCCTTGCCTGATCAGTTTACATTACATCTTATTTTAACATTAGGTAGTTAACTTTTTAACTATAATTTATTAAACATATTATTATATTATAAATTTAATTTGTGAATTGTGTCTACACTAAAAAGCATGCCAAAATCAAATGTCTCTTGTTGATGAGTCCTTTTCCAATGAGCAGCTAAGCGATTCTTTTTACGAAATCTTTTGAAACACATATTGCAAGTAAAATTTGGTTTCAAATGAATAGCTTTATGTAATTCGTAATGATTTTTACGAACAAATTTTTTTTGACATATTTCACATTCATACCTTAAAATAACAAAAAGATTGAAACAAAATACTTTATAACCACATATTATCACATACGTTTAGTAAATTTTATAGTTTCTATAGATGAATAATCTTACCGATAAATATTATCATGTTTTTCAGCGATGTGATATCGAAGACTAACACGGTTGTAAAATGATAAATTACAAGAATCTCGAGGACAACTCACACGTTTGATTTCTTTTTTTTTAATATCCTGCGAACAAAAAATAAATTAATAGAAAAATTAAACAATTTTATGCACAATTATAGCCATAAATTGTATTGTTTTAAAATACAATTTTGGTTCACTATAGGCATTAACCATCATTAATCATCAAAACAAATAGTGCGCTGACATCCTCTTAAAAATATTGTGTACATTACCCGTATCTACCAGTACTCCTGAACGTATGTTTTCAGCTCTAAAGAGTTAAAACAAAACCTACAGAATACTATGACTGAAGTAAGTAGCTCTTAAACTTTGATTTATATTTCAAATTAATAATACTAACAATTTAAATCATTTTCAGGATAGGTTAAATGGGTTAAGTATGTTGGCGGTCCATAGATACATTAAAGTTAATCCTGAAAATGCATTAGATGATATTTCTAAAAGAGCAAGGAAATAAGATCTAGTTTTCTAAAATTATTCAAGCTATCTAAATACCATAATACTTAAATTTTATATTGTATAATAGTTATAAAATATATAATTTTATATTAACTTGTATTTTTTAATCAACTATAATTTAAAATTTTTTTTTTGTTCTGGTGGGCGGTGGTGTAGGTTACTGTATGAGGTGTACAGATTTTTCTAAAACGTATATAATCCCCCCCCCCCTCTAATTATATTTATAGAAAAAAAAACTAAAAAAATTCAGTAAAATTTTCATGCATCTACAGTTATTCATTTTTGAATAACAATAAAATAAGAAAATCGTTACATATGAGAAATCGAGGGAATATCAAATGTTGTAAAAATATGAACTTCAAACGCTCATTAAAAATTTAATTTGATTTGCTTGTAGAAATTTTTTTTTTTTGATAAAAGTAGACAAACCTTGATTAAAAAAAAAAAAACATTTTTATGAATTCTCAACTCAAAATAATTTGCTAATTTTCGTGATTTTCCATATTTTGTCAAGATTTGAACTTTAAATGCTTATAAAAAAAACTGTGACTAAGGATTTTTAAAAAATTTTAAATGTCACTGTAACAATATAGTAGAAGTGTTGTATTACATTTTCAAGCATTTTTACTCAACAAATTAAGTTTTATTGACATTCATAAAAATAAAAACTAATAAAATTGGAAAATTAAATGTCCCTAAACAGTTCAAAACAAATCAAAATATTTCGAAAATTTTATGATTTATAGAAAATGCGAATATAAACAACCAGTTAAAATTTCAATATTGATTTTGTCAAAAACCAGTTTTGTGTGAAAATTCTCGTTTTCCCTTAATTTTTATGTTGTTTTTCCTGGCACTTTTGATAACTATTCATATATTTTAAATTTTGACCTCCCCAATGCACCAACTAGATTCACTTTCCCATCAAACAAGATACTGTTGAAGAAAAATCGAAGCAGTTTTACTGCCCAAATCCATGATGACAGACAAAAAATAAAAAAAAATACACATCATTGTAAAATCAATACATTCATCGTTTCACTCAGAATCTAAAATAATGACTTACAACAGTTAAATATTTTACAGAGCCCCAAGGATTTTAATACACATCAAATTTTGCTTACCTTAGCACTTAACAGAGTTGTATTATTATTTTACATTTTAAAGATATATCATCATGTACAGAAAAATATTACGGAATTCAAGAACTAATACATTAAAAGATTGTTTTTTCAAATGTTGATGTTTTGCATACGTACTTCCCAGATATTTTAATTATTTTTTTTCCTTAATAAAAGCTATTAAGTTAAGAATTAAAAAAAGTTAAGTTCCAAGAATTAAAAACCATCTCACAGCTACCTATATGTGTGTAATTTCTATAATTATTCTACTAAAAGGATTAAATTCATAATGTTACTAACTTTTAAATGTTTAAATTATTTTCTTTAAATAGAAATATTTCATACCTTTGGATGTGATTGCATGTGTACATGTAACATAACGTCATTATCAAAACGCAAGGGACACTGTCGGCATTTAAATTTTGGTAAACGTTTAGGCCCATGAACTCGAACAATGTGTTTTTGTAAGTAATTAGGAAAATCAAATGATTTTCCACATTCTGAACAAATTACACTTCTAACATATAAATTAAGTATTTTAGTTTTGTAATGACTTCATCTAATTAAAGACAAGATTTAAATTGTGATTTACCTTTCCTTTGCTTCGTGTAATCGTTTAATATGCCTATTTAACAGTTGGATCGTAGAAAATTCCTTATCACATTCAAAAGTTGGACATTTAAACATACAAAATGGATGTTCCTGTTTTCTATGTGCAAGGAAACATCTTTTTTTCTTAAACTCTGTTTGACATACATCACAGTTGAATCCACTTGTATTCTAAAAATATGAAATATGATTTAAAATGTATTAAAGTTTGATCAAATATTTTGTACAGTTGTAATAGGTTGTACATCTAGTTGATAGAACATGTCCCTTATTTAAGCTTTTAGTTTATAGAGCTTATTATTATTAGCATAAAATAATGATAATTCACAAGGTTGGGTTTTAAATGACACACAATTGCATGTAATATTTATCGCATGTCTTATTATACAAATTATGTATGAATGCAGCAGTTCTCAAACTATGTTCCATGGAGCCCCAGGGATCAGCAAGAGTAATCTAGAGGTTCCGTGAATATATGGGCCAGAGAGAGAAACCCAATAGTGCGCTGACATCATCTTAATGTCTTTGTAGACTAATTTGTCATTCTCAAATCTAATGATAGTTTTTCTACAAAAAATGGGTTAATAATTGACTATTCCATAAAATTATTATAATAATTTGTGAGGTATTTGACAATAGGAGGTTACAGCAGATATAAGATAAATTAATACATTCATCGCTCCGCTCAGAATCTAAAAAACCAAAATAATATACTTTATTGCAAGACAAATAAACAGACTAAAACCAATAAAAAAAATTAAAGTATGTAAAATTCTTCTATGTAATAACTATGACTGTCTATTTAATACTTTAAATACAACAAAACCAGACCTAAATTAACTTAACTTATCCTGCTTTTTACTGTGTTACTACTACATTCTAGATGCTTTTCTTAAGTCTAAATAAATTTTTATGAAACTTATTTAAAGGTTTCCCATGGAGTTTAAAATGGATAATTTTTATTCTTAGTTAAACATAGTACAAGCACAGTCAATATATTTATGTAACCAAATGTTCTTAATATTTCCAGATAACAATATAGTTGTGTGCAGCAATAATTGTGCTGCATACAGTCAGTACACATACCTGATCTGGGTGTACTTTCATATGATAATTTAAATATTGCTGAGTAGAAAATCGTTTACTGCACAATGTACATTCATATTGTGCTTCTTGATGAGTTTTCATATGGAACTCTAATTTTCCTTTAGTAGCATATTTTTTATTGCAAACATAACACAAATATGAATAGTCACCTGGAAATTGTAAATAAATTAGTAATTACACAAAATTGCAGTCTTTAGAAGACAAAGACTTTTTACTTATAAAAATATTTAATTATTTAAAATTATTATTGCAATAAATAACAAGTTTAAAAAATAAAAATTAATTTTATGAAAAACAACCAGTATGTTTAGTTAAGTGTATATCTCTTGTGGCTTTCTGAGTAAACTGCCGATCACAGTACAAACATGCGTAAGGTTTGATGTTTTCATGGATCAACATATGTAGGCGTAAATTACTTTTTTTACAGAATGATTTATTACAGTAAGCTAAAAAAATAAAACAAAGTTTTGATTACATTTACAAAAAACAATTTTTTTTCCATCACTAATTAAATATAAAGTATACATATTATACAATTTCAGAACAAAATATTTAAAATAAGAACATCACAGATCATGTAAATTATTTTATCTGATAGGTACTTGGTATTGATTTATAATATAATTTTATATCAATGGTTATGTAGCGGAGCACATATGTGTGACACCATTACATGATATACTGTAAAGTATAAGTATAAATGAAAGGGTGGAAATCCAAAACGTACTATTGCCAAAATACTGATTTTTCAGGAAAAGCGATTTTCTGTATCTTAGCATTTCCAATAAAAACAAACCAATTATAACCACACAAATCATTTTGAAGAAAAGATTTTTTTTTTAAACTATTTAATAGTATATTATTTATATTTAAAATAATTCAAATGTGTTAAATATTCTAGTTATATTTTTAATTTAATTTAAAACTTACTTGAAAATTTTAAAATTACATTTTAGTACGTTTTGGAATAACATTTTTACTTTTCTATATATAGGTGTGCTTACAACATGGGTTTTTACGTTTTGACATAACATAAAAAAAAGTATGTTTTGGAAATAGTTGGTTTTGATATAGTTAACGATTTATTCCTATTCCTTTAACATTGACAATAGTACGTTTTGCTGTAAAACTGGAAAAAGTATGTTTTGATTTTCTAAATATCATTTTTACTTGTGGAAAAGATTCGTTTTGGATTAACCAGTCATTTTGAATTGCAGATTTGACTAGGAAATAATAAGTTTTGATCTATTCTGACGACGCTAATTGATGTATCGATATTTATTCCATAAGAATCGATAACTAACTTGATTTTGTCAATTTTGGCAATAATTAGTTTTGGATTTCCACCCCTCAAATATGAATAATCATAATAAGGAAGAAGGCTTATATAGGTAGTATAGTTATCCGGGTACACATATCCACAAATAATTGTTAGCATATTTATTCGATATTTTGTATTTAATGAGTTTATTTGTCTTTCCTGAAGCTTCCGAGTTACGGTTAAAATATAATTCATAGGGCCCTCCAAATATACATCATTCAAAATTAGTTAATAAGGACAAGCAAGCAATTAAACTCATAGTATGATTGTTGCTATCCATAAATATATTATATGTATGTTATATATTATGTTAAATTATTTATAGCTATTTATAACTCATTAAAGAGTAAAATATATAATTACCACAAGTTAAATGTAGATTTGTGAATTTTGATTTGAGTTGATGTGTTTTTAAATGTTCTTCTAACTCTTCAAAAGACTCGAGTTGGTGTTTACATTTTTGGCATGGAAATAAATTTTCAACTGGAAATCATTTTATATGTCCATACTAATTAATAATAAAAAAAGTTAACGGAATAATGATAATTTATTATACATGACATAATATAACTTACTTTGATTAATCTCATGAGGAAAACATGATGAATTTGAACTGATGTCTTGTATAATATCTGGTTCCTCTTCCTTTCTATATAATTTTATATTTGGTGTTTGAGGACCTTTTTCATCCTTAAAAAATTGAATTAACTGTCAATTTCAATAATTTTATATACATATATAAAATATATATATATATTAATATATTATATATGTCACCATGTTTGTCTGATCCAGATCATAATTAGATTCTTGAAAAACATTCCAAGGTTCTGAAGATGGGCTTCCATAATCTCCAAAAGAAGGAGCAACAAAATCTGTAGGCAGTCTTTGATCATCGTCTATTTCAAATCCGTCTTTAGAATTACTATCTTGTATGGGTCTCAATCCAACACTCCATAAAATCGGACTCACTGGATTTCGAAAACCTAGCACAGAGTCTATTTTTTCTTTAATAAGTGGTGTGATGTAATCGGTGCCATTCATGTTGAGATCTATATTATTAGGTGTCATTGGTGGTTCTATTACATTGCCAAGAGAAGCTAAATCTTCTGCTTTCCATTCCGTACATACATTTTGTAACCATTTCTATAAAATAAGCATATAAAATCAATATTTTTTTTTTAATAACCATATTCATATATAAAAACATACCTTCAATTCATCAATTGATGATTGAATTCTTTTAAGGAACTGCTCATGCTGCGAGTTGAGATTTATGGCAGAATGCATGAATGTAAAAGAATCCAAGACTCCAACTTCAGTCATCTAAAATAATAATAATTTTAAATCACACAAAATGTTTTTGGTCATGCTCTATATTATGGATTCTATAATAACTAAGACTCAGATAATTATGCACTTAAATATATGAATATGTATGTATTTATGCACCAACATTGTCCGTATATACTATTAAAATTGTAAAAGACCTACTTATAAATATATTAATATTAGCACAAATAAAAATTGTATTTACTAATTATGATAATAAAACAAGGATCAAAATTCAAAAGTAATACAATAAACATATTTATATTTTAATTCTAAATACACATACAGAATTATTATCATATTGCTACTGTACTATTAAATTTATAAATATTCAATATCTATATTAAGTATGTAAACATACAGTACAAAATGTGTAAATATTTGAAAATGTTTATTTATAATAATTATAGTACCTAGGTTAAAATTAAATTTTTGAAATATGATTTTGAACTTTGCATTGAAAACTTAAAACTTTTAAATAGTTTTTATAATACCAGATAACTACTCATTTAGATTTATTTCAGCTTATTTTACAATTTTAAATCTAAATATTAGGTATTCACTATTCACCATAACTTTCTTTATAATATGTTAGATACTTATTTACTTGTTTACAATTTAGTTTAAGATTATTAAATGTATATATCAACAGAGAAGTTAGATAATATAACTTTAACTAACGCACTACTAAAATAATGTTTTATTAATACCACATATAAATTGTAGTTTGATATCAGTCTAAAATAAAATATTATTTCAGCTACATATGTGTGGGATACCTCTCAACAAAAAATTATTTAAGTTAACTACACTTACAAAGTTTAATAGTTTATTAAACAAATCAAGTAGATCTGAAATCATTTCCACGTACATTATGATATTATAATCGACCACTAATTAACATTAATGTATTATACAATTATAGCAGTACAATGTTATTATTATGAATTAACAATAGGTATTAGGTATTAGCACAGAATAGATGAAATTTCATATAATATTATAAATTTTATCTATTCTGTGCTGGTATAGGCAATGTCTGTGAAGTTAGCTCCCGGACGTTTAGCGTTTATCAATTCTGATAAGGAAGGTAACCGTGTCCCTGCATACTCTATTGCCTATTCTTGTCTTACAAGGAGTTTTAATAAAAATATTTATTTTTCAGATATAATTCAAGATGGATGAATAATAAATATTATTATTATTGAAATTATAATATTATTAAATATTAATAAGTTATATTAATGCAATTAAGACAAATAGAATCTATTATGCACGTTTTTTAACAACCAAATTTCAAAAAAATGATTAAGATTAGAAAATATAACATGGTGAAACATTTTAAAGTATTTTACTATTCCGAAGTAGTACCAATAATACCATAAAAAATTATTATTTTACAAATATCACCTAATATACACCTTATAATGTTAATTTAGGTATCAATAGAGTGCAGTAATAACGGGATGATAAAAATATTGAAAAATATTGTATGAAAATAAAAATACAAATCCCTATACAATTATTAAAAACAAGTGATTAGATCGTCTTCAGGTGCAATAAAAATAGTCAATTCAAATCAGCTATACGGACAAAGTTTATATTATCCAGAAACAACCCACCAACGATCTATAATATTCTACAAAACTAATTTAACATTTTGGTAAACAGGGTCAACAATGGGGAATGAGCTTAAACTTAGTTATCTAAATGTCACCCAGTATAATTAAATCATACTATAAGTACCAATAAACTTGATTCTATTTATTTATGTGTTAAAGACCTCGCATTATGATCATAAATTATCACACTATTACAAATAGGCAATAGCTTTTAAAAAATTACCTTTAGTAGGTATTCTTGGAATCACTTAATAACAAACCTTCTTTATTTCAATTATTTTTCCCAATACTACCAATACACGTAAAGTAGCGGCTATATCATTACTTGTTCACTATCCTAATAAAAGGAAATTACAAATAACAATCCTCCTTAATAATTAGAAGTTGCATGAAGCATAGAAGCATGAACACCAAAATTAATTTATAGTTTATTTTTAATTGAAAAGGCATCAGATAAAGATTCCACATTTGCACTTTTCTAAGAGAGCACACGGTAGACTTGAGCTCTAAAAAATGAATACGATATCAACCATCCGATGTTTACGAATTACGATTTATGCTGCTGCGAGGTGTACTTGTGACGGCTTTTTCAAAACGAACTAAATGTATACATTCAAAACCTTTTGTACTTGAAAGGGTAACCACCATAGATTCAAAATTATAAGTATATTTTTAAGGCTTTTTTGGCGTGGATTCCAAATATATATGTTTTCAAAACCATTTTTAATCGAAAGGGCATTGAATAAAGATTCAAAATATGTACTACCCAAGTGCGGCACTCGGTGGACTTGAGCTCCAGAAAAAAAATACGATTTTAACTATACGATGTTTACGATACTGCCATATTTCGGCTACGCGGTGTACTTAGGAGCGATTTTTCGGCATGAACACTAAAAATTATGTTTTCAAAACCATTTTTAATCGAAAGGGCATTTAATAAAGATAAATTATGTTGAACATATTACATATAAGGTCATAATAATATAATATATCTACATATTTTTTGATTATTAGTTATTACAATAATTGTCATGTGTATTTTTAACATAATACTGGTCATTGCAATTTGTATGATTTCTTTGAACGATTATTATTTTTATTTTTAAGTTTTTATATTTTATGGCATATACTTATTTAATAAGGTTAATTATTATTATACAATTATGATTTTTTGTTTTATAATAATCTGTATAGTGTAGGTTACTTTATTTTTTTCACTGGTGGTGTTTACATGAACTCAATTTTACCTTTTTTTAATTTCCTGGCGGTGTTTATAGGTACTAAAAAAAGGTTCCCATGGCGGAGTTTACATGCGTCCATTCTATAGTATATTACCATATTTGTATTCTGTGTCGTTGTACGTTTAATCATTTATTAGAAAATTTAACTTAATATTGGATTATACATTAATTATATACAATAAGATGCAAGAACACTGCATTATTTAATTAAAATGCAAACAATGATATTTGTTTCTATGTATTATGCAGTTATATATCCGTTTAATTATACTGGCAATGATGACTAGGTGATACTCTGCCCATTTGTGGTTAATATACTAAAATATGTATTTACTGATAAAATAATCTAACAGATATAATATTCTATAAGACTATAGTTGTATACATTTATTCATTGTTAATTAAAATATTATTTATATTATGTATATAGAATTATAGAAAAATATTGAAGTACATAAATAGCATTACAAAATGAAATATCTCTATTTTGCGTACACAAACATATTTCAGTTTTAATAGTTTAATTATTAGTTTACATTTTAATACTAACTAATACTTAATCTTATATTTACAATGGTGGATTAGAACTTTTACTCAGTCCAATAAACATGTATGATTTGTATCTTTTTAATTTCTAGATTAGAAACAATATTTAATTATAAAACGTGTATTCCTTATTTTTAACAGCAAATAACAACTAGTAACATTAAAAAGAAAAAAAAACAATTATAATATAATTCTTATGTTTATGTATCAACCCTAAATAAATAATTAGATTTTACTTATAAGTTCATGTAGGTATATTAAATTATAATACAATTAAACTCAATCGGCATAGTAGTCAGTAGATACATAAAAATAATATAATATAGGCTATAGGTAGCTGATAACATACAACTACGAAATAACATTGTAAATATAAACAAATATACATATATTTGTTTTTCTTATGCATTATATTACAGATTTGTTTTGACATTGAAAAGTGTAAAACTGCAAACCATTTAGGTATAATAATAATTATCATAAACTATTTAAAATGTAATACGTTATTGAATTATTGTAATAGTATAATGTATAATGTATAAATCGTGTACCTATAATATAAAAATTCTGCGATTCCTGGAAAAAAAGAAACAAATACAAATAGATTAAAATCTGAGTTTTAGAACTTTTTTTTATAAATCCTTAACTAAAATTATATTTAAATTTTTTTTTACGCCATCACACCTATTTTAAACCATAAAATGTCAGGTTTTGCACAGACGAACAGTTTTGTCGGAACTCGTAAGTCATTAGCCTTATCGGCAGTGATGTATTGCTAAAATAAACAGTGGGCCTTATTCAAGTAGATTTATATAATGGAGGGATCCAGGTAGGATCAAAAAAAAATTTTCACGCTTCGCTCGAACTATGAGTTTTATTTATCTTTTTACAATATACTAAATTAAAAACAAAAAATTAATAGTCTAATATGACAAATATTTTACATTTTTTTTTTTAATTTGCTTAAAGTATTTTCCAAAGGTTTGATTTGTTTTCACTATTTGCAACGATAGCTGGTCGACATAATTTGGTTCTAGTGTCTTCTGCAGATCTATGACTAACCATCCACGATTTCACATAGTCTTTGGGGTCCCATTTTTCTAATGGAGAACCATTAATATTAATAAACATTAAGTTGGAAATATTCTTCATGGTAAGCCTTGCTCTTAGTTTAGTACATATGTTGTTCATTAAGCTGAACCCTCTTTCACATTCCGCTGTTGAAACAGGAAATGTTTTATAAAAATTATCAAATTCTGGCATAATGTCTTTTGGTAAAACTGTTGGATCATGAATTAGTTGCCTGATTCCATTTATTGCATTTTCCTGGTTGAGCATAAAGCGCTTACATAGACGTTTAACCTCGGTTTCTCTAAATCGTATGTCAATATTTTCTGGCCAGTTGGTTATATCCATTAATTGCATATCTTGAATAATCATATCATCTTGTTTATTATCGAGCAATCTAGATTTTAAGTTGTTTATTAGACTAGTAAGAAATTAATTTTAATTATTTTTGTATTGGTGAAAAGCTGAATATTTTTGAACTTCATAGTATCTTCAATTTTTAAAACTTCAGACATATGTTCCCCTGGTACATTTTTAAAAGAATCTAATACCCTAATTGTTCTATTTATATGTTTTTGACCAATAATGAGTGTTGTGGAACGATCTTGTAGTTGTTTTGACAAAATAGTTAATTCTTGAAGACAGTCACACATCAGAGCTAAGTCGGTCAAAAATTCTGGACTAGCTAATCTTACTTTTAAACCTCGATACTTTTTTCTTGCTTTAGAGTCTTTATGAGTATCTTCTGATACCTCAGAAAAATGTTTGCATAAAGCCGGGAACATTCTCCAAACAACATTGACAGCTTTCCAGCTGCTAGCTACCCAACGAACATCTAGAACGCGTCCCACTTTCAAAAATAATACATCTAGAATAATAATAATAATAATAATAATAATACATCAAAAATACAAAAGTTATACAAATAAGTATAAGTGTATAACAATAACACTATAGTCTATAAGTTATAACTTAATGTAAGGTACGTCAACCTAGGAAAAGAGCCCATAGACTAACATGATGTTAGATCCTTGTTTACCCCTATTCAGAAAACGTTTACATCCACGAAGGTGGGGTAATATCTTGATTATGAATGTTTGATTACAAGCATGAACCATGAACTAAGATAATTATATAATCTTAGTTCATGATTACAAGGCTTATAAGTGATAACCTTGATTTTTAAATGATAATCATTTTTCGTAAAAATATAAAATCTTAGTTACGTCCTATATTACAATTCACGCTCGTCAAGATGTAGGTATTTTACAATAATTTATAAATTATTTAAAATTGCCATATAGGATATACGGTAGATACGGCCTAGTATTATTACTCTATGCGTATACCCGCGTATCATTAATTTGTCATAAGCTATACGCCATGGATTCAATTGGCGTATTCGGTATACGCCGTATACCCCCGTATACCCCCCAATACACCACTGCAGTTATCGATCGTAATATTTTATCTATGTTTGGTATGTTTTAGCCTTTTAGGTATTGATTTGGGAACGTTTAGTGCCTACTTCAGTTGCGAATTTGTAAACGTATCTGTATGTAATCCCGTGTATGTGTTATGTTCGGTTTTTGATTTTAATACAATTTTCAAAACTAAAAATGTAGAGTGCCTGTCTACGGATTACGATACGTCGTGAAGACACAATATAGGTAAGGGCTTTATTGTATTGTGAATTTCTCAGTTGTATTTTCATAATATCTGAAATTTTTGACGACGTATTAAGAGCTTATAGGATAGGTTTCATGGCATATTTTAGAGAAAAACGTATTTAAGGATTACTATACAATATAAATTAGAATAAACTGTAAGTACAGAAATTCAAAGTTAATTATAGAAACACATTCCGTATTTCTAATACATTTATTTTGTATTTTTAATGATGGAATATGTAGTATTAAATATATATATATATATGTATAATAAATTAATATTTTAGTCGTCGTTTTTAATATTAAAGTAATTTTACCTATTATCTCATTGGTTTTTAGCTGGGTAGTTATAAATGTATGCAATATAAAAACGTGAAAATACCTATAGGCTATATAATTCGCTTTTATAGTTGAATTAATAAAAGCTCAATAATTTACCCTAATATTTCAAAAACCACAAAACTGTGTTGGAAAATACGTGTAACATCAATTTAGGACGTTTAAAACAGAAACAATAATTCGTTTACTGTCCTTATTGATATGGTTTCATTTTACAAAACGTAACATTATAATAAATTAAATCACCCATTAAAACAAATTACAAATGGGAATATAAATATAAATTATATAACGTGCCTACTTATGACATATTTTAAACGTCGTCAATGGTACTCATTATTATTGTACAGGTTAAATTATAAAAATAGAATAAAAGCACAAACATTATTTTTATTAATGCTATTTGTAATATTCATAATTATTATTTTATGTTACAAATTATACGTTAATTGCTTATTAATTATTATTAATAAATTATGTTTATTAATATCATATTTTATTTTATTGCAAAGTTATTTGTTTTTCGTTTATTGATTTAAAAAAAATGTGTTTCTGTCATAATATTGGAAAACTGCAGTGATGCATAGAATAAAATATTATAATGTAAAGCTAATAGGTAAGGTATCATAAAGTTACTAGTTACTACACAATATAAATTAGAATAAACTGTAATTAGGTACATAAAATCAAAGTTAATTATGAAATACAGAAATACATTTATTTGATATTTTTAATGATGGAATATGTAGTATTAACTATTAGGTATATTATACTTAGTATGATATTTTAGTAGGTGTTTTTTTAATATTTAAGTAAATTTACCTAATTATCTCGTTGTTTTTTTTCAATATTTTAATTATAAAGGTAGTTATAAGTTGATACAATACAAAAATGTGAAAATTCAAAATACCTAGAACTCCCTTTTATAGTTAAATTGATCATTATAGTTAAATTTCCCTAATATCAAAAACCACAAAAGTGTATTGGAAAATACGCGGAACATCAATTTAGGACGTGTAAAATAAAGATAATAATTCTTTAAGCACCCTAATATTGATACAGCTTCATTTTCCGAAACGTATAACACATTAACCTATGATATATTATAAACGTCTACAATTTTTTTATGGGTGGGGGGGGGGGGGTGTTTCGATCTTCAATACAGTATGATAAAGTAAGCGGCTTTTTAATTATATTATTTTAAACACACGTTTTTTATTGATACTTAAAACATGTATTTTAATCGTTTAAAACAAAATCAATAAGTTTTTTTTTTATATTTTAAATGTGTTTTCAACATAACAACCCTGGGTGCATCATGCGTAGGTAGCGTAAACTATTATATTATCATTGCAGATTACGAAGAGTTCATTGAAGTTTACATAATGTAAAATAAATAATAATTTTAAATCATTTGTCTAGGTACTTACAATTGTTAGGGCAGTACTGCCGGGTATGGCCAAATGCCCTGCAATTATGGCACATAATTGTTGGCCGTCCACGTGCCCATCCACATGCCCGTCCACGGGTATAATTGACGTTAGACCATGATGACCCTGCCGGCGCTGGTTGTGGGCTCGTATTTTGTGTGGCAAATTGTACTATATTGTAATAATAATATAACATTTTTATTTTGAACCTAAATGTTATTACTTATACAATTAAGGACCGTTCTTACAATGTCCAGTTAAGTGTTGGTCAACGATAACCGGCTGATAACAGATTTTTTAACGGCAGAATTCCGCCGGTTCAGTGTCCGTTAACTTTAACCGGATATTGTAAGAACGGCCCTAAGTTTTTAAAATATTATGCTGTTGAAACTAACCGACTGATACAATCGATGTTACGGTGTGCCCTAATGCGTCCAACGCGTTCGAATAAATTGCGTGGACGGTGTGGACGAGTGTTCACCATATCCGCCACGTCCACCACGTCCACCACGTCCGTGGAAATATCCGCCACGCATAATCTCCCCGCGATCACGTACCAGCTGGCCACGACCACGTACAATCCCGCCTTGACCAGGATTATAATTTTGAGGTGAAGGCCGGTGATGATTTCTGCCTCTCGGCCATTTTCCCGCATGTATTGTTTGCGTGGGCCTACAACGTTTTATAAAAGAGCAAAAATTAATATTTAATAACATTTTGTTGTAAAATATATTTCATAATTATAACATTTACATAGGTAAATAAATTTAATTTGATGATCAACTTACATAGATGGGTTGCATACCACTATTTTATACCGCCAAGGTACATTGTCAGCCAACTGTGACCTTACCAGGGACGAAAATGCCGCATAGTGAATCATTTCAGACTTTGGAAATGCCCAAATGAATGAAGCAAGGCCCATCGCCACTGTTTCATTAATTTGGGCTTCCAAAGTCTGAAAAAACCTCACATCATCGCCCTGTATTGCCCATATTACGAAGTTGTCACTGACTCGGACAACCTGTCCTAAGTGCACCGTCGCCCACAACCTGTAAAAATATACATTGAAGTGTAATACAATTTAACTACACATTGAACGTTTTGCATATTGATACACATTTAAGTATAAAAACAATGAAATTACTCTGGCGTTAAAAATTTATTTGCTAAACATTTTTGAAATAACGTGTTTGTCGACGCGCACGTTATTTCGACGGGTAGAATTTTGACTGTGGAATTCGTCGAACCATTAAAAAAATCAATTGGTTTCTCCTCTATTTTGGCTAGATGGTGAGATGGTATCTGAAACTACATAAGTTACATATTTTAATATTTTATATATTGCAGTAGGTATTATGTATATAAATGGTTTAATGGTTAATAAAAATGAAATCTTACGTTTTCGGGATCGCAAACTGTGACTTTTAACTGCAGGCCATCACTACCGTTAAATTATTATTTAATAAATCATGAACCTGGTACCAATTAAGTTCATCTAATTTACAGCCCAGTTTCGGGATAATTAAAGAACTAATCGACAATTCCTTCAATCTATCCCTTAACTGGACCAATGTGGTGGCTAGGGACTGGAGAGTTGGTTTATGGTGGTATAAAACTTTGGTCACCAGGTAAAAAATATAAAAATAATTTTCCTGGTCAACCCTCAGTTCTGCCACCCCACCTACTCTGACCCTTTGGTCCAGGAGGACGCTAACATGACCATAGTTCAGCCTGTAACATAAATCGATTTAAGTATAAATGACCTTAAACAATGAAAATAAGTATTCAGACAACATATTTTTAAATTTTAACTTCTAAATATACATATTTAACTGTTTAGTACGTCATTTATATTTTGAAAAATGACTGTAATAGATATGAAATATGTATATCAAACTTACTTAAACTGCACCGCAACACCCCTACTCATTTGGAAATCTTCCGACACGCAATGTGCTACGGCGAAAGTCCCTGCAGACGTGATCGAATTGA
Organism: Metopolophium dirhodum; assembly: GCF_019925205.1. Classification (NCBI taxonomy): domain Eukaryota; kingdom Metazoa; phylum Arthropoda; class Insecta; order Hemiptera; family Aphididae; genus Metopolophium; species Metopolophium dirhodum. Next base: position 7,461,009 of record NC_083561.1, on the reverse strand, counting down.
ATTCTTCGATAATTGTGTTGGATGACAATACGATTTCAGCCATGCTGCAATACATTTATAGTAACATAAATTACCAATGCCATGGAAACATTAATACATTGAGTAATACAATTATGTATGTATATTTTTTTTTTGTAAGGAAAAAGTGGTGAACGAGCATGCTTGAAAAATCACCAGTAGATATATACAGTGCCGCTGAACTTCAAAAAATTGTTATTAGTCATATAAACCATTTTTGAACAATATTTTACGGTTTACCTATATTTCATTTGAAAAAATTTAACAAAATACTTTTATAAACATAAAAAACAAAAACACCAATGCGTACAAAATACGACGACAAATTATTACGCCATTTGGATAATAATATATTATAACCGTAATAAAAATGCAAATAGAACACTTAAATTGGCACCGAACTTGATACGTTGATGTTTTGATATTTCTCGTCGTTATTACAATGGTCGCGACAACCGTATACTTGTAGAGGCGTAAAGGCCTGAATACGGGACAGTTCTATTAAAAACCGCGGCGCATTTTGTCCCCCCGAAAAAGTATATAGTTGCGCCTACCTTCAAACATATCATAGGTCCTTATCATAGGTTCGACAACTCCGAAGGATTTCTCATAATATAGGCGACCACTACGATTCTGGGGGATCCTATGCATTTTAACGTTGACTGTCCCGTTATGATATCTATAGTGTTTGGTTATATTTTTCGACAGGCTGCAGCTATAATAGTCATGTGAAATACTAAAATATAACTTTGGATTTGTATTAAATATTATTTTGTATAAACTATTCGACAATTTATTCGATTAGGTATATCGACGTTCGTTATACGTTTTACACAATACATAATATTACTATCTACCATCCTTGCACAATGTACAGTTTATATTATTAAACCATATCCTTGCCGTATCCGCCGGTGTTATTTTATGATTTATTAATTATGTAACAGTTTCCGTCGCGTTTAGTGTTTGAAGGTTTAAACACAGTCTATATTATGTTGTTTAAATATTTCTTGGAACAATAATATAAATATACCTATAATAGTCGTGTAACGTTTATACTGCATGTCTGTAGTCAATGTTCATTATCATTATATACTCTGTATAAACGATCAACGAGTCTTTTGTTATTAGTATTTGGTATATGTTATAACGATTTGTAGTCGTTAAATCTGTAAGTTGTACCAATTGATGTATACACTGAATAATATAAAAATAATAAGAAACAATAATTTGTTGTGTTCACGTGTTATTATTATAATAATATATTATTATATGAACAAATAAGTAATATCATAAAAAGATGAAAAATTTAGAAAAAAAGTAATATTATTAAAAAGGGAACAATTTAGAAAAAAAGTAATATTATAAAGAGGAAAAATTTAGAAAAAAAGTAATATTATAAAAAGAGGAAAAATTTAGAAAAAATGTAATATTATAAAAAGGGGAAAAATTTAGAAAAAAAGTAATATTATAAAAAGGGGAAAAATTTAGAAAAAAAGTAATATTTATATTTACATGAAAAAAAGGGCGGGGTCAAAGAATTAAATACACAAAATACTGAAGTAACAATAATTGAAAAATGTAACAATAAAATATAAAAAGAAAAAAAAAACGACGGACAGGAGACACAATAAACGAGGAGGGGAGGGGATACAAGATGGCTATTCGGTGCTGATTTGCAAAGTTTTGGCTACTGGTCACCTCTACAACGTTCTCGCGACCGGTCCCGCGGGTTGACGGGTATCGCGGGCGCGTTTGCTCGGACGCGTGTGACGACCTTGCCCAGCCGGCGAGGCCAGACCGAGTCGGCCGCGGGAGCGATGGACGACGCGGCGACGAGCGGCGGCTAGTGACGATTGACGGTGACGACGACTCGTTGGCGACAGACGGGTTTCGGCACCGCTGCCGCCGTAACGAGTCGCCTTCGCCGTCGTAATCGTCGGTACCGTCGTTGCCAGCGACGGTACTTCTACTAGCCGCCGTGTCGTCGTCATCGTCGTCCATCGTTCCACGCGACCGAAACTGCAGCCGGGCGCTCGCCGAGCCGCCAGAGGGTCTCGCGCGTCAACGACGACCGAGCGCACTACGCCCGCGAACCCGTCGCGCCGTGGGTGGTCGGAGAACGTGCGCGCGTGACATACCGCCGGGCACCGTCCGTGCTCTTTCTCGTATTCCTCACCTCCTTAGCGCCGCCGTCATCCTGTCCGTCGTCCTGTCCTGCCCAAGCACGGGGCTATTGACTGGTTCGTCGCCCGCAACAGCACAGTGTGCAGAAAACCCGTTTCACGCGCTTCCATGCAATAGAAAACCTGCTTCGTCGATGAGGAACGCGTTTCGCCGGCTCAAACTTGTCCGACACGGCGTCTTCTTGCGCTGGGTCGTCCAACCAGGAAGGCTCTTCGGAGTTGACGTCGCTTCCTTCAATCGCATCTTCCATCGTCGCGTCCTCGGGGACCATCGCAGAGTTATCTTCATTATTTGATAATTCTGCGATGGACACCGCTTCGCAAGACAATGCACTTCTGGCCAAGATGGAAATCATTGGCCCCACAAATATAATAAGTACACGATCGTATTCTTCTATCACATCCTCAAAATATAAAAAGTTTCCGTAAACTATGTTCTCTAATATAGCTTCAATATTGTCCATCACAATGGCATTTAATGCATCAGCGTTTTGAATATCGGTGCTGAGGGCCATTCTTTTGAAATTATGTGAAATGTATAAATTTTTGTTTTTGATTTTTTTTTGCGTTTTTTTTTTTTTTTTTTTTTTTTTTTTTTTTTTGATCGTAAGCACGGCAACTATGGCCATTAGCTGTATGGTCTTTTTGGTGTATGGTTTTAGTTAGGTGTATTGTATTGTTGGTAGTAGTAGGGGGGAACACGTGTGTGTTGGGTTTTGGCAGAATTTTCAATTTGGGCACCCGTAGGTATCTGCCATGCCCGGGTGGGGGATGGCGGCACTTGTTCTCCGGACACCGTGACTTGCCCGAAGAAAAATGCCGCCCAGTGGCCGGGAGTCGAACCCGCGACTGCCAGCGCCGCAGTCGACGCGTTAGACCGCTCGGCCACCTCGTCCCCCTTTTGCGTTTTTATACCTACGCAAAGGTTAGAAAAATAATATTACAATAAGGATATATCAATGGTACCATAAATTGATAATTAATATATTTATGTAAAGAGAATTAAAATAAATCGACAGTTAATGGTGGCGAAGTATAAACTGATTCAAAATGTGTAATCGGACGTATGAATAAACATCCAAACGAATATCTCCACGACAGCAAAATAATATAATATTGTTCAAAATTGAAAATATATTATACGGCTAATTTATTTCCAAAGATATTACATAATAATATGTACATTTAAACATTATTCATGTTAACATGAATACTTCTATTGTAGAGGTAATGTAATAATTGGAATACCTTTATTGCTAGTCACAATAATTTGCTTCTAATCACAAAAAATAATTTTCATCCAAATATTTGAAATTAATATTTGAGGATTTAAAATAATGTCATTAGTTTACTCTAATATGGAATTCAAACTCATAATTAATTTATTGACACTCGATCGAGGCATCGAGTACTATAGTCAGCTTGCAACATAAGCACGCAAGGCAATTTTCAAAATATTTAGGTTCATTCTATGCTATTTGCATACCACAAACCGTATTCACTATAAATTCACTAGGTAATAATAACATCTAGTAATATTGTATAAAATAATATTATAATTTATAACATATAAAATTAGTTTATGACAAGAATTAGTTCAACCTGCCGTACTACTGAAAGAAAAATAAATTACTTACAGAAATTCCATATAGCCATATAAGTACCAATATACGTATAATAATAGGTATATTAAAATATGTTTAGGCTGACAGATCGTTTTAAAACAATGATTTATAATTAAATTAAAATTTAACACATCCATTACAACTGAGTTTAATATTATAAAATGACAACAAAATAACTAAAATCGTTATTATTATTATAATAATTATTCTTGGTTACTTGGTAAGTAATTTCGTCCAAATTTGAACATAAAATAACTATATAAAAAAAAAAACTGTGATTTTATATTTTTGAGATTTGTTGGTTACAGAATAACCTACTTACGTGGAAGCTTGTTTTAAATTTTCAATCCTTAGCTATAAAATTTAAAAATTTTATCAATTTTTAACAACAAAATAATTTTTAAATTTTAAATTTGACAAAATTTGTCAAAAAATTCGAACTTCAAATGCTGGTAAGAAAAAATTGTGCGTATTTTTAATATGTGTCAACTGCTATTGTAACAATATATCAGGAGCATTATATTAAATTTTCACGCTATTTGGGCTGGTATTGATATTTATATAAAAAAAAACTAAAATTTTAAATTTATTGTTCGTAAACAGCTCAAAACAGTGAATATGTCATATATCTACAGTAATTTATTTTAGATGTATACCAAAATCCAAAATCGATTTGCTGAAAACCGATTTTGCGTAAAAATTCCCGTTTTTCCCGGTGCTTTGGAAAACTATTGGGAATTTTAAATTTTGACCTCCTCAATGCAACAACAATATTCACTTTCCCATCGAACAAGATACTGAAGTTGAAAATCGAAGCATTATTTGGACTAGTTATCAGGTACACAGACACACAAACAAAAAAAAAAAACAAAACACATATCATTGTAAAATCAATACATTCATCGATCCGCTCAGAATCTAAAATGTTTATTTATGTATAATAAACTATAAATTCCAATGTAGTTGACAGTTTAAAAAATATTTGTTGCATAATTAACAGTTATACTTATACACCATACACCGAATATTATTTTATTATACCATTCTAAATGTATAAAAAAAAATTAAGTACTTATATTATTTATGGTGATTGTATAAAAAAAGTATTGAAACCCTATATAAAAATGTTTGTGCATCGCCCGACGCAGTGGTGTAGCCAAGGGGGGCTAAGGGGGCTATAGCCCCCCAATTTACTGTGTTGACCTTAGAACAGCGTTTCTCAAACTGCAGGTCGTCAGTCAATTTTTGGTGGGTCACGAACAATTTTTTGAATTATACAGATTCCAAGAAATGTATGTTAATTTAATATTAAATATCTATATGTACATAAAAATGAATTGATGTTCTTTAGTCTCGTTAAAATTCGAGAACGGCCGTACCGATTTGAATGAATTTTTTTGTATGCGTTTGGGTGACGCCTCGGATGGTTTAGATTTTCAAATAATCCCCGTAGGTCAAACCAGGGGATATGCTCAAACGGGGATTTAGAGATTTACGGTGAACATTTTTGTACGCTTTGTTTTGATATTATATATGTATCGGTGGTTAATCCGTATAGGTGGAATTAAGTAAAAACGACAAACTTGGTATAACTTTGATACTTTAGAGTTAAATCATACACTTACAGCACGGGGTCCGCGATCTACCGCAGGTAGATTGCCTACCTGATAATATACTACTGCGAATAAGAATTTTTATTCCGGGCAACAGAAAATTTAAGATGAATCTAAAACATCATACACCGAATATTAAATAAGGTATTGAACAAAGTTTGAGACATACACAGTTTGTACATTTAACGGGTAACGAAGTGCACGGGATCAGCTAGTACTTATTAAATATATTATTAGGTATGTTATTAAAAACTGATTTAGAACACTCTTTGTACAATGAAGTACATGATGTACATTCTGAAACTCACGAATTTATTTTCTAAGACTTAGCCCCCCCCCCCTCCTACCTCACACAAATTCCTGGCTACGCCACTGACCCAACGAGCTACCGCACTGGTAATACACGATATAGTTCGTTCGAAAAATCTACTAGTTACCATAGTGGTTATATTAATGTGATTTATGGTAAAAAAAACATTTTATAAATCCACTGTCTGCCAAGTTTGAATCAAATAATTTTCAGTAATATTCCTTTTTGAATACCTATTATTGTAATGACTATAAATATTATTCATCAATCATCGCGATAATTATCATAATATTGTGTTTTAAAGTTAACATTGTTTATTATTATTATTATTATTATTGGCGATGTTTATAAATACTACAACCTCCATTGCATGTATAACCGCGCGCTTTGTGGTAACTATAGTATGTGATACGCTCTTCGATCCCATTTACAAAATAATACAATAAATTATCTATATGCGCTGTACACATTCGGAGAGAAACATCTCGCACGCCCGCCAATCGTGTCGTGATGACGAGTCCTCTCTATATCTTAGATAGTCGACGCGTCGTGTCATCACCGTCGCCCCGACGAATTCCTCCGTCGCCACGACAGACGCTGAGCTGCCAAACTGCGACAGTTCCGACGCCGTGGCGCTACTGTGCGTGTTGACGGGCGGTATACCAAAGTTGTTGGGCTGGCACGACGACGAGAAGCTCGGGTACCGGTTGAGCACCGAACGCTCCCAGCAGAATATGAAGAACACGAACACGCCGCGGAGTGAGTTGATAGCGTCCGTCGCGTACCGGTAGTAAGCAGGCGCCTCGACCGCCCCCGAGATCACTTCGAAAACGAGTGTCCATCACAGGCAGAACGCCCATCAGGCAGAACAGCTTTAAGTACGGCGACAACCTGCGAACACGACAAGATGATGACGACAAATCAATACAAAGCTGAAAGTGGGCGCGCGTTTAATGCGGGCGGGGCTTGGGGAGCTGCTTGAGTACCATTTCCTGGGTTGGAAAAGTTCTGCACCCCGGTGGGTCAACTGACCCTGACCGACATACGAGTGGAGAATATCTTTCGCTAATGGCCGGTGGCCGGTTTCACTTGATATATAGGTATAAATGTATAAAATATGTATAAAGTCTATGTATATAGGTATAATATAGGTAATAGCAGCTAGTGAAATAATACTGTACATAATTTTCGAGAATAAAACTACGTCATTGTAAATAGTGAAAATAATTGATCGTCAATATTTGATCGACCAAATATTAATTATGATATTAGGTAATTATATTTCATATTGATATTATTATACATTAATACCATTTTAACTTAACACGGATAGCTATAGTGAATTATATTTTTGTGTCACTGTAGAATGTGGATTATATTAGGTATTTAGTTATAATTAGTTTTGATGACTCTTGCGTCTTTTTTTCAACATCATAGACGATGCTTTCCTAACTTAAAATGTTTTTTCAATAACATACCATTCTTTATAGATACTAGATAGTATTAATTAAGAGGGTGTCACACCCGCATGTGCTGTCTCCGACGCGCGGAGGTCTTACAAATCTACAACATAGCAAAAACTGCTTTGCGCGGGACAACTTTTATGTTTCAGTGTTTGTAGTAGTGGTTCCAAAATGTCTAAACATATAGGGTGGAAAATTATCTATGCAACAGCGTGCCCATATTTTAGATAACATAAATACAATAAAAGTTATTTGCTTCTAAACATTTGGTTTTTTTCATTTGTTTATAAAAAAATATTGGATAGTGCTATTAAAAAAAGCACTCTGTTTCACAGAATATTTCTTCTTTATGTGTTGTGAAAATTTGGTAGTTATACAACAAATATAGTGCGAGAAGAGTTGTCCCGCGCAAAACAGTTTTTTCTATATTGTACATTTGTAAGACGGAGTCAACACATGCGGATGTGACCTGATCTTAAATAGACTATATATTAATTTTGTATTTTTTCCTTTTTTTTTAACAATAATTTATTATTGAGAGAAAAACTACACAATTTAATATTTTTTAAGTCATTTAAGTCAAAGTCTTATTCTTTTAAGTTGTGAAAAGGATATAGATATTAATATTGAAGAAGCTATAAATAGATTTGGTTGTTCTTCAGATTTACTAAAATCACACCTTATGTTCAAATAAAATGAATAAATAGTAATATCACAATATAAGTTATTTACTTTTATTTTAAAAGAATTCCAATTTAATGTAATTATTTCAATAAAAAAATATTCAAATTTACTAAGTTGGAGCAGGTTAACTTTTTTTCTCATGAGGATCATGATTCATGGTTATATTAATAATGTATCCACATTAATTAATTTTATTATATTCACTCAATTTTCACAATTGACTTTAAACCGTTAAAATAAGTAAGAAATAAGAAATTATCTTGAAATTTTCAATAACTACAGGTTAGTGCATACAAAGTAAAAACTGGTATCACATGAATTTTTTTTAAAATTAATATCATTAAATTAAATTTTTAGTTTAGATTATTGTTGAAAATATTACATTTAATACTTAACATTTAGAATATAATGTATTATTATATAGTATTTTCTAAATGTAATGCATAATTTGATATGTAATATAAGTACAATTATTAATTGGTTCGGGGGTGATACAGAGTTATATAATATTTACTGTGTATACCAATTAAATACCTATAACTGGCATAACTTATCCACTAAAAAACTATGAATTCATCTTTTGGAGAGCAGTGAAATTTTTTTAGGGTGGTTGGTGTAAAAATATTAAACGTGAGTCAAGAAAAAAAAAGTTCAAGCCGCCACTGATTGTGTATAGTATATATTATATAATAATAATTAACAACAATAAATTGTACGCCCTATACGAAAATTTTTTTTAAATTACAACAAAATAAATAAAAACGAATTTTACATAATATCCAATTTCGTTGAAATTTGTTCTTAAAAAACCTAAAATAAGCGTACAGATGTATTTACTATTTTGTAATTGTATTTTACTACCGTTATGTCATATTTTACAATTTACTTACATAAAATTATAAGAAATATTTAATAATTGATAATTTTTTTCCGGAGCTTTTTTTTCCGAATACCATTATTTTTATACGAAAACTGTAAAAAACTTGGTTTAATTTATACTTCAATACCCCCATTTGATAATCCTGGCTACGCCACTGACTTGTTGGGCCGCATTTCGTGAATTTTGTTCAAAGATGAAAGTACTTAATATGATTTTCATAATTATTTATCAATACGGAAATATCATGCTCGGACGGGGCTACGGCAGTCTGTTGTCTGACGAAAGTTGCACTCAGTGGTGGACTGGGAGAAAATAACAGCCCTGGAAAATCATCATTTTAGGGGTCCTCAGTATACTAACAGCCCTTTATATATATTTATACAATGGATGCTGCAACAGCCCATGTAATAATTATTTTTGTTTCGGTTTTTAAACTTGTAACAAAAAGTTGTCAACAACCCCGGATCGGCTGAACACAAGCACGGTTCCGTATTTTAAAATAATCAGACATCTGGGTTTTTATATTTAACACATTGGCGGACAATCATGAAAAAGTACTGCTGTAGCTGTATTTTTGCTTGGTGATGCCAGGAGACACTTTTGAATTCATTCGTAACTGCTATAGCAGTTCTCGAAAATCGACCACTACTGCTACATCAGTGGTTTTTTCAATAATATCATATGAGAGACCAAGTCTACTATACAAGTCCATATACATCATAAAGTGACATTGCCACATTGGTCACTGACAAAATAAAGCAAATATAATTTTAAAAAAATTTTGATTATTTCTTTTATAAAATCGATTAATACAATTGATTAATTTAGGCATGCTTTTTATAATTATTTATAATCCTCACTATCCGTCAATGTGTTAATAATATTACATACGTATCACTTATTAGATAATATTTTAATTTATAATTTCGCAATAATAATATAATAAATAAGTGTATATTTTATACGAGCAGCGGCCAACCGGGAAATTCCGATATCCCGGTCGTCCAATCCGCCACTGGTTGCACCACTGCATACGTAAATCTGTGTTTTCGGGGGGGGGGGGGGGGGGGTGGTGGCTGGGGATTATTGTGAATTGTGCTTTACTGAAAATTCGGTGCGTTGATCGTTAGCGGTCAACAAACAAACAAGTCTGTTGCGTATCGTACAGCCGTACCTTTACTATATATAATTAGTATATTACACCGATTCATTATTTCGATTTTCGAATCATCCGTGTGGCCGTGTAACTTAGCAATCCTTTTTACTTTTTAAAATATATTTAAAATATTTTACAGGTAATTACCACGGGGATTGGTTATACACTACAGGTAATTAATACTAATTATTTAACATAATATAATATAAAAATTAATTATTTGTTTTAGCAAATGTAATTTATTCACTTAATTATACTTATTTATTTAATATAAACACTTTTTTTCCAGCCATGATAGGTTAGGTCCTTATACTAAATTAATTTGTGTCTGAAGTAAATTTTATCACATTTTATATTTTTTGCCACCAAGCCAATACATTTTTGTAACAATTTTTGTATATTATCTTTTTTCTATATACTAATTGTTTGTACTTTTGTGTTTAAGCATTAAAATGAGACAAATAAATCTTCAAAAGCTGATTGCCGTTTTGAAAGAAAATGAATGTACTCCTTGTCAGTGGAAAAATGTAAAATCTGGTGATGATATCATCATTGAATCTTGCAAAGCATGTTTTAATCAGAATACATGTTTGAAAAATCGATTAAGAATTAAACGAGTAAGTCAACAACACTTAGTAACTTAGTATTGTACCTACATATTATAATGCACTTAAATGTATAAAAACACAATTGCATATTAAATTTGAATGCTTCAAAGTTGGGTACTTGGGATTATTAGTAGGGAGCTGGGTATAGCAGGGACAAATTACAATATTATTTGTTTATATAGTGTATAACTGTACAAGCCATGTCGTAAGTTGTTAGGAATTAACATGTGTATTATATAATATTATATTGTACTATTTGTACTCATTATGACGTTATTACGCATGATATAATAAACATTATTTTAATATCTTGGTATTACGTATAATATAGGGTATAAGCTCTATGTTGCCGGGAAAGTCCTAGCGGTATCTTGTCTAATTTTATATTTTAGTTTCGGTATGTTAGAATCATAGACCATAGGGCATAGACATAATATTATATGGAAAGAACTGGTTTAAGATTTACGACTATCGAGTATATTCGACGGAATATCCCAATATCGGATTAGGTTATATTATTATGTATTTAGGTTAGGTACTTATTTAGTATTAACTATAAGTACCTACCTATTTGCATTGATTATATTATAATTAATACTAATGTTATTTGTTACAAGGAAACATACGAATTTAATATTTAGCATAATTATTGAAAAATTTAATAGTCGTCACTACTGATGCGATTAGGAAATTTTATCGTTTGTTTTTATTTACATTAAAAATACTGCGAATGCTACCTATACTACCGCACAAATATTAAAAATATTATGAGTAAGTCTGCACTTATTAATTATATTTAAATTAATACAATTAATTGTCCTAGGTAAAAAAATTAGCTCTATCAAAAAATACAATTTAATTTTTGAATTATGGAAATTTCCAGTAATTTCTTGAATATAAAACTTCTGAAATTTTACATAACTAGTTGTGATTCATAATAATTTAATAATCTAAGGTTATTAGCTATTAGTTATTTCCGACTTCTATCGCCGTAAAAGAGTCGGAAAAAAAGTCCGTTTTAATTTATTTCGAAAAATAAATCAGACCACAAAATAACTAAGCGGAAACAAAATCGGGTTCGATTTTCATTTTCATAAAAAAAATTCTTCTTCACGACATTTTTAAAATCATTTATATATATATTTAATATAATTTTAATTGAATTATACTGAAAAATAACTTGTTAATAAATAATGTAAACTATTATTGATATAAGAATAAGTAGGCAATATATTTTAAAACTTATTTAATAATAATTTTGTTTAAGTTAATTTTAATAATCAATTACAAAGTCAAATAATTATAAAATATAAAATCGATATGTCATTCTCTCAAAAATAATATTTTCTTTATTTTTTTGTAATGGGTGATTTTACTCTAAGATTACTTAAAAACATAAAAATCATAGAATGATTCTGCATAAATGCGTTTTGTCTATGTTGCGCGTTGGCCAGAGAAAGAAAACATAATAATATATTAGTGTGCTGACATTCTATTGGAAACGGCGATTTTCTGTCTTTGTCTAATCACGTAGAACATAGGATAAATAGCTATACGCCTGAAAAAAAATTAAGGTACTTCTATTTGTTCGATTTAAAAATATTTAAGAATATTTGACATTACTTTCAGCTATAAAATTAATATATAAATGTAATAATAACAATAAAAGTTACTAATTAGTAATCTATATATATAAAAATGGAGACAAAAAATTCGAAATTGCATCAGTTGAGAACGGCTGGGCCGATTTTGCTAAAATTTTTTTTAAATGATAGAAAATGTCGGGGAGCGGGTTTATAGCATAAATTATGGACCTAACTGATGTGAGTTAGAGATTTAGAGACAAAAACTGAGTTACACCGGTGGCGCCATCTAGCAGAAAAAAATATAAATAATATAAAAATAATTATAATAATAAATAAATAATACAAATATCGATAATAGCTGGGCTTGAAATCGATTAATATCGATAAAAATCGAAAAAATTAATATATTTTTATATTCTGGTTGATAAACATTTTTTATTTTAGACACCCATAACTCTAAGCATAAAAATTCTCTTCAAAAAACAATAGTCGTTTTTGATTGAAAAAGTTCTTAGATAACATTAAACGATAATGTTTCAAAATAAAATGAATAATGTGCCAACTATTATATTTGTTTACTCTAGAGTTATGAACTTATGACTGTTATGAGTGTCTAAAATAAAAAATGTATATCAACCAGAATATAAAAATATATTATTTTTTTTCGATTTTTATCGATATTAATCGATTTCAAGCCCAGCTATTATCGATATTTGTATTATTTATTTATATTATATATAATTATTATTATTTTATAAAGCTGTAGAGTTTGTTTGTTTGTTTGTTTGAACACGCTAATCTCAGGAACTACTGGTTCGAATTGAAAAATTAATTTTTTGTTGGATATTCCATTTATCGAGGAAGGCTATAGAACACCACACTACGATAAATTAATAGAAGCCTGGGGAAGTGATCAAACAGGGATTTTGAGACTTACGGTGGAAATGTTTGTTTATATATATGGTCGTTATTGGTTATAGAAGAAATAATTAATAGATAAAATATTTGTTTTTTTTTTAAAAGGGTTAATTTTTTTTAAAGAAATGATTATTTTTAGAAATGGTTGAATTTTAAGAAAGGATTAATTTTTAGAAAGGGTTAAATTTTAGGGGAAAATGTCAACAATTTACTTTTTACTTTTTTAAAAAGGGCTAAATTTCCTTTTTTACTTTTTACTTTTTTTATCAAAGTTATACCAAGTAAAAACGACAAACTTGGTATGACTTTGATACCTTAGAGTTAATTTATACACTTACGTACAAACAGCACGGGGTCCGCGATCTACCGCAGGTAGATTGCCTACCTGATAATAACTGCTGCAAATTAGAATTTTTATCTCGGGCAGCAGAAAATTTAAGATAAATATAGAATATCAAACACCGAATATTTAATAACGCATTGAACAAAGTTTGAGTCATATAAAAGTTTGTACATTTAACGGGTAACGAAGTGCACGGTATCAGCTAGTTGTTTATAATTTTAGAAGCAATTTTACAGTATTTAAATTTTTTTTTAAATAACATCATCTAAACTATAGTTCAAATTATAGAAAAAATAGCTCTGCTTTGCAAAACTGCAAAATATATATTTAATGAATTATCATAAAGAGCATTAAAAATACTATTACTTAATATTATTATGCTTATGATGGTAAATTTTAAATTATGTGACACTGCTGTGTCTAAAAATTTAAGGTTTACCTAGGTATACAGTGATAAATCAATTTGTATTATTAACTGCTAGAATTTGGAAGTATTATCATGACAATGGCATTGCGTTCCACAATTTGATATATCCGTTTTTAATATTCAATATATTAAATGTTCTGTTTGAGAATGAATTATTTGTGAATTTTTTAGTACCTATATGTACACTTATTTATTTGCAGTTTGAAGGGTCAAAAAATTGTAGCCACACATAAGTCAGCACTTATTTTGAAACAGAGTAAAATGTTATGTAGGTACTATAAAAATAAAACGACAAAATTGAACTCCCAAATTCCAACTTAGCAACTTGCAAATGAACGTGCACATTGTTTAGGCATAATTTCATAAACAATAAAATTCTCAAACCCTAAATAGCATAACTTCTTGGTAGGACTGTGACCATGTCCACCGTGTTTTGTACATCAATTTTAATATATAATATATAAACACCATATTTGATTTCAGATACTAGTAGACAGGAGGAATAATATATTGGAATTATACAATCAGTTTGAACCAGAAAAAAAGAATTTCACTAACAAAGTGAGGGCAGTACTAAATGAGCTACCATTTGAAGTGAAGTGCATAGACTCTAAAATTGTAATTGAAATTTGCAAGAGGTTAGGACTAGTATGGAATGACGATAAATGGAAAGTACTAGCATTGAAAAATCATAATAAAGTAACTTTAACATTGCGTTATATTTTTAAACTGGACAGTAAAAAGGTAAAAACACCAATTGAAAAGGTAATGTTATATGAAAATATTGGACAGGTGTCTGTTGGTGAAGATTTTTTTGTCAAGTTCTAGGTTAATGGAGACAAGTATAACAATAAATGAGATACCTGAACATGGATCTTTATTGTTGAAACCAAATCTCGAGGAGTCGAATGTTGATGAATTTATCACTCCTACAAAACGAAATGAAGCTATTGGCATTGTGGAATGTGTTAATGATCAATTATTAACACATGATAGCAACAATGATATTAAGGGGAAAATATCACAGGTGGAAAATTTAATTACAGATGAAAATACTCCTAAGAAAAAGGTTATGTATGGTTCCAATGCCGAACAGTTATCTGTTGTTGATGAAACTTTATACAATTTTAGGTTGATACAGAGAAGTGAGGACATTTTAGAAGTTGCATCTATCTATTCGTCCAGTATAGAGAATATGTTGGACACTTCTAATGATACTGTATTGTTGGAACAAAGTCCTAAAGAGTCAAATTTTGTGTTTGTGACTCCTACTCAAAGAAATGTTACAGAAACTCCTAGAAGAAAATTATTTCATGATAATATAACTGGAAGTTCATTGTTCGAATGTAATAGTTCAATTGATTTACTCAGAAATACTGGTAAAACGAGAGACAAATTTATTAGTCCAATAAAGAGTCCGTTTAAATGATAGACATTTTAATATAAGCCCTGGGAAGCTTTTACCACCAGGTTCTAAGAATGTATCTCCTCTAAACATTAAAGGAGAATATTACGAATGTAACTTCAAAGAAGGAGAGTTTATAATTCCAAAAGATGAATGGAATCATATATTTGAAGATGGAAAACTAAATACAAAAAGGTATACAAATATTAAAATTAAAATTATTATTTAAATTTGCTTAATATGTTTATACTATTAATTTATAACTACTTACATTATATTTTATTTATTTTTTTGATTTATTATTCTATTAATTTGTCTTAAAAATAAATATATAAGTTTAATAATAGATTTTAATCGATGATGCATCTTAAATAGTTAATAATTAAAAATAATCTAAATACGATAAAGGTATACAATTAAATACCTGACGAAATATTATTCTTAAATACCTACTAAAAGAACAAAAATAATAATAAGAAAGGTGGGCAAGTGGGCGTCACTCTACTGTACTGTAGATTACAAGTGAGTCACTGTAATGGATTGTGTTCAATTTGAATCCAATGATATAATATAATATCATTGTATAAAAAAAACAATTCTGAGCGAAGATGGTCAGTCAGCCTACCTATGATATTACTAAGTATATTTGATGATATTATTGTGAATAAAGTAATTTATATATTATAACTGAAGAGCGAATCTTAAGGTTCTTAAAAGCTTAAAATATGATGCTAATATGTTCTAAAAAAATCCTAAAATATTCTCTAATTAATATTCCTTTAACTTGTAAATATGCCGATAATATGATTTATTTATAAATAACCGTTATGCACCATTCCTTTGGTAACATATAAATTATTTAAATATAAAAAATGTAAAACAATTCATATATTGGTATATAAATATAATATTTTTTATATTTAAATAATTTTAAAAATATAAATTTTAAAAATTTTTAACTGCAAAATACTTTTAAATTTTAAATTTGATAATTTTTTTAAAAATTTGAACTTTAAATGATTATAAAAAAAATTGTGTCTATGTATTTTTAATATTTTAAACTGCCATAGTGACAGTACATCAGGAGCCTTGGATTACATTTTAACGGTTTTTTACCCTACAAATAAAATTTTATTGACAATTATAAAAAATAATTATTTTGTAGTTAAAAATGTATAAAATGTTCAACTTTTATAGCTAAGGATTGAAAATTTAAAACAAGGTTCCACGTAAATGTGTTATAATATATAAATTACTTTACTCACAATAATATCATCAAATATACTTAGTAATATTACAGGTAGGCTGACTGACCGTCTTTGCTCAGAATCGTTTTTCTTATACAATGATAATACATCATAGGGTTCAAATTTAACACAATCCATTACAGTGACTCACTTGTAACCTACTGTATAGCAGAGATACCCACTTGCCAACCTTTTTTGAATTAAATTTTAAACTGTTAAACATAACTTTCTATCAATATTTGCAAATGTGTTCAATATTTCAGAAAAATGTATAAGTTTTTGAAAAATATAAAAGTTTAATAATAGATTTTAATCAATGATGCATTTTAAATAGTTAATAATTAAAAATAATCTAAATATGATACGGTACATAATTAAATACCTGACAAAATATTATTCTTAAATGCCTACTAAAAGAACAAAAATAATAATAAAAATAAGCAAATTGTGTACAACAACAAGTGGCGCAACTAGAGTTAAAATCTTGGGGGTACTACAATTATGAAACCCCCCAACACAAACATATTATAGTAATCAGTATTTATATTATACTTCAGCACCTCCTAGCACCCCTGTAGTTGTGCCACTGATAACAACAATAACATAATACTAAATAATAGATGTGTTAATAGTTAATACTATAAATTTCAGTGCTAGAATTAAGAGGTTGTTACACCGACATTTGTTGTCTCCATCTTACAAGTGCCTAACATAGCACATTTTACGCTCAGTAGATCATGTTTAGCTCTGTTAGTTTAAAAATTGGAGTGAATAGATCTCTTGTATAATTTAAAGGTAAGATTATTACTTAGGACATTTCATAGGCTTTTTGTTTTATTTTAATTTTAAAGCGAGTTTAATTATTTGAAGATGTACAAACAATTTACAATTTTAAAATACTCATAACTCGCTTTCAAATTAAAATATAACAAAAAGCCTATGGGATGTCCTATAGGTAATAATCTTACCTTTAAATTGTACAAGAGATCAATTCACTCCAATTTTTAAACTAACAGAGCTAACCTTGATCTGCTGTGCTATTTTAGGAACTTGTAAGATATAGACAACAAATGTCGGTGTAACGTCCACTTAGGTATTTACAGTATACCTTCATAAAATATTATTAAAAATCAATAATTTTTTAGTTTACTATTGATAAATTCTATTTACATATCTATTTAAATGATGTACAATTTTCATGTTTGTAATCTCTAATATTATAAATAATTCATGCATAGAATAAATTGATACTGTCAAAAGAATATGGTGTTTGATAAATTATTTTATTATTTTTATCAAACACCATATTCTTTTGACAGTATAAATTGAAATTTATTCTATGCATGAATTATTTATAATATTAGATAATACAAACATGACAATTGTACATCATTTAAGTAGATATGTAAATAGAATTTATCAATAGTAAACTAAAAAATAATTGATTTTTATTTTAGTGTAATGTAATGTAAAATTATTAGCCTTTACTCGGTAACTATACTATTGTTTTATTGTTATATTTCAGGTATCCTGGTGTCAGAGCCGCATTTAACGGGGGGCAAGGGGGGGCAATTGCCCCGGGGCGGCAATTTTAAGGTGATTTGAGGGGCGGCAGAGTTTTAGAAAATATATCATATTATAATATTATACGTTCTCCGTTACGAATTTCGTATTAAATTTTTAAAATAATTATTATTATATTAAAAATATTAATACCAATAATAATTTTATCTATCAACGATTCAATAATAACTAAATGCATCACAGTTGTGTGTCTGTGTTATTTATAGCTTTTAATTTTCGGCGAGTGACTCAATCACATCGAACAGCTGTCGCCTGTTTGCAGTTGCGGGCAATGCGGGCTGTATGATCTAATAATAATCGCAAAAATACGTATTTGACGATCATTTTAGTAATCTTATCATCGACTGTCGTCTGTCGACGACCACAGTCTCGACGCAATTTCGGTAGACAACAGGGTTGTGTTTGTTAAATTTATGTTATTGAATACTATACTATACTATGTCTGGTAAGCGAATTAAATTAAGTGGTGCAGCTTACCAAAAAGCAGCAAAAGAAAAAAAGGTGGATTAGTGGATGTCGCTCTGCTATACAGTAGGTTACAAGACACAAGTGGGTCACTGTAATGGATGGTGTTAAATTTGAATTCAATGATATAATATCATTGTATAAGAAAAACGATTCTGATCGAAAACGGTCAGTCAGCCTATGATATTACCAAGTATATTTGATGATATTATTGTGAATAAAGTAATTTATATATAACCTATTTACGTGGAGCCTTGTTTTAAATTTTCAATCCTTAGCCATAAAAGTTAAACATTTTGTACAAAATAGTTAATAAATTATAAATTTGATAAATGTTGTCAAAATTTGAACTTTAAATGCTTATAAAAAAATGTTGCCTATGTATTTTTAATATTTTTCAACTGCTATTAGAACGATATATCGGGAGCCTTATATTAAATTTTCACGCTTTTTTACCCAACAAATAAAATTTTATTGATATTTATGGAAAAAAAAACTAAAAAAATTGAAAACTGACAATGTCCGTAAACAGCTCAAAAAGAGTCAAAATATTTTCAAAATTTTATGGTGTATAGAAAATGCTAATATAAACATTCAGTGAAATTTTCAAGTATCTGCAATCATTCGTTTTTTAATTACAATAAAATAAGAAAATTGTTACATGAGAAATCGAGTGAATATCAAATGTTGTAAAAATATAAATTTCAGACGCTCATAAAAATTTAATTTAAGTTTCTTGTAGACATTTTTGTTTTGATAAAGGTAGACAAACTTATGAGTAATCTTATATTACATTTTCAAATCTTAGATTTAAAAAGAAAAATTTTTATGAATTCTCAACTCAACATAATTTGCTAATTTTCGCGATCTTTCCGTATTTTGTCAAAATTTGAACTTTAAATGCTTATAAATAAAAACTGTGACTATGGATTTTTAATTTTTTTCATCTGCCATTGAAACAATAACCTAGGAGCCTTCTATTAAATTTTCAAGCTTTTTTACTCGACAGATAAAATTTTATTGATATTTATAGAAACAAAAACTAAAAAAATTGAAAACTGACAATGTCCTTAAACAGCTCAAAAAGAGTCAAAATATTTTCAAAATTTTATGGTTTATAGAAAATGCTAATATAAACATTCAGTCAAAATTTCATGTCCCTACGGTCATTTGTTTTAGAGTTACACCAAAAACCAAAATCGATTTTTTCGAAAACAGATTTTGCGTAAAAATTCCCGTTTTTTCTTAATTTTTCTTTTGTTTTTCACGTAGTTTTTGAAAAATACTGGGAAATTTTTACTTTTGACTCCCCAGAGTACCAATTAGATTCACTTTCCTATCAGAAAAGTTACTGTTGAAGAAAATCCAAGCACTTTTACTGTCCTAAAAGGTGATGACAGACACAAAAAAAAAAAATTTAAAAAATAAATAAAAAAAATAAAAAAAACACACACATCATTGTAAAATCAAATCAATACATTCATCGCTTCGCTCAGAATCTAAAAGTTAACGAGTTCTTACCTATTTGGGAAAATAATTAAAAATTAAACCAACCTGCTTACGCCCTAATAAAACAATAGTTTCCGTTTCTTTCACTCGTTGTCAGAAGTAAACCATCGGTATCTACTATCTATCTATATCAGTATGACGGTATTTCTCTTTCTATCTCTAAACCCATCCCATTATCCCAATATTCACACTTTTTTACCCAACAAATAAAATGTTTTTGATATTTATAGAAAAAAAAACTAAAAAAATTGAAAACTGACAATGTCTGTAAACAGCTCAAAAAGAGTCAAAATTTTATCGTGCATAGAAAATGCTAATACAAACATTCAGTGAAATTTTCAAGTATCTGCAGTCATTCATTTTTAATTACAATAAAATAAGAAAATTGTTACATGAGAAATCGAGAAAATATCAAATGTTGTAAAAATATAAATTTCAGACGCTCATAAAAATTTAATTTAAGTTTCTTGTAGACATTTTTTTTTTGATAAAGGTAGACAAACTTATGAGTAATCTTATATTACATTTTCAAATCTTAGATTTAAAAAGAAAAATTTTTATGAATTCTCAACTCAAAATAATTTGCTAATTTTCTTGATTTTTCCGTATTTTGTCTAAATTTGAACTTTAAATGCTTATAAATAAAAACTGTGACTAAAGATTTTTAATTTTTTTCATCTGCCTTTGAAACAATAACCTAGGAGCCTTATATTAAATTTTCAAGCTTTTTTACTCAACAGATAAAATTGTATTGATATTTATAGAAAAAAAAACTAAAAATTATTTAAATATTTTTCACTTATAGTAGACTCGACTCCTTATGTAACAACACGAGATCAACTCACAGTGTTTATGATAGCGAAAAAAGAGATGTGAAAATCATATGATATTTTTTTTAAATATATAGAGGCGGCAAATTTTATATTGCCCCGGGGCGGCAATTTGGCTTAATGCGGCACTGCCTGGTGTTCTTAGGAAACATCTTCAAGAAGTGAATAACACTTGTATATTGTATATTAAAAAGCTAGAATACATTAAGACTGAAAAATCAATGAAGCTGAATATGTATTGTAAACATGGTGGCTGTAAGAAGTTCAAACTATACATTTTGCCAACTGATGAAGAAGTAGTTGTTGAAGTTTACAGTACAAGTAAAAACTTTAATCATAAACCAGATGCTCAATACACTACTCAAATTAGGGGAGCTGAGCGAAAAATTAAAGAGAAAAGTGCTTTTAAGTATAGACAGGAATGTGTATTATCAGTTTCACCTATTAAATTAATGGAATGTGGAAATTTGCAAACAATTAAATCTCCTTCGATGTTAAGGAAACCGAATAGTGAGCAACAGTTAAAAGGGGATTTCAACCGAAATGATCACTTTGATGTAGTTTTAATGGCTAAAGAACATCCCTGGTTGAATATGAAAGTTCCCGAAAGTATAGAAGAGCCATTCAATGTAACATGGGCAAGCCAACAGCAGTTGGCAACAGGGCCGGATTGGTATGTATCGGCCCATCGAGATTTACACTTCTAAGCGGCCCATTTACATATTCACTGGCTCAAAATTACGTCTAAAATTATTATTAGCTAATATAGGTGACCAATCGTATTTAAAACATGAATTTATTTTCGCTCAATCACTCATACGACCGGCCCAAACTTTAAGCGGCCCACCGAGATTTTCTCGGTAGCTCGCCTAACCAATCCGGCCCTGGTTGGCAATAGTTCAAAATTTATTTAAACAAGGTGTGTTAACAACGATTCATGTGGATTCAACAGGATCAGTTGTTAGGCCCCCACAGAACTCAACAAAACTAACTATTTATTATTATGCTTGTGTAGTGCGTATAAGTAACTGATATGGTCAGTGCAACGCATGATAGAGAAACTGTAACAGAATGGTTGAAATGTTTCAAAGATCTAATAATTGTAAAAGATCCAAGTATCTGGCCGCCTATCAAAAATCTTGTAACTGATTTCAATTGGGCTTTTATGCATGGTATTTCTAAAGCATGGAATGGTAAAGAAACAATATTTGAATACCTGGATATGTGTCATCGAATATTAACTGGAAAAGAAACATTGTCATATAGCACAGTAGTTATTACTTCTTGTACAAACCATTATGTTAAAAATATTCTGACCCATGTTGAACGGTATTATCCAGATGATGAAAAAACAGCGTTTTATATAGCCAGATGTGTTGGGTTAGTGTTTGAAATGAACAATTATGAAGAAATCAAACATTGGTTTAAGTTGCTGTCGACTATGATCTTGTCAGACAAGTCAACGGAAATGTGTAAAGCAGCAAGTATGGAAATGAAATTATACCTACAAACAAACAATGGATTAGTTGAGTATGAAATTGAAAAGTTTGATGACGATCAAAATTACTCTTGTGGTAAAACCACTGATACCTCGTATTATGCCGAAAGAAAGAAATCTGCATTTTATCATGATTTTAAACAAATATTTGACACTGTGAAAAAAATAGTAAATATTCCCTCACAAGATCATAATCACCTAGATGTTAATAGTATGTATTCAGAAGAGTACTTGTTACATTTCCTTATTGAAAATGTGCCATACATACCTCTGTGGACAAAAGTTATGACTACTCTTATTCATCTGGAAGAACGCCAGAGTAATGCATCAGTAGAAAGTTGGTTTAATTTAGTGAAAAATCATATTTTAGCAGGCAAAAGAAGAATGAAATGTGGTAGGTTTATTGAAAATATAACCCAATATGAAGCTCAATGCTTTAGACAGTTTGAATTACAAATACCTAAACGTATATGTGCCATAAAAAAAAAACTGATTGTGACGAGGACAACTTGCATATAAATACTCCAGAAACTTGGAGGAAGAAAGGAAAACGTCCAGCATTCTTGATAAACAATAATACAATTTTAGGCAAAAGTTATGGTGAAAACCAACCAAGTTGTCTGTCATTAAATATACAGAGCCAAGATACAACACTACAACAGGGTGTTGTATTACATTCAAAAGGAGATGAGTTTAATAATGATCATCTCACTGTTTGCAGTCAAACAGATCAACCAATTGTGCGCAGTTTGGATATAGGTGAGCAATTATTTGATAACCTCAGTGACGTCAGTGATCACGATTGTCTATTTACAAGAGAAAAAAGTACAAGTCCACGAGTCATTGAGAATATAAATAAAACTGTTGTTAATGCTTCACCTGTGGCTTCGACTGCCCAAATTCTATCAGACACTTGTGAGCACGCAGTTGTATGGGAATCGTCCACTGATAAGTCTCCAACAGGAAATTACAACTTATACCGTACGAACAAATTGGTGAAAGATCCAATGTATTACATGAAGTCTTATTGTGGAGTTGAAAAATATGTGGTATCGCAAATTTCTTTTGAAAACGAAGAGATAGAAATATCTTCTTTAGATTTTTTGAATTTAAACACTAAAGGCGATACTAGTATGCTTTGGTTACAGAATAAAGAAATATGTATGGTGTTTGTTACAGATATTTTTGGAGAGAAATTCAAGGTCTTGGATCACTAAAAAAAGACAGCAGTTAGGCTGTGTGAGCCCAGAGCAATCTTATTATATGTTCAATCTTGGTAGAAATGTTGAAGATTCTACAGCTAGCAGACCTGAATGGATTGATTCATCAAGGTTATTAATATCTTTACTGGAAAAAGACCACTGGACTTTGATCTATGTAGATTTTATAAAAAAAAAAGGTAAGTTATTTAAATTCTATGGAAAATATGCATAAAAATACTGAGAAGAGAAATTACTGGAAGGATAGAGTTCTTAATGTTATATGTGGTGTGCCTAAAACATGGAAACCAAAGCAAAATGTAGGTGATATCAAAAAATGGAAAGATATGTTTGTCCAAATACCATATCAAGATGATGGGTTTAACTGTGGTGTATTTATGTTGTACTTTGCAAATCAATTAATGAGTAATAAAAGAATAATTAGTGTTTTTAATCCAAACAGTTATCGCTCAAACTTACAGGATTTGGTTCTATGAAGTTCAAAGTGTATGAAGAACATTTGCTTAATTTGTGGAAAAGACGAAGGTAGTTTTAAACAAAATTATGATTGTGAAATGGATAGTACAATGGTTCAGTGTGGGTCTTGTACTAGATGGCTGCATATCTCATGTTTAGCAGAAATGGAGCAAAAAGAATTTGAAAACCCAGATTGGGTTTGTGGACTGTGCTCAAATCAATGTCCTACTATCTAAAATAAATTCTTATAAACATAATTAATGTCTGTGTTATAACATTCATATGTTTTTTACATTAATTTGGTGTATTTTAATTAATTATCACATTTAAAGTGATGACTCTTTAATTTTTAAATTCCACTCAATTAGTATCGAGGAAATATGAGCATCAAGATTTATTCAAAAAATTATGTTTTAGTGATTACTCATGATTTTAAATTCCACTTAATAAGTTTTGAGGAAATAACAGTGTTATTAATTGTTAAAACTATTTTTATTTTAAATAGAAAATGACTAAAGTTGGATAAAACTTTAAGTTTGAAAAACAATTTGTAAAATTATCTATATTATCTTATATCAATTTTACATTATTACAGTAATTATTTTTTTAATTAACTTATATTTAAAGTCAAACTATTTTTGTATCATTTTTGTTGATTAGACTAATTAAAAATTGATTTGTCCAACTTTGAGTCAGTTATATAAAAGAGTTCATTCAAGCGTTTACAATAATTCCACTCATTTAATTTTGAGGAAATGTAAGGCATTCATATTCAATTTTATTTTCAGAAGAATATGTCTACAATGTACTCTATAAGCAGTATAATAGCTAATAATAATTAGGTATTATGGTTTATTGATAAAATGAGTTTGTCATGGAAAACTATTGGAATATAGTAATTAATAATGAAATTGCAAATTGTATATAAAATGTTTACTATGCATATTATGTGTGTGTTATGTAGTTTAGCTGTGAAAAAAAGAATAGCGGGTTTTTAGGCCTACAGAGGATCTTTTTACCGCTTTGAAAAACTTAAAAGAAACGAATCTAAATGCAATACCTCGTGGGTGGATTTGGAAATTTGCATTAATAATATATTGTTGGCACAAATAAATATCTAATTTAAATTGTGAACCACAATATATCATATAGGTCAGGGGTGGTGAACCAGCGGCACACGTGCCAAAGGTGGCACGTTGGTCAAATTTCAATGGCACGTGAAAAATTAAAATTATAACATTTTGGTTATAATAGGGTATAGCAGGATAACAGCCATACACACGTTTAAACCGATGGACAACAGAAAAAAAAAGGAATAAATCTGTAACTTAATTTTTATCCTTAGAAAATATAATTTCCTTTGGGCACGTGAACAATTTTTAAAACCTTGATTTGAAAATGTTGGCACTTGACCCAAAAAAGGTTCGCCACCCCTGATAAAGGTAGTATTTGTATTATAATAAACAAGTATCAAAACTATAAAAGAGTAATCACAGTAGTGTTAAGGTATATTTTGAATTACCTTACATGATTATATCAAAAATATGTGCAAATAATGATAATGTACCTAAACAATTTTAAACAGTAATGTACATATGTTATGGTTGGGGGGAGAGGGTAAATATGTTAATAGGTATGTAGATACCACAAAAATAAGTTATGAAAGAGGCACTTATATTTATTATTAAACATTGTGTTGATTAAATGTTAAATGATAAATATTTTAAACCCATTGAACATTGAATCATAATGTTAATTAATATGAAGAATTAATAAAGACAAAGGTGGGTAAGTGGATGTCGCTCTGCTGTACAGTATGTTACAAGTTGGTCACTATAATGGATGGTGTTAAATTTAAATTCAATGATATAATATCATTGTATAAGAAAAACGATTCTGAGCGAAAACGGTCCGCCTATGATATTATCAAGTATATTTGATGATATTATTGTGAATAAAGTAATTTATATATAACCTATTTACGTGGAACCTTTTTTAAATTTGTAATCCTTAGATACAAAAGTTGAACATTTTATAAATTTTCAACTAGGTACAAAATAATTATTACATTTTAAATTTGATAAATGTTGTCAAAATTTGAACTTTATATGCTTATAAAAAAAATTGTGCCTATTTATTTTCAATATTTTTCAACTGCTATTGTAACAATATATCAGGAGCCTTGCATTAAATTTTCAAGCTTTTCTACCCAACAAATAAAATTTTAATGATATTAATAGAAAAAAAAACTAAAAAAATTTAAAACTGACAATGTCCGTAAACAGCTCAAAGAGTCAAATTATTTTCAAAATTTTATCGTGTATAGAAAATGCTAATATAAATATTCAGTGAAATTTTCAAGTATCTAGTTGAACACTTTTTAATTACAATGAAATAAGAAAATCGTTATACGAGAAATCGAGTGAATATCAAATGTTGTAAAAATATGAATTTCAAACGCTCATAAAAATTTAATTTGACTTTCTTGTAGACATTTTTTTTTTATAAAGGTAAACAAACTTATGGATAATCTCGTATTACATTTTCAAATCTTAGATTTAAAAAGAAAAATTTTTATGAATTCTCAACTCAAAATAATTTGCTAATTTTCGTGATTTTTCCGTATTTTGTCAATATTTGAACTTTAAATGCTTATAAATAAAAACTGTGTCTAAGGATTTTTAATTTTTTTCATCTGCCTTTGAAACAATATAGTAGGAGCCTTCTATTAAATTTTCAAGCCTTTTTACCAAACAGATAAAATTTTATTGATATTTATAGAAAAAAAACTAAAAAAAAATGGAAAATGAAAATGTCTCTAAACAGCTCAAAAAGAGTCAAAATATTTTCAAAATTTTATCGTGTATACAAAATGCTAATATAAACATTCAGTCAAAATTTGATGCACCTACGGTCATTTGTTTTAGAGTTACACCGAAAACAGATTTTGCGTAAAAAGACCCGTTTTTCCTTAAAGTCCAAGCACTTTTATTGTCCTAAAAGGTGATGACTGATGAGTGATGACAGACACACATCATAGTAAAATCAATACATTCATTGCTTCGCTCAGAATCTAATATAACGCATTCAATCAAAGCATTAAATACCATATTTTATAATCTAGGTATCTTAGTATTTTATATTATGGTGTTTATATTTATCATGCTATTCCACCAATACTAAAATCGTACATTATATTATTTTACTATAGCTGACTCCGAGCACTTCGTCATTCGTTAAAAATGCAAACTATATACTTTTAGTAATTAATTTTTAAGATATTGTATATTAATAATTATTGCTGTAACCAATACCAATAATTTATAAACAATAATATCAATCGTTTTTACGACTTAAGAATGCATACGCGTTAAAGGATTATGTATCGCTTCGCTCAGAATCTAAAGTGAATTATATCATAACATGCTTTTGTTTTTTTAAATAAACAAATTAATGTAAATATTTGTACATTTTATTTTTTTTACAATCATATTTTTATTATAAATGTATCTGCAAGTTACATAAGTGGTATAAAGATGATTTTAAAATTCTTTTGGTTAGGTAAGTATGTAATTTTTACAATAAATATAATACATCAATCAAATTATAAAACAACATAAAACTAAGCAAATAATTATTTTAAAACACACTATGTAGGTACCTATTACTTGAATAATTGGGAGCTTTTTGTTGTGATAATTTCATCTTCAGGTAATTTGTCTGTAAATATACACACATACAATTGTATTTAATTTATCATATATTTTATTGTTATTTCATGTTATAAAAAAAAATTAATTACAGATTAATTATAATAATAGATACATTATAAAAAAATTAGGCCTTCCAAACTAATGATTTAAATAAGTATAAGAAATAGTTTGTCTCTAGACATTATGGTTTGTAGAGAAAATTAAAGACTGATTTTGAAATATTAAGTAAGTATCATTTACATGGTAAGTATAAGTTAAAATATATAACTATAAATAATATTTTCAAATCATCAAAAACATCACGCAGTAATATTGACTACACATTCTAGTTAATTTATAATATAGGTGTTTTTGTTCTTTGGCGTCATTTATTTTGCAAATTCTACATCCATCACATGATTATAGGCCAGTGATGAATTAACTCAAACTCTTGTCTCTAGCAGATAGAATAGTTGAATATAATTTGTATTTTTGCACAAGCTGATTGATGGAAGTGTGGAGCTCCCTCTCTTCTTTCTTTAATTCATTTTAAAGTTCCTTCTTACTTAACTAGGTCTAATGGATATTAAAAGACATATTCACATATTCTTGTCTTTTGCTTATAATTAAAATTAAATTGAATTTTAGTTACCCCTAATACATTTAGTAAATGCAACTTAATATAACTGGTATTAACCATTCTCTTATCAGTGGTATAGGAGCTAACTAGGACGGAGCTATCTTCACAGACATGTATAGGCATATTGTCCTATCCATTCTTATATTATCTATGTATAAACGGGCACGCATAATCAGATTATCATTTTTGAAAATAACAGTGATAATGGTATGATAAGGCGAGCTGCGCACGCAGCAGCCAATTTGCCAAGCTGCAATCAATGAGACGCTCGTCCATGATATAATAAACTATAGGTATGATGACAACGAATCAATTTTTGTATTATGTTGCGCAAAGATAACGACGGTCTTTCGCCACTTTTCATTGGCTTAAACAATATTATCATAATAAGAAATTTAAAAACGGCGAAAGACCAGCGCCATTTTTTGTCAGAGTGTTGGTCGGCGGGTGAAGAGGATGCGTATCACCATAGAACAATGTGTGCATCATACCTATAGCTTATAATATTATCATGCGCTCGTCGACCAAATGGTGGCCATCCCGGCGTCCCCCGACACCCGCCAACCATGTCGTTTCCAGAGTCCAGTCCATGAGACATAGACTATAATCCATTAATATTTAATACCATTAATCATTATATCTTAGACCTTAGTCCGTGTCCGTGTTATTAAGCTTTCTAGTTTCTATCGCCAATTGTGGTGGGATGCGACGAGGCAGTGTAATTATTGTTTAACTTTTAAGTGTATAAGACTATTTACTATTCAGTATTTAGTTTTTCCATTATTACTTAATACGCTTAATAGTTAATTGTCATTTGTAATTATTAATTGCCTTAAAAATGAATTTAACCACTAAATTTTCGCCTAAAATATTGGGTACACACAGTGGCATATTCCACTGCGATGAAGCTTTCGGTTCATATATGCTACAATTATTATTTCCTGACTTAGAAATAATTCGTACGAGAGATGAAAAACTGTTAGCTGAGTGCGATATTGTAATCGATGTTGGTGCTGTGTATGATCACAGTAAACGTCGTTATGATCATCATCAAAGAAGTTTTGATCATTCAATGAGCACACTAATACCCAATGCCAAATGGACAACGAAATTGAGTAGTGCAGGTTTGGTATACTTACATTACGGCCATGATGTTTTGAAAAAAATTATAGCATCCGATGTACCAGAAGATAAATTGAATACTATTTATTCTAAAGTATATGAATGCTTTGTGCAAGAAGTAGATGCTATCGATAATGGTATTCCAATATGTGAAGGTGTGCCAAAATATAATATACACACACAATTGAGTAGTCGTGTCGGTAACTTGAACAAAAAATGGAACCATACTGGAAAATTTGACGATATGGAAGCATTTAAAAAGGCAATGCAATTGATTAAATGTGAATTTGAAGAAACTGTACTGTATGCATATCAAACATGGTTACCAGCCAGATCATTGGTAATCGATGCACTCGAAAAACGATACCAAACACACAAGTCTGGTCGTGTAATAGAGTTCAGTACACCATGTCCTTGGAAAGAACATTATTTTGTGTTAGAAGAAGAACTTGGTGAAGACCTTTTACCAAAAATTGATTATGTTATTTTTGAAGATAGCTCCAATGAAACGTGGAGAATACAATGTATACCTATAACTCCCCATTCGTTTACACTTCGAAGACCATTGCCAAAAAGTTGGTGGGGTATCAGAGATGATAAATTGAGTACGATTTCTGGAGTAGAAGATTGTATTTTTTGTCATGCCAATGGATTCATTGGTGGTAACAAGACTAGATTAGGAGTACTAGGTATGTGTGAAAAAGCCATCGATTGATTTTTTTTAAATATTAAACAGTAATTAATGACATGTATTTTTTTTTTAATAAAAAACAATAATTAATGACTAATGTATTTATTTGTATTGTTTTTTTTTCACTTTAAAGTATATCTAATTTCAGATGAGAAAATTATATTTTTGAACTATCATACCTAATCTAGGGAAACAAAGATTGTTTCAAACTGATTCTTATCTAAACAACTGCGGTACAAAGTTATATCATTAAATAATAACATTTACAATTTCATAGTTAAATAATATAATTAGTTACTATGATTGTTGAAAAGAGAATGTTTAAAACAACACAACACTTGCTAACCTGTGAAGCTGTTTCCTTTTATTTTTCAATTGTTTGAAAACTTCAACAGATCAGAAGATATTTAATTTTTTTGGAAGCCATCAATTTTATAATAAATATTGAAGCTAGTGAAATTTTAAAAACTCAGCAATTTAAATACTAGTGCATAACAGTACCTACAACCTGAGTTAAAGGAAGCAGATACTTATATGCATCAACTACAAGGTTTATAATTCATTAAAACAAAAATCAGCAAACAGCACACTTGATTTACTAGCAAGAATTGATGCAAATATTTGTTGCTCGTATTATCCATAATGACAATAGCTTATAGGTTTTCATTGTCATCAAAATTATAGTTCTTTATGAATCAGCCATATCGAGTAAAAACTTTTTATTTTATTTTGAGTTAAAGAGCATGTTGCACAAAATCTAAAATTCTGTGTAAATATATCAACATTGGTTAATTTATTAGATTTAAATGTAGGTATATAACATTGTAGTTGTATTTATAAAATATTAATAAAATAGTCCACACAGAAGAGTAGTGGAAAAATTCCCGATTTCCAATATTGTTATTGGCAATGACTGCTCTGAAACTTGATATTGACACTAATTTTACAAAAGCTCTAGTGTTAACACAATATATATCTTTACCAGGGCTGACCGTTATACAGGTATTTTAAAATTATTTCGGTTAACGGTATACTGTAAAAAGCCGAACTGTTTCAGTAGACCGAAATAATAAATAAAATCTAACTAGTATCGATATTTTTTACTTTTATTGTTTGACATTATATACTTTATTATATACTATAATATATTATAATATTGCCATTGATACTAGAAAACAGCACTTCATTCGGTTTTTTACAGTACACCGTTTACCAAAATAATTTTAAAATACCGTCAGTCCTAACCGTACCATATCGGTATTTAGGTATACCGAATCATTTCAGTTTTTCGGTATACCGTTTCAAACCGTTATTGAAATCAATACCGTAATACCGAAAATTATTTTCAATACTGTCAGCCTTATCTTTACGCCCTTTACCATCAAACAAATGTACAAGTTATACCACTGTATCTTTATTCAATATTTACACATTGATTTATCTAGTATTTTAGGATTTACCTAATAAATTATTATCAATTGACATTAGCATATTTGATATACATTTGTATTAATGTTTAAGTAAAAGCTAATTGATTTTACAACTGCGATATAATCAATAACAAATAGATAACAAAATAATTTTAAATCTATCATAATTCATAAAACTCACAAGATTCAAAATATGTAGGTATAATATTTATAGTTATGTTTAATATAAATTACAATTATTACTAATTTGTCTCATTATCTTCCTGTTCTTTGTAATGTCTATACTCAGGTTTTAACTCCCACATATTCTTATGAGGATGTTTCAGATTATAATTACAAACTTCTTTTAGGATTTCTTTTAAATATACTACAGGCTGTTTAGTTAGTGTAACCAAATCTTTGATGTTGTAGTATTGATGTTTCTCAAATGCCTTAAACAACATAGCCATGACAGCATCTTTATCATCGCGTGCCTTTTTGCCTTCAGACTTCTTCTTTTCATTATATTCAATATTATGTTTGTGATCTGATATCGGCTTGAAATTTTGCACAACTTTGTCTAACTTTTGAACTTGTCTGGTTGGAATATGTGCTTTCCGTATGGCTTCTTTTTTTAAATCCATATAAACCTGAATAAAATCATCAAGGTATCATAATCACAAAAACATGAAATAAAGATTATTATACCAATTACCTTATCTCCAATTGGCCGACATTCTAGTTTCTGACTTATTTTTCCTAGAATAGCTAACCTATCTGTTTCTTGAACAACTGCATCAGGATTATAAGACATTCTATGTTCAGATAATGCAACCATTGTTTGGCTAGTAAAGTGTGACACATCTAATTTGAATGATTTAGGTATTGGTTCGTTGTTTTTTTCACCATCCAAGCACAAAACAGCTTCGGACAGATGAAGCGAAATATCTGGTCTTTTTCCTGGTATAGTATTTGTTACCTTGATTTTACCTACATCTAAGCTACCCGGGGCATTGTCCCATTTATCTGCAACATATTTAGGTACTTTAACAAGCCACAAAGCATTTCCTGCTTTTGATACATCCAAAGATCCACCACTCATCTAAACAAAAATAATAAAACAAAAATTATAATGGTTATACATGGAACTATTTATCAGGTATTTCATTTGCATGCTGTATATTACCTTGAATTATAATACTGTTAAAATGTTTCAAGTTAAAATTACAAAAACTAATTAGTTTAATATAATATAATAAATTTAAAATTGTAATTTATTGAACTATAGTCTACAACTTGACAAACCGAAAACATATAAAAAGTTCAAATAGTAGAAAACGCTAAATGCCTAGTACAAATTCTAAAAGTACTAAAATACTGAAAATTGAATACTTATATATAGTAATGTCACAACTTGTAGAACAATATTATTATATTATAGTAATAAGCATGAAAACTTTTTGTCATGGTAATGAGTAATGTC
This sequence comes from Metopolophium dirhodum, assembly GCF_019925205.1. Taxonomy (NCBI): domain Eukaryota; kingdom Metazoa; phylum Arthropoda; class Insecta; order Hemiptera; family Aphididae; genus Metopolophium; species Metopolophium dirhodum. The sequence goes on along the minus strand of NC_083561.1, from coordinate 7,427,941 downwards.
AATATTCGTTATCAGGTATCTCTTGCAAGTTTCGTCATTCGACTGTTGCCTATTGCTTATCACCCATAGATAATATATAGATTATATTATCTATGATATCACCCACGATGTAGAGAAGCTGATCTACTCTACATAGTACATCGTGATATCACCATAGACTTAAAGAAATAGACGGAACATTATTTAGCATAGAACATTATTCTATGGTACATTGGTACTACACACAGACTTCTATACTAGTATAGAAGTCTGAGGTACTACAGTAGATCACGAAATAAGATATGATAAACTGGAAAGGACTTGGTGGTCGGGGGACGGCCACGAAAAGTTGTCACTTAGCTGATAAGAAAACTGTTTTTGAAGTTTTCAGCGCTACCGGTGGATTTATTTGACTTCACAATTTGTATCTTAGTACGTGGTTTTTACGGTAATCGGAATAAAAATCCCCAGGAAAAAAAATCACTGACCCACGTCTTACCATCACAAATATAGCATATAAAAATATTTTGAATGATCGATACGTCTAATAATACAGTTAAAAACATGGTATACAAAAATATTATACAAAATATAGCTAGGTAATAATAATAATAATTATCAAACAATAATTTATTGAATGTAGGCACGAGAAACTGTGGCGTATTTAGGGGGGCGCCGTCGCTAGAGAATATAACAAAAAAAAAATTATTTTATTTTTATTTTATTGGATTTGTTGAGAAATTATATTAGTGATAACTGACAGGCGATAACTTGTATCTTTCTTATAATATCTTTTATATTTCTATACATAATATATATATATAATGTATTTTATTATATTGTCATAAATAAAGGCTAAAATCTAAAACTTGAATTTGATTATAAAAGTTGACTTTTTTATTAGGATTAAATGGAGTGGTAATGGTAACATAAAAGTGTTCTCTAAATGAGTGGAAACATAAATGCAATAAGGGGAAAATATATATTTTGGGTTATCACTTTTATAGGACTTGAAACCGATTGAAAAAATTTCGGTTTTGGTTTTGTACACCAGTTTTTCGATTTTGGTTTAAATTTTTCAATACTAGTATTAGGACATTTTGGTTTTGGTTTCGATTTTGTATATAGGTTTCTACCGGTTTCCAAAATCGGTTTGAAGTCCTGACTATTTACGTTCATTCCTAGTTAATTAATTTTTTTGAATCGCTGGATCGAGCATTCGAATCGCCTGTTGTGTAAAGAAAACTTTCCAAAATGTCAAGATACAAAGATTTTCAAAAAAAATACCGTTTTTTAAATTATATTTTCAGTTTTGGTTTAAATTATGGATACCGATATGGCGATATCCAATTTTTTTCGGTTTCGGTTTTATAACGGTTTATACCGGTTTCAAGCCCTGCATTTTTAACGTAGAGAAAAAGTAAATTGTAAATTAGAGGGGTCTTAAAAGTGTTTTGTGACAATGAGTAATAGGAAACTGAGAAAAAAGGGGTGCCAAAATGTGTGTACCTAGGGTGCCATAATCGTAAATATGCCTCTGACGAGGCACCTACTTACAGTAAAAACAGCATATGAAAATATTTCGTGTGCTCGACTTATTTAATTGGTCAACAAAATGTTTTAATTTTTTTTATATGTTAATATACGAGTATACTCACCAGATAATAGATATATAATATTCTATTATTACTATACATATTTTTTTGAATGGTTTAATATAATATAATATAATTTACGAATTTGTAATTAAATTAATGTGGTAAATGGTAATTATAGATACTAATTAACGTTTAAAAAATATTTGGTTGTGAGTAATATTGTAGTCTGGAGCTTTTTTTTCCTAGAGTAGGGGATTTATTTTTTTTCCGGGGTTGTTCGTCGGGGGATTTTTTTCCTGTGGATATTTTTTACAGAGGGTGCTGTAAACTCTAGGAACACATTGCGACCCCCCGCACTTTGCCTCTTGTACATACATTCGTGGCCGTGATAAGCTGCTCGTTTCCAGTCCATTATAATATAATTTCAGAGTTCCAAGTTTCTATTCCAGATACTCTTTCCCTTTCCAAATTCCTTTTAGCCGCTCGCCACTGTAACTATCTAACAAATCGTACTATTGTCCGTATGATGAAACTGACCAATGAGGACCCACTATTCCTTATTAGTACTTAGAATTAAATTATTGTCTGTTCGTTCTTTATATCTTAATTTTTGTTATTTATGTAACTTTCTCTTAGTTATTATGTATACTATACAATGTAATTGGGTACGTCCTGTATTCAATAATAAATAAACATCTTAGTCCGTGGAGTAGGTATAACATATACATATCATATGATCTAAGATTTCAACCATGATTTAGCTCACGCCTCACGGACCATTAGCTTAGATTAATATACTATTCTTGTCTATGGCTTAGATGGAATATCATATAATATTAGATCGTGCAGTGAACTATGAACTATACAATAATTGTCTGAAGAAAAATTACTATTTAATACATTCTGTCACTTATGTTTCGCTTTAAGCTAGCCGTGAACGAATATAATCTTATCAATATTTACGCAGCAAACATGTATATTGACAATAATAGCATAATTATTAACAAATTTGCAAAAAAAAAATAGTACTATATTGTGTTACGATAATTTGAATAAATTATATTCTTTTTTTGTTATATTTATGTTTACTTACAGGCTGTTAAAATGTGTTGATTCAATTGAATAAAATATACGACGCAATGAGGTTTATGTTTCGATTTCAATCATATTATTTGAAAAAGGTTATTTTTTGAGTAATTTAGCCCCCCAGAAATTTGGGTTTCCGTTGGATTTTTTTCTATGGTAGGCACGTATCGCGGATGCGTGGTATGGGCAGATAGAGATTATAGGTGTATTGACCATCAATAATGTACATCATCGGACTCCCACGCACGACGGTACAATAATAATGGGCCTATACCTAGATAATTCGTGAAGATACCCCGACTGCCAGCTTTTGAATGTTATGTACTGGGCAGTGGACCGAATTTATGGTTGTGAAGGGCCCAGGGCCCATATAAGGTTGAAAAAATTACTGCAAAAGGTACTTATTTTGTGGGGCCTCTTATTAATTGAATCTTGCGGCAGCCCCGTGGGACCCTCCCCTAAATCCAGCCCTGGTTATGTTTATAACTATATATTATTATACCTATGTATATAAAAATTAAAGTTTGACTGTCTGTCTGTCTGTCTGTCTGTCCTTTATGCATTCCTAAACGGCTGGGCCGATTATGATAACATTTTTTGTGCATGTTCGTGTGTTTCCCTGGATGATTTAGATTCACAATAATTGGACCCAGTTGGTCCAACCCGGAGAGGTGCTCAAACAGGGATTTTGAGATGTACGATGGGAATTATTGTTTATAAATGGTTGCTATTGGTTTTAATAATAATAAATGGTTCTAATTTAGGGCCTAAAATACATCTGATTTCAGGGGACACACTTATTAATTTAACTGTTATACCTTTGGGCATTGACAGATTTCTAAAGTAAAAAAAACCTGTGAGAGTTGTAACCAAATACCTAATGGAATAAAATAATTTGTAAAAAAGCTTAACATTTCTTGTGGGGTGTAGAATATTTCCCTTTATTAATTTAATAATATAAAAATAATCGAATTTGGTTGATTCTGCAGGAAAGTATAATTTATTATTCATGAAGTGTATTTTTGAGGACAATTTTTTTGCACCGGATGTTAAAAATGAAGAAATTATATTAGTAAATAGTAATTATAATATTATGTTTTATATTTTAGTAACAGTAAAAAACTGTATGAGGGATACATTTTTAATTCAGAATTAAATTAAAAGTGTAAAATTAAATGTTATACCCAAAATACGTATTATAACTTATAAAATGTAACAACTAATAGTTATTAGGTTAAGTTGCGTTCGGTTGTATACGACTTAAACAATTATTATATTAATTTATAATTTTTTTTTTTATTAGTATTGCTAACCTGTGGTTATAATTTATAAGCGGTAGTTATGTTTTTAGATATTTTAAATTAAGATTTTTGTATTTGTATTTTAGAAACACTGGTATTTAATTTTTAAATAACCTAGGAATATTTAAAACATAATATTATTATATTATTCATATTATTATAATACAATATTTAAATATAATATATTATGAACCTACTGCCCTACTATTTCTAGACGTTTACATGGCAATAGTAAAATTCTATTAAACCTATTATGTACGTAAACAACATTTATTAATATGACAAATATTTAAAATTTCAAAAAAAGGGGGACCCTCGTGTTAATTAATACCCTTCACTTTGTTTTTTGAATAGCGCTGGGAGTTTTTGTGCAAAAACGTCGGGACCTGGTGCACATTTCTGCACAAACGATGCATAAACGTTTGGCACATTAACAATTTCAATTTTCCAAAAAGAGGGTGTCTCGTTTCAATGCCCCCCCCCCCACTTTGTTTTAGGGATAGAGCTTTCAGTTTTTGTGCACAAACGATTGGACTTGGTGCACATTTCTGCACAAACGTTTGGCGAGGTCAGAAGTTCAAATTTCGAAAGTGGGGAGGGGGCATTGAAATGGACCTCCTAAAAGGAGTTAATTAATCAACATTTTTTTCCGGGCAACGCCGGGTAATTTAGCTAGTAATTTATTAATATAGGTATTATTATAAAACGATAATAGTATACACGCGCCATTATGTTTCCTGCCAACGCCATGTGATGGTAATACTTACGAGTAGTAGATAATAATATACATACAACTTACATCATCGGCGAGGTGCCGAGGTCTTGTTATAAGCCTGCACATCTGCATGTACTTCGTCGACGTCACTGAGTGAACGCGCGAGATCACGACTCGACGTAATTTTCTAAATAAAATAATAATAATAACCGAGCGAATAAATTACATGGACACGAAAAATGAGAACGGCAAGGAAATATCATATAATATCATAATATTATAATATAGGTGTAACCGCACAGATATATAGAATACATTTATTTATTTATACATTTTTTTATTCTGTATATCTGTGGATGAAACAATAATATTGTAAACGCCATCACATGGTGAGAGAGTACGGTCTTAGAGAGTGAGAGAGTATGTTATATTATAGTATATTACCACGGATATATAAAACAATATATCGTTTTATACATCTGTGTATATTACAATCATACTATCGGCGATTGTAAACTGCGCCCAACGTACAGGTAAACACGAAAGCATACATGTAAACTGCGCCCGAGTTCTTATCGTGAGTAAAAAGGTGATATGTAAACCATGAACTAAGATAGTTATCTTAGTTCGTGATGTAAACTGCGCTCGAGTTTTATCAAATGTAAAAAGGTGACATATGTTACATAATATGTAAACTGCACCCGGCTAAACTTTTAAAAATTGAATAGCTATATTTTTGCCAAATTAAACAAAATTACAGAATAAATCATCTAAAATTAAACAAAATTACAGAATTACTTATCTAAAATTACAATCTTTAATATATTTGATTCGTTACAGTCATATTATAGCATAAATAATTAATAGAATAAAATTAAAAATTAAAAAAATATATTATCTTAAAAAGTACAATATTAGGACAAAAAAAAACATATTGTTGATACATATTCATCAATTGGAGTTTGACCACTGTTATATTTATTAATTAAATGTTGTAACGTTTTGCGTTTATTTTTTGTCTTAGAATTTTGGTATTTAAAGGGTACATTTATACTATTTAGTTTAATATATTATGTAACTCAGAGGCCGATTAGTTTTCCGAAATTTAAATTTTTCAATTATTTTCAAGCTTTTTTCGCGCTGCGAAACGAATTGTTCGGCCATCGTGACTTCACTCATTAAACTGAATACGACATGTACTAAGTAGCCCCTTGCCGGATGTAGTGAATGATAACTGATAAGCCATCAGTTGATGCCGTATTACTGCAATAACTATTCGATATAACGTGTTGGTATTTTTAGACAACAATATAATTTCTGTGATATAATTGCAAAAGTACACAATCATAGTGACTTTAATAATTCAAAAGTTTTATATATTTTACAAACGGCGCACAGCTTAAGTTGTAAGTACCTTTTAACATGGATAAAAATTTGGGCGCAGTTTACATTATACCTTTTTAATATGGATAAAAATTTGGGCGCAGTTTACATTATACCTTTTTAACATAGATAAAAATTCGGGCGCAGCTTACAAAAAAAAAGGTCATTTGGGCGCAGTTTACGTATGCCCCATACTATCCTTATCCTATAGTCCACGGTTATACCATAGTTCTGGCCTCTGGGCCATAGATTAGCCATACATACACACGGTTATAAAATACTAGCTGAACCCGTGCACTTCGTTGCCCGTCAAATGTACCAACTCTTTATGACTCAAACTTTGTTCAATTCGTTATTTAATATTCGGTGTATGGTGTTAAAAATTAATTTTAACTTTTCAGTTGCCCGGAATAAAAATTCTGATTCGCAGCAGTATATTATCAGTTTATCCAGATTTCCTACTTTTCCGGTAGATTTTCGAAAAATTTTTTTTTATGGAAACCTTCTCTGTGATATACTCTTTCGTTTAAAAAAAAAAAATAAAGAAGATCTGATAAGTAGTTCCAGAGTTTACCCTGTACAAATATTTTCATTTCACATTTATACAGTTAAAAAATATATTATATATGTATATATATTGACGAAAAATAATACAAATAAACAAACATGCAAGCAATCTACATTATACAATATACACTATTTTATTATTTTAATCTGAAACTAAATTTTTTATTATTTAGTTTATTTTTTCTGGACAGATGGCGCCAATGTTGTATTTGTTGACATCCAAATTTTCTACTTTTCCGGTGGATTTTTCTAAAATTGTTTTACATAAGAGAACCTCCTCCTGACAATCACAAACACAACAAAAAAAAAATTAGCGAAATCGGTCCAGCCGTTCACGCGTGATGCAATGACCAAGGGACGTTATATTTGGACGTGCATCATCGTATCCGATGATTTATTTTTACTGATGAACCATGGTTAAGTAAATATATCTAAACCTAAATTGAATACTCAAGCTTGTTGGTGATTAAAAATAAGTTTGATTGACGTAGGTATCTCGTAGTTATCTATTAACTAAAAAATATGTATACCAGTATACCTATCGTAAATTTTATCAAACAACTTATAACTGATACTTACATACAGTACAATATATTATAATATAGTATTCACTTCAGAACACTGCGTATAATATATATTTTTTTTTAATCTAGAGTTTATACAATCTATACATAAAAAAAGTACAATAAGCATAAATGATGTTTTTGATAAAATTATAATATACGTAGTAGCTTGAGTGTCTTGAGGAAAGAACCAACCAGCGAAGGCATTTCAATACGTATAATTTAATCATAAAATATGAGTTTCAAGTGTTTGTTTGGTACCTATAATCTATATGGCTATATAAAAGATGGAAACGCAAGACTTTATGATAGTCATTGCTTAAATTGTATTCAAGTATACGCTGTAGTTGATCTCTGTTTAGTATTTTCATTCATACCAGTAAAAAAATTAAAATCTGAACGATGTTAATTTTTGCCAACTTTTGGATGGACTTTATCATACTGGTCACAGTATTATTCTCAATTATCTATTACTATTGTACTTCGACATTCAATGTATGGAAAAAACTCAATGTACCTTACGTCCGTCCAATTCCTCTGTTTGGCAACTACTTGAAAGTAGCATTGGGCATAGAGAATCCAATGGAAACGTACAGGAACATTTATTACGAGCTTGCTGGATTCAAGTACGGAGGTATGTTTCAGATGCGGACACCGTACTTAATGATCCGCGATCCTGAAATGATCAACAACATACTGATTAAGGACTTTTCGTATTTTTCCGATCGTGGTATTTACGTGGATTTTAAAGCCGAACCCACGTCAGAAGTATTGTTTCTAATGAAAAACCCTCTATGGAAAAAACTTAGAACTAAATTGACTCCAGCGTTCACATCGGGAAAACTTAAACAGATGTATAGTCAAATCGAAAAGTGTGGCCAAGATATGATGGTTAATATTTTTTCTGAGCTAAAGAAAAATCCCAACGAAATTGATGTACGAGATGTTTTGGGAAAATATTCAACTGATGTTATCGGTAGTTGTGCTTTTGGACTGACGTTAAATGTAGCAAGCGATGATTCTTCTTTATTTCGTAAATATGGAAAAAACTCATTCGCACCATCTATATTTTATTTTATAAGAGAGATATGTGTGATGATTTCACCGGCTATTCTGAAAATTGTAAGACTTCCTTTTTTCCCAAAAGCCTCAACTGAGTTTTTCGGATCAGTATTTAAAGAAACAATGATGTACAGAGAAAAAAATAATGTAGTGAGGAATGATATTGTTCATGCTTTAATTCAAGCACATCAAGACAATAAAAATTCATCTCAAGATGGTAAATTTTTTTTTTAAATTTAAAATAACTACCTATAATATTTAATGGTACCATGGTACCATGGTACCTATCATAATATTTAATTTTTTTTAGAAATATTAACGGAATCTCAAATTTTATCAAATGCTTTTGGTTTTTTTGCTGCTGGGTTCGATACTACATCAACTTCTCTTGCTTATTGTTTGTATGAACTTGCATTGAAAAAAGACATTCAAGACCGAGTACGCAAAGAAATAAAATTGACAAAATCTAAACACAATGGAGTAATTGATAATGATTTTTTGAATAATCTCGTTTATTTAGATATGGTTATAGCAGGTAATAAATAATTGTTTACATATAATTAATGTATTTTTTATGATATAAGACTATGCAAAAACAACCATAAATTAATATATATTCTCAATTTATTTTGGTAGCTTAGGGCGCTTAGGCACTTTCGTTATTTTACAACAGATAAGGTAATATTAATGAAATTATTTTAGCTATATGTTAATTAATTTAAGGAAACCGTACGAGTTATAGAGATTGAGTATTGGGTGAACCATTCCACTGTGCCACCAAGATAATTTTATATAATGAGGCATAAATCTACCTATACATTTTTATACTAATATAAATTATAGTTATAGTAATTATAGTAAATAATATATAGTATAAATATTAAAATATAATATACTAGCTGTGTCCCGCGTGCTCTGCCCCCGTGGATAGTTGTTTGCAAATAGTGGGGCTGTTGCTCGTGCAGTCACCCATAAGATTTGTTATATTTCTGTTAAAATATAAATAAACCAGTCAGGTAGGCGATCCGACTACGTCGTATCGCGGACGACACACCAGTGGGTATTTACAAAATTAATTTGAAATTAAGCCTATAGCAGTATAGCCAGGTCCGAGATATACTCTTTCATTAAAAAAAAATCAAGAAAATCGGATGAGTAGTTTCAGAAACCAAAAAGATTCCATTTTCACATATATATATATATATATAACATACACTTAGCACGTAAATGAAACCTGTGACAAAGATTTCTATTTCGCTTTTATAGTATAGACTATAGATAATATTATGTTACCGTTACCGTTACGGTAAATGTACGAATACCTGTGAAATCTATATAGGATACACAAATTATATTTATTTTATGATATTATATTAATATTAAGTAAAGTAATTTATTTTACCATTAGTAATAGGTACAGTAGGTTGAATTACTTTTTACCAAAAACACTACATTTAAAAATGTCATTGTGTGTATGAAATTTAATAATACATATATAAAAGGTTTTAAATACCCACGAATAATATTTTTAAGCCACAACAAAATAACTAAAACCATTATTTTTCGTTACAATATCAGCTAATTCCTAAATGAAAAAGTCTAAAAAAAAAATCTCACTAATAACATAATGCTATTAATTAATAATAAGTATAGAATTTATTATTTAATTTTTAGTAATATTACGGTATAAACTATAGGATATAACATATACAACTAATTTAAATGTTTTGAAAATTTCATTGTAATTATATTAAACACCTACAGTAGGTACCTTCCTATATTAATTATTTGGAAAGTCAGTAGCTCTAATTTGAAAATTTGATATTCTAATGTAATTTTTAATGTACCTAATAGGCAATAGTACCACCCTTTTACCATAGTAATAAAAAAAATAAAAAAAAAATTAGTTGAGTATATATACTATAGTGTGTTCTTTATTATAGGTACTTATTGGATTAGCATTGGTTATTAAAGTGTGAACAAATGAAAAACATACAATTGTACAGCAATATATTAATAATATTATGCTGTTTTTTTAAAATATATAAGTTGCTTTCATTCATTCAAAATTCAATCGATTTCTAAATTGTTATTTCTCTCGTATTTTAAATAAACAACTCTACAAAATGTATTTTTTCGAATTTTGAAAAAATCAAAAACAGATTTTGAGAGTTTAGACCATCGTGAAATACAAAAGGCTATTTAGCATCTATTTTTTCATATTATATTACATTAAAAAAACTGTACTTACTAGAATATTTGGATTATATTCCTAATATTTTTATCGATATTTATAGAAAAAAAACTAGAAAAAAATCAAAAATGTCAATCTAACCTAAGCTTAATAAATTATAAATAGATCAAAAATTGTTTTGAAAGTTATACCATTTCTAAACAAATTATAAGTTAAACATTTGGCGTAAAATTAAAGTATTTATAGTTAACTGTTTTTGAGTTACATAAAAAAAAAAAAACTTTTTTTTTGTTTTTTCTAAATTATTTGTAAAGATACTGAGATTTTTGAAACAAAGTACCTACCACTTTCCCACTTACTGATTAGGTCCAACTTTCTATCAGAAATCACCCACAAAGATGAAAATCAGCATTTTTTCTAATAGGTATAATTATACCACGATAGGTGTATACTAAATAAAAATGCATATCATTATACAGTCAATACTATTTGGTTGCTCCAATCAGAGTTATTGATTTATAAAAATATATTTAAGTTTTACAAGTTTATTTAATATATCTGTGAATTGGTGCAAGAAGGGAGAACTTCACTTTTGGGACATTTAAGATTATTTGGCGTGCTAAATTAATTGTTTTAGTAGTTTCCATTAGTTTGAATAAGAGCCATTTTATGGCTGTATCTGAACTTGTGTGGCCAACAACAGATACAGGATTGGCAAATTGAATTTGAGTAATTGGTCATGGGTACTAGTAATTTATGTTATTTTTAAAAAGTATAAATACTTTTTGATATTGGTTCATTGTTTTTGCACCAAGCCACAGATCCACAATGTCCACTGATATTATTCAGTAAGGTATTTTTTAATTTTAAAGATTGTTTGAAGATATTGATATTAAATTACTATAAAAATACTAAAAATTACTAAATGCTTTCAGAAACACTCAGAAAACATCCTTTACTGTTTGCTCTGTTCAGAGTAGCTACAAAAACCTATCATGTACCAAACGATTCATTAATAATTGAGAAGGGGCAGAGAATTTTAATTCCCACTTTTTCACTACATTTTGATCCTAGATATTTTAGTGATCCCGAAGTATTCAATCCTGAAAGATTTTCCACCGAAGAAAAGGCAATGCGACCTAATGGCGTGTATCTTCCATTTGGCGATGGACCCAGGATTTGTATTGGTATGTATATACAGTGGTTTATTAGGGGGGGGCCGATAAACGGGTATATATGGTTTATAAGGGTATCTAATAAGGAAATATACGGCGCGCCTATATAGACTATAGGTACTCTCTTCAGTAGATTTTTTATAGAGTATAGGTACTCTATAAGTGTACGATATGATACCGTGTAAACAACCCTATTAGAATTATCTTTGAAAAAATTTAATATTCTATAATTATTTGTAATTTTAAATTCTCAGATGGTAGTTAGTATATATATCAGGTGATAATCAAAAAACTTTTTATCTACCTTATACCGTTTATGAGGAGGAATATAAAATTTTTTTCAGTGCAAGACACAAACACTATATAACGAGATCAGAAAAAAATTCACCAAATTGTACAAAAATGCCAAAATAACAGATACCTATATAATAGTATTTACATTATAATATAATATTATATTGTCAGTATAGTACCTATACATAGTAACTACTAACTAGTAAGCAATCCCGTATAAGCTATAGGTATACCGTAGTATAGGTACCTACAGTTAATTTTACAAAAATAATTAGTATACCCAATTCCTAATGGAGTTTATTATATATGTGGAGCCGATTTAGATTTTTACAATTATATAATATTATATATTATTATGGATTATTGTCGATTTTTAATATTTTGAAATATATAAAATATTAATATTGGTAGGTATATTTGTATAAATGATATTTTTATTTTTACATCTTTAATGCTTATATATATCCTACTAATTTTGGCGCGAATTACATGTATTTTTTTGTATCTTATTGATGTTTATGTTATGTAATAGAATGTAATGTCATTTTTCTGAATTTAAATTTCCAAAATTATAAAGTGTCATCAATGTGTGGCTCTTTTCCTTTCATATACTTAATTGGGTTTTCTTGATTTTTTTTTTGGAAAATTACTGCCAAAGTGCCAACATTTCTAAATATTTACTAAAGACTATCTTCAAAAGTTAAAGTACTTGTATCAGTTTATCAGCAGTTGTGTCTGATAGTCGTAATAATATCTTTATTGTTATTTGTCATGTAACTATAATTAGTAATTAATAATTATACATACATTTGTTGAAATTTAATTTTTTTTGATACAGGAAAACGTTTTGCTGAGATGGAAATGAAATTAGCTTTAGTTGAAATTTTATCCAAATTCGAAGTGGAACCGTGTGAGAAGACCGAGATCCCTATGCAGTTTAGTAAATTATCCGTGGTAGTGATTCCGAAAGATGAAAAAGTTTTGTTAAAACTAAATCCACTCTCTGAATAATTCAATTACTAGTTGACTTATATATATATATATTTATATTTATAAAACATAATCATGTTTTCGTACATTTATTTTATTCAAATACAAAATATAATATACTCATACAAATACAGAATACCTTATGCTATTACCATCCAAATAAGAGTCAGGGATTAAGTTTACCAAATGCTTTGTTAGATGTTGGCAACTCAACTTTCTCGTGTGGTCAAGCGTACGTGGCCCTCTCCAGGGTGACGAGCCTCCAGGGAGTTCACTTAATTAATTTTGATCCCTGCAGGTGAAAGCCAAGAATAGTGTCATTGTTGAATATAACCGTCTAAGAACTTTGTATAGGCCAGACTTAACAGACATTCCATCTAAAAAGTCTCGACGACGAAAAATAAAAGACCGTACTTGGGTTAGGTTCTTTGCCTGGTATTGACAACGCTCAAGAGTCCAATTTCTCAGCTCCTCAACAGAAACCCAAACGGTCTTACAAGAGAAAATCTACAACGTATAAAAAAATAAATAAAAAATAAAAAATAAATAATAACAACACTTCTCTTGTATTTGTATTGTTTAACACTTGGTCAGTTTCTGAATGAGGAATAAAACATCAATATAGAATGTGCTCACTTATGACTTACGAGGGTGATGGAGAGAGAAGATTCAGAAAAAAGTAAAAGGTTTAGATTTCTTCTCAAAAAAGACAGTGAATCATAGTAAGTAGTGGTATCTACATTGCGGCCAAGTCTAGTTTATTCTTCATTCAGAAGTGTTAAACAATACAAATAAAAGAGAAGTGTTGCTCTTTAATGTAGGAGAGCATTGAAGTTATGAATTAAAAAATAGCAGACTTGGCCTCAATGTAGATTTCACTACTTTGATAGGCCGACTTTTTTGGGAGGGAGTTTGGAACTTGGCCTTTTTTCACTGTTATGTTTTTGTTGGGGATCTTTTCTACATCTTACCATGAGCTAAGATAATATTAAATAATCGATTGATGTTGAAATAAATCGGTTAAAAAATAAAAAACCTCTCATTAACAATACACCAAAATCGAGATACGTTGTATTATTACAATTTACAGATTACTTATTTACTTCATACTTGTATTACCGTGTCATCAACGACTTGCAAAATGCCACAAATTCGTAAATGTTCAATTACGGATGTGAAAGTTGTGAAAGTCATACAAATGTTACGCTATTCAAATTGTATGATAATAATAAAGTAGCTTGGTACTCAGCAGTGCCTTTTACAAACAAACGGATTTTAAGGTTTATTTGCTCTAAACTTTTTTTACCCAAAGACCTTATAACTAAAAAGATGGATAAGTGGATGTTGCTGTGCTATACAGTAGGTTACAAGTGGGTCACTGTAATGGATGGTGTTAAATTTGAATTCAATGATATACTATCATTGTAAAAGAAAAACGATTCTGATTTCATAGGAGCCTATGAAATAAGTATATTTGATGATATTATTGTGAATAAAGTAATTTATATATAACCTATTTACGAGGAGCCTTGTTTTAAATTTTCAATTCTTAACCATAAAAGTTAAACATTTTATACATTTTTGAGTACAAAATAATTAATAAATTATAAATTTGATAAATGTTGTCAACATTTGAACTTTAAATGCTTATAAAAAAAAATTGTGCCTATGTATTTTTAATATTTTTTAACTGCAATTGTAACATTATATCAGGAGCCTTGCATTAAATTTTCACACTTTCTAACACATCAAATACAATTTTATTGATATTTATAGAAAAAAAAACTAAAAAAATTGAAAAACGACCAAGTCCGTAAACAGTTCAAAAAGAGTCAAATTATTTTCAAAATTTTATAGTGTATAGAAAATGCTAATATAAACATTCAGTGAAATTTTCAAGTATCTTCAGTCATTCGTTTTTTAATTACAACAAAATAAGAAAATCGTTACATGAAATATCGAGTGAATATCAAATGTTGTAAAAATATAAATTTCAGACGCTCATAACATTTTAATTTAAGTTTCTTGTAGACTTTTTTTTTGATAAAGGTAAAACAGTAAAAGTGCTTGGATTTTCTTCAATGGTAACTTTTCTGATAGGAAAGTGAATCTAGTTGGTACTTTGGGGGGGTCAAAAGTAAAAATTTCCCAGTAGTTTTCACAAGCGACGTGAAAAAGAAAAGAAAAATTAAGGAAAAACGGGAATTTTTACGCAAAATCGATTTTGGTTTTTGGTGTAACTTTAAAACAAATGACAGTAGGGACATGACATTATGACTGAATGTTTATATTAGCATTTTCTATACACCATAAAATTTTGAAAATAATTTGACTCTTTTTGAACTGTTTACGGACTTGGTCGTTTTTCAATTTTTTTAGTTTTTTTTTTTATAAATATCAATAAAATTGTATTTGATGTATTAGAAAGCGTGAAAATTTAATGCAAGGCTCCTGATATAATGTTACAATTGCAGTTAAAAAATATTAAAAATACATAGGCACAATTTTTTTTTATAAGCATTTAAAGTTCAAATTTATAATTTATTAATTATTTTTTAGTTAAAAATGTATAAAATGTTTAACTTTTATGGCTAAGGATTGAAAATGTAAAACAAGGCTCCACGTAAATAGGTTATATATAAATTACTTTATTCACAATAATATCATCAAATATACTCACTATATAATTATCTAGTATACTTAGGCTCCTATGAAATCAGAATCGTTTTTCTTTTATAATGATATTATATCATTGAATTCAAATTTAACACCATCCATTACAGTGACCCACTTGTAACCTACTGTAAAGCAGAGCGACATCCACTTATCCACCATTTTTGTTTATTAATGGTTGCCTTTGGTTGCCGGTTATATTTATGCAAATTATTTCACAGAGCTAGGTACAATTACGCCGGTTTGTCCCTAAAAATAAAATAAAATAATCCCCCAAAACATATTAATATTTAAATATTAAATACTCCTAAAAATCTGGGATGATCAACTATGACTTCAATACTATTTTAGGTACACTGCAGTATACACATTTTTTTTCAACTATATACAAAGCTGTACTAATATAGGCTATATTTTATTTCTCACCTCGCTGTGTCCGCAATCTACCGCAGGTATAATATATTGTATACCTGTACTAATTAATTACAAATAAAGTAGGTACATTGCGTTTATACAGTTACCGTAACCAACGCATTTTCAGTTTTCACGCGTACACTTAATGGTTAATTTTTTGCAGTGTTCGGAATAACGTTCACTAAAAAAATAAACTTGTTCACGTTCTTTTAAAAAACAAACGCGTTCATTGGGTTGTTCATTTAATTTTTTTTTTATGAATCGATAGCCTGCAGTCAATATAAAAATTAAAAACCCATAAAAATATACGACTCAACCAAAAAATTTAAATACAATTTATAAAGTATCTGAATTCATTTTTAATATCTGACTCGTTATTAGAGTTATATTTTGATAAGGATTTCCTAGTGATAAACTTAAGTGGATACTAGGGTACTTATTAGTTATTATGATAAACCTATTAGATTATTACAAATTCGTGGAAATCATAATATTATTGTTCTTGTATGTCTAGCCGGGGACACTGGAATTTCACGTATTTAATTTATATATTTTACAATCAAACAAATATTATAGGAATTATAATGGGAAAAATAAAAATATTATTATTATAATATTATAATTAATTAATATATTTTATTCACATAATATTTATTAAATGGTAATTTTATTGAAAGTCTTAAAAATCGATAAAATTCATTAAAAATATAAATGTCGTTCACGTTCACGTTCTATATGCAAAAAACGAGTGACGTTCACGTATCGTTCACTATATTATATGAACGTTAACGCGTGCGTTCATGAACGACGTTCTTTTCAAACACTGATTTTGTGTGTGATTGAATGGTTCCCGGGATGATTTAGATTCACAATTAGACCGGTAGATCCAACCCGGGGAGGTGCTCTTAGAGGGATTTTGAGATTTACGATGAAAATTGTTGTGTATAAATGGTTACTATCGGTTTCAATTTATTGGTGCGATACGCCTGTTGGCGCATAGCATAGACCAGGGATGGCAAATAAGTGGCACGCGTGAGATTTTCGATGGCACTCGAAAAACTTTCATTTGTCCATATATATTTATATTAATAATATATATTTCATAACGACGTATTGTTATCTTATCTTTTTTTTTATTTAATAGTATTTAGTACAGAACTATGACGGCTCAGATATCTTATTTTTATTTTTATAAAATATAATTTATATGTTGTAATATAGTGAGCGGAACACTAGATTACTAGTAGTGTGTGGACAAGTTAATATTATATAGGTATTCAGTTCTCGTTCGTGTATTGAGAGAATACACCGTGTGCGAATTTTACGTTATTATATTAATTTTTATTCAAAATGTCACATGCAAAAAAAACAAAAATTACAGGATGTTCAATATTTTTTTGTTTGGACGAAATTTGCCTATTTTTACATGGTAATAAGACTGAATTTAAAGAACTCTATAATACAGAGTGGCTAGCAAAATTGATGTTTTTCACAGATCTAACATTACATTAAATTTTGAACACTTTGAATAAAAAGTTACAAGGACGTGGGAAAACAATTGATGTTAGTTAATAAAAGGTTTTGAAATTAAAATAGATATGTTTATTAACGATGTCAAATCTGGAAAATTTCTATACTTCCTAAAAGTGAAAAAAATGTTAGGTGAAGTGGAAATTTTTGAACAAACCAATTGGGATTTTACCAATGAATTTTCAAATATCGTTGGTCTGATTAAAATACAGTTTTCACAAAGGTTTCATGATTTTAAAAAAATTAAAAAATTAATAAAAATTATTAATTATCCCGATTTATTCGATGTGCAAGATTTTGATGATTACGATCTTAATTGGATGGAATTAGACAATTTAGAAATGCAGTTAATCGATTTACAAACTAATCCAATTTGGACAAACAAATTTGTGAATATATGCGAGAGCGTATCGAAGAATTGGAACGTCATCGAATTCATAACGAATACATAACGAAGAAACAGATTGCGGTGTTGACAACATAATATTAGAAGTATGGAATAATATTCCAGAAAATTTTGCTTCTGTCAAAAAATTGGCAATTTCATTGTTAACAATTTTTACTTCAACATATGCTTGCGAAAGTCTCTTTTCGGTATTAAATCATATACACATTCAAAGGCTAGGAACAGATTAACGGAGGAAGATTCGGAAGCATGTATTGCCTTGCAACCAACATCATATCAACCAGATATAAAAAACCTTTCAACCAATATGAAGCAAAAGATTTCTAATAAACAATAATAATTTAATATTTTTTTACATTATTTCCATTTTTACATAATTTTCTACATCATTAATTTTTCATTTATATTTTGTATTTGTATTTTGCTGTGTTAATAAAAATAATTATGGCACGGCTAAAAATTTTTTTTTAATTATGTCATAAATTGGCACGTAGAAAAAATCCTATTTGCCATCCCTGGCATAGACGTACCTATAATATACGTCTATAATGACGTCTATAATGTACAGAATTATACACTATTACGTACTACGCGGGGTGGTAAATGTCCCACCTGATTATACTGCTTGCATATCATAACCTAACCTAAAAAGACATTACTTCCATAGTGATTCTCCACTCTCCTATATTCCTATCTATGCAAGAGCCAAAAATCAACCACAAAACTTTTTTTTCAAATACTAAAAGGTTATTCTGTTGTATCTTATGAAGCGTCCAATTTTCGAATCTATACATCACCATTCACCACTGCAGGCCGAATAAATGTTCTATACCCAAGGGCCAATCAATAACGGCGCTCTTGGCAAAATAAAAATTTGCGCTCCCTCCCCCCCAAAAAAAATTTAATTTAACTTATTTACTTATAAGCATAATCAATATTTACTTTAAAGCTTAAGAGTTAAGTTTATTATTTTAATAATTAAAATAACAACATTTAAAGAATATTTCAAATTCAAAATAAAGATAATAATAACGGAGTTAATTGATTTGTATTACCTACTTTGTAGGTTTACCTTGGCTTACCTTGGTCTCTCCGGAGCAGTGGCTGAGTTCACCCGATTGATGCAGCGAGTTCTTGGGCCGCTCCAGGGCAAAATAGTTCGGAACTACTTGGACGATATAATAATCGAAGGTCGCGGTAATTGGCCTGACTTGCTGAGAAAACTAAAACTAGTGTTAGATCGACTTAGAGACGCTAAATTGACATTGAAGCCGTCGAAGTACCAGTTTGGTACGGGTCAAGTGGAGTTTTTGGGCTTCGTGGTTGAGAACGGCGAGATTCGCCCGGGTCGCGAAAAGACTCGCGTGTTATATAGAAAATATTATCGTCGCCTCAGCACATATTGCTTCGCTGGCCTGACCTATGTCAATAATTTACAATTTGAAATATTCCCACCTATATAACATAATATATATTAAATAATATTATTTTGACGACTGTCTGCAATATACGACACTGGGGTATACATTGGCAGCCTATTTTTCGACGTATCATATTGGCCTGCCTTAATTTCATGCTGGCGCCGTACCCGATGTATCAGTTAAATTGAATTAATTGAAATAATTAATATAAGATGAAAATGTTTTATAAATATAGGGATATACATAGATATACTTGGGTATTAAAGATATAGAAAGACAATGTATATTAATATTATACTTTTATCAGTGTTATCACTTAAAATATTAATTATTTTTCATCCCTAATAGTAAGGTTAGAAATAACTACAACATGGCTACATTTCAATGTTCATTGTTATAACTAGGGCTGGGATTTGTATGTAAATACATATTTTTAGTGAAACACGATAAATTAATTATTGCAAATGATAAATTCGTTTCACGTGATTTGCAATAAAATAAGACATATTTTATTTTACATATTTTTACATATTTCGTCATAAATACATATTTTTACATACTTTGTAAAATTTTCGTTTTTATTTACATATTTCGTAAATGTTGACAATTTCAGTGGTTTAGTAATATTATAATAGTATTTCGATAACGGTATTCAGAAAATTGTAAGTGTATAATGCATATAGGAAATAAGTAGGTTAAAATAAATAATATTAATAACTTGATTTTAGTTTATCTTATCTGTTTCTGTTCGATAACCATACCTTAATGATGTTAGATTATACTTTATGTTATACAATTATTTGATAAAATATATTTACGAATTTACAACAGTACCTAACAGACTATCAGTTCTTGTGTTCGCGTGGTTGTGAAAACATCTTTGCATTTCGAGTTATAAATTATAATTTAAAACTAAAGACTTAATAATAAATTAGTAAATATAATGCCTAAAGTAGCTCGATCTATTTCAACTAAAATTTCAAATGTTATCCGTGATTTTCCTAACGAAACTTTTTCGAGTGATAATAATGTACTTTACTGCAATGCGTGTGATATAAGTGTTTCAACTACTCAAAAATTTCAGATAACTCAACATATCTCAACATCAAAACATTATTTACTTTTATTTTATACTACATATTTTTTATTTTATACTACATATTTTGGCAATTTTAATTACATATATATGTACATATTTTTGGTTTTTTATTACATATAAATCCCAGCCCTAGTTATAACTGTGGCCTGGTGGTAGAAAAATGTGGCCTAGTAAAAAATTTGGCAGCCCTAATTTAAAAATGAAATGGCGCTCCTGGTGTACTCTGTTCAATTTATATGCCCCCACTTCCAGATGAGTGTGTAGGACTATTATTCTATGGTAGGACGTAAGTATATCCTCCAGCAATCTCGCCCTCTGAGCTATCACGATGTACTTTGTTTTTTTCATGTTAAAAAAAAACATTTATAATTTTAGATTTTAGTCTTTTTTTCTAAACTGTACTAGTTGTGGTGGTCTAAGAAAAAGTAAACCGGTGCTTCTTATTTTAAATCGGTTTAGTTTAGCGAATTTCTTAAAACTAAACCACTTTACATTTTGAGGGGAAATTTAAAGCGGTTTAGTCTAGCGAATTTCTAGAATATGACAATATAATAAAATATAGTATATTATATATAGGTATATGTATATCACGAACATATAATAGTACGATGTAGAGAAGATCATCTTCCCGATGTCCGTGGTATATTATATAGAAATGTAAAAGATAATATAATAAGAAAACATACAGGTTATCACTTATCAGCACGAATTAAGATATCTTAATTCGTGCTTATCAGTTATCACTAATATAATTTAAAATTTCTCAACAAATCCATTAAAATGAAAAAATTAATTTAGCCATGGTCGATATTACATATTACCTACATTATGATAGTGAATATTGAATAATGTCACAAATATTAAAATATGGTGGTTGCCGGTTGGATACTTGGTATTTGGATTTGCAAACTAAATAATTTTTCATCTTATTAGTTTCTTACTGTTCTTTTATTTGTATAATTTTAATCAAAATGTATACAAATCACTACACTCCTCAGTATTCGCAATACAATCAACAATATCAGCAATATTCATCTAATTACTATCAAATGTATAATAATTATAACCAACAACCAGCTTATAACACTCCACCACCAACGCAGCAAACAGCTGCAACATTTATAAGCCCAAACGTGCCTGTCCAACAGCCACAAGCATCAACTCCTGGACAAAATGTTTCAAGTATATGGATGGGAAGTGTATGTTTTGTGAAATAATTAGTAATTTATAATCATTAACTATGAAGTACCTATTAATATTTTAGCTGGAACCTTATATGACTGAGAGTTTCATCACTGGTGCATTTCAAAAGATGGGAGAATATCCTAAAAATGTTAAGTTGATGCGCAATAAAAACACTGGTGAAACTGCTGGCTATGCATTTGTTGACTTCTATGATCCAGTATCTGTTATGCATAAACTGAATGGAAAATATATACCCGGTACTAATCCAGTAAGTTGTAATCTTGGTTTTTAGTTATCTTGTTTGTTAGTCGCTGAGCCAAGTCTAATGGTAATTTTTCATAGACCTTTAAAGAATTTTACTATAGATCTAGCTATGGTAATTTTACTATTGAAAAACTAGCAAAAACAATGGTTTTATTTTCACATTTATTGATATAGTCAGATAATAGTACATGCAGTGGCGTCCGCAAGGGGGGGGGGGGTGGCTAACAGGCTAAAGGGAGCTCCACATTGCCCGTATTGTTATTACTTTAAAAAAAAAAAAAACATTTATCAAGTTTCAACTGTCAACTATAGTAAGCAAGACGTAAATTTCATATGTCTTTTCATTTTTGAAAAAACAATGTATTTGCATACCAATTTTCATAAATTATCTGTAATTTTTCGGTAAAAGTATGAGCTACTTTTATGAAAGACCTTGTATTAAATTGTCTATAGCCTTAGCTATACACATTTAATATTTTAAAGTTTTGAACTACAAATTAACTGTGGTTTTGACGAAATTTGAATATCGTTAATATTTTAGCTATAATAAAAACTCACTTATTACATTTTTAAGCTTTTTGACCAAATAAATAATTTTTTATTGACATTTATAGAAAAAAAAAATTTAATTAATCAAATACAATCCAAGTGAGAGGACGGTATATCCAAGCTGGTTACCAAACAATTTTAATAAATTTTCATATTTTTTCTCCAATTATTTTAGAAAGCACTGAGCATTTTCAATTTCTACCTCCTAAAAGTACCAACTAGATCCAATTTGCTTCCAAAAACATACATCGGGCATCAAAGTTTATGATCAGAGCATTTTTTCTACCAGAAAAGTTGAGAAGTTACAAACATTTTAAAATACCTCAAATAAACATCTGAAATTATTAGACTGGACAAAATAAAAATAAAATTGTAACTAATTTTCAAGCCCTCCCTTCCCCATTGAAAAATCCTGTGTACGCCACTGTATATGCAATTAAAGTTATAAATATAACACAAACAATAACATAATATGTTAATATTACCAAATTGCAAACTCACAGGACCCGACACAAACTTGTTCAGTGGGGGTAATTTCTTGAAGAATAAATAAAAATATATTTTTATTTACATACTGATGTCATAAGACAACAGGACACTCAAAAATAATAATATTTCTACAGTAGAGGTAGCTAGCTTCTTTGGTAATGAGGCTTAATAGTTATCGTGACTAATGACTACCGATATAATTGTCCAGTAAACTCAATTCTATTATTGCAATTACCGTAAGTTAATTGCGTTATATCTAGAAAACAAAATAATATAAGTAGGTCTGCCTAACAAAACATAAATTATAAAGTATATAAAACAAATGCACGACCAATAAACTAATTTCTTGTTAAAAATTAATATGATTTTACCATAGCATATTGACTGTAGTATTGCATCAAAAAGACAAGTCTATGGGTTACAAATCCGAATTATACACCGACGACAGATATTTTGGAAACTTATGTAATATAATATGTATAATCTTTTAAAATAAGCATGGCTAAATATATGAAAATAAGTAAATAGTTGCTTATACGTGTTACAGCATCCAAGGAATTGGTTTGTTGTCTGTTGGCATTTGCTTTACTCTTTAAGTTTTGTTGGGGAGACCTACTTCTATTATTTTGTATTGTATACTACAAAATTTTCTTTTACCATTATGAGTCGTCTTCTATTTTTTTATATTATGTTATATTATGCTATTCAAATGGCATAATATTTTAATTCTTCTGACAGAAAAACAATTTGTTACAATTGCTGCTAATGTTATTTTATCTGCCCAACTTATAATAACATAATAATATTGCCTAATAAATGATCAATACTTGACATGCTATGTCTTAATTAATTAAGATTTTAATCAGACTAAATTACTCCAAATAATATTCTGCTTTGGAATATAAAATTAAATATGTATTTTGTCATTCAAAAGAAAAAATGATAAAAAATATTATTTTCAGAAATGTTGTTTTGAAATGACATAAAATTATGTAAAAAAAAATGTCTATAAGTTTAAACTTTGAAATAATGAGTGTAGATAACTTAAATGAATCACCTGGTATAATTATGTATTGTACTAAACATTTTTGTATCATGTATATTATTAAAGATGAATTAAATATGAGTAATTATTATTTGAATTTTAAATAGCATACATAACTTTTTTTTAAACAATTAATAAAATCCTTAGATGTTTTTTTGAAATAAAGCTTTTAGATTTTACAATTACATAAATAATCTTGGATAATTATTGTTTACAGCCTGTTAGATTTAAACTCAATCATGCTGGCAATCCTGGAAAAATTACTACAAGTGATAGAGATTTTTCTGTGTGGTTAGGTGAACTTAGCTCAGATGTAGATGACTATCAGTTATATAAAACATTTGCTTGTCGCTATCAATCTATATGTACAGCCAAAGGTAATAACAGAGTAATAATGCTAATTTGAAATAATATGATTACTATCATTAAACATTGTATTTATAAATCCTATTTTTACATAGGTAATGGTAGTTTAATATGTTGTTTTAACTTTTCAGTGGTCTTGGACAGTGCTGGTTACAGTAAAGGATATGGTTTTATTCGTTTTGGCAGTGAAGAAGAGCAAAAACACTGTCTTAATAATATGAATGGTTTTCCAGGCCTTGGTTCCAAACCCATAAAGGTTAGCAGTGTCATACCAAAATCAGAACGTCATATTGTTGTGTAAGATATAATTTTTTTGCTATTTTTTAATTAATTTTGCAATACATTTTAAATGTATAACAACACAGTATTCAATTCTAATACCACAAATAATAATTTTCAATTTTTTATTGTGAAACTATAAGCACTTTAAAGGCATGTCTAAATTAATTACTTGCACACTTTGTTATCAAGTTGTATGTATTTTACTAATCTATTAACTATTGAGATTAGCCCTTTTTGTATTCTAATAACATAAATTTGGTATTTTGACATGATATATATGATACTCTATGAAACATTATAAAGTGAACCCAATTTTATACCAACAGTAACCATACTCTAACCGGTGAGATTTCACTTCTTCGCGTATCCGAATGAATAGACTCCACAGTTACGTGCCTAAATTTCTCTCAATCTATTATCTACTCGCCGTTGTAATTCCTCCTCTCACGGCGGCTGTTGTTTGAGCTGGTAAAGTGGTGTGAATGCGCAAAAATGGATGAGTTTTGGTTGCAGCCCAGTAACATTCTCTCACTGGACCGTGTGTAAATTACATCAAAAACTCTCCAACCAAACAAAACATATGTCCAAGCCCTCAACTTACACAAAGGCAATCAAGGAAAGTTAATTAATGTTGAATGATTTACACATGTATCAATTTAATAATTTAATAGGTAACATACTATAATATTATAATAATCACTATATCACGGATATAGCTATAACTATATCTCAGATACGCAGATAGCTCAAATGTTAGACGGAAGTGTTTATCTTTAGCTTCAACTGCCACAGTTATAGCTTATAAGCTTTATTACAGTATACACTATACAATTATTGTGACTTTTTCTCCTTATTATTAATAGATATTCCCCTCCTCCCTTTTAAAAATAATTTTCCCCTTAGAAAAAATTAAAATAACTATTATATTAGGATTAAAGTTATTAAAAATACTATTATTATTATTTTTAGTTCTTTTAAATATTTTTTATTTTATTAAAAAATGAATTGGTAACTAGTTAGGTACATGTTATGCAATAGGAACATTAGGTACAATAAGTAATTTTGATATTAAATCCTTTGCTCCTAAAAAAATTTATATTCTACTGATACTAAAGTAATTGTGATTTAATTATATTTTTTAAAATGAAAAATAATTAGGTATCTATTATCAGTTGATTAACAAATAAAAAATAAACAATATTAAATTTAAAAAAAAATTTTAATTTTTTATTGAACTTGTTGTTTAATAATTTAATATTAATTATATTTTATTTTGTAGATTAGGTTAAGTTATTAAATAAATATATTTATTAGATGTAATTTTATTACAATTTTAATTTTAATTTTGTGATATCCCACCAAAATCCTCTTATTAAAAACCTCTCCTCTCTAACCCTCCCAGGGAATCCAAGGCGCAGGCTAAAAAGGAAATGGTGTCGTGACCTAATACAATTATAAATGTTAAATATACTATGTTCATTACATGTATATATTCATTTTAATCTCAACATATTGCAAAAAAAAATAAAAATAAAACAAAACATATAATATATAAATAATTTATGCTAAGTGTCGTCAGTGGGCGGCTTCTTACTCAATTTTTCATGCCATGTATTCTCTTAGCACATAAGCTTATTGTACTTACATGTATAGATTGTTTATATTCTAATAAATATTAAAATAAAAAAAAAAAAATTTTGTGATATTGGATAGTATAAAATACTACAGTAGTATAACCACAATTTAGTAAAATTGTTGATCTATTATTTTAGTGCTTCAAATGACTCTCAAGGATACAAGGCTAGTCAAGATTATGGACAATATTTTGAAACTAATTATTGGCAACGATACTCAATGTGGAATCAACCTCAAAGTCAGAAATATGTGCTTAAGCCAGAACCAACAATTCAAACTCCAGCTGTTAAAACTAATGGCAATTTAACTCTAGTTGGTAAGTAATAAAGTCTAAGAAAAATATACCTGAATAGATTTTAACTTTAAAAATAGTTTTGTTTAGAAACATAAGTACAATATTTATGTTTTCTAAAATATAAAATTTTAAATTTAAAATATAAAATAATTAAAATATTAAATATAAAATTTTTAAAATTGTCCAGATTACAAAAAGTCAATTGACATAGATGCATTAAACAAAGACCTGGTCTCACAAGATTACAATTTATGGGATGCACTTGAAAGTTCTAAATGGCTACCACTCGACACTATAGAAGTTATTTAAATATATTTTGTTGAGGTTTTCTTCGAATCCACATTTCTTGTATGTACATAACATAATAATTATATTAAAATAATCTTTTTTTATTCTTTTTATATAAGTAAGAGAAATTAACTTAAGAAATCAAAAAAATACTGTTGTAGTGTTGTATAAATATAATTGTCACTTATTCAATTACTTATAATGTATTAACAATTAAATTTATTATCTCGATACAAATTTGTTGTATTTTATGTAGTTTTTCCTTTAGTAAGAAATTGTGGCATGTACTGTTAATTCCTTAATTCTTATTTAGATTAATTAACTATAAATCATTTTTGTTTTATCTGTGTACCTTATTTTTAGTGCTAACCTTTTAAATAATTTTTATAAATCTATTTTCATTATATTTTTATTTAATTAACCCATAGACCCCATCAGTATGGCGTATTTTTGATTGTTAGTCGTGGTCCCGCGGCTCAACCCCCCCCCCTTATTTGTAATGGTTCTAGATTATTACAAGGAAGTTATAAACTTGTTTTATAAAATGGCGAAATTAGATAAAAAGTTTGAATTTGCATATCTTTGCATATTTTAGGAATTTTTTGCATATTTGTGCATATTTCAAATTTTGTTTTATAAAATGGCGAAATTAAATAAAAAGTTTGAATTTGCATATTTGTGCATATTTCGAATTTTTATTAACTTTTGTGTAAGTAAAATTGTCGGAAAAAATCATATTTGGATAACATTAAAAAATATTTCTTAAATTAAATTATGTTTGGGTAGGTAGCATTGGTGCAAATAGCGTTTGAGATTTGGGAAGGCTGAATCCTGAAGTCTAACTTTAATAACATTGAATAAGCTTAGAAAAAAATTAGAAAATATTTCAGAGGGCTGTTAAAATTGATGGTGGAGGCTTGGTCCCCAAATTCCCCCTGATTTGCGAGTATGGTAGTGTTATGGATTTTACGCACAACACAAAATAAAACGTACACACCAATCGAAAATTAAAATAATGAATGTATTTTTATTAAAATTGGTAGTAAAAATCTTAAGTATAGCTACAAAGAAAGTAGAACGGTACGTAAGATTCTATGAGCCTCTTTGTGATAAAACTGTGGTAAGACTAATTGACATAGATTCTAGATTATACTAAGAAATGAAAATCAGTAGATATTTGATATTAATTATTTGATTAAAATCATAGGCGTGTTTACGGGAGGGGCCGGGTGGGCACTGGCCCCCCCGGCAGACTGTGCCTCCAAAAAAAAAAATGCCAGGATAAAAAAAAAAGTCGTGCGGTGTGTATACCCTGCAGTACCTATAGATTTTGATTAATTGTAATTTTTTTAGTTACGCATTTATTAACTAGTGATTATAATGATTATATTATCATATTATAATATTATGTTCATCATATTATTGTTTTATCAGTTGATATTATCCAATTACCGGTTATAATTTCAAAAATGTTTTTAGATATTTTACGACTTGTTAAAATAATTTAAATTTTGTCAGATACTCAAAATTTATATTACCTACTGATTAGTTAATAGTTTTACAATTTGTATGTTGTTTACCTTGTATAATGGATGGGAAAAAAGTATTTTTATTGTTTTGACAATGGTTATACTTTTTGATCATAATTAAAAAATACTCCTATCATTGTGAATTTTGTAACATAAAAAATGAATGTTTTTTCATTTCTAAAAAAAAAATAGGTTTCACAATTTATATATTTGTTGTGCCCTCTCGGCCACTAAAGTCTGAACACGCCCATGATTAAAATATTATATGACAACAGTTCTTTTAGAATACCTATCGAATATCGATTACAAAAATGTAGGTAGGTATACAATTTTATGCATAAGTTTAAAATAGACGACAGAGTGGATACGTGTTGCGATATAATTGATCTATAAGTGCAATGTGCCATAAAAACAGAAAACAACAAAAATAGGAACTTGAACTGTTTCAGGAATTAATAGATATACCAATAATTATTTGTGTCTGACAAGAGACATTAGACGGAAGTCGGTAAGAAATATTTAATCAACGCTTGTTATACGTATAACGATGTAATTTAACAACGCATAACACTATATAACAGTTATATTATTAAATAATATTATTATTTATATATTATTAAATAATATGGTACATATTTGATATTTGTAGATATTTCGGGGACTATTATTCAATACCATTATTTATTATAGACCCTAATGTATTAATAATTTACTATCCATCTACACAATACCATTTATTATAAATACTAGTAGGTAATTAGTATTAGGTATAATCAATATTCAATGTTAATACACTAATATGTCACTATAGTCTATAGACTGTAGTTCTGGATCGACCAGATATATTAAAATATTCATATCGTATTTTTTAATTTATCCGTGGTACCCATCACCCACGATCACGGATTAATAGAATATAATATTATAGGTATATGATATATCATTATACATATTTCATATAATATTATCTATCTATATAATATTCTATATAAGATAATAGATAATAATAACAATCCATTAACCACAGACTAAGATATATCTTTGTCCGTGACATCACAGAATAGATAAATTGGTGACATTAACCATATATTTAGCCATGATTTTAAGTTTTAACCATGCCCACTACCGACTACCCACTAAGAGCCAGTGCGTGTGTGTTTGTAGTGTGTGACGTGTGCCCGACGGCGCAAACCACTTTATCCGCGCCTGATCGTTAACCTTATCAGTACGTACTGAAAAGCTGAATCGCGGACGATAAAAATCATTACACAAACACAACGAATAACAATCTGTAATAATCTGTAATATATATTACACAATTCAGGTACACTACTGTAGTGTTACAATAGCAGTTGGTGTATTGGTTTTGATTTTTTTTTTAACGGTACGTACTTACTATAATAATTAATATTACATTTACTATTTAGTATTTAGTAATAATAATACTAACTTACCTACGTGTAATGAATAGTTTTTAATTTCACTAAACTAAAGTCCACATACATTGTGACTGAGGTTTAAGTCCCTTCCTTTTGTTTTTGAAAATCTCCACTAATGTGCGCATAATATACATTTTAAATTTCAGACGCAGGTAAGACGATTTTGGTGTTTTTACCAGTTTAGTTCAAGTTAAACGTTTGGTTCCAGAGATATTATGGTTTGCGATTGAATAGTTACCTAAACAATGGATGTCAGCATGCACAGTACTATGGGAAACCGAATGAGGATGTGGCCAAATCGCCAAAGGATTGGTTTACGTATACGATCGGCTTCAGCAGGCAGAGATAAGCGTTCAGGTGGTTTACATTTTAATGTTACGTTTTATATTTTATTTTTATACCTGTTTACTTTTGGAAACTATTAGAATTGCGAAATCGGTCATGGGCATTTTTATTTGATAACTTACGTCGTAACATTGATGAAATATACCAAATATGCGAGTCAGACGAAAATGTTTATGAATGTAAAGTAAGTAATCTTTACAATTATATTTATTTTATATTATAATGGGTATTATCTCATATACATATTATATTCATTTTTACGTTTTTTTAGGAAGCAATTATGGTCTTGCAAAATTATATACATGATTTTCATAGCTTGGTTGAATGGTTTCGATTGAAGTGGGAATACGAGCATACAGATCCACCTCAAAGACCAAATTTTCTTGCTTGGGAAATCCGAGGCGCTTCTCCTAGGAAGGTCAATTCTCAATTCTTAAAGGACGCTACACCCGCATGTGTTATCTCTGTCTTACAAATGCACAACATGGCAAAAAACTGTTTTGCGCGAGACAACTATGCTCCCTCTGTATTTACAGTAGAATTACCGAAATTCCACAACATATAATTTTTAATAATTTAACGAAAAACAAAAATAAAATTTAATGTTCTCAAACTAATAACTTTAATTGTATTTATGTTATCCAATAATAAAAACGTTACGACACAAATAAAGTTCTTCCCTATGCGTTGTGGAATTTTGGTAATTTTACTATAAATACAGATGGAGCATAGTTGTCCCACGCAAAACAGTTTTTTGCCATGTTGTGCATTTTGTAAGACGGATACAATGCATGTGGGTGTAGCGTCCTCTTAACTACTGCGTTAAATTTAGTTTTATATTTTATTGACTGATTACATTTTTTAGATGATCCAAAAGGCTCCTATTACTTCAACTGGATTAACTCGAAGAAAATTGGAACTACTATCTGAATCAATATCTAGTGATAAAAGTGCAATTAATTCTACTCAATTAAAAAATGAAGAGATTATCATAGAAAATATATCAATTGAAAAGTTATATACTAATCAGTGTTGTCAAACTGACTTTGATTCTATCGTCAAAGATACAGACTTAGATACTTCTAAAGAAGTTTTTAAACCTATAACAAAACCAGTTGTTAAGTCTTTGATTTCAGATTCTAGTCAGAGGAAACAAATCCCAGTTCTTGTTCCTAAACCCTTAAAAGTGTTGAAATCAAAAGTAGATGAAAAAGATAAGAAAATAGATCTGTTAAAAATGTCATCTACGTCAACTCCTCGCTTAACAAAACCTACAAACACAAAGACTATTGAAAATGTTAAATTTAATTCAAAGACTGTAATCTCTAAGGAAAACAAGCAAAAATGTAATGAGAATAAAATTATGGTCAATATTAAAGATGAAAAAACAAATTTGCAAGCAATAAATACTACTAAAAATGATTTTGTTGATTATTCTAACAAAAGAGACAATACATTCGATCCAAAATCCAATTTGGTTAAATCTAAAAAGAAATCAATTGAATCTATAATTGCTGTCGATACAGTTGAGAAAACAGAAAAATTAACTCGTTCTAAAACTTCAATTGATATAAAAGTCCCAAAAATGTCAAAACGTGGTATTGTGAAAGGAAATGATGGATGGGAAACTGTTATTAGATCACGCCGTAGTAATCCATTAACGCAAAGTTCAAGTAGTATAAAACTCAAATCACCATTTGATATAAAAAAACGTTTTCAAGTACCATCTGCTGCTAGTTCCATGCCTACCTTAGCTTTAGATTTAGTATCTAGTCCAGATAAACCAGAAACTATAAGCATTTTACCTGATAAAAATGATCGTCCTATTATTTCTAATGCCGTGGTTTTCCCCAAAAAGAAACGTAAACTTGATAAGCCGCCTGTTCCTAAAAATAAAATAATTGATCAGATGAGAAAAGAAATGTTGAAGGATGAAATTGAAGAACGTCGAATGTGCGATGAAGAATTGATGCGCAATAGACAATTTTTTGATGAAGAGATGATGTTGGCCAGAGAAATACGGGAATTAGAAAACGCTGAGAGTAGCTGTAGTGATGATATGACACAATCTGATCGTTATTCAGACCTTTTAGACAACATGATATTAACAGAACGAATGTACACAATAAATGAAATTAAAGCTTTGATACAATATGGTAATGAGAGTGCTATTGATTCAATTGCAATGCCTTCATGGGATATAAGCAGATCCACAGAATCTATTAAACAAACTTATAGTGCGAGACAAGCTAAAGCACATCAAAAACGTCAACAACTATTGCAAGACAAATCAACTAAAGTCCGTGAACTGCTTAAAAAGGTAATATTTATAATTTATTATTTGTTAGATAACTGTATTTAAAAAAAAAATGCAGTGATTTACCTATAAAATATTTTTTTAATCGTAGGTTGGGGAGAGAAAAATGTTGCAGAGCCTTATTATTGATGAAAAAAGAGTTAATATTGATAAAAAGCTTAAACGTGCTGAAGAAAATCGTAAGTTACACTTGCAACAAATTCAAAAAAAAGCACATGATGAAGAAGAAAAACTACGTGAAATAGCTTTTATTAATGAGTTGGAAGCACAAAATCGAAGGCATGATATTCTTACACTCTGGCAAGAACAAGAAGATAGATTGCAAACAATATTAGAAGAACGTAAACGTAACCAAGTGCGAAAAGCTGCTAAAGAAGCAGCAGTTGAAGAACGCCTTAAAGCATTGGAAGCTGAACGCCAGGGACGTATTGAACAAATATTAGAAAGAAGGCGAATAAAAGAGGAACGCATTGGTCGAGAGCAACAAGAAAAAGAAAAGGAAAGACTTGAACTAGCTAGAGAAAAAGCTAAGGAAAGAGAAAATAAATTAACAGCTTTATATGCAGCACAATCAGCTAGTGCTGAAGAATTGCAAAAAAAAATTCAACAAAAACAAAAAGAATCAGCCAAGCGACATGAACAAAATATTGAACATATTAGGCAACGAGCTCTTGAGTTAGGTGTTCAGAAAAATGATATTGACATGGATAGATATTGCCCTTCTTGTGAAATCTTGGTATGTTAAGTATAAAATAATTATTCATAATATGCTATTGTTAATATTTTAATACTTAGGATTGGTTAATGGGTTTGTAGGTACATAAAATAAATCATAGATTAACAGTATTTTTATTATAAATTTAAATTGTATAAATATTTTATACAATAAACAATTTTATAATTAATTATCAATTGCTTAATCTCACTACAGTTTTAAGGAAGAACCAATTAATAAAACTATTATTTTTGTAATAAATCCTAATAATAACAAGTTTAAACTTAAACAAATTATATACTATAAAACAATTTAACCAAGTTTTTATAAAAGACAATGTTATTTATTCAATATTTAAAATTTGTAGTTTGAATCAGTGATTGCTTTACATCATCACCTACGGACAAAAACTCATAAAGAACGCATAAAGAAAATTAGAAAACAAACAAAAGTTGAACATTCTGTAATAGATAAATTTAGTCAAGATGTGAAGAAGAAGAAATTGAAAAGAGTAAAATCTTTTGATACCATTTCATTAGATACAAATGTAACTGATGAAAATAATGATAACAAATCAAAAATGAAGAACAACAGGAAACGATGTATGAAGTTACGACACAGAATTTTAACTAGGTAGTATTAATATTATTTTTTTTTTGATTTTATATGATTATTTACAAAGCTAATTTATAATACTATAGAAGTAAAAAAATTGAAGATAATTCACCAAAACGAGATTCATCAGTGGACAAAACAACAATAGAAATTTGTGTAAATTCTATTGTTAAACATCTGAATGAACTAAAAAATGAACAGTGGTCCAAAAATGCGTTAAAAAACTTGGAAACAAAGTTACTATTCTTAGAAAAACGATCAAACGAAATTCCAGTACGTATATAAATTTGTTAATATTAATTTGTTTTTACAAATTCAACAATTTATACTTTTAATATAATGATATCCTTATTATTATATAGATATTACTGAACACTAAAATACTTAACAGAATATGAATATATTTTTTGTCATTTTATTTATCATTGATAAATATAATTTTTTTCTTAATGTAAAGTTTTAATTTATATACAATTTACATGGATTATTTCATAAAATTTTTGAGCTGCTGTATTATATAAATTAAAATGTAAACAAGAAATTTAGACTTAATATAACAAATAAGGGTCCTGGTTTCTATGTATTTTCATGAGTGCAATTCGATGGGAGTAAGATATGTGGCGATTTATTTAAGAGGAAGCGCACTCGTATGGGTTGCTTGCACCTTACAAACATACAACATGGCAAATTTTATGTTAACAATAATCCATTTTACTCAGTTATTTTTAAAATTAGAGTGAATTGACCCATGATTAAATTTAAAGGCAAGATTATGTAGGGCATGTCAGAGGATTTTATTTATATTATTATTTGTAAGTAAGTTCTTATGATCATTTTAAAATGTACAGTTTAAAAATGGTCTTAACTTGCTTCTTAATACAAATATCAATAAAAGCCTCCAAGAAGCCCTGGATAATAATCTTACCATTTAATTTTTATAACAGGTAAATTCAGGACACATATTAAGACATGCAAGTTTATTAAAGGAGATGTTGAAGGATTTGAGTAAAGTAAAATTAAACTATAGTTGGGAGGCATGGAGATCTCCAACAAACTAATCTAATGATTAATAATGAAAATAAATATAAAACATCCAGACTAATTATTATACTATTTTGTTATTCTAGGCAAAAGATTTTCAATCATTAGTTTCTCGAAGTGATGGCTTGACAATTTTAAATAAAATACTATTGATGGGGTTAAATGAAGATAAGAGTACAAATCCTTCGGATTTTTTGATGAAGTATGTTGGAAACTAAACTATAGTTTTATTAGCTTATTATATTTTTATTAAAATGCCAAAATACATTATACAATTGTCTTGTTAATTTAATTAAAATAATAATTTGTTTGTGATAATTGAACATTTAAAATTCTGTTCACAGACATGTAACAAAGGCGAATAAACTATTTTTGAAAGTATGCAATCGTAGTGATGCCAACTCAAAGAATGTGATATTTTCAGAAAATATCTTTACTATTTTAGATTTACTTACAGCTGAATTAAATGTAATTATTATTATAATAATTTATACAATGAATTTACTTTATATACTTAGTTACATTAAATATTTTTATTTTTGTAGAAAATTTTACCTGATACTGGTGTTGAAAATAATTTTAAGATAAAAGCTCAAACTGATTGTGAAATTAGTGGACAGCTATTAGAATTATTAACGACTGTTTTTTTATCGTTTAAAATTATTGATGGAGAAGATAATGAACATGTTCATGACTTGATCAGGTAATGATCAAATAGAAATTATATTATTATTTGTATTCATAAATTATTTTGTATTTTCAGTTATATGTGTTATATTGGCATAATAGACAAGATTGTACAATTTTTCACTTTAGTAAGAGATAGTTACCCTGAAACCAATGGACATGTGACTGATTTTGTGGTTCATTGTTTATCCTTTATCGGCAGCCTTTCAGAAGTCAAGTAAAAAAATTATAATGGAAATATGTTCTTATTTATTTTATTTAAATTATATAATATTATTTTAGCATTGGCAAGCCAGTTAAAAAGTTCATAGAAATTCTTAAAAACACTGAGCTACTAGGTGTAATGCCAGTCTTATACAGTGTGCTGTTACGTGATGACTGCAGTGCTAATAGTCTAGGACCAACAGATTTATCTGCTGCCGCATTAAAAGTTACCAAAGCTGTGTTTAGCATGTTAACATCAATTGCTAAAATGGATCCAGAAACATTCCAAGTAAGATGAAACAACACGAATAAATAGTTAACATAACATATTGTTTTACAAGAATATAATAATTTATTTAGTGTCCACAATGTGTAACACTTAATTTTATATTTTAGGAAGTGCTTAGAGCTGAAAGTTTATCAGTTCAATTCCGACATATAGCTAGATATTTGTTATGGTTTTGTTCAGAAAAACCAGAAAACAAAGATATTTTAAATGAGGTTATTGTTGCTGTTGGATATTTCACTTTAAACAGTCCTCAGCATCAAGTAATTTATAAAATACTTAAAATACATCGGTAAATAAGTTATATCTTTATGTTTCTCCTATTTTTTAGTCAATGTTACAATCTGGACAATCTCCAACGGTGCTCCAATTACTTTGTACGTTACCATTTCAGTATTTCAGCAATCCCACATTGACTTCAATACTGTATCCTACACTTTTGGCATGTTGTTCAAATAATACACACAACAGAGTACTAGTGGAATCAGAAATATGCTTTGATGTATGTGTTAAAAATATTTATGGATATAACTTTAAAATATTACTGAATTATAATTAACTTGGTAAAATTTAATATTCAAACTACCTGATAATGATTTTGTATTTTTTTAACAGCTACTTGAAGAATTTCAAAAATCCACTCAAAATCAAAGCATTCAAATTATTAAATTGATTAAGTAATATGTCTATATCATAATAATTGTTTTTAAACTAATTAGTTATATTCATCTAATACTTATATAAACCATGCTAAGTTAAAGTAGGTACATTTAAGGGTCTACCAACAAGTGAAATTAACATACTAGTCTGTTAACCTTGTGATAAATAAATTATTATTTTGTTGGTATTTCTTCAGTATTTAATTGTGAAACTAAAAATAATACTAATATAAAATAATTATTATTGATTAAAGTATATCATTATTGTGTTTTTTTCCTAAATTAATTTACATTTTTTTTTTTTAGTTTTAGTGGTTTATTGCAATTTATCTAAATATATATTATGTTATCAATTTTTAGAAATATTAAATATGTTAAAATAAAGTGGTTACTTACTTACATGATTAAAACGGTTTAATTAATTATTTTAATAGTATACACTAAATATAACTTTGGTAAATGTAATTGAAGATAATTTACTATTATTACATTTCTGTAACATCTAGGTATTTTACAAAAAAAAAAATAAGAATGATGGAATAATTATATTGTTTAAAAGAAATTTGTGTTAACATTTTTTTGAATTTAATAGTATAGAAACAAAAATTGTACGAGTAAATGGAGTTATTTCTAACAATTCAATTATTTATTCTCATAGGTATTGTGTAATAAAATGGCCATGAAATAATATCATATTATGTGGTATACTGTCAATATATGGTTTTAAATATTTTGTTGATGAGGTATTATACTAGAACTTAGAACACCTAATATTTCTTGACATTTCTGTATGTACCAAA
This sequence comes from Metopolophium dirhodum, assembly GCF_019925205.1. Classification (NCBI taxonomy): domain Eukaryota; kingdom Metazoa; phylum Arthropoda; class Insecta; order Hemiptera; family Aphididae; genus Metopolophium; species Metopolophium dirhodum. The sequence goes on along the minus strand of NC_083561.1, from coordinate 7,390,456 downwards.
ACTTTGTTAAAAATATTAATGCTGGTATTATTTAGTGAAATATCATTGATCACCAGTCTTAGCAATAAATATGAATATAACATTAACAGTTAGCTACACAATGAGGTAAAAATAAACATAACTCTGAACTAATTTTTGAATTGTGTAGATAGTTGTATTAAATTTATGATAAAATAATAACCAATGCCATTGCCATTGCATTTACAGTGGGTACATCAGTTCTAAACATAAACATGTTAAACAGTGGATGTTAGCTGGATTGTTGTGTTCAGCACGCAAGAAACAAGATCTCAATAAAAAGTAAAAATCACTCAAATAACAACATCTTATTGTCTTACTAAACTAAACAATAAATACAAAAATAATTTTACCAAAATGTTAACTAAAAAAAATTGTATACCTATAAGAAAATTGATTCAATAATTTAGCATCAAGTAATCCAAAATCAATCTAAAAATAGGTGGATAAGTGGATGTCACTCTGCTGTACAGTAGGTTACAAGTGGGTCACTGTAATGGATGGTGTTAAATTTGAATTCAATGATATAATTTTATTGTATAAGAAAAACGATTCTGAGCGAAAACGGTCAGTCAGCCTATGATTTTACCAAGTATATTTGATGATATTATTGTGAATAAAGTAATTTATATATAACCTATTTACGTGGAGCCTTGTTTTAAATTTTTAATCCTTAATTACAAAAGTTGAACATTTTATAATTTTTTAACCACAAAATAATTAATAAATTATAAATTTGATAAATGTTGTCAACATTTGAACTTTAAATGCTTATAAAAAAAAAATTGTGCAGATGTATTTTTAATATTTTTCAACTGCTATTAGAACGATATATCAGGAGCCTTATATTAAATTTTCACGCTTTTTTACCCAACAAATAAAAATGTATTGATATTTATAGGAAAAAAAACTAAAAAAATTGAAAACTAACAATGTCCGTAAACAGCTCAAAAAGAGTCAAAATATTTTCATCATTTTATGGTGTATAGAAAATGCTAATATAAACATTCAGTGAAATTTTCAAGTATCTACAGTCATTCGTTTTTTAATTACAACAAAATAAGAAAATCGTTACATGAGATATCGAGTGAATATCAAATGTTGTAAAAATATAAATTTCAGACGCTCATAAAATTTTAATTTAAGTTTCTTGTAGACATTTTTTTTTTGATAAAGGTAGACAAACTTATGAGTAATCTTATATTACATTTTAAAATCTTAGATTTAAAAAGAAAAATTTTTATAAATTCTCAACTCAAAATAATTTGCTAATTTTCGTGATTTTTCCGTATTTTGTCAAAATTTGAACTTTAAATGCTTACAAATAAAAACTGTGACTAAGGATTTTTAATTTTTTTCATCTGCCATTGAAACAATAACCTAGGAGCCTTCTATTAAATTTTCAAGCTTTTTTACTCAACAGATAAAATTTTATTGATATTTATAGAAAAAAAAACTAAAAAAATTGAAAATTGACAATGGCCGTAAACAGCTCAAAAAGAGTCAAAATATTTTGTAAATTTTATGGTGTATAGAAAATGCTAATATAAAAATTCAGTCAAAATTTCATGTCCCTACGGTCATTTGTTTTAGAGTTACACCAAAAACCAAAAACGATTTTCTCGAAAACAGATTTTGCGTAAAAATTCCCGTTTTTCCTTAATTTTTCTTTTGTTTTTCACGTCACTTGTGAAAACTACTGGGAAATTTTTACTTTTGACCCCCCAAAGTACCAACTAGATTCACTTTCCTATCAGAAAAGTTACTATTGAAGAAAATCCAAGCACTTTTACTGTCCTAAAAGGTGATGACAGACACAAAAATAAAAAAAAAAACACACATCATTGTAAAATCAATACATTCATCGCTTCGCTCAAAATCTAACAGTTAAAAAATAACAAATAGGTACTAACTTTAGAAGGTAGGTACCTACCAAAAAATATGTCCTATAAATCACATAGGTATACCTACACTATAAGTCAAATTCATTTTTGGTAGCCAATTAGTAAATGAAAAACAAATATATTGTTTAAATATCTAATGATAAACAGATTTGTTTGTACAAATCCTACTATGAAGTTTTCAAAAAAAAAAGTAATGATATTACTATTATTTATTACATTAAGATTTCATGTAAAATTGAGAGACCCAAATTTGAAGCTATTAATATGCTGTTTTGTTATTTCCATTTCAAAGATATGCCTAAGCTTTTAAAGTTGAAAAAATATTTCTATTCACCCGGTTTTACGGTACTCGTCACTCCACTCTTCAAGTGTTAGGTTAAGACTTTAGAGGACTCTGTCGCTATGTATAGTGCATTGTCTCCGTCTTACAAAATGTACAACCTAGGAAAAAGAATTTTTTTTAAAGAATTATTCTTTAACACGGGACAACTATAACTACTCCCTCTTTAGTTACAGTAGAATTACCATCATTTCACGATGCACAAGGAAGAACTTTATCTGTGTTGTAGCGTTTTTATTATTTGGATATAGCATAAATAGCCAATATGTACTATCAGTTTGAGAACATTAGGTTTTTAATTTTTTTCATTTAATTATTAAAAACTATTGGTTAGTGCAGATGTTCCCAACTTTTTTTGACTCGTGGCACCCTTGGACATTTTCTAAAAATCCGGAGGCACCCTATGCTCTATAGTCTATACTATATAGAGTACTTCGGTTCTATTTATTAGTGCATAATTATAATCAAAAGTAGTAAGGTGTAGGTGCATACTATATACATATTACATTTTATAAACAAATTATTACATTGTATTTATTTTTATTTTTAATTATTATTTATTTTTATTTATTATTTAATTTACAATATTAATTTAAAATTAGGGAACTTATTTATTTATTTATTATTGGAACTAATGTGACACTTGGGTTTGTTTTTTTTTACACAAATCTTTTATTTGTGGTCGAATAGTTGAAAGACATACTCTCATTTCTTCTTCAATGAACTCCATTTTCATTCGTTTATTTAATTTTATGTTAACAAGAGTAGAAAATCCTTGTTCACATAAATATGATGTCGAAAACTGCAGTAATATTTTTAGAGCTTTTTTGCCAATTTCAGCGTGAATTTTTTCAACCTGAATCCAAAATTAATTTAATGAAACATTTTTGTATTTTAATAAAAGAGTTCGATTGTTTCGTATTTCAGCGAGCTCTTCTTCTTCTTCAAGGCTAAATTCAGTTAAACATATATTTTTATCAAATGGGTCATTTATCCAATCGTACTCAGAAATATCTAAATTAGGAAAATACTTGTCTATACTTTCTTCTAAGGCAGTCAAATGCTCCATTATAAATGTCATAACTTCGGAACTTTCTTCTGTTACAGATAATGAAGGAAACATATCATTATATCAAATTGATTTTTTTGCACACGTTTTTTCCAGATTTTTAATTTATCTTTAAGAGTAAATAACTTACTAGTTACTACACGATGTTAATATATTTTCATTTGGTCCTTGCATACTTGAATTTATTTGAACATCGTAATATTTCTACAAAATATATGAAACACAATAGGTTTTTTATTATTATAGTCCGTTTTATTACTCACAATTCTATATTTTTATTGAAATTGTTTTTTCTAAAAATATATTTCAAATAATTTCGCGGCACCCTAAAAAAATTTCGGGGCACCCTGGTTGGGAATCTCTGGGTTAGTGCTATCAAAAAATAAATAAAAGCGATACGATACCTACAGATAAAGTTCTTCCCTATGCGTTGTGGAATTTTGGTAATTCCACTATAAATACATAAGGAGTATGGGTAGACAGTATAATAATTATACTTTTTATGACAATAATTGTTCCGCGCAAAACACTTTGCCATAATATGTCGTACATTTAAAAGACGGGGACACACAGCAGGTGTAGCGACTGTAGCGCCCTCTTGAGGTTGCGGGTAAAAATATTATGTGTTATAGAAAACCATTTTGATTTGAACGGTATGTGTATGTCCATAGTTTGTGTATGCACTTAGTTTATAGGCCTATGTGTATGTCCAAGGGCGTCCTCAGGAATTTGTCAAAATATTTTCCTTTTTACATTTTTTGTCTCACTATCCTATTAGTTATAAAGTATTTTTGTGACGTGTTTTCTTTCATATAGATAGGGAATGTGAAAATATTTATGAATTATACGTAGATAGTTAATTAAAACTTAATCTCACAGCATTAATTTTAATTAATTGTTATGTACCTAATTTTAAATTATCAAATACATTTTTTTTTAATAAATAAAATGTTACCTACCGTTGATTATATAATTTTAGGTAATTTATAAAATTAAATATTTTTTTGATACCACAAACTTGAAAAGTTGAAACTATTGTAGGTATGCCATCTGTGAACATTAAATTTTCTTATCAAAAAAAGTAAAAACTTTGTTGACACTGCAGTATTGCACTTGGTCCCACCACTACATCTCATAATCTATAAAAGCAACGTTCTTAGTTCATAATCGTTCATAATCGAGTGTAATAAAAATGACTATGTAGAAAAAATCTTTCTATTTTTAATTTAAAAAAGTTTATTTTGAGATATTTTATATTACGACGGTAATGATTGAGATTGGGTTTACGATGCACTTTGCATTGTTTTCCAAATCTAGCTACGTGATACTCGTTTTATAACATACCTACATTGCATTTTTCGACGATTTTAAATTTTAAGGTCATTTTTTGCATTTAAAGATTTTTGGAGCATTTTGAAGTTTGTTCTAAATTTAAATTAAAAATTTTATTTTACATTTTTCACATGTTTTTACATGATTTTCATAATAAATATTAAATATATGATCAAAAGTCTAAACCTTTAGGTAAAGAAAAAAAAATTAGTTAATTTTCAGATTAAATAAGTAGTTCAAATGATAAGTTCTATCTGTAAAACTTTTATATAATCATTTAAAAGTTTAAAATGTATATTATAATTTATGTAGAATTATAATAATAATATCTTTAATATCAAAAATAAGAATAATTTAGTGCACTATTTACAATTTTTAGGGCATTTTTAAGTTTTTTTAGAACAATAAAATTATCAATAATAATATTATGATAATTAACCCAGAAACATCCAAGGGGAGAGCAATTGCCCCTACTTGCCCCCCCCCCCCCGCGGACGCCCTCAGGTGTGTCGTGTGTGGGTAAAATGGCTTAAGTTTAATATTTTTCGATTGTTAAATATGCTATTATCGAGTCACCGAAACACTGTACCTAGCATATAATAAATCCACATTATTATTATTTTTTTTACTAGTTTAATTTATTATAACTGAATGGAAAAAAAATGAAAAGAAAATTAACGACACGGCAAGATAAAAGTTTTATTCTGAACAACAAAGTCATTGTTTCACAAACTACCTACTCGGCTATTTTTTTCGGTAGGTGAAATTCAATTGTGTTAAGTGGACCCAGGTGTTGTAACTTGTAATCGCTTATCTCACATAAATAATTAAATACGAACGTAATTTTAGCAAAACTACACTCTCCCCAGTTCTCTTGTCCGTAAAAACTCCGCACGTGATCATAATTGAAAAATATGGTCTATTTAAGGGGTGACTTTGTATCTAACTTTACTGAAGAGTTTTAAGATTGAAATATTGAATTCTAGTTCTTTGAACATAAAACTGTAATCGTGTACTTGCCTACATACTACATAGATTAATTATTTAGACTTTATCAAAATGTAAAATTAATTAATAAATTAAGTTAATCTATACCTATATGTAGGTAAATATCGTACATAAAATATTTTAATATAGTTTTAAAGTATCTATAGTTGGTACTTAGTAGGTATACCTACTGGAATATTGCTCTAAACTGTTTTTGAAGTAAGTAATAAATAACAGTACGGTTATGTATTTAGGGGGGGGGGGGAGCCATATTTTCAGGCGCCACTTCTTTTGTACAGCCAGTGTTTATGCTGTGTAGGTACCAAAAATATGTAAGTTGTAAAATGCAATGTGGATTTTGGACTCGATTTTGGTTATCTTTGTGGATTTATTAATTTATTATTTATTTTGTAATACCATACCTATACCGGCTATACCGGACACACATTTATCACAGATCAGTAAATTACATTTACCTATATATTTTGTAACAAGTCGAACTCGAACAACTTACCTACTCAAAAGTAGAATCTGTGATCACTCATATAAGTTTATTTCACGCGTAGCATATATATAACCTAACCATATATATATATATAGGTACCTTTCTAGCGAAATTAGTTTCTGTACTTCCAAGAGGTAGTGGGAGTTCTGGGTTAACATAAGACAATATTTTATATAACAGATTCAACAGTAAATTTTGTCCGCCGTCCAATTAAACAAAATGCTAATTAATAGTTAAATTATTAGTTATGATTTAAAGCTTTTATATTTTAAAGTACTGAGGCGACCAGCAAGTCCTAATTTGACCATTGTATTTTATTGGTTATCCATACCTACAAATATTATACTACAAGAGAAAAAATACTATATGAGAAAAAATGGTGCAATCAAAAATTGACCGGAGTGTTAATTGTTGAGGTATAAAATCATTGCATGCTAAAAACGATTCTGGACGAAGGTGGTCTGTCTTACATATTATATAGGTACCATCTAGTTATAACTATTATAAAATATTTCTAAATGATTAGTTTTATGTTTAAAAATAATTAAAACGTCTTTTTTTCAATTAATACCTATTTTTTTTTTAAAAGAATTGTTGGACTTGACAAGACATAAAGCTATCTAGTAATAGGTAATGTAAAAGTATTTACATCATTTGAGTATTTGAGTATTGACGTGCCTCTCAAAATATAACCGTTAAGCTTGAATTAAGTAGGTAAATACATATGAAATTCAAGAACATTTTCAATTAAGTGTTTGTATATTGTACGTCGATTGTAGGTATATTATATAATACCTGGGTACCTATATTATGGCTATACCTATCGTATACCGTTACCGGTGTACTCGTAACACGTATCCGTCATGATAATAAAATTAAAACACTATATGGGGCTATTTGAAATCAGGCGAAACATTGAAATTACAAATTCGGACTACGTAAAGGTAAAACGGATACGATATAATATTATGTACGGATAGGTGCAGGAGTATAATAAAGTGCATACTCTAGTACAGAAAATGTAAATTGCCGGCGGCCAAGTTCCCACAGGGTAGCAGCGGTAACGGCACAGGTGTCTCCTCTAGATGGCCCCGTGTATTTATACGTAATACGTTTCACACATCATTAGCGTCCGCATATTGACAATCATATAACATTATTATTATTATTATTATTATAGCCTCGGGGCTGTTAGATACTATACATAACATGTATATATAATATGTTCAACGGTCGTAGTGCATATAGTTATTAATCGAGTAACATGCACAATTTGTACCGAAACATTTCCTCTTTTCGAACTTATACGTGCTGCGTACCTATATAATAATATACATTGGTACAGTTTATATTATACACATGTATTGTATACATATTATACACACCTAATTCGGTTGTATTATATTATACGTCTGGGGTCGCATCCGGTATGACAGTTTTTGAGCGTGTGATTTTTAAATGTTACAGGTGCAGGTCAAGAGTTATTTTAATTTGTTATTTTAGCGAGGTCAGTAGTTAGTGTTTTAATTTATAGTGTTATTGAGAAATTATTATAGTTATTAGAATAAATTATTATACAAGTTTTAAAATAATTAGCGTGTGTTATTTGATTGTTCAGATAAAGAACAACCGTACGTATTAACTATAGGTATATATGCAATTTGTTTTTTATAAAAATAATATAATTAGGTAGGTACCTATGTAAAATGTTATTGCTATTTTGAAATTAATTGATTTAAAAATAGTAAGCGACTAATAGTCGTGTTAATCATACGTCATAGGTAGTATTAATTTATATAATTTCACTATTTTTATACTTTACGTTTGCCACCCCGCTGGTATTCTCTACTGGAAATGTGGGAATTACCTCTTACCTATATGTACACTAAAGAACATAAAAATAAAAATTGACTAGCACATTACCCATACATATTTTTTTTATAAACGTATAGAGAATATAGAGCTAATAAAAACATCGTATATATTATTTCCTCTTTGTACAATTTGTGAGCTACTATTACCTATGAATTATGATATTATGTTGTTGAAATAATTTATTAATAAAAATAATAATAAAATAAAATTGTGGTCGTTTATTGTTATAATATATAGAAACTCGTACAATCCATATCATTTGTTGGTTGTAAAAACTTTCATTAAATATTTTTTAGCATAAGTATTTATAGGCACTGTTTTAATTATAATAATTGATAAAATAGCGATAATCACTGTTAAAAAAAATAATTATAATATCTTACAGGAACTATTGGCTATTGCCTGCAACTGGTACTCGCCAAACCTATACATTTCAAATAAGTTTTACTAAAAGATATTTCACTATTGCAGTTTGTTAACTGTTAACACTGACTATATATTAATTATATTGTGAGGTTGCAGAATAATATTTAATACGCGGTAGGTCGTAGGTATTATTATTACTGTATATGTGCACTGCAGGTGCTTTGGTCAAGGGGAATTTTAAAACGTAAAAAAAAAATACAATTCGTATATATAGGTATTAGGCGTAGTGTTAAAACGAACGGGGATTCTATACACATACGGGTTCCGGTTTCATATCCGTGTGTTTCCATTGTAAACCGTGGAAAATAAACAATATTTGATTCGATTCAGGGATTATCGCCGAATAACACAATACGATGTTTTGCGGCATTAATCGAATCCGACACATTATATGCAGTACGCATGTATACAGCATATTATATAGTGTATGTATAATGTTTATTTCATTATCGTTTTTCTCTCTATTTTTTTTTTTTTGCCCTAGGGGGTGTAAGTTTTGTTTTGGGGTTCGTGTGACGTTCGAATAAAGCGCTTTAAAAACACCCTATGTGCGTCAGGTTTCGCCCGAGGCCTGTTATTATAAATAAATCTGCCTTTTACTACGCAATAACTGGCATTAGCATTACTTCCGGACTTTGTGATTAATACACAAACAAAGCTTATATTATATATTTATGTTTTATCTCTTTTATGTCTGCTATGTGTCGTAAATAGAAATGGACTGCAAATTTATTGTGATGGGCTGTCATCAGTGCAGTGTCCTAGCGGTGGTTGGGAAGGGGAATAGGGGCAATTTACACGGAATTTCAAATTTTTGTGATTGCATTATATATTAATATAGGTACATAATATAAGCAATAAATATGACTGTTTATAGCCAATTGCCATTTATGGTCAAAATAGTGTCAAAATAATGTCTATACGACCGACGAGGAGAATTACTTAAAATATGACAATTATGCTTATAATTTGACTTCTACAGAAGACTTTCTCATTTGGAGTGTTGGCAAAGAAAAAATTTAATTGATGGCATTATATTAACATTGTTATATTAACATTAACTATTGTTTATAAATTATAAGTAAAGTTACCTATTTTGAAAATATAATAATAATTAAGAAATAATACAGTTTTTTCAAAAGAAAGTTATTGTATATCGAAGTAGGACAATCCTTAAATTGCATAAAGCAGGTACTTAAAAAATAATTAATTATATAGGTATATGTGTAGGTAGTAGGTATATTCACTTAGTCTTAGTCTGGATAAGCGTGTTGTCTTTATTTTAATATCCGATCATCTATGTATTCCGTTCTACTATTTTTAGTTGCTGGCGTTTTATTGGTTTTCATCGTTTTTAACACGTTATAGAAGCAGTTTAAAAATAATAAAAATGTTCTCCTTTGTTATTTATATGTATATTACACCCCATGTAGTATAATGTCGTGCGCAGTTTTGTTAAATACTCTCTACTAAATTATTACATGGCGCACTGCCGTAGTATTGCTCTTTTAATTTGAAGTTCCTCACTTCCTCAGTTGAAAAAAAAAAAAACGACTAAAAATGAGTGAAAGAGAAAATAATATTTTTGTCGCGGGGACATAATATATATATTTTTTTTTGTCCATACCAATCACACTGATGGGGGAACGATTGTCGAGCAAATTAAAGGGAATTGCGTCCGTCGCACAATAACATAAACGTTCTTCATTTTCTTTAATCAACATCCCGGAGAGAATGCAGAGACGACGGGCGCGGCCGCGCGAGTGTGACAATAGGCCAAAGTGTGCGTACTAAAGCACGGGGACTGCGGCGGGGATCTTTTGTCCCCAGTATATTTTTGCACTTTTTTATCCCCCTCTTTGCCGCACCTCTCTTGTTTGCCCTCGTCCCTGCTCTATTTTTCAGTGCCTTTTGTAATTTTTTATGTTTCTATATACTTATAGCGGCTCTCTGGGAGATTGACTCGCGCTTCACGTTTCACAGTTTCCGTTAATACCATTTAGAACGTTCTTTCCACTCATATAATTGAATTGGTGTATTGTAAATAATTGTATTTGTAGGTAAACGATACCAACATATTTAAAAAAAATTATTTTCAATATAGGTATTTATGATACAATTATTTGTCTATAATCAATTTATTTTCATGTTATTTTTAGTTTTTGTATTTTGAAAATTATATTCATATAAATTAATAATATCACTAAACGGACTATAAATATTAATGTTTCAGTAATATTGTACTATAGTGTTTGTAATCAAAAAATTATTGAATATTATTATAATAGTCAGTATTACGTCAGTCTTACGTGATCTATAGATTCAAAATAATTGGAATTTTTCACCTTATCGAAAAAACTAACGAGAATAGAATTCATACTTAACAGACACTTGTATTGATTCAAACAAATAAAGTAAAGATATTACAGATGATATTATAATTTATATATATATTGTATTTTCTTCCAATATTCATTTTGGTTTTAAGGAATAACATATTTATCTACCAATTATAAAAATTGTATAGCCAAGGTTAAAAAAAAATGTTCCCTTTTCATTCCAAACACGTCATGTTTTGCACGGTATTAGAATTATTATATTGTTCATTGCTACGACGTACCTATATACATTTATTTGAGGAGTTAAATTTGTTTTGTTTTAAACACCTAATATTTCAAAATTATTTTCATAATTATATGTATATAATAAATAGGAATTGAATAGTTTTGTTTAAATTAACTAATATGGTTGTTTAGAATCACTGAAGTTATTTTTTACTAGAAATAATACTATACAGTATAGGTATAACAATACTACCTACACATAACTCCTTCGTTTGGTAAATTATGCCTTATATTCTCAATCCTTGAGGCCTTAACACTTTATTGATTCTTATTTCTTATCATGAAAGAAAATGCAAGTAATAATTATAATTGTACCTTCGTTGTATTTTACATGAACATATTATATTATATCATAAATTTATATGTTCGTAGTTAAGCATAATGTAACCGTTTGTGCAATACTAATATAACAGGGACGTCGGTGAGGACTGAGAACCAGTACAATATACTATATAGTATATATAGTAATTGTAGTGTGCGCTTTTATTAATTTGTCTTCATACATATACTATCTGTAAAAGGGCGTAAACGATAGCGTGCAAATAATAATCAGCATCAAGTGACACGCGGGGGATTACTGTTTTGTATTTTTTTTTTTTTTTTATTGCAGTATATATAGTATTGAAATCGGCTCGTGTTGGAAAGGCGAATAACACTGTCGTATAAACCCCTTAAATGTCGATATGTTTAAATTTTTTTTTCTTGGTTTGAATGATCAAAATAAATGTATAAATCCAATCATCAAATTGTTGTTAAAAGGAAATTCAAACAACAATAAAACATTTGATGTACCATAGTTAAATTTTTTTCTCATCAAATTTTTGATGGAAGATTATGTGACATTGGCTAGGTGTGTGCAAAGGGGGGTAAGTTAATGGAAATAATTAACTCAAGATGAGTTGAGTTAAGAGGATACAAGATCGATAGGATAAAAGTTAATGTGGATAACAATATTAACTTAACTCAGTTTAAAAAAAGTTAATCTATTTTTTTTAGTTAGTATGCGGATCACATAAAGAGTGACTGCGTTCTTTCTAATTTCCTTAACTATAATAAAGAATTGTATTGACCTTTCAACGTAATGTATACAGTGCATGTATAATAGGTACATATTTTATACTTAACATGATTATTAAATATTTAAACTATACCAATTACCAACACATCCCAATTCACAATTAATAATTTAAAAAATATTAATTTTTTTATATCAAATAGCATCATATAATCCATTTAAGGTAATATAATATTATGCCTATCGAATCTACTAAAATATATTCTCTTTAAAAAAAAATATTTTCTCAAGAAAAATAACAGAAATGTTTGTAATAGGTAATTTTTTTTTTATTGAACTTAATAAACATCAACATCAAAGGTTATTAGTTTTTGCGTTTAATACATAATGAGTGGTTTCTAGAACTAAAATTATAAAATTAATATAGTGTCAATTTTTTTCAATTCAGCAATTGCTATTTGCTACTAACATTAATATTATAGTTATCATTAACAGAAGGTTTAAATTGTATTGAATAGGTCAGTCTTTTTTAGGAAGGCTAACATAGTAACATATTTGTGATGTTTTCGGAACCTGGTCTTAATGCTTCATTCATGTTGGGTGGAATGTTGAATTTTCTGAGTTCGTCGGAGTATTGATAGCACTCTGTTATTATATGCTTTACTGTTAGAGTAACCCCACAGACTGTGTATTGAATGGGCTACTCTTTGGCCATAATGTTTATATTATTATAGTATTGGATTATTTCTATTTGTATTTTAGTATTAATATTTATGTTTAAGACTATAAAAACAAAAAATTTGAACTTAATGGGTTATTTTTAAATAAACTGAGGAAAGTTAAGTTATTTTATCTGCCAATTAAACTAGCCAAGTTCATAAGTTGATTAGAAAATTAACTAACTAAGTAGTTAAGTTAAAAATTTAAAACTAATATAACTTTTTAACTAATTAATGGCACCTTTGTGTGTGTGTGCCTGTGTGTAAGTGGGGATGATGAAAAATTTAAAAATATGTATAGCTATTTATATATAAACTATATTATAGTTAAATATACATCAAATAAATAAATAGAAAAATATGAAGTAAAAAAATAATTTAATTAGATGGTTATAAAATGTTTGATGCGAAAATATTGCAATATTTTAAAATCTGTTCAGTGGGGCCCATTATGTTTTGGAAGAAATAAATAACAATGAACAATATTAAATGCTAAATTCCCAAATATACCTAATACATATGTTGCAAATAAATAGGTACACATTATACTGTGCGATATAGCGATGTGGATTGTAGATGCACTCCTGGAGCTAAACGATTTATTTAAACTATGCATTGTAAACAATAAATATTACGAGCAAGTCGTGTTGATCCAAAATTGTTATTACGTTTGCAAAATATGATTTATGAATCGCGGTCACTTGGTATAATTTACGGTGTACTCGATGCGCACAGACATACCCGAAGTAGAATAAAATATGTAAGTATTATGGATCCGCGAATAAACTTGAAACATACAAGGTTACCTATAAGGAAGTGTGGGAAATAGGAGCGAACAAACTATTACTTCTATCCGTTGTAATAGCGCACGGTCACTTGGAGGCAATGTGGCGCGACGTTTTGCAGTCATCATGTACGGTTTTCAATCATGATTAAAAACGCGCGAGCACGCATAACCTTCTCGGAGGGATTTTTTCAAGAATATCCTATATTACGGCATTACATTATATAAATAACATTACATATGCAATGCAAACTCTGGTGGGGTGGATTTCGCGGGTAAATATTCATTAGCATTGTAGGGGTAGGAGGAGGGTTTGTCCGCAGTTATTGCACAAATAAACCGATGCAATCGTCGAAATAATCATCGGAAACCGCCTTGTCATCCCTTATGTTCGTGTCCCGTTCTTTCGATTATTATTAATATATATATATTTTTTTCATTTTTATTATTGTTGTATATATACCAACCACTAGGATATTATTTCATTCGGCGGACATTTAGGGGAATCCCAATTCCCAGTACCGAGTATTGTTTTTCAACCGACAGGCAACAGGAGTTTTGTGGGTTCGACAAACTATATGACGTGTAAGTTTGCATTGTATTATAATTTAGTTAGTGGATTTGGTATTTACAGTATACCTATATAGGTACCTACGGTATTATAGATGTTAATTAATATAATAATTTATATATGGAACCTGGTTGTATCTACCTGCTATTAATAATATCTGCTGTGTTTAAAATTTAAATAGGACTTGTTAACGTTCTATATTATTCATTCTCATTTTAGATCGATGCACAAATAATTATGTATTAGTTTGAACCTATTTCCGTTCTATACATGGTGTCATGGTACACATAATTATATATACGAGTATGTTTTTTTATTTATTTGTTTATTTTTTTTTATTGGTCTAGAGCCCGGCAACTATTGCCATTAGATATTGTAAGGGTTACGGTTGTAACGGTTGGTAGGGTTGGTACGGTCACTTATAGGAAAACGTGTATGTGTGACAAATTTTTGCGCACTACGAACCCGGCGGGTCACCCATCCGAGAACTAGTGGCAGCGGCTATTTCTTGCTCTGAATAACGTTGCGTGATTGATTTCAGCCACTGCGCCGGGCCGAGCCACAAGTATTATTAGTTTATAATATTTATTTTATTTTATATTTTTAATTTTTAACCTAAAAACGAATACATTATCTAATAAATAATAACTTTTAGAACTATGGCACCTATACCATTCCGCCTGCAAATTGAATATTAAAAAAATCCACGAAACTCGCTCTATAGTTGAGTATGAGTGCGTACCATGCAATTCAGTAGGTTACTGTTATGAGTGAAATAAACTAGAATCAAGATACAAGATACATTGTGAATATAGAAAAAATACAAGATATAACTATACAAGATACGTGTATCAAAGATACATGGTGATCGATATATTTTATAGGTACTTCCAATTGAATTGTATTGCTTCTATTAAACGTCTATACACTGTACTGTCTATACATATAAATACTTATTAAGTCATAACTCATAAGTATTAAATAATACAATAAGTCAATACACATTATAAATGTATAACTAATACATCCCTATATTTATAAATTATACCGTTCAAATCATAAACTCTTAAATTTTCATGTCATAAATAATACAATAATACGTTATACCCTTATACGTTATGCCTACGTTAGTACGTTAATACAATAATACACATAATAACTAAAATTAATAAATTACATAAAAATGACTACTTAATTTTTACTTATACATTATGTGTTAATATGTTGTACGGTAAAAATGATCATTTATAAATTAAATTTGTTATAATTAATTTAGTTAGCTTATCTGTACTTTTGATTTTACTTTGTATTTAATGTGGAAAGGCCTACCGGCCACACTCATATCTAGGTAGAGGATTCATATTTCATGAGAACGAAAATTCCAGTTTAGTTCTTATCTGTATGGCTGTAAGAATAGATAGATACGGCATAGATATACAGCCATACGTGCACCTTATTTGAATTGATATTTTTTTTAAATTATCTTACAAGCTAAAACATTGTTAAATAATCTTAAGTTTCGACTGTTTCGAGTGTCCTGCAAATCAAAATCAAATTTATTGGAACTATTCAGTACAAAATAATGTTTACAATAATAGGATCTTGTATCTTTTGTCAAAATATGATACATTATGATACTAGTTTAAAATGTTTAAATGCATCATATGATACATGATACTTGATAGGTACTTTAAAATTATGTACTGCGTATGATACAAGATACAAGGTACAATTGTAGGTATCTTTGATACTGCCCAAACCCAAATCAAGTATTTTTAAAATGCAGAATAAATAACGAATAGAAAATAATAATACACGTAATAACTAATAGTGCGTAGTTTAAAGTTTTTATGACTCATATATTTTATTGAATTAGATTCGACAAAATATATAAAGTCGTTACTCGTTATAGAGAAAAAAAATCATAATTTTTCCTTTAATTAATCAATTCCGTCATAATTTGTACTTCAATCAAAAAATTGTACCTATATAGGTATATTTGATATTTTAAAATTTCAATAAGAACCGTTCATAATAATTTATGAGGAACTTTGTAATACATTTTCATGCTCTTTGGCCAATTAAATATTTTTATCGACATTTAAAGGAAAAAACTTCAAATATCTATTTATTATGAAGCCAATAAACTAATCACTTGGTTTAGAATCGAAACTTTGTAAAATTGAGGATAGTTTCTGGTTGCAAAAGTGGAATTAGATGGTACTTTAGGGGTCATATTCCTAGTGCTTTTTTAAATAATCAGAAAAAACTTTTAACAAAACAGTGAACAAATGGGAACATCACCAGTTTTTTAACAAAATTGATTTTTCACAAAGGAATAACCGCTGAGACTTGAAAAACCTTTGTAAAGAATATGTACACTCCGAGTTTAAACAAGTTGAAACTGTATCAAAGTAAGTATTGCATGCGAAACTGTTTTGGGGTAATTAATCATCTGAAACAAAGACAAACGAAAAGAAGTCTACTTTTTCTGTTAGTTTTTTTAGATATTAATCTTCAATACAATTGTATAATATAACAAGGATTACCTATATTATCTGTGATGAAAATTTGTCCTTATTTTTTATACAATTAGATAACAGATACGGTAATTTTTATTTGTAGTACGCACTTATTGTCATTATTATACTATACATTTGTATTTTGTATATGATCCAAAATGTGTACACTGTACACTTGTGCGCTCGAGTATAAAGATGACTCTTATCTGCCCCAATAATCTAAGTATTATTATTATATGCTCGTTGAAACCAGTGCATACGTAGAGGGCGCGTTGAGGCGAGGAGGTTAAAATCACTTGACGCGCTGCCGTGTAAAAAAGAGAATTAGAATTATATTTTTTTTCCCCATTATTATACAGCTTGCCCCGGTAATCCCGATCAAAGCTCCTGTGCGAAGTGCAAACATCTGTTGGCCGGAGGGTGAGTGTTTTATCGAATATACCTTATCAGACCCATATGGTAACCCTGCAGCCCCGTCACCATGTTTTATATGAGTGTAACTATCTTCCCGCCTATTACTACTAATCCGGTTATTCGTGAAACGGGGCTACTTTTTAACATTTTACCAAAATCAACATGCTTCCGTAGAAATTATCGCATGGCGTGTGATGGTGTAAAAGCCAATATAGATGAAAAAATAAATATCATCGAAATAATTATGTGCATTCGTGTTATTTTCGTATAAATGTACATACGATAAATGTGAATGAAAAATTAATAAAAAGCAATTAAAAAAAAATATATTAATGAAACACAATTACATATTTTACTTAAACAACAATTTTACTAATTTTTTTAACTATATTTTGATTTTTCAATATTATTATTATTTTATAAAAATATATATATATATATGTATATATTTTAAATTGTATCAACATAATTATTAAGAGTTTTGATCAACAGTGTCTGTATTTATTATATAAAATAATTGTAATATATTTATTTTTCACATTTTTAATATCACTTGAAGGGCTGCCCAAATACCCAATGCGTGCAATAATTGTATAAGCAGGAGACTTTAAAGTTTAGCAGCGGTATTTTAGGTAACTATGCTCATAACCAATTTAAGTACCACCGCTGTAACAATATTTACACAAATTTATAGAAACAAGTCGTAAGAGAAAAAACACGTTCAAGTCATTGGTAAATATTTATTTCTTTATTATTTTTTTTTTACTTTACAACCAAAAACTTCGTGGTTTCTTTTCTGTATTGGAAAATCCACCCTTTTTGTAAAACTACAATTTCAATTTCGGCACCTAAAACAAACCATCATCCCCTAACGCTATATCTGCCACTCGAATCCCAAATACGAACGCTGACTATCCGTGCATGAACTTGTAAACATTGATTCAGTATACGTATATGGTTGTCATGCCTGCCGACTCATCCCTTTTTCAGATTAGCAGCTATTTAAGAGGGTGGTCTTAGCCACTTCATGTAATCAGTAGGCTTAGGTGAAATCTTTATTGGGTTTATGTTGTCTTCGTAGATTTTCATGAATTCGCTTTTTCAGTTTTTCATAATAACTATTTTATCTATAGAATAAACTATAGATGCTATAGTGCAGAATATTATATTATACTATTCACTATGTATACAATTATTCAACAAAAATTCTTATTGACGTAATTAAGTGTATTTTCAGAAAATAAATAAGTAAAATCAGTACAATAATTTATTATGAAGATATTTTCCATTATATTATCTTATAACAATTTCTAATAAAACATCCAATAATAATTAGATTAGGTCTTTGTAGAATTTATTTTTTATTGGAACTACCTAATTTTAATTTTAGAATCTAGGTGAAGTGTGAAATGTATAAGTTTTTTGTTCATGTATGTTGTTTTATGTCTGAGGACTGATGAAGAGCTAGCCTGAAGAATGTGCACAGTGTACCTATGCTTAAACCGTTCAAAACGTTGTGATATACATAACTATTTTAATTTTAACTGAGGGATTGTCATTTGAAATATCTATAATATTGTGTTAGGTTGTGAAATATAGATAGTAATAAATAATAATTATGGACAATGATATAATTTTGTGTATCGATATCGTAAGTTATCGTAAGTTGTACGCATAGATATCGTATCGAAAATATCAAAAATATTTAAAATATTATGTAACTATTAAGTACTTATTAGTTATTACTTATGAAAATTAATTATTAATATAAATAAATAAATATAAATAATGAATTAATAATCATTTTTTATATTAATTCAATAATAATAATATTGATTTATATTGCTAATTGAAGATAATAAAAAAACTTGTTACGATGATTCCGAACCCGATATAGAATATAATATAGATGTCAAAATGTACAACGATATCGATATCGTATCGGATAATCGATATTTTTACCCATCACTATTTTGTTAAATATCACAAAAAGTATTATACTGAGCAGTAGTTGGTATCTTGTGTCTACTAACCAATAAATAAAATAAGAATATTATACGTTATTAGGACTATTATTAGTACATTGTAAGCACTATATAAAACCTTTAAAATTTAAAATCCCAAAAATGCATTTAAAATTCATGAAAACTAACTAAAATCTGCATTTAAAATCTTTAAAACTATTAATAATCCCAAGACAATTATAAAATACCTTTATAATAAAATATCATAAAATGTTAAAAGGTGTATTTACCAAACATGTTCATAATATGATATAGAAAGTTTTTTTTTTAGAATACAATCGATATTTATTATGTATTTTACGTTCAAATAAGTTATTGATATGTATTTTAATAATTTATACCGAAAGGGTTGTAACGAGCTCAATCGTTTTTTTTTAAACTATATATTCTGACAGTATGCATATTATGTGTCAATGATGGTGGGCTTTAAATTAAGACATTATACCATTATATATAGGGGAGGACCGGTCGTGGCACATTTGCATCCAGAGCAACAAAGAGATTATTGCTTTGTGATGGGGTTGTAAGGGTGTATGCAAATAAATTTTTAAATTCGACTAATGTATAAGGGGCGTTGTTGAATTTTTATATTCTCTATATATATGATCTAAAAATAACATTATGTTCGTAATTCGATACTATACATATTACATATATAGTAAGTGTATAATAAAAACGTCATTAAAAACAAATCAGCTTTTCAAATTTATTTAACAAGTGAAACATGTTTAAACATGTCAATTTATATTAATAATAGGTACCAGCTAGTACTCCGAATTTTGATTATATTATTTTATATTATATTTTATTATGTCACTCGGTATTATTTTAAATATAATATAAAATGCATATTGATTCATTGAAACTTTTAAACTATAGTAAATTCAAAAACTATTTTGAACGTTGTTACTATAATATATAGAACTTTATACCTGCCTAGTGATGGTTTGTGATTTACATAATATATATTGATTATATTTATAATATTTATATCGTACTTTCGTATAATCGTATATAATAATAATTAATGACTAATAATATTGTTAAATGAACGTAATTTAATGTTCTAAATAAAATATTTAGCAATTTAGAATAAATTAATAATGATTTATGAGTAATTACAAAAACAATATAGAATTAATAAAATGTTGTCAGTTCTGCAGTGGTGGTGACTGTACAGAAATAGTTTCAGCAGTAAGTTTATTATATAGGCACTTAGAAAAAATGTCAATAGTATTAAATTACGATTAAACTACTCAAAAACTCAAAAAAATATTCTGCTTCGAAACAATAAATTAAAATTGTCCATTCTCATTGAAACAAGTAAAACTTATAAAATTATAATAAAAATAACAGTTACTTTCAAAAAAGATACAACTAACAACAACGAGTGCACACACTGATGGATCACCACTTGTGTATATAATTAGTTAAAATATAAAAATACTATCATAATATTATTAAATATGACTGTGGTGGTTCACTATTTTGTTAAACTAAAAATGAAATACAAAAAAAAAATGGAATGAAAATTTAAAATATTATGTTTTTTTTAGTACTGTTAGAAAGTGACAAAGGTTAGCATCGAAAAAACACATTAGGTGTTTCAAGTTTTAACTATACCTACGTAAATAGTTTTAGTATCTTAGGTGAACACGAGAAAATACTAAAACCAGTAATGTCTCGTATGGCTGTTTATAATTTATATGCATTGCGTAAGAATTAAAATCGTGTCTAGTTCATATAAACATGACTTTTCAGTTTTCACGAATACTATATCAATTCACTTTGTGTTGTAAAAAGTGGTAAATGGTAAAATCATTTTTAACTCTTAACGTTAGATGTATGTTAATGTTATATGTTTATGTTGCATTACATTAAACGGATAACGATTTAACGGAAAGAATGTATTTTAAAAATGTTATACCTACTCTATATATTTTTGTAATTTTTGTAATTTTTATAATAATCAATTAAAATGTATAAGTTTTGTTGTTAATAATATTCATAAACATTAAATTCGATTTCCTGTATTGTATATTATATAAGTATTATGATTCAAATTTACTTATTAATAAATTACACTTCAAGTATTTGATATTACCTATACCTTTAAAGTGTTGAGTATATACTTATTAAATATAAGTTTAAAATTCTATAGTAAAATTTCACTTAAGTGTCTACATAAATAATTTTTAGTTTACATAACAAAACCTATGTTTTTATTTCATGATATTGATTATGGATGTGTATAAGGATTTTACAATTACAAATCTATTTTACGAACAGTTATTACTTTTATAAATAATAATATTTCTTGGCTTCCATGAAAACCCACTTGCTAATATTTAAATTTAATAAAGCCCCAACATAAATTGCAGACTGTGCTCTTTACACGCTTTACTTTGAATTTAGACTGGATTAATATTGTCTCTCAACTTTTGGCAACGACTTTATTTTAATTAAAACTGATCCATACCGTTTTTGCTGAGCTTATCGCGCAAATTGTTTTTAATCAAAAATATTTGCACTTTGGGAATTTATGGTGGCTTAATTTAACTATAAATCTTTCATCTTTGGACGGAATTTCAATAATTGAGTACGTGGTTAAACCATATACAATATAGTCATGCAAAAGGTATTATATATAGTAGGCGGTATACCTTAAAAATTAAATCCGGGATGAAAATCAATTTAATTTGATAAAATATAAAAATCATTATAAAATCAAAAAATTATTAGTTTTTATAAATTATTATTTTTCAAAGAAAAAATAACTATAGCGATTTTTTTTATAAATATGACAAAAAATTGTTTTATAAATTATTTAAAACAGATAGTGGTCTAATTTTTTTATTAATTGAGTTAAATAAATAGATTTCATTTTAGGTATAATATATGGGTTGTATACAAAAAAATTATCATGACTTCTGGCATATTATAATTGAAATAAAACATAATTTTTGAATGACATGAAGTTTGTCAAACATTTGGTTGATGTTTGCAAGTGTAACTGTACAATTATTAAAAAAAATAGCCAATATTTGTCAATTAACATTTAAATGTTGCAACGTTGTCCGGGCAATTAATTTAAAAATATTGTACAATTGTTGACAAATATTTGGCCAAAGTTTGTGTTAAATTGATTATTGAATAATATGATCTGGTTCAAATGACATTTGTCAAAAATTTGATTGATGTTTGCAAGTGTAAATAAAGTTTTATAAAAATAATGTAAAATTTTTTTAAAAAACTATCAAATATTTGACAAATAACGTTTAAATGATATAATATTTTCTGGGTATACATAGGTATATAGGTGTTGTTGACACTTTTAACATATATTAAATTATAATAATTATATAATAATTTTAATAAGTACCATTTTTATTTTTAGAATTTTAAAATGATTATTTAAATTAAATGGAAATTAAATCCAGTGTGAAATAGTCTCTAAATTTACAATATTATATTATACCAGTTTAAGGCGTTTAAGTAACATGCGAGTTAATATCATCCCAAAAAAGGTATACCAAGACCTTAACCTAACCTATAAAGCCCTATCAATAATATGTTTATAACAAAAACTAAGTTTAAACCACTAGGTACCTATTGGTTACTAAAGAAATATTGAAACGTTTTTAATGTAGTAAGAAAAATATTTAAATGCTGATACTAAAAATTTTGCCACGCTCTAACTCACGCGAAATTAATACGTGTGTTATTATTTATTAGTAATATAATACAAGTAGCAATTTTTATTTTCTATTTCATACATATTAGTGGAGCATACACAATTACACAAATAGCGAGCTATATTTTGTTAGAATATCTTGATTTAAATAATGATAAATTATAATTGTTTTATGCACTTTAATTTTTAATACACAAACAATGATCAAGTTTCTGTGAAATTAATCTTAGGATGAACCATCGAAATTGGCACATGCATGTAAGAGCATATTAAACATATATTTTATATAAGATATTATAAAGCTTATATCTACACATATTACTTATATAATATATTATATGTATTATATGCGTTTTAACACTCAGTTCTGTTTTATAGGTTCAAATAGGTTATTATAATTTACTATTAACTTGACTATAATTCCATCATTTGGGATTGGTTATAATACATTATATTATAGGTACATTTATATTTTTGATTAAAAAACCACATACAACCGATATGAATATTGTAGACGAAGTTAACTTGAAACATTTTTATGTCAATGGGAAACACGTGACGGAACAGTTGCAGTACATGTATACTTACAACAAAATGTTGCCACTTAGCCCCGGGGAATTTATGTGGCCGTTTCTTTTGACGTTTACCCTTATTTTGTGATACATAAACACGATCTACTTAACTTAATATTACTACATACAACTATATTATACACCTTTTGACATTTGCCCCTTATGTGACGATATACGACAGCAGACAAGCCCTGCAATGTTCGTTCCAAAAATACACGACCCAACCAACGCATTAATAATCTTTTGCTTCCAACCACATTTCCTGCATCTGAAGTGTTTATTTTTAACAGTCTTAAAATTTTCAATATTCCTTAAATATTATTATACAAATAAATTATGCAAACAGATTTATTTCCACTATTATGTACTTGAAGACGAATATTATACAAGTTATTATTGTTTTTTTTTATTAATAGTCTTATAACATAAAACATTATAAAAATTAAGTTCTATGAATCGCGATTACAGATAATTTAAATGGAGACGCTCATCTTATTTTCTTAATTTCGGTCTAAGACAGTTTTGTATTAATATAATAGATATACCTACATTAACAATAATATTAATAAATCATCTCATTTTAAAAAATTATTTTAAACAGAGGTCAGTTTATTCTAGCTGTTTTTAAGCCTATTATATTTTAATAAGAAAACATTGTCTGTAATCAGTTAGGTATGTACTTTTTCATAAACTTATAATTAAAATATTTAATTTTCAATATAAAGTAGTTAATGTAAATTTAATTGATTTCGGTAATTTTTTACGTTATGTTAATATGTTTATGTTTATGTAAATACGTGAGTTATGAAAATCTTCTTCTATACGAAGATATTATACAATCATAGTCAAATAGTCAATTCGACTGTAAATCACTGTTGAGAGAATTATTGTTCACAGTAAAATTAACTTAGTATTTATTTATTTATTTATAAGCCGCTACTTTAACCGTACCTACTAAATATTATTACTAATTGTATGTTTATTAATCTTTTTTTATAAACACAAAGAGTAAGTAGATAATTAAAATTTAAAAATAATTGTATTGATTTATTTTGTGTAGTCATTTCAAATTCGTCTAAACCATAATGATTCATGACAATAAATCTAACCAAATCTATAATATTTATATTGTATACATATTTTGGTTTTATGCAAAAATATTAAGTTTTTCTAATAAAACGTTTTGCATTATCTCTATTTAGACTTATAGTTCTGTCACGTGTGTACTCGACATTTTTAATTTGAATATTATGCGAGGGAATTTGTTTATGGTTGAGTAGACTCAGGTTACGCATCAACGAGTCCTCCCCCGATTGGCGCATTGAGTCTTTATACGCGAATGAAAATCTTTTATGCGAATTCACATTAACATTTTCATCGTAGTGCTTTTCTACACACCCGTAAATCTACCAAGTCGATAAACTATTCTTCGTGAACCGAAAATGAATGGTAAAATTGTTTATTCAACTGCAAATAAGGCGAAAATATGTATACATAAAAACACGTCACTGTCAAACCTTCTCATACCGTTGTTGTACAACGTGACTACAAAACGTGAAATAAAATCGTAATATTTGTTGAAGAGAGTTTTTCGAAACAATAGGTACTACATGGTACTACTGGAAAAAAGGAATAATAACACTAGAAAAAAAAACATACGTAAGTCGAGTATAGTAAAAAGAATATTTCTATTTATCCATGCAAGAGGTTTTGTCATCTGAATTCATTTAGGAGCTTTGTCTTCCCTCTTATACTTCACCCTAGACTATCTCCCGCGAGTCCTTTGCTTAAACCGAATTACTGAATTTTCCTGTTGTAGGAAGGGTGGGTCTACGGACTACGGAGACCTTTTAGAACGCTGCATATAAGCCACAATGTTTTTTCATCGTCACATAATGTAGGATGGAGATTGTGCAGACCTCTCGGGGGAATATTAGCCATTACGATTATACTTAACATAATATTGTTTGGAGATGGTCAAATACACATTTAAGTTTAGTTGGGTTCAAAATAGTTATATTTTTATGTATTTATATGTACTATCTATAATTATTAAAATAGGACTTAATATGGTTGATATTATATTATTGTATTTTAAATTAACTAAAAAAGTGCACATGCTCAAATAGTTTAAAAACCTAATAAATTTATTATGTATTATCAATATTGATAAATATAATTTAAATAATTTTACATAAAACTATTTACATACTGAGTGTTTTCCCATTCCCGTTGTTATCTAAAAAAACAAAAGTATTTATTTTATATTTTGGCTTGCTCATAAATTATTATCCGTTAGTGAGGGGAAAAAAGTCAAAACACAAGTTGTTTATTAACGTGAATGTACTTAAGGATGCCTTGTGTATGTATTTTTTCTTCATTTTTTACGCTACGTTTTTTTCTTTAAGTATATACTGCCTTGATAGACCATGATTTATCGTCTCAGTATGATTCGACGGAGCCCGGATGCTTTTTAACGTTAATCATTGCCGCCTCGTGATTCAAGACTGGCGCCATCTTAAGTGTTGGAAGCTCTTGGTCAGGCAAGAGTAGAAGAGGAGAGACGTAAGATTATGCTACTGTTGTAACGCAGGAAGCCAGGCGATGGTTTTTTTCCCTTTCCATTCATCTGTTCACTATCGTCCACTATTGTGATGATCACTTTGAAATATTCAGTTGTTTTTAATATGAAGTATTGGTTATAAGACACTTATTGTGTAATGAATCTTTTGTGAAATTTGTTTTAAAAAAAAATCATTTTTTTAAAGTAAAGTTTTTTTTGTTGTACTTAAATATCTATTTTTTAAATTTCTATTTTCTGAACGTGTAAATATTAAATTATATTAGGTATATTAAATTAGAATGTCCTAACCTATTGATAACTAATAATATTGTAGGTAGGTACATATTATTTATGGTATAAGTGGTAGAACATAATATTCATTTAACTTTCATGTTTGTATTACCATACGATAGGTATGATAATATTATTATATAGTATAGGTACTAGGTAGATATATTATTATATATATAATTTTTTTAACTATAATTTAAGTTTTTTATTTACAAATAAAAATGACCAATGAAGTAAAATAAGGTTCTTTAAATATTAGTATCACAATATTTAAGTAAATTATTCAATAAATTAAACATTAGAAAATTACATTTTAATTTAGGTTATATTTTTTGATGTTTATTTATTACTATGAATTTAATCAATTATCTAAGTGAAGACGTTTCAACCTTTTGTCTTTTATAGTATGAATAAGTCTTATATTATAATCATTATGGTTTTGTTGAATTAAAACTTTATAATGACATTTAGTAAATTTTTATTAAATTTATTTTTGACTCTATTTTTGTACCATTTAAAAAACAAGTGAACATGCATAACTTTTTTTGTAAAATTATTTAACGATAGTTACAACAAACCTTTGAAATGATTTTGCATAAAATAGTTTTCATTTTAAAAATACGAAAAAGTATTATTTAACTGTAAGTATTATAATTATTTTAGATGTGTTGCTACTTGCTACTATGTATTTCTAACTACGTTTTTTTACCCTAGCGTTATTTACTGTCTTATTTACTATTTACTATGTATTTATATTAATCGACTCGCTTGACCTAATAGTGACCTACCTCACCCATAAACTACCTCCTATTCCCTCCCAAAAATTGTTCGTATACCACTATTAATGCTTATACTTTTCAGTATATTATATTGTATTCCAAAAGTGTATTATAACTAAAAATGTCTGTATACATTTACATTTTGAAGTAATAATTGGAAAATATGCCCGTGATATAGTTTGTATGAAAAAATAAATAACACATGCTGGTTTATTATATAAAAAACCGCTACGAATTTTCAAAGTTGCCGTTGGCTATTTTGGGGACAGCTGCACAAAATCCCTGACAATCGTTACGCCAGGGTTGTACAGTCACTTTACCTCTGTCGCGGGGATGACTGCTAGACTATAGCGGAGGAGAGGATGCTATTTAATTAACCGACAATTTACGCGGTCATCCTAATCCATCCTCCAACCTCCACCCACTCCTCTCGCACTAATTCCTGGCCGTTCGTCACGGTTTTTCCAATACCGCAGGAGTGGCAAAAGTAAACAGCCGATCGTTTTTACCCTCGCAAAAATATTAATTTTAAAATCCTCTCGCATGTGGTTGGGTTCGAGGATTAGTTTCAAAAATTTACTGAATCCTACGCGATTCTGCTGAAAGCTGTTTTTTTAAAAGCACCCTCCGTCCAAATTGGATTTAAATTTTGCGGGCGAAAACAAACACGATTTTGGATAGAGACCCAGGGATTAACGCCTTCGCGAGGCATTTTTTTGTGTGTTTTTCCACTATTGTTGTGTTATGCTGCCGCGTAAACAATATATTAATAAAGCGGTTCAATATATATAAATATAGGGGTGGGTGGACAAAAAAAAAAAACTAGAAGGGAGAGCCTTACATATGAACGAATATTCAGAACGAGGGGTAGGTGGGGGGTTGAACTAATGGTAAAACACTTCCTTGTATCGATGGTTGCGTTATTAATGGTGCAACGACTTTCGATAAATCTGTCCATTACGTATAGTTAACGTAATTATTATTATTACCAACTATTATATAGTTCACTAGAGAGAAGAGAGAGAGAGAGAGAGAATCAGAGTGAGCTTGCGGTTGAAACCGGAATCAAAAACCGGCATTTCCGATATGCATTTGCAGGGACGTAACTATACGACATTATTTCGGTTATGATCAGTAGACGAAAGATTTGTATTGACAGTCGAAAGTAATGGCGGGAAATTAAATTTTGTCATTGTATACACTGCAATGCGTTTATACACACAGATTTTAGTGAAGGATATTTAATAAAAATTATAAAATATTATAAAGCATTTTTAGTAATTACTATCAAAGAGCTAATGATAAATAGGCAATGAATAACTACTTGCAGTGTTCAATTTGATTGTAAAATATAAATTAAAAATATTTTGTTAGTTCGAACAACATTCTTCGACTGATCAACGTCTCCAAACATTTTTTAGAAATCTTTTAGAAAATCGAACGATCATTTAATATATACATTATTTTATGATCCTCAATTCAATATTAAAACACGATGCATGTGTATTCTAGTCGTAAAGTTCCTTCCCAATTGAATAGAGAATATAAAATATAAAGAAAAATAAATTGGATACCTATAGCGATGCGTTAAATAATAAATTTATCATAACTATTTTCGGTTACGATGGTATACATTTGAAATCATAATATTATTCTTGATTTGCTAGAATATATTATCGAGTTTGTGTAAATTGGGGTTGTTTATTGTGGTTATTAATCTGTAGGTACTATGTATACAAAGGGTCAGGACCATTGTATCAATATTAAATATATTATGATTGACAGTATGATGTTAATACTTGTTATTTAATCATTATTTATTACTACGATAAATACGAGTACCTATGAT
Organism: Metopolophium dirhodum; assembly: GCF_019925205.1. Lineage (NCBI taxonomy): Eukaryota > Metazoa > Arthropoda > Insecta > Hemiptera > Aphididae > Metopolophium > Metopolophium dirhodum. The sequence continues at coordinate 7,361,579 of NC_083561.1, read as the reverse complement.
ATAGTTTTCAATATTGGTCTTGTGTTGAAAATTGAAATTGAATGAATAAATAATATTCACGAATTACCTTAATAATATTTCATCAGTATCAGTAGGCGATATTAATTTTATATTTTACAATTGAGCTCCATCAGGTATTTATATGAGTACCTAACAAAAAGTAAATTGCTACAATATGTTAACTTTGCCGGTCTTACGGGATTTGAAAAGCAGGTAGCTAGCTTGTAAACTTCACTGATATAATACCTAGGTAATTCACATAATATTAACACCACTACGAAAATATAATATAAACATTTTTGTTGAAATGCATAATAATAATTTACATAATATACCCACCTAATAAAGACTTCCGACGGACGGAGTGGAGCAATAACAAACAAGTAGCTACCTAAAGTTTTACCACATTCACTTAAAGGCTCGATTTAGCAAGTCGACAAAGACATTGTTACCAACTGCGAACTCTAATATTAAAATGATATATTATTTCGTATCTATGTTTGTTTTGAACAACGTGTAATATAACCTGCAGGTTAGGCAGGTATATGGCTTATGATTTATAAAAATATGTAAACCAAGGTGGATTGAATCCCCCTTGATGTAAACTATGATAAAAACGACATAAAATACAATAACAATAGGCCGGGTTTGAATATTAACGTGCACATTGGTGGAATTTACAGTCACCCAAATTACGCACCCCTGGCTTTAAGACGATCAGCCTACCCCTATTATAATAACAGATGTATAGTTATTATCATAATTCATAATAGGTATATATATAATGTATGTAATATGTACCATATCGGGTGCGTTGAAACTGAACATTTTGTTCTCGTTGTCGAAATACCGATCGCCATCAAAGTCCAATCGAGTAATTATTACATGGCGCTGGCAGTGCCTGGCACATACAACAAGACCCGTACCGGTGATATGTAGGATTTGTGTCACGCTGTAATCGGGTTAGCACACCGCCTTGAGATTGTTGGACACCTTGGGCACTGTTGTCTTACACTTAGGCCCGATTTCACCAACACAGTTAATCACGGTTAACGCTTAATCGGCTGATAACAGATATTTAACCAGCCAAATTCGGCCGATTAAAACTCCGGTTAACTTTAACCGTGATTAACTGTGTTGGTGAAATCGGCCCTTAGACAGCGATCGTAAGGCCAACGGTATTTTCTTCGTTAAGTAGTCTTCCGTCTTCGATGTGCCACTATCATCACCTGAGGTATGAATAACATGCATCATAATATCGTCATATGTATCTAGAGCGTCTGAAAAAGAAGCCGATATACTGCAGCGACGTCGCTCTATATACCTTCTTCCTGTCATGAGCAATCGTTATTTTCCTAAACAACATGAAATTATTATAAATTATTTAAAAATAAAAATATATTTGAATTGTATTTGTCATTACTTATTTTACATGTATTTACAAATCTAAGTAAAATAAGAAAATATGAAAAATCAAGGTAAAGAAAATTTCGATAAAACGTACCATTTAAAAAATAAAATTAGGTATAGCGTTTTACAAGCAAAACTCACAAATTACCTTGAATATAGCTCATATAGTAGAGCTCAAAATATTTTTAAAAAACGTTAAAGTTTAATTTGGAAGTTAAGTACTGTTATATTTTTTAATTCCATTAATTTGCAATGAGTTTTTAAAAATCCTAAGACTATACTATTTTTTTAAGACTATAGTCATTAAATTATTAGTTAAAAATATCATAATATTTCAGTACAGCCGTACAGGCAATTTAAACAAGTTAACTGCACCTGGCTACACATTAGGTATAGCTACATCCTTTTTTTTTCTGTTCAGTCGTTTTTTATTATTAAGTATGAATTAGGTAGGTATTACAATTAATGGTAAGAAATAAAAATTAATTAAAACGCAACATATAACAGGAAAATTAAAACCGGGTTAATCGATTTGCTGTAAAGAAGGTTTTGAGAATATTATTTATGCTTATTGTGTAGTATCACTGTAATGGTTGTATTAAATTTGAATTTAAAGATAAATAAAAACGTAGAGAATGTTCCTGTCTCTATTTCTAAGAATATTTTTAAATTATTTTATATTTCCTACTATTAATAGGTTCGCTTAACTTAATTTTCTATTAGTTATAACTTATAAACTAATTTTTTCAAAAACTTCGGATATACATGTATTGTATAATAATTTATCATAGCATACTACCAGTGTTATTTGAATAATAACTTTAAAGTTTTAAGTCAATTCTGACAAAGGCAGGTAGGTTACCAGACACCGTAATAAAATGGTGTGAATATTTTCGTGGTGTAAACAGTTTAAAATTAGCTTAAATATTTTGAACATTTGATTGTGTAAGCATCTATAGAAAAGTATAATATACATAATAACGACAAGTCTTGAGTCCTTACGATTAATATTTTATGAATTTCAGCAAAATTACATAAATCGTTTGATAAAAAAAAACATTGTTATACGTTAGTATATCCATTATATCAAAATTTAAACTTTAAACGCTCATTAAAAATTAATATGTCTTCGTAATTTGGTATGGAAGTCAAGCATCAATTGGGTGTGCCTTATATGTTCACTAAGTTGGTGTTAATAGAATATGGTTTTTTAAAAGTGATGGAAAACTGTGTGATAAGTGATAAATATCGAGACGACGACGGTTATGATAGCGCCGTTGATTATATAATAATTGTTAATAATAGTTATATTAAGTACTTATTTTTAATAACATACAACCTATTTATCATCTAATAGCATCTAATTCTTACAAGAATATAATATTTTCTAAAATCTAAATATTGCTGTAGAGTGGAAAAAACGGTAGAGCTCATACGACAGCCACAATGTTTCCGGTAAAGCGAAAAACCGCAAGACAGTCTTACTTCTAATTTTTATACATGTATAATGCATATTACATAGGTATATTATTAGAAATTAAATTTAGTTTAGAATTATGCTTGTTCAATACCATCTAAAGGTTTCATTTTTTAATTTCTGACATACTTCAAGTCACAACCACTCAAAATTACAATAATCAAGCTATATAAAAGCCTATAACGGTGATTTGTAGTCTGAAACAATATAACGAAAATTAGACAGATGACTGAAGTAACTTCGAAATAGGGTAGATCACAATAGATGAGGTATAGATTCGGGGTAAAAAATAAAATAATAACAATTTCACTCAACCATTTATTGAAATGTGGTCCATTAAAAATCAATTGTTCTTTATGGTGAATTATATACGGTTTAGACGAATGGGGACAGAAACAAACGAGAGGGTGTACGCGAGTAATTGTGATTGCTATGTTTCAATTGTACAATTGTAAATTTTTTTACATATACACTTACAGGTTTTTTTTTTATTGAATCCTATATGAGTGGTAGTAAAGAGTCCCGATCGAATAATCGATTCGGCAGCGACTGGCAGAGTGAAACGGTTTATTTTTTTTTTGTTTTGTGTTTTCGTGTAAGGTACAAAAAAAGCCTCTGGACGTGAAAAAGAAAAAGGGGTGGCCGGTTAGAGAAAGAAAAAAGTATTCGTGTATCTTTGGAAATTCTTTTTATGTGTATAGGGAGGAAAGCGGAAACCATCGTTTCGCCGTTTTTCCCCGAGTGCCGGAAATCCATTTTCTCTAATTGCTCCAGCTCCATCGTTCCTTTGAAAATACATTCAAGAGACATCCAAACAATATTCACGGGGAAGGATATATCTCGTTTTAAATACTGTACTACCTATATATTCTTCTATTTCTCTTGTTCGGTTGTTTTTTTAGTTTCAGGACCTACACTGCAGCGTGCACAGTTAAGTATCATTATTTTTTTTTTTTACTGTGGGATGATTAATGATTTTTATTTTTTGTCCATGCATATTATACCATTTCTCTGTGACGTCATTGACCAGGTGTGGGGGTAATTATTGGGCCCCCGGGGTTGATTCGCGTGACTCGGCAGATGATACCATATCGGATAGTGATCAAATTAGGTTGAAAAAAATTACTAATCACATATTGCCCGGTAATTCACCAGGCAAAAAAATAACCATAATAACTCCCTTATACAATAAAATTGACTTGACTGTTTATTAACACGTGTGTTACATATAGTAAAAAAGCATCCTTTGTTTATTTTTAAGCAAATTCTAATAGCATTAAATACTTTTAGCTTAAAAAATATTTTAATTACGTATTTATTGATTTTAAATGCTAATAGTTTTTACGTTCGTTTAATTAAATCATCACAACATTCATAACATATATTATTTTTTTAAAAAACCAAAAAAATCAATAAATACATTTTGTATAAAAATAACTTAATCGTTATAAATAATAATATAATTTTCAGCAATTATTATAAAGTTTAATTTTTAAGTAGGTAGTGTAGAATAAAATGATGAAATGTTATAATACATATTAGTATACCTGCTACTTGTTAATATACTTAAGGAATGATTAGTTTAGGTTAGATAATATTATATTATAAATCGTTAAAATTAATTTAACTACCAGCTATTGTCAGTAAACAAATAACTTAAAATTACTTTAAATATATTATATTATACAACTTAAAATAACATGGTGTGATGATAATTGTTCAGTTTCAAGACTAAAATATTTGAAGACCCGTTTCAAACATGGGTTGTATTAGAATTTGTAAAACTGTATGTAAGAATTTAGAATATATTTTAATAATTAATAATGATTTTTTTTATGAGTACCTACCTACCGGCTCGAATTAAAATTAAAAATATGCATTTATTTTTGTTGTACATTATAATATTTTACTTACGATTGTACACTATAACATAAACAAGTTATAATTTAAATATAAATAGATTTAGTTCAAAGTATATAGCTTGAGAAATACTATCTTCGGTTATGTTTTATGGTTTTCTTATTTCATCATAAAAATCTACGTACCATTATTAAATGTAGGTACCTAATATGTTAGTATTGAAAGATAATCATCAAATGCATTGTTTAGTTTAGCATTATCATTATATATTTAGAATTGGCAAATATTTTTTGTAGCTTAATTTTGAAGAAACTAGTTACAAACAGTCTAAATTAATGTTTTTTACATATTTAATTCATATTACAAAAGATTTATATTGTTGTGGATTTATTTTTATTTTTAATCTTGTGGTCAAAATTAAAGATTAGGTAACTAGGTATTAATTTTTACTATAATAGATTTATATATTTATGTTCCGAAAGTTAATCCCACGTGTGTATAAGAGGAATAATTTCGTTGGGCATAATAACAAATGATGTGCATATATGATCTCGTATAGAAAAGCACAAGCATAAGATTTTTGAGTGAAATTGATGAGTTGGCCACCTGACATGAGGACCCTGAGATTCTCGCAATGTGAGTTTGACATGAAATATGAAATGAAATTCGACCACACACACACACTATGTTATTATATATATACTGTCTAATTCGTTTTCACAAATATAATTTATTTTTAATACATTTCTCCATCAACAACTTGTGCTCATAATATTTTACAGTTATATTCTAAGAATTATACAATAAAATACATGCATATTTTCATCTAACATCATCATTAATCGAATCAAAAAATAATATAAATTCCTAAGAAAGTGTATAATATAAAGTCTAGACCTTTGTACATGAAATATAATTTGTAATACTATTTAGTTAAGTAATAGTATTGTGTAACAAATGGCCGTACTTGGTAAAGTTTGTATCAATAGTAAAAAATTATTATCACATTTTTAACATAATTGCATATTTACAAATTCCATTTTGATAATTTACAATCCAACAAATTATGTAATACATACAGTTCATACATACTAACTTAGATATTATGCCCTTACATATTTTTAAATAGTATTTGAAGAATAATTAAGGGTTTTTGAAATTTTTATGGCATATAGATACAATATCAATATTTAACTTGAATACGTTAATACTTTTTATTACTTAATAAGAATTTTTATTTATTGACTTATATAAATTAATTAGCTCATCCTGCTTGGCATTGTCCGATATTCGTATGTTCTATGGTTGATAAGAGTAAAATATGTTATAGGGTTCATATGGTTCACCTGTACCTACCGGTTGTACCTATATAATAATAATGTGCATATTGATTTTAAATTAAAAATTAGTAATTAGGTGATACGAGTACTATTCCAAAATTTAAATTAATTCAGCATAGCTATTAAATCAAGTTTTATTAACATTCCTCTCAATTATTATTTTTGTTTAAATTTTACTCTTAACGTTCAAAATACACGTATTACAAATTTACAATTTTCAACCTTTCTTGGAACGATTCCAAAGAGTCAAACAACACTTTTATCGCAGTCAGCATATGCCAACTGATTTTGTGAAAAACCTTCTTCAGCCATCATTTATAACTTTAACACTATTTGTGTGTACATGGTTTGGGTGTACGTCATCTGCTTTGAAAGTTACTTAATTTTGTGTGGTGGCCAAAACGTAAGAGACATTTATATATTATGTAAAACAAAATACATTATTTAATGTGTAACTTATTACTATAAAACCTTGCAATTGTGTATGAAACATACATTAATAAATTATTATCTTTATAAAAATAACAATTCAAAATATTCATGTGCGAAATTGATCTGAAAAAAAACATGTATTCTACCATTTCTACCTATAATACCCAATATAAATATATGTATTTAATACTTATCAAATAGGTATAAAATACCTCATACATAGTAAATACTCATTTACCAAAACGTACTAACATTTTTGAAAATATTTATTTTACATACCTAATTTTAAAAAAAAATAGCAATTTTGATAGTAATATTGCGTATAAAATTTACTATTTTTGTCATTATTATTATTTTTAAGTTTTACTTTGTTGAAGGAAGCATATCCTACATTTTAATTTCATAATCCAAAGCATAATATTTTTCTGAACATTTTCAATCTAATTAGAAAAATTGAGTTTTGTTTAGTTAATTGGTATATGTACCTATTTATTATTGAACATTAAGTCGAGCAGAGTAGTGGACCAAACATTTTTTTAGGTGGCGATGGGGGGAGGTGTTGGGGAACCGAGGTACCGCTCCACCACAATTATTAAAACATTATATACTTCCGAGTAATTCACTACCTAGTACCTACTCGTTTAAAATTCTCAGAAATATTGTATTTTGCTTTTGAATATGGAATAAAAAGTAATTAAACATTTTAATGAGTATTTACTATTAAATAATTATTTTGTATAATAACTTTAATTCATAAGCGATTGAAAAAAAATATCAGCCTCTTAAAGTTATTATATTTTTGAAATTTCAAACTTTTTCTTCCCATATTTGTCACACAATATATTATATTATAACAACATTTTTAATATACATCTTATCTATAGGAATTTCTTTAGTTTTTTAGTGGAGCGATGAATGTATTTTATTTTAAATGGTGCGTTGACATACAACAAACAAAACTTACCTTTTGCATGAACGTACTGTTCATTTGTTCTCAAATTTTGTGTGGCTATGGTAAAATAATGAATATAATAGCGGGATGGGGGTGAAAAGTACAATACTTCACGTACTTTGCTTAATAATTTTGAAAATCAAGCAAATGGAAACAGGAATATTCACGGAACACCAATTTTTGACAAAATTAATTTTACTTATACTTTGGTGTAATTCAAAAACAAATAACCTACTTGACATTGTTACCAAATAATATATATTAACATTTTCTAGTCATGAAATATTTTTATCAAAATATATTGGTTGTTATCGAGCTATTTACAGAAAATTAAAATTTTTAAATGTGACACGAATACTGTAGACGACTAATAAAAGGTTCCACAGTTATTGCAACGATTTTTAAACGAAAACATTGTTTTTGCTTATAATATAGTAACTATATATAGTTAGATTGTTATATATATATAGTATATATATATATATATATATATATATGTGTGTATATATACTACTTACCGTATATTTACTATGGATATCCCTAATATAAAGTCGACTGTATTATTATGATGTAAAGATCGAACACAACGGCGTTTCTTTTTGGTGAGGGAAAATTATATTTAAGTACCTACGGCTTATTACAATGTACTTAATTGTAATGATATATCATGACACCGCGCTGGTGAGCGTATCGGACGATTTGTAACGTTTACGTGTTATATTATTATATTTATAGCCTTTCAACGTTTATAACATTAGATGGGCTAATAATATTGTTATAAAAAAAAAACCTCGAAAATCGCCATCGTCGATCAGCAAAGGCGTGAGCAGTAGCATAGCGCGCGCATACTCACGACGATATATTTATATACATTATGTGAGATATACATTATATGCATATAGGTACGCGTTTATATATATATAATATACTATATATGGTACACGCACGACGCACGCTGCAGAGGGTTGGAACATCGCGCGAGGCATATATATACTGCATCAACATTCGTGTCCGTTTTTTTTTTGTTTCGGAGACAACGGACGCGATAATAAATTATCGGCGGAGGTCCGATACATACAACACACACTTACAAACACACGCACACACACACACACACACACACACACACACGCACACATATTATATTTTACGCGCGTGTATAGTTCGTGTGTATATGATGGTCGTAGACATCAGTACATAAAAACATGCCATGTGACGTGGGTATAATATTATATTATATTGAGTACGATATATTATATCTGCCGCTGCTGCTTGCTGCTGCTGTCGCGGTGTCGCCACAGCCGTTGTGGTGTCCTGCCGATCGTCAAAAACCGCGGCGACGGCGGCGGCGGCGTCAGCAGGGCAAATAACATAGCGCCGGGCTGACCCTGGGCGTTTCCTGTTTTGCCCTAATCTGACGCCATCTATCACGTAAGAACTCGTCTGTCGAGATCTCTCTCTCTCTCTCTCTCTTTCTCTTTTTTCTCTCTACCTCTTTATGTCTCGGTGTTTATTTTCCGAGACACTCGCTCGTACACCGTATCATATATATATATATATAGTCGGTATAAGGTATATACATATATTATATAATATACATATATGTATATAAGCGTACGCGTTTATGTAGGTGGACACCCCAATTAAACGTCACAACATGGACGTGTCGGTATTTTATTATATTGTAGTATTACATTGTACGGGTCATATTAAAGTATATTATTATTTTATTTTTATTTTTTTTTTTCGACGACCCCCGTCCGATCGTCGCCGCGCCGTCGTTATCGGCTGCACCATCGCAGACGTTTCGCGTGTGGTTTGGAGACGACACGGTGATATTTAACCTTTTTTTTATTATTTTATTTATTTATTTGGACATCGTTAAATTTGCGCCCTCCGATTGACATATTGTAATCGAAAACAAAGAAGACACATTTTGTAACGCTCTTATCCAAAAGAAACTGTTTAAGCCGTTCAATACAAACACATTATTCAAACTATATAGTTAATATTTTTCATTTGACTTCAAGTGTTATTTTATATTTATTCATATAGTATATACAATTGTATATATTATTTATTCACGAAAATATTATCAATATAGGAGCTTAAATTGACAAAATATAGGTACAAACGAAAATGCACAAATATAAAAAAATATGCAAAAAAGAAAAAGGGAAATAGTAGCCTCATTAAATAAATTTACATACTTATAAAAATGTTATTATCTATTTTTGGCATACCTAATGAATTCGTATTACGATCAATTTGATAACTTAAATACAATTTGAAAAATGCAAAATATATTATCAACGAATGACAAAAGACAAAAGTATAAGTTATTAGACAACACTATAAGTATATTATGAAGTACTAACTTAATAAGCAATGGAACAATTAATATGACAACAAAGGCACACAATTTAGTTAACTAATAACATAAAAGTTTATAACACACATAGTCGTGTTTAATAACAGCAACCTAATGGGACAATGCGGGAACTGATGACCTATATAATACATAATGATATGTTATAGATACGTTGTAAAAAATTACAATATTGTTCATCTATTGAAGCTAACATCTGTATAAATATAATTGTGTTATGTGTATAAAAATACTAAAAAAATTGTAAAGTGTGCTAAAAGTAATAAAATATGCACAATCATTACCTATATACATTACAGTATTTTTGGAAAATCATCAAAATATTCAATAATAATGTGTATTTTCCCTGCTTAAATGTGTGTCTTATACCTTAGTTTGCGAAAAAATTGAAATCCCAGAAAAGATACTTATAATATCCTATAATATTTTCTCTGCCTTTAATCTTAATCATCAATTTTAGGTGACAAGTATAAAATATTTAAATCAGTATGATAAAAATTATGTCTATACAATTCATAAAATACTTCTGTTTAAAGAAATTTCAAGTTTACGTGTGTGTTGCTATGTAAATTAAAAGTTTGAATAATGTAAATGGCCTCATATAATTTTCTTAAGTTTTAACCAAGTCTAGTAACCCACAATACGGTTTTTACTAACTAATTTTTATATTTTTCTTTTATATGAACGTCATAACTCATAAGCCAACGATAAACCTATGTGGCAAATGTTGGCATTTTATGATACAAATTCTTCTTCTTGTCACTTTCATCAAAGAATACTTTTACGAGTAGTTTTCTTACAAATTAATGTTGCTGTTAATTATTTCCGAACATAATATATTTTCCTGATTTTTATTATACTACGAATTATTGTTCCCTAGCTCATATTATTTTCCTATATTTTACCTTTCCGTTTTTGTCATTCGTCTATATAACTTTCTTTGATTTTATAGCCCATCGTACCTATCTATATCCGTTCATAACAAAACCAAACGTTTCATCTAACAAATATGTTTGATATAATGATTATATAATTATACTATTATGTAAAATATATAGTAATCCTTATACAAATTAGTATAGGTATAAGGTACCTAATTAATTGCATCAATAACTGTTGTTACATTAAAATAGGGTAACCTTAATCTAGGTCATAAATAAAGATGATTTTGTGATATAAATAATAATTTTCAACTAAATTCTTAGGATTATTGATTCATCGATATTATCACAGAATAAAAAAATACTCGGTAGGTAAGTACTTATTAAATTAAAAAGATTATGTTGGTAAATACCATATTTTAAGTATCCCTGTAAAATTATGTTTTCGTGGGTTACAGCCGTTGGCCGTTTAACCATAACGATACATTAAATTCAATATTTTCGTCGAAATTGGTTTATAATATACATATTAAGCCTATATAAAAACAAATTTAAAAAATATAGGTTATAGAATATAGGTATATTATGTGACCCTAGCCTCGAAATGTAATTAGGAAATCATTTTATAAATTGATTTCACTTATTTCATGTCAGGTTTATTTCTCGACGATAATTTATATAAACACGCAAAAAAATGTCCCCACGGCTCTTCGTCACGACCTTCCCAGAGAATAGTAATGCTCGTCGTCGGCGACGTGCCCGAACCCTTCCGGTCTCCGATTACCATCACCGTGTCCGATATTAATCATCGAGAACCTCTCGATGTCACGGCTGCGGCGGCGGCCACGATTTCACACGACCCCGTCGCCACTGCCACCGTCACCAGCTCCACTGCCGCTGCCGTCATCGACCCTCTCCGAGTATTATATACTTCATGATGGGCGCGTGCTGCGACAATAAAAATATAATAATAATAACAACAACAACAACAACGGAATCGAATAAAACGTCGTCGACGTTGCGGAGACTATATTATCGGCCATGACTGTTATATAGTATTATGAGTGTGTGTGTGTGTGTGTGTGTGTATGCGCGCGTGTGCGTATAATAGAGACCGGACGTGGGCGAAAGAGAAAAAAAATTGATAGTCCGGGGACTGTGCATAATATTTTACCATTATACGGTAGTCGATGTGGACGTACGCGAGCGCCTGCGACACGTGTCGCGACGCAACGCGTAGACACCAATAATAATAATAATAATAATAATAATTAACGCCGTATTGTGTCTGTGCGTACCGCGCGTCACGTGGCGCCACCGTAAACAAATGATAACACACACACACACACACACTTGATGACGACGCGCGTTAATAGGATACAATATCTATATAATATAATATGTATTATTTTTCGACGCCGCGTAATATTCACCTGTATCCTATTCATCGTATACCGAGTCGATTTAATGGGAACTGAGGGATAAACAATCAGACAGCAAACGTTTCACACGAAATGTTTCCGTCGATTTCACCTATATTTATAATATACACTATGTACCTTTATACGATTTTTTTTAAAATTTTAACGTCACTCCCGGAAATGACATTTCGACGCCCTTTTTCCGACCCAATAACGAACGAATAAGTCACTATATATATATATATAATACGATACAATACGATCCCCCTTCGTAGACCACTACAAACTATTATTTTATTTTATCTCGACGAATTAGTGTAGACTATATTATACACAGTGTTTAACTGACCCGCAGTATTTAATATTTATTCACTGTCAATCGTATGTTTTGATCGTTAGAATAATTTAATAAATCAATCACGATACTTACCTACGTGTAGTTAAGCTAGGAACATATTGACAAGACTTTTCGATAAACCGTACAAGTCGCACTATACCTAGTCATTTAGAGGCTAGAACCCATTATAACATTAATGTTATATTGAATTTTTAAATTGTTAATAGAAAAATTATTTGTTATTGGAGGCTGGAGCTATGTTTTTGATATTTATATTTTTTAGAACTTTAATAAGATATTTATTTAAATTTTAACTGATATTAGAGTAGTTTTATTTTATTCTCTTGTATAGTTGTATGGACACAATTGTATGATATTCTTCGTAATTTATAGTAAACACTAATCAACCAATCATAAGACTTTGTTAATTTATTATTTTTATTTACACTTAGGGCTTCAGTTGTGTAACAAAATTCTACGTGGCTCAGATAAAAATGTTAACTGTAATTATAAAATACCTATTACATTAGGTACCAAATTGTTTAGGTTTTGTTCTAATTTTGTACCTTAGAAAACTTATTGTATTTATTAATAATTAACCTAAATTTTATTTTGAAAACATTGAATAGTTTGTAACAGTTGTAATAGATTATAAATTCAATAAATTTACAAATATCGTATTATAATAATTTAATTATTAAAAAATATTAGTCCTTAGTTACTACCTAATAGGAACTAAAATTCTATGCATAAGTTAGATCTTTTTTATTTACTCATATGTTATACCTACACGGTTACACATATCTATTATAATATATTGAACAGTTAACATAGCATTATATAATCATGCATTAATTCATATTTCTATGTTATTATATTTTCCAACATTATCTGTAATACACTCAGAATTTTATGATTAAATACATTGTACTTACCTAAAAACTTTTTGTGCGCTTACCTATACTATATTTTTGATATATTATGATTTATTTTTTTATCTTTAACATATTACTAAATAGTGGGTGTGAGAGGGTGGAAAAATTAAATTTTAAATGACAATAATATTTGTAGTGTTATGAATAATCCGACATTATCACGCCTAGAATAGACAACCGGCTGTCTGATTAACCATAACTAATGGCTATGAAACATTGGGCGCCGGGGCAGCAGCATCTGTCGATTCATCGGAGGGGTTGATATGAGTCATATTATGTGCCAAACCACCCACTGTGTACACCTTTGCACGCCACGCAAGTCTTGAATTAAGACTTCTTTGTGATTTATTTGTTTTCATAAGTTCATATACATTATACCTTATTTTTAAATCTCATATACTTGATATTATATTATGTTGAAGAATATAATATTATTATGATTTAATTTTGAGTATAGGGACTTTGAGTTTAGCAACATATGGATATACGAGTGAACTTATGTAAACGTAAAGGTATATTTAAAGAAGTCTGTTGATGTTTTTATTCGAATATTAAAGCGTAACACATATTTAGTAATGTAAAAACTCAATTTCGTGATTGATAGATTACGATTTGGAGCTTTGATACAAATTTATGTGATTAGTATTTTGAAACTTGAGATCTTCTCAGGAATTCCATTCCTAAGCGGCTAAAGGTAAGAAAAAATGATAAATCTATAGAAGAGTGTTGAAGTCATTTAAGAAAGTGTAGTTTTAACCGAGTTATGTTTTGGTTATCCAACTCCTTCCTAGACACTTTTTAAAATTAATCTTTCTTTTTTTTTGAGATTATACAAATTAATTCTTTAATTAGATATCAATGTCAAAAGTCTGAACTATGAAAATATTAACCATTATGAATATTACTTGCCATTCTATATTTATTAATTCTATATTAAAGACTGAAATCATAAAAACATTCTCAAATACGAAAAAAGTTCGTTGTTTTAACTCATTTTATTTTTTTAAAGATCCGGTATTATTTACATTTATTTCATACGATCATCAATAAAGTATATATTGTTTTAGTTTATGAACACTGAGAGATTGGTGGTCGCATTGGTATGGAGTAGGGGCAACCGAGTGGTGAAGTCAACAGGGAGTAGACCAGGAGGATCGAATGTTTGCACGCAACAAACAAGTTGTAGGGCGCAAGGCTTTTGCGTGTGCTGGTCACGACGACTTATGCCATCCTCACACACACACACACACACACACACACAAGAGTATATTATAATATATAGGGTCATCCTTCTAATCAGTCACGCGGACCCCTAAAAAGCCCCAGTCACGGAACACACTGTATGTACACATACATATAATATGTATACGTATGGGCACTAATGGACAGTCGGTCATTGACGTATTCGATTACGGTACATTAACTTTTTGACATTATCCGCCTTGAACGAGAAAGATTTTCGGGGATCACATTTCGGAATGAAAGACTGCGTTTTATATTTCGTTGGTAAATTTTTTGACAAATTGAGTACAACGAAAAAAAAAATAGTATCATCAAAATATACATCCTATATAGGTATAAATACTAAACAGTAATAAACTATTATTAATGGCATAAGCATTTCACAAAAAAAACAACAACTAAATATTGAAGAGTTTTTTAAAATTTGATATTCAAGGGTATTTTACTTTTGCTTGATATGTAGTTTTTATATTATACGCATTTAACATTGATTAAATTCATTTAATTAGCATGTCCGAAACTATATTATATATTATAAATTTACTTAACGCCTTAGAGTTATTTGCATCGTCATTTCTTGTTTATTTATATTGCATTATTTTTACTTAACAGTTGATTAATTATGCATGGATTCAGCAAAAAATATTTATTTTTTGTTCCAATATTTATAAACTATAGGTATTATAGCTCTAATATTGGTAAGTTTTAATATTCAGAATGATAATTGGTTTTCAACGTGAATTTGAAAATAATTATTGATACAATCATTAATTTACATTGTTCTAAAATAAAAAATTCTTTAATTATATCAATTATTTTCTTATTTACAGAGATTAAACTGATTAAAGTATGCTATCAAAAATACACTGAGAGAAATAAAGGTACATCATAGCTAGTTAAACTTTTCTTACTGTACCCATTATTAAAAAAATATATATTAATGTAAATTAAATGTAGGTACCATAATTTAGGCACTATAATTAAATTCTGATCAATTACTCTAATAAATTACGTATAACTGGCAAATTTAATACGATACATAATATAGTTTATATAATACATTTAAAGTTTTAGAATTAATATGATTATAAAATAAATTTTAAAATTATGGTGAAAACATGTTAAAAATTAGTTTTATAATATTATGAGCAGGTTAATTTTGAATTTGTTAATATAGAGTATAATTTCTAAAAAAATTTTTATAAAGTAAATTGTTTGTTTTAAATTAGTTTAGCTAGTTATGTGAATAACGAAGTCATACGTTTATTGCATATGGGGTGGATCTAATCACGGTGAATGCCTTTGGAATTAGTATCCTCAATGTTTTACAGGGGAGCCCATTCGATTGGAAACTGTGTCTGGTAGTTAATTCGCGAATTTTATATAATTTACTTAAACCGGAAGGGGTGAACAATGTAGAACCCTCTCATTTTGGCCGACTAAAAAAAGACCTTTGTCGGCAGTCAGCCGTGCAGAAACTATGTGTCCATATGGTCCATTCATTCATGAAAAAAGCTTCTCTAAAAATACGAGTCTAAACGATCGCCTACGCCCTTCATAATGTTATTGAAATAACGTGATTTATATACCTACTAAGAAGTTACTCGTATTTACTCGAGATAAAAGGTACCTAATGTGTTTAAACTTTTAAAGTATAAATGCAAATTTACTATGACAATATTACTTACCGATTTAGCATTCGTGACCATACGGATTAATTTTACATTGTATATTATTAAATACAGTGTGTGTTTTATTACATCAATTTTAATAAATAGTAGGTACCTACTTCTGAGTTCTAGTATTATAATACTAAGTACTTTAATTAGCAATAATAGTTTTTCCATAGTATTTTTCGATAAACTTAAATGAAATTACTCAGTTGACGATATGAGTATAATTAAATTCTTACAAAATCTGGGTAAATATTTATGAACGAAAAGCAAGTAATATCTTATACCTATTTTTTAACGAGACCCCCGACCACCCACTGGCGTCATAGAACGGATACCAATCTTAGTCTGAAAAAATAACATCGTATTTGCGTGTTAGCTGTTAGGGACAAGGTATTTTTATAATATAATATACATCGAAATGATTTCAAATGTTACTGCTGTTTTTCTACAGATTACAATCGAATACAAAACTAAAAACAATAATATGTTGTTACAATTTTGTTTTTTTATTTATTACACATAATATATGACTACTCAAATTCCAGCATATTATAAATACCCTCTAGACGCTGAGTTCTAAGAAAAAACAACTATTAATAGTACCTACATAATAATATTATATAAATACTATTGTTATTATTCATATAATTTGTATAAGTGTTAAAGATTTATTTTTTTTATGTATACTTAATTATTTATTTTAATATATATCTATTTCATTCATTATTATTTATACTTATTAGTTAATATTGTTTTTTAATTTAATTTTATATTTGTTACAGTAATTACATTATTATACCTATTTAATAAACAAACATATGAGTCGATACAATAATTTGTAGACTATTATTATTACGGTTCAAATTCCCAAAGAAATTAGAAAACCAAAAATGTGTTGTTTTTAACATTAATAAAAATAACTCATGCTTATAGGATTTCAGGTTCCTTCAATCATTTTCACAAAGATATGAGGTTTAATTTCGGTTTATACTTACAAAGAAATTCATAATTTCAATTTTTCATATGTTATTCAAAAATGTTGTAATAAAAATAATTTATACTTGGAACACAATAATTTGATTTTGAAACGCTCCTATAATTCAGCTTGAACGCAGTAATTTTTATCTAAGTGGTTTTCGTATACATTTTCAAGTGCCGGCGTCGGTTTATAGTGAACAGCCGTTTGCCCGAACGTGAGAATAGCGAACTACACCTACACATACATTTAATATTGTGTAGGTCATGTGTGTGTATATATATTATATACATATAGACTTTTTGTATTAAAAAAGCGATTTCAAATTTACACCCGATAGTGACAAGTGAATTTCAATGCATATAGATGTAAATCGATTAAATATCTCCGTGCGTCGTTTTTGATGTGCAAAGTATTCCGCCTATATTCATAATGTTATGTTATTCCTTTTCATCCCTGCGACGTCACTGCCGATGTCCGTGGCACTATGCGTCTGTGACAACTGACAGCATTTTTACGTATACAGCAAGTCACTAATAAAAACCTCGGACAATCTCCCCACGGGATCTGCTGGAAAAAAAAAAAACAATATTAATATTATCCGCCCAGGTCTTTACCGAGATTGGTTGGTCGCATTACCCTTCGCGCGCAGTGGTATATAATAATAAGTACAGTCCAAAATTATACGCCGGCATCTTTTTTTTAACGTTTCTTTTCAGAGGTCGTGCATTAACGTTAATGGAAAGTCCATTTTCCTCTTTGACGAGATAATGTATTCGTGATGGCCGCGTGTAAAGTAGCCGGCCGTCAAAATAATATACGGCTACGAAAAAAAGGGTATCATCGTCGGACGGACTATGTACGATGACTGGACGGAATACGTGTGACACCCGAAGACTGATATCTGACAACCGCACCGACCCTGCAGCGTGCCCTAATCTAATATTCGATGGTAATCAACCGACGCCGCCGCCGCCGCCGCCGCCGCCGCCTTGTACTGCCGCCGCTGTCTCTCGTTTTCCGACAAGTAAGTGTGTTATAAGTTTACAGAGTATAAGACCAATTACGTGTACACCTGGTCGAAATTTCGTGTAATTGGTTTGCCAAGAACAATGTCCTTCCTGATTGTTGACGACTGTTGCGCACGTTTTACAGCTTATTATTGTTAAGTATTTAGGCTGCGATTCGCAAAGTAACCTTCACTTTATACTAAACTATTATATAATGCCTCGTCTCCATTGTTTTTTGAACCAACTAATATTACAATAGGTATACGCACTATACCTACATGTAAAGCGTCTCAAAACTTCCTGTGACAATAATGGTCTATTTGTTGTATAACTAACTTTTTTTTAAATATTTTTTACCATATTATGTTTAACCCGTTTAAATAATTTTAATTGTAAGTAGGTAAGTACCTATATATACGCGGTTCCTTAATGGTAGGGTGTATACCTTTATTTTTGAATTAGCATATTATTCATATATGGTTATATAGTTTTACTTCTAACATTGAAAGTATCACTAAATTTGTTTCAATAATTTGGTCTAGTATATTATATTATATTATATTAGCTATTAATTATTGATCATGTAAGTTTCAAAGTCAAGTTAAACTATAGTAGATGCATACTAGGTAGGTATACAGTAATAACACATATAACGATGTTTAAAACGATAATAATTAAACACATTTTTTTTTAATGATGATGTTAAGAATTACGACTTTTGAAAACAATTTATACTTTTTGAATTTTAACAGGCTCGAACCTAATTGGACTGGTAGTTTTTATTTAAACTCAAACCATTTTACCAAACTTTAATCATTCTAAAAACATAAAAACTATATTATATCAATAAAATGATGGTGAAAAATACCCAATGCATAAATTTTATTTTTATATTTTATCATCAAATTTAGCATGAATTCGATTTAAATTAGTTAGATTTTTGAACTGAGCTACCATTCAAATACTACTAACTACTGTTCAAATTCTATTTTTATAGTATAGCATTATACATTGAAAGCATAATATCAGGAGTTGAACCACATATAATATTTTTTTTAATTTTTAGCCTCAGACTCTTTTTATCCTTTGAGCGTGTGCATTAAATTCCATCATTGTAATCGCGTGGTACATAGAGCGCTTACGACGAGCATCCCGTAATCCGTCTAGTAGATCGCGATCTGCGGCAGAGCTCACACGCCCAGATAGCCAGCCGACAATTTTATTTTCGCCACCCGTAAATTTCTAGCACGTTGTAGGATTTCGCCGCATCAATGTACACTGCAGTTGTGTGTACGATGTAATAATACATTATACTAGCCGTATACAGAGATGCTACGTCAATCGTTACGATAGTAAGATATTGTAGCGTATACCATAGCGTTGCTACTCCCGGCCACTGATCATATCATAAATACGTACGTAGTACGCGCACCTAATACAAAATAATATAATAACAATATATAGATAAATACGAGAGCCGTGGCGCATAAAATATATAACACACATAAATATATATATATGTACTGCAGCGCCGTTGCAGTGGAAGGAAAAAAAAAAGGGGTTCGCCGCCGCTCCCGTTTCGTGCGTCTCTTTCGTGCGGGACCGCGTGGAACACACTATATTATACTGCGGAGCGCGGGGTGTTTATAACGGCGGCGGCGGCGGCGGCGGCGACGGGTAACGCCGCAATATACCGCGCGCGTTCCGCAAGGGTCGGCGAGCGGCGGAAGAACGAGAGCGGCTGCGGCGGGCGAACAACAACGAAAATAGCGGATAGTCGTCCCCGGGAGTTAAAAGCATATCTGTGTAATGTACCCCGGGCCACGTGCTCGTATATATATATATATATGCATATCGGTCCCGCGCGCGCGACTCCCCGACGACGTTACACGACGACACGGGCTGCGTATATTATAAACAACTGTGTGCGTGTGTATGTGTGCGTGTGTGTGTGTGTGTGTGTGTGTGTGTGTGTATAGCTGCATAATAATATATATATATAACACAAACACTGTATATATCGTGTACATAACGTTCATACGGATTTTTAATTTTTTTTTTTTTTTTTCACATCTTTTATATTAATATATTTAGGCGCTCGCCGAAAGTATAGGTAGGTACCTACTACCCATATTATAATGTAGATAAGTTGTACTACAGGAGCTGTATATATTATTATTATATAATACGTGCAGATAAAACGAGAAGTATACATATACCCATAACAGGGGCAAACGAATACTGTTATAACTGTTGTTGGCTCATCCCTGCAAACTGTGCGTGGTAAAAAAACACGATACATAATACAATACGTAAATATTGTGAATGCCATTTGAAATTGACCAGAGGATAGAGCGGAGTGGCTTTCATTGTTCTTCACAAAGTGTTTGGTTTGATTAGCTAATAAGAATACAATTATTTATTTACCACGAAATATGAATACAAAGTCAAAATTATGTTAGAAAATAGGAGACATAAAATTGTGTATATAAATTATTCTATTCATTAGTATTTATATATTTTTTTTTAATATTATCATGCTATTTAGATTATAATTGCAATACCCATTTGGTATCGACCCCGTGCCAACTCATACTATATGTCTATTCAAGGTTATTTTATGCCAAAATATAATATGATGACGTATACCTATCTATAGTTTTTATTATGGGGGAAGTCCAAAAAGTATATAGGTATCACAATAGTCATACTACAAATGTGTAATAAATATTCATTAAAATCTGGTCATTGAAGACCAGACTCCATGAATATCCCCACATGGATGCAGCCTACGCGTTTTTTATTATATGCCTACTATCTTCTTACAGCTATAATTATATAATGTGTAAACTGCGAGTGCAATCTAAAATATATCGGATAATATTTTAATATTCTATAGAAGTATCTATTGCGTGGTAAATTACTAATTAACAACTTCCAGTCTATGGTTCAAGTAAATCACAAGTCATACAAGTAAAGTGGTTATAGAGTCGTATTGATAATAATTCACCTGGATACCATTTCGATCCCAGAGGTTCATGGGAGGAATTAGGGATCGGGAGCTTGATGAGATAAATGCCCTAAAATTTTTAAGTAGACGCCAGAGTTCTTAGCTTAAATATATATTTTAAGAAAATATAATAAATAAAATATTATGTTTGGTATAAAGAAGTTATTTTTGAATTATTATATTATTAGTATGTGAATTAACTTGACTTTTTTGGTTTGAGTAAATATTAAATACTAAATAGATACTAAAACAATTAACTTAATCACTTTTATTAGTTTCTGTTTAGAATACTTAAAAAATTGTCATGTGTAGCTAGTAGGCACCTTTTTATCGTAAATTACCAAACAGTATCCGGTAATATCTATATGTAAGTAATTCAAGTAGTTAATTGCTTAGTTGTTTTTTTTTTTTTTTTTATTGATCTTGAGCCCGGCAGCTGAGGTCATTAGCTATTTTTGGTTTTTACTGTAGATTATTAAGTTGGTAGGGGGAGAAACACGTATGTGTTTAGTTTGGCAGAATTTTTGATTGGGCACCCGTAGGTATCTGCCATGCCCGGGTGGGGGATGGCAGCACTTGTTCTCCGGACACCGTGACTTGCCCGAAGACAAATGCCGCCCGCGGCCAAGGTATCGAACTCGGGCCGGCTGCGTCGCAGCCGACGCCTTAGTCCGCTCGGCCACTCCGTCCCCCAAAAATTGTTTAGTTTGTAAAGGTTTAAAAGTCATTTTGTTGGAATTAATAATTACTAGCCATGCGAACGGCTACCACTAGTACCTGCAGATTAGGTGTTGTAACAAGCATGATCCTCTCCCCCTTCCCCCAAGCCGTAATTTCGTAAAATTTTCCTCTTGTGAACAGGCCTCCCTCGACCCTCAGTCGTATGTCACATAAGAATATCTGAACATGGCCCTTTCTCCTTATGCCCCCCTCGCTTTATTGTCAATGTTGTCGTGATTATTATATTATATAGTCGTCATTGTATTATAATATCGTCGTCGACGACGCGATTCTAAACCGCAAAATCTCGCCCGAAAAGTCGAACGCGTATTACTATAATATTAATATCGCGGCGGTGAGCTGTGATTATGACTACGATGGACTAATTATTATTATCGGCGTATAAAACAACGGCGGGCGGTCCCCGGCGGGCGTGCGGTTATTATTATAGTCATCGCGTATATTATATCGCACTGCGTATTATTGTTGTTGTTGTTGTTGTTGTACGCACGCGGCGGCTACCGGGCTGCCGTCGTCGCGGTCGTTCCGCTGCAGGTACGCGACGGGGCCCGTCATCGTCCACGTCGCCGCCGCACGCGGCGCACGCGGGTCCTCCAAGCCGGCGGATATCAATTTCGCGCGGGCGTCGCACAATGGGGCGCGGCGGGCCTCGTGCGGTATTGTACGTTTTATGGTACGCACAGCACTTTTGTATTATTTTTATTTTGTCCCGCCGACTGAACGCGCACCGCGGTTTGCGATATTATTTCCTTCCGTAAGGCCGCCGCCGCCGGTTTTCCGTAATTCGTGCGTTATTACTATTATTATGCGTACGCGCGCACAATGACACGCGCGCCTCCGACAACGCGAGGGCGTGTTTTTCGAAAACAACGCATCATAACCCAACGACCCGCGGGGACTTCGGTTTTTCGGGACAACGAAAATTATATAATAATATTATATTATATCGCGTCGCCGATGAGCGACGATTCTGACACGGTGACAATGTGACATGTCACGTGTTTTAGTAGGTATATGCATAAATACGTCCAACGCTCCCACAAAGTTCATCGATAAGTCGTAATATGTTAAGCTCGCACAGCTGACCGTCGCCCTACGATTTTTAAGTACCACAAACCACAGCTATTATTATTGCTATTTATTCGATAGAAGTACGTATGACATGTAAAACGGGTAATTTGCAGGAATTATAAAAACCGTAGCTCGTGTTCGTCCAAGGCGTGATGACTAGGTATAGTATTATTTATGTACCCAATTTCCGTTTTTATTGCCCAGAACAAAATATATATATTTATTTAATGGTTTTATTCATACACACGTTTTTTGTTTCTACTTTTTAAAATGCTAACTTGCATATAAAAAGTAATACCAAACTAGTTTATTAATCACATAAATTCGAATAAGAAACAATAATTGTTTCATTAATTAATATTATACTATAATATTTTGCCAAATTCAAATGCAAAATTGTATGCATATTTAACATAGCTATGGTAGTTATAGGTACACTTAAACAATTTAACCGATAGCATATATTGAATTGAATAAACATTATAATATCGTGCATAGTATTTTACATTATAAGTAGTTTTAACTTTTAACACAAAGAAAAAAACTGGTTAAAACTGTTTTAAAAAAAATATTTACCAAAATGATATACATATACCTACTCATCATTCCGATCTCCAAATGTCGAGTACTCGTATAACTAGTATAACGTATAAAATTATAAATATTGTCGCATAAAAATTTGGGATTTATACAAAAAGTTTAAATGTGTTTATAAAATATTTTGCTTATAATTTTGTATAGCTATCATCGTTTCATGTATTTTGTATGATATTATAACGTTAAATTTGATTTAGGTTAAAATGGAAAGAACATTTACCTAATTTTTGCGAAAAACTTTTCCTGATTTGAACTTATCGTACCTTATGGGTCGATAGCTAGTGTAACAAACAATTGCCTCACCTAAAGCCGTAGACATTTTGAGCATTCCACTCGAACCAAGTTTTTAATGCATTGTAATAACTATAATATGACAACATCGGTCATCGATTCCTTGCGAAATTATTTTTTCGTGATAGGTATATGAAAATATTTGCTTTCATTATCAATCACATGATTATTAGTTACCATGTTTCTGTACGATATGTGTTAGAATATATTATGAACGTTAAATATGAATTAGTAACCACAGCACTGCCAATATATTATGATGCCACCCTTTGTTGACACTGTTATAATCTCGTATGATTACACATTAGATAATAATATAATACACAACTGTATAATATATGCACAACGATGACCCTCTGATAATGAATTTCATTCGGAGTAATGAAAAAATAACTTTCGATGCTCGCACTAGACAAACAAAAAACAACAAAAAAACAAAACAAATCACAGAGATTGGATTTAATTTTTCATTTCATCGCCACACGGTATTCCGTCCCGGTATTTGCTGAGCTCTCGAGGCTCGATAATTAACCGCACGGTCTCAAGGGACAGTATAACCCTGTTTGTGTTTTCATTGATGCGGCATTTCAGTAGCTTAATTTATTGACTCTTTTTCGTGGGGCTGCAGTTCAATTAAAACATTCCCAGAAAATCGCCCCACTGAAAATCCTCCGACCAAGTCGTTTTCGCGGACGTTTCGGCAGCGCACCGGCCGGAAACGGCTCGTGAGCAAAGTCCGTCGTTTCCGGTCAGCTACAGTCCAGACAAACAGCTTCCGGTCAACGTAGCCGTGACAACTAGCCGTTTTTCTTCCGTGCCGAACACCGTTAGCCTATTGTTCAGCGAGTTGCAACTCGTAAAATTTCAAATAAACTACACCATTCCCCCAACTATATATAGGGCAATAATTTTGAGAAACAAATAGATGAAGCTATATATTGTGTAATATGCATTGCAAATATTTCATATTTCAATGAATTTTCAAAAAAATATTTTAATAAATCTATACTGTTATTCATTATTTAAAGTTTTGTTTGTATTATTCTAAACAAATAATAGATATAGGTACACGTAATATTAATAATTTTTTATACTTCGTTACTTGGTAATATGTATATTGTAATTACCTACTACACTAAAACTAATAGATTTTCCGGGGTTAATTAATAATAATTTTAACTTCTAATATATTATATGAGCATTATTGATTTAAGAAAATTTAAGAAAAATCTGATTATTACAGTAAGTAATAATATATGACAACGTGCAACTTTCAGTAAGTTAAAAATAAACTTATTTTTAAATAAATATATATCTAGGTACTACCCTTAGGTATACATATATGAAATTCCATAAAAAAATCACTCAAATCCTCTTATTTCTAATCTTGTTTTTAATACGTTGATACATTATCAGACAAACCTATTTGTCGTTTTCAAAAAAATTGGACATGAAACCTTCTTTTCATGTAATAATAAAATAAAAATGATACCTTTACTAGTGATTGGGGATTTTTGTTGTAGAACTAGACGCTCTCTAATGCGGTAATGGCACTTACTACAACTGCTGTACAACACATGTTTATTTTATAAATTTATAATATAAATTGTAAATTTTTGTATTTTAATTCCATTTATATTCTAAGCTATTAACATTTTCGTGAAATTGGAATTAAATTTTCTTACGTTTCAACCTTTCGGTGGTTTATTATTATATATTCATAGTAGGTATTTAGTAATTACTAACTAGTATAATACTACCATCAATTAAGGAACAATTTTTACAATTTTTTTTTGCGTGTAAGAGATAAGTATACTTTGCAAATATCTTAATCCAGAGACGGGAATAATGGGGTCAGATCGGCGGGAACACACACATGTCACCGAACTGGGTACTAAATGCATTGTTTAAACCCAGACATACGTACACGTCATAATGATAATGATGATGCTCCTGTTTTTTTTTTGTCCATAAAATAATATCTGTATACGATGAACTACCGTTTGTGGGGTGCATTGATGCAGGGGGAAGTATATCGTATTTCCATGCAAAGCATGTGGCCCGTTGTTGTCCACCTCATGGGAATCGGTTGTCTAAATTCAAAGCCACCAGAGACCTACAGATAGGGAGAGGAGAAATAAAAATGTCGAAAAATACCGAACGTCCGGAGAGAGTGGCGGACATATACATATATTATATAATGGTACTTTGATATCAATATTTAGGAATGCTTCTGTACTGTTTTATACTACGATTTGTGACGTGAATTCCCTATGAATTTATATACCGCGAACGTTTAACGCGAAAAAAATCTAAGAAAGTTTCAGGTGCACATCACGTATATTTTTATTCATACACAATATAGCCATATAAGTATATTATATTATGTATTATTACCGAAAAAAAAATATATATATAATGCAACTCTAGTGGTATATAATAATATGTACTGTTGGATAAAGTATATATGGAAATAACGAAAATCGTTACGCGTTGCGGATGATGAGTAGCGTAGAATATAGTGGGGTTCAAAAAGGGTTGTATGGGCCAATGATAATTGAAGTATCGCGGATTAATTCAAAATTCCTCGTTATCCAAACACTTGGTAACCAGATTTTGTTTGCAGACAAACAGAACCCGACAGTCCAAATTAAACGCGTACCACCACCGCCTCCACCAGCAGTCACCTCCACCGCCACCACCGGCAATAGCAGCCGCGCCGACTGTGTATATACGTATACGCATATAGACACAAAGCGCCAGCTTTATGTATAATATACGTATATATATGCGCACGCAGTATACGGTTCCCACTATATAATATAATATCCTGTGTTTTCGTTGTGACGGATTTACCATTTCACAAGTGGATCCTTCCTTTTCGACCGGCTAATTTTGTTTCGCATGACGTAGCATCCGCCGTGGATCACTTTTATACCAAAAAAAAAAAAAAAATAACAATATATATATATATAAACGATATTCATACGTATATACTGTATTATATAGTATTATACTTTTCAAACCAGATGTGTAAAAAAACGACTTTTAGATTTGATCGTTAAATCTATATGGTTAATTTAATTTGATATAAGACATGCTCATAATAATATTTTAATAACAATGTTTAAAATTATATAGTGCTATACTATGATGAGTAAAATATTTAACTTCCGACAGTTATATTCTCATGTTTGTATTGTGTATAGAAAAAAACATTCATGAACTATTATAACCTAAAAATTTTTAAAAACCAAAATCGGATTAGGTACCTAATGAATGATATATAAAAGGTATTATGGTATATTTTGAACAGATATACCTATTCATTATTTTAGGTTTCGAATACCACTTTATACTGACGAAAAAAAATCAGTATTATTATTTATTTTACTATCGTATTTTGTTTATGGGTGATTGTGGGTTTTCTATTGGTTTGATTTAATAACTGAAGTGTTATTGAATAAAGCCATTTTGTTCAATCTACTGTGCATTATAGACGTTAGGGGACAATAAATTGAGCGTAATAACTACTAAAGCATTAGAATAATATCGCCATATCTTTGTAATCCCCCTTTTCTTCTTTTATTCTATGGTTTATAATATTTATAATTAGAAATAAAATTATTCAATAGTATACGATTTTAATATGTACAACCCCTACGTCAGTATACGTAATAGATTTTAATAATAGCTACAGCTTAAAAGTAATATTACAATAAGCGTATGGTTTGTTCAGTATATTTATTTTCTAATTTTCCTTATTTATTTGATTAAATTTAAAAACAATAATTTTTAAAAAGGCGATGATAAGGTAATTTAGTGAAATAATGAAATTTGTTAATATTTGAATAAAATATGTAATATATATATATTATATATAGTTATACCTATATATTAATATCGTTGACAAAAAGGCATCAATAAATAAACTATTTAACATAATATTATAAATAAATCAACTATATACCTACATCATAATTGATTTTAGAATAAGTTTATTATAATAAAATCGAAGTAGCTTATTCTCTGTAAGTTTTTAATTTAACATTAATCTTGGATTTTTGTATTATATTGATAATAAATAATAACAATATATTAAAATATATAATATAGGTACAAATTTCAATTTAAGTCTTATTAGTAAAATTTTATATTTTATTTATAGAAGTACCTATACAAATAGTATATAGTTAGTAGTTAGTTAGGTTAGGTTAGGTACTACTATTGTTACTAGTTTATAACAAAAAATAGAAGGGAATTATTATGAACGTATACACATTTATTGTACAATGCGTATAGAATAATGTGTATTATCGACGCAGATTCGGTCTTAGTCCACAAGGAAAATCGATTAGGAAAAATGTATGTATTATATGGCTGAATATTTGGTAAGCAAAGTGATATAATATCAAATTATAACTTATTTCACAAAAACGGAAAAAATAAATGAACGCTGTTGTTACAAAATATACAACAGATTTTTCGAAAAGTCGATGTGGTCCGATGGTTGTTGATTCGATGAATTAATTTTTCATGTAAATCCGATTATTTCACTCCACGCGTTCGTATTTAAAGCATATAGTATATATAATATATATATATATATATATATTATTATCTCTGTGACTGGGTCTCCTGGACCAGTATATATATATAGGGTAAAAACGTTAATAATTTACGCACAACGGGCACGGTGATTGACAACCGCGCTGGGGGCGGGAGACAAAGATATTCGCACAGTCAGATGACTCCGTGCAGCACCGGGAAACAATGGTAAATTTTTTGACGCGTCGTGACGTCAAAATAGTGGCTGTTTTATACGAGACGCGCAGAGCCCCCGGAAAACGATACATAATAATATTATTATATACGAGAACAGATGGCCTGTGAACCCGTCGCAGAGTTACGGTTCACCAGTGCAGCAGCAGCAGCAGCAGCAGGAGCGGCGTATAGCTGGGTTACAACACGCCATGTCGGTCGTCCGCGGGCGCGCGTTCAAAACGGTACCTATATACCTAGTCTGTAATATATTATATACACGTATAATGTTATTTTATAGATGTATTATATTCATATACGACCGAACATCCCGAAAACAACCCGGGTGAAAACATGTACACGTCGGGTATATAATAGTACGAGGCAATAGACGCTCGCTAACGGATGATATATTATTCTAATAGGTATTATAGATGCGTATGGTACTGTATAGCGTGTATACCTATGCGCATAAGTAGTACATGTTATATTATCCAAATATAGCTATATATTACGTGGGTTTCTCTAAACCACAGTTCCGGGTATGACATACGACTCTTTTCAATGTTATTTTTATTTGCTATAATTTACACACACGTGCTATTTAGTTCTTACGGTTATACTCTCAAGGGAATATAATATATTCTAAAGTCTAATATAATATGTATATTACATGTTATATATAGTACACATATTATTGGTTTACTAAATACGTTGACTGTTTTTGTGCTATTTAAAGACTTTGCATTTTTAAACTTATTAATCTTTGTTTGTGAGTAAATACCTCGACAATTTAATTCGATAAGTCTCCTCACAAGTGGTTCTTACCTCAATAAAAATATATCAAAAATACATTGTCAACATTTTTTTTTATAAACGCTCTCACATTTTTACAAAAATGGTCAAAATTGTGAAATCGTATAAATTATTTTATAAACATTTAAATTTTATACCTAAAGCTTGAAAAGGTAAGTAACAAAAATAATTTTATTGGAAATCAAAAAATATTATTCTTATTATTAAATTTTCACCATTTCTTATAATATTATTATTCATTATATATAATTAATTTTTCAAAATATTTAGATTAATTTTAAGCTATTTGTACAAATGTACAATGAACCTATTCAAACCGCGTTCTGTGTTGTGTTACGCGTTAGTATTAAATTAAGTTAACCTACCTAATAACTAGTAATATTTTATGAAATAACATAATATAATTTGATATTTGTTTTTGGAAAAAATTAGTTTAATCTACGTTATTATACTAAAAGAAAAATAAATTACTCATATCAGTATAAATATAATATAATAAAATGTAGTATCCTTAGGTCGACAGAATATAGTTATCTCCACTCATAATCGTTTTTCTTATGCAATGATTTATCATTGAATTTAAATTGAATGTATCCATTACCGTGACCTATATAGGTACTTAATTTCGAAGTACACTTGACACCTACTATACAGCAGAGTGACTTCTCTGGTTTTATTACTGTGATAATTTTTTTGCAATTATTACGTCATAGTGGGCATGCATGTCTTCTCAATATTACTTGGTCACCATTCAAAGTAGGTAGGTACCTACCTATTTATTAGTGAGTTTCATGATAATATATATCTGCATGCTGAAGTACTTATTGTTACTTATTGGAGAATTGGCTATTATACCGTTGCATTACTGTTGCGTTCTTCCTCATATATTATTTTATTTTGAGTATATTATCATTATATATTATACCGTATACAATTCTGCACTCTTAAATCAATATTGCATAATATTATATGCTCAGAAACAAAAGTATAACCAACACAATTTTATAATGGGTTGAGTTTAAAATATTCCGATAGGTAATGCCTATTACAGATATTACCTATTAGGAACTACAATAATGCAATTAAAAATTCATACAATCTAAAACTATATGTATGTACTGGATAGGTATCATAATACCTATTATACACAATGGAGAATGGAAAGTTATGTCATGAACTTTCAACTAATAAACTTTATTTTACGCATTGGTATTTAAAAATTTGAACTTATTTTGAATATACAATTAATATATGTTAATAAATAATTATTTTTGTTTTTCTTATAATAATAGTTAAAATATCATATTACAAAGTATAAATCGTTTGTTATGTCACAAGGAAATCAATTTTTATTTTCCATCGACAAAAATCCTTACAAAATAACATTATAAATGACTCGTTAAATTTGAAGAAGTTTACTAATCTGTTAATAAATTATTTTTTGCTAAAAACGTTGATAATAATATAATATGGCATGAATTATTGTATGTACATTGTGCATTTGGAACGTGCTTAGAGCTGAAATATTTTGGGGGTTTCAAATTGTTGCTTGACTATCTAGGTAACGCTTTTATTTGTTTTTGTTCCTCTGCTTTTGACCAATACTATATAATTAGTATTTCTTTTTTTATAGATGACAATATAAAATATTTTATATTAATTTTATGTATTTTATATGTTAAATAGGTGACAAAGGCGGTGAATTGGGAAGCGTTTATAGGTGAAAACATCCTTTATTATACACCACTATTAATATGCTAGTATTTTTTGAATAAACATTGATTTAAGTAACAAAATTAAAAGTAGTAAATATTATATTTTACCATAATATACTATATCCAGACATTGTTTAAAATAAGATTTGTTTGACAGTTTAATGCTAAAGTTCATACGTTGACATTTTAATAAATAATTAATGAATAAAATAGTCGTATCTGACAACTAACAAGAACTATTTTTTTATTAATACCATTTGTTATTTTATTGTGGATATAAACACGTTTTATTGACTGCGATCATGGTAACGATAAACCTTAATATTACCTCTAATTTATTTCGATTAACTTTGATTATGTTGTTTACCTATATAACTTTTATAACTATAAACTAAAATTTTAATTTATATTCATAGTTTCTTAAGATGCATTAGAAGGTATAACAATTAAACTCTTATTTACTAAAATACACGCTAAATTTTAGACAGGAACCAAAATATTGTTAATTCCTTGAATATATTGATCACAGTAATATTAACAAATATACGTACATATCGAAGATTTTAATATTTTCAAATATTTGAGGATTTAAACATAGGTACCTATACTATAATAATGTATATAAAAGCCAAAAACATATTTTTCAGATTTTCATAGTTTATATCTGCATTATAAATTGACAAAAATCGTTTGGATACAAGCCATGCAGTAGTGCAGTACTGTATACTATATAATCATCAACTATACTGCATCAAAAATTAACTTAGCTGTGACACGTTTATAGGAAATGTATTTACATTGTATATTTGTATATAGTAACACTGATTGATAACCGTTTTAAATTGTAATACATTTTATTTCCATTGGGCGTTGGGTGTAAATGAATATCATAGATATTGTTGACACTTGACAATGAGTTTTTATCATATTTTGTTTTAAACTTTAAGATGTTTGAGACCACTGTACGCCGACAAGATATGACGTAGCCCGTGGGTTACTGAAATTATGAAATCGATATTAAACAATGCGCTGTTGCTTAAGCTTCAGTCATATGAAATCAAAATAAATATATTTATAATAATATGAGGCATGTCAACGCATTGAAAGGATACTAGGACAACGAGTGTACAAATAAAAAATCATCGTCCTATATTAACCCGACCTGAAAAATAGAATTTTAACTAAGAATTAGTTTTTAATTTATAAATAAAATTATAATTGTAATTGTTTTTGCAAACACATATATAGTAAATCGTCTATAACATATCAAATTAATTTTATTGTTACAGACTAAAAGAATTAGGTATTGTTTCTACAGTGAATTTTTTTTCGAAAAAAAACTCATAAGCGGTATATTAGAAATAAAGTACCCAAAATGGTAAAATAAATTTCACTTCTACAATTATTTTAAAACGTTGAAAATCTAGTCTCTACTCGATATGCTATTTTTGATTAAAACAACAAGTTCTGACTAGAATCAGTTTTTAAATGCAATAACTGTGTTAATTAAGTGTTGATGGTGCTCTTGAGTGAGTCTTGGCAATAAAACAATTTTGACTTTTTGTATGCGAAAAAATGATTCTGGCAGGAATAAAAACTTAATCCATTATTACTTTGTAACGTAAAAAAAAAGAATAATTGTTAACATACCTTCAAATAACATTTTTCAATTTTTCTGCACATATTTATGTAATTCCATGTGCCTCATCATCTATTTATGACTGTGCTATTATTATATATTATATTTTTTATTTATAGTTGTTCAATTATATACGCCATCAAATGTATTATTTATTAGTTATTACTATACACAACAAAATATGTTGCTTAGTGTTAACCCTTTCAATCGGTACGATCACGGTTTTAACCCTTCTTCAATTATGGTTTTGTATAAATCCCCGTATCATTGAACTGGAATAAATAAACGTCCTGTTTCCATCGTACCATATAAAGGGCCTCTAAAATATTGTTGAAATAAAAATGTGTATGGTTCTTTTTTATCGCCAATTGATTAATAATATATTTTTACAACTTTAAATTTTGTTACAATTTTTCGTTAAACTAGGTACGCATCGTATTATTAATATTTATTAATTTATTATTAACTATAATACTATTCTATTTATACATATAGCCAAAGTGCCTTCATTATAGTTGGTTGATGGTTCTTCCCTCAAGCCACTCAAGTTGCTACATTAATATTATTTTAAAAAAACATCCATTATTAATTATACTTTTTTTGGTATGTATAGATTGTATAAATTCGAGATCAAAAATAAAATAAAAAATAATATTTATATAGATGATTGATAAGGATATATTATAATATTATATTTTTAGTAATTTATAAATATTAAATATATACTACATTGACTGCACATTTATACCGTGTACTTATCTCATTATCTGTACTCTGTTGTATCTCTAAATAGTATTTTTAAATAGATTGTAATTTTGACTAGCATTATATATTTATATAATTTCAGAAACGTATACCGCCGACTGGTAGATTCTTGTGGGGTTGAAGTGGAATGCTGAAAGGGTTTAAGCAATAAGTGGATTATTAGTGAAGGGATGGTAAGGGTGGGCGTTGAATATTCCTCTAGGCACTCTTCGCCAGGACAATCTCCTGTTATACCACAGTTATAAACAAATTACCCAACCGTCAGTCGATCCAATTACATACAGGATAATCCCAAAATATCAGTCTCGAAAATCACAAATGTATACATAATATACTGCTTGTATAAAGGATTAGACTAAATTATCTATTAATGTAATTTACTAATATTACTATTTGTTGGCCTCCCTTTGAGAAATTAAATATGAACAAAACTTTCTATATCTATATTTTTTTTTGTAAAAAGAGGATAATTAGTGGTAAGTTTTGTTTTTTCATAACTATCACGTAATATTTTAAAATCCTAATGACACCTATGTATTATATACTATGGTTGGCCTGCAAACCGCGGCTCACGCGTCTTAACATTCTTAGTATGAAATTTATTTTTATAAAATTTAAGGTATGATTTCTTTTCTTACTCGTCATATTATTTGTCATTAAATTGTGCGGCTTGAGCGAGTCACTTATCGCTGGCCACCCCAGTTATATACCATCCGGATGGTAAGTGGTAGGCCTATACACTTGTTTATACATTATTATTGAATAACTTTTATTTTTACATAATATGCAGAATGCAGATATTCATAAGGTCATAACTACGCCTTACCATCTCCTAATCATTAAAATGCCTCTATACGCATGTAGATGGATGATTTTAAAATAAATGCATGGCCCCTTCTTGCAGGGTGTAATCTTTTAAATTGCTGACTAAATTCTGAATTGCCATATTTTTAAATGCCAAACAAATTTTATCGAGTGCCGAGTGCTGACCAAAAGTCTAATATTGCTTATGAGTTGGGAGAACCCCCTCCCCAAGATGTGACCCCCTCAAAATAACCCCCCCCCCCAAAAAAAAAATCTCGTTTTTGCGCATGTATATAATATAGTCTCTTAATTTTTTTAAATTTATTCTTCAAGTAAATGAGTTATCCTGAACATGTTTGTGTATGTATTATATTAGGTATATGCGCTGTTCGTATGCATATATAATACATAATAATAATATATTATACTGATCCATACTAATACAAATTCGACTCTTTTCCAAATCACGATATCCGAATTCAATAATACAACTTAATTATTACCTTCAATATTAATCAAGTGGTTTGATATCATTAATATAATGTGAAGTTTCAAAATTAATTAAATATTCAAGATAAGTATACTTATACATGATGTATCTATATATTGATTTATAAAAATGTTTTTAATCAATTGATTTTCAGGATAATTTTACTAAAATGTTTTTCTGAAAATGTATATTTATTATGCCCTCACCATAAACTCTATATAAAGTATAAAGTATAAACGTATTACGTATAATTCAATAATGTGTACCTTCATAGTGCGTATATGTACTAACATAGTTACATGTACCAGCCTTAAGGCTATATGAGCTAAATGTATAGGTATACTGTTTAATTCAAATTATTATAGACAACATGCAGCGCATTCATTTAACAATGTTTATTATGAAATTGAAAATAAGTCACAACAAGTACAGTTTAGTTAAATACATTCTTCACCGATCGCACTAAACATAACATGTGTCCTAATGGCTGATTATATTTGTTGGTTTTTGAATAAATGTTTTTGGTAGCAGGTATAGTTGCATGGATCATTTGTATTAAAAACGTTTATATTGCAAGAATCCTCTTTTTGGCTATTATTGTCTATTTTCAACAGATGTTTGTGAATCGTGTAAAACGAATAACAGACATGAATGCATAAAAAAACAATTATTTAGTTTACGCCGATTGACAAACTAACTGACTCGGCAATAATACATAAATGAAAAAAAAAGAATTGCATAATTTTTATAATCACACAATCCTACATTATGATGATATGTGTCCGAGTGTGGTTGCAGCTGCCGATTCAGAGGGTGTATATAGCATGCACACACACAAACACACACGTATATTATATATTTATATATATATTGGGAACTCAACACTTGAACACTAACGATCCACGTGCGACCTCTTCCTCGCCGTGCCGCTGTCCCTGCCCAATCGACTGGAAATTTAATATTGGAAATTATTTCTTTTCTTTTTTATGCCCCCAAAAACCAAAAACAACATTTCGTATCAAACAGCTCGGAAAATTCGACTTTTGTACGTTATTTACTACGACCACCTTTTGTATTATATTATTATATATACGCACACCGGCAATAATACAATAATAAAATGTCGCACATAAAAAAGACGATAAATATGGGCAATAAAATAAAAAAAAAAATTGTATTTTCTGTTGTTTGGTGCAATTACCCAAATGACACAACAGCGACGACGTTCGGGCGTATACATTGATTTGTGGGTCCGATAAAAGTCAATGAATCGGTTTAAAACGGATGTAGGTACATATCATATGGCTCCAAACCGATATCAGGTTAAACATCTTTTCATTCGGGCATTCATGAGTGTAGACTGGATACATACTTGCCTTATACACATAAGGTGCGGTTCACCTGACCTGATTTTTGGCTACTTCGATAAACGCCCATATCGTTCACCCCAACTAAAATTTAAATCTGATAAATACTTGAAATTAAACTGTTTGTTAATCTTTTTTTTTTTTTTGTTAGGTAATTCAATTTATTGACTAAGATTATATAAGATAATGACATGGGACAAAAGAAATAATAAATGTTTTGTACAGAAAAGTTCTTATAAAATCATTTGTATGTGAGGTAATTAACAAAACAGTTATTTAATTATATTATGCAATGATGGATATGAAGACTTATTATAATTATATTTAATTGTATTGTTATTATATTTATTTGACATATCTGTTGACATTATTTATTTTAACTAAGACAAAATGTGCTTTTGATGTTCGAAAATTGGCTTTGGAGGATTTGGGCAAAAGCGTCGATCTTCAAAAACGCAGGGGGGCATTTGTATTTAAACGAAATATATGATATTTGTAATTTGTATTTTATAGTGATATTTTTTTTAATATAATTAAATCCAAGATACATTTTACATAATATAATAAATAAAAATATATAAATATGTTAGGTAGGCCCTGAGGTATTGGCCTAAGGTATATTATATATTTTTACCTACCTTCTTTAATCGTAACTTGTGATGATGGTAGTAGTTCATATTAGTTACAATAGAATTTATTTGGTATAATTATGATAACAGGATTTTTGTTTTTCACGGCGCTTTTGAAAACTACTGGAAAAATTTTACTTTTGCTCCCATCAAAGTACCAACTAGATTCACTTTCCTATCAGAAAAGATACTGTTGAAGAAAATCTAAGCATTTTTAGCTTGTTAAGGTCACAATATTCACAACACAACAAATTAATAATAGGCAATTATAAAGTGTGTACATTAGTTTCATATTACAATTACGTAGTAATACAGTATTATAATATAATTTTACAACAAAATATAAATAATTATCAAATTATAGTTTTAGAGCTATATTTTTTTTTCAATATTTGTAAGTTTCATCTGAGTTAATATTATTTGTAGTATATTTTTCTATACTTAAGAGGACGTCGTTTTCACATGTGAAGTCTCCGTTTTACACACGTACAACATAGCAGATTTTCGTTCGCTAGTTTGAATAGTGTGCTGTCAGTTTTGATATTAGAGTCCATTGAAATATTATTAAACTTTTAAGTAACAACATTATTTGTGTTAATTCTTTGGTTTTTTATGATATTTTAATTTTTAAGTAAGTTTTATTAGAGTATGTATAGCATGAATATTTGCAAATGAAAATATCGTGAATAACCAACGAGAGAACACAGATAATGTTACCTAAAAGTTTGATGATAGGTTAACTCACTCTAATATAAAAACTAACAGCACACTATTGAAACTGGCAAACGAAAATTTGTTTTGTCATCCACGTGTGTATGACTGAGACAACACGGCGGGTGTGACGTCGTCTTAAAATTATCAGATTTGAGTAGGTAGGTACTTTTATATTGCAACATGTACGTAACCAAGTTTTAATTCTACGAAATGCAGAAAATGATTATTTGTTATTATGGATTCACAAAAATGCTATTGAATTTTTTTTCAATCTGGGGTAGGCTAGATTCTCAATAGTGAGACTTAGCCACTCGAGGGCTACGATCGTAGCTCCACCTCCCCAAACGCGGCACTGTTTAAACTTATTCAATTGTGTGTTACAACACGACGTTGTCGACGCCGGTCAGAGTAGGGAATTTATATTATGTACACAAGAGCAACAAAAATATTAACTTCTATTGTCGGTGTGCGTACTGCGTAGTACCTTACCTATGCATAATTGTTAGGATATAGACGGTACTTCAACTTGAGTCAAAAAAAATTTTCCGTTTTACACCTTATGGTTCAATATTGTTGATTGATGTTTTCTCGAAAAACAGTGAAAAAATAATATTGAAAATATACGAGTAGGCACCATGGGTACTATATTATACTAAGGAATGTATTCACGTATACCGAAGACTATATGCAGAGCTGCGCGAAGTCCGTGACAAAATCAGAAATCTCTCTGACAGTTAAAATTGTTTTCTTCTTTCCCAAACGCCAACTGAATAATATTGTAGGTATACCTATACCTACAATATAATATAATTTATATATATATATAGAGACATACATTTATATAATTATCGACGGGTTCTTTTCAAGAAAAATGTCACGCCGACGTACAGTCGTACTATGTACATAACAGTGTGTATATACAGCGTACACGGTGACACGGTGTAGGTATATATATATACGTATAATAACATTATTATTTTTAATATTTAGTCGTCACGCGGGCGTGTACGCGACGACGTCGCCGCGTTTTGTTGATCGAACACTCGATGTCCGACATAATATAGAGGGACGACGACGCGCGCGCGACGTACACTATGTGTGTGCGTGTGCACCACACAGCCCTCTTCCCTGTCGTCCACCGCCGGTTTTCGAGTGGCCACTTGTCGTCGGCGGTGCCTTTGACGCCAGCCGCGCGGCATCACTGCGCTGCCACATATTATTATGCTTGTGTGCCGCGTCGTCCGCGTGTCTCTCTCATTTTTGTGCCGCAGTCGTGGTTCGTCACCATGCGACTGACAACACTCGTCAACATACGCGTAGCGTACGCCGCGTCGTCGACTTGTTTGCGTCTCTGTGTGTGTGTGTGTGTGTGTGTGCGTGTGTTCGAGCGTCGTGACAAAAACACACGTCCTCCACCTCCCACTCTGCGTGTCGCATTATGACGTGTATATAAGTATATTACGTGCATATATAGACTGTCTCTTTTAGCTCCGATCGCGCACCGCCAGCACACCATAATATTATCATATATTATATTATGCACGTATATTACATAAATACTCATATATTTAACAATTCGCGCACCTATTATAATGGCACGTGTGTATGTGTTCATATTGTTTATGATGTACGCTCGAGTACCCACCGATGAGACGCCGTCGACTCCTTGTGGCGGTGGTGACACGCACAACAATATAATATATATATTATTGTATAATAATATAGGTATACCTGCATTATGCTTTACACTCAGAAGTCGATGCCGTTCGACATAAAAATATTTATAATATAACACAATATAATATTATATAGCAGGTAGGTAATAGAGATTTTCTTATTTTCGTATGTTCGGTTTAGACAATTAAT
The DNA here is from genome assembly GCF_019925205.1 of Metopolophium dirhodum. Classification (NCBI taxonomy): domain Eukaryota; kingdom Metazoa; phylum Arthropoda; class Insecta; order Hemiptera; family Aphididae; genus Metopolophium; species Metopolophium dirhodum. Next base: position 7,321,965 of record NC_083561.1, on the reverse strand, counting down.
TATGAGAGTAGGCACCTACTTATAATATCATGACTTTTGCCCATAACCCATTACGACATGTACGTTCGGGGGACGGAGTGGCCGAGCGGACTAAGGCGTCGGTTGCGACCCGCACCGACGCCGGTACAAAACCTCGGCTACGGGCGGCATTTTTCTTCGGGCAAGTCACAGTGTCCGGAGAGAAGTGCCGCCATCCCTCATCCGGGCATGGCAGATACCTACGAGTGCCCACTAAAAAATCTGCCAAACTAACAAACACGCGTGTTTTAACCTTCAGTACCTTTCCCCACAGTTAAAAACCACCCAATGATCTAAGTTGCCGCGGATTGATTAATAAAAAAAAATATATATATACGTTCATTTATACAGTATTATACATATATATTTATAGATACAAATAATATACACATTATTTAATATCGATAGACGGTATACCTTCTTTTCCTCAACAGCTTAGCGGGCCTTGTATTTAGGTCCACCATTGCCATTATTAATTCACTCCATCGGTCTCTGTAATTCACGTCTCCTAATTGTATACTTTCGACTTTCATGGATCATTGTTATATCTCTTTTCGCAGAGTCTTTCATCTATACTTCACCTATATTTGAAGGTATTTTCCTTACACTTCTTCCTTCTAGGACACGCTTAATAGTTATTCTTTCCACTCTCCATACATGCCCATTCTATCCTCATGCTTCTACAATACGATAGGATATTTGGCCTTCCATAGATATTTTGTAAGTCCTCATTGTGTCTTCCTTATATTCGTACGTTTCCGGTTCCATATTATAAACTGGGCCAAATATTTTACGGAGTATTTTTCTTACTGTTGTACCTAATTTGGAGTAATCGCCTTTTGTAGTAGCCCGCGTTTCACAACCATGTGGTCTCAGGTAACTTGTGTATAAAGTTATCTTCGATTCTCTGGATAATAACTTTGACTTGAATGGTTTTAGTAAACTGTAATAATCTGTTTGTACTTACATATCACATTTTCCTCAGATTTACTTCATAAATATAAAAAAAAACAGTTTTAATTTTAATTTTCTTAAGTGTTTGTATTCATTAAATAATGTAAAAAAGTAGGGGGAAATAACGAAATATAGAAAACGAGGTCATAATATTTTATATTATATGGGTTTTTTCATTATAGGACATATCATTATAGGTGCGTCAACATTATATATTTATAAACCACTCATCATGATATTGTTTTTTTTTTTTTGTTGCTTTAAGTTTTTTATACAGGACCTATATATGTCAGTAGGTAGTCAAAAGGTGCGTACATGAAAAATGAAAAAATATATTTGTGAACCAAACTTGTCAGATATTAATCAGTACATTGCCATTTGTAGATAATAGATTCCTATATATTATATGATTATGAATGATAAGAAATATTTCTACTTAATAGTAATAAGTTGCGCGAGGGTATGAGGCCATGTATACAAAATATAAACATGTACATGATACCTGTAGGTATAAGTAATTGTATAATACTTATGTACAAAATTATATCGCGTTATCTATAAAACAATAAATAAAATGTAAAACAAAATTAAAAATTTTTTGTATAGCTGCGATAATATGACTGGTGCAGTATATTTGCCAAGGGCGTAGTGAGTAGTTTTATACATATTATATATTTATATAGGTTATAGACCACTATATTTATAATACAATACATACGCACACGCACATTTAATAAACGATATACATAATATTATTATTATACCTACCTATACAGCCATATACTAATTAGACGCACGAGGTAAGAGGTTTAATAATGATATTTTACAAGTCTCCGTGGTATTCGCGTAACATTATAATTTATAAACCCTGTGAGTTGTGGTTCAGCAGGCGGTTGTATAATGTATATAGTATATACTTATAGCTTATATATATGTATGTTATATTATGTGAGTATGTCGACAGATCTTTGCATCTTGTACATCACAACTATACTTGTTGTCATTTATAGTAAAGTAATATACACACACGCATATAAACTAGGTATATGTCTATATGATGTCTAATATAAGCATGTTATAACAGCTTTAATAAAAAAAAAATATAATATTGTTATTAGTTGTTATAGGTAATAAAATTACCTAAATAGATTTTTCATTTATATATTATTTCAAATGATCAGGACCCATTTAAACCGATGTATTATTTGTTACAAAAAAAAAAATTAAAAAAAATACAATCTATATTAAGGATGACAAGTTTTGGAGACCCATAAGACTAAAAATTGTCATTCAAATAGGTTAGAAATGTCCATCAAATAATCGAACTCGAACGTGAGCGCAACGATTATAATATTTCGAACCACCGCCTGTAAAAAAAATCTTATTGCTTGTGCAGTTGTGCGTACACACCATATTGGGCATTTATAATTCGACGGTATGTGTTATAATCCTAAATGATATTTCATATTTTGTAAAATTAATTATTAATAAATATAATATATTATAAGTGTACGTGCCTATAATATTGTTATAACTGGCTTCCGGTTGGTAGTGTGTACTACACAGGTTAGATTCATATTACATTCATATGTTGTAGCTAGGTATCTATGCACATAGTATAATTTAATAAATACAATTATTTATGTATTTTTTATTAATTTTTAATAAATCATATTATATGTTTCAAATTATTCTATGAAACGGGCACACCTGTGCGAAAATTATACCTATCATTTGATGTTTTTCAAAATTCTGGCAAGTGCAGATAACGTTTGTATCAACAGCACCTACAACCAAATAATGCAGTACCTACCTTATAAACTGGCGCATTACAGTTAAATTGGCCGACGGAAAATATCGCGGTTACCCACTAGCTTTGCGGAGTATCGTAGTCCGTAAATAATAAATCTAAACGTAAAATTAGAACCTTATTGGATTTTATTCAAACATATTTTTGCGGAAACTTTCCGAACGCGTCCGTCCACGAATTCCAGTGAGATTCTATGTAAGCCTGCGTTATACCACACGCCAGCAACCGTGGTAATAACGGCCAAGTCGCCCGTTGGCCGTTATCCATAAAATCATTGTATAAAGCCGGATTCACGTCGTGTACCGTGTCGCGCGAGTGCGTGGTTATTATGTAGGTTACAACTAGTAACCACTAACTATATTGGTTTAAAAGTTGAGCTGTAGCAGTGTAGCCTGTGGTCAATTGTTGGTATGCTCGGTTGCAACTCGGTTATTACGTGCTACCAAAAAAAGTTATGTCCAATCCAGTGGCGCAACTAGGGGGGGTCTAGGGGCCCATGGCCCCCTCTGACTAAGATTTAGCCCCCCAAAAAATATTCCTTCTTAATTTAAACACAAGTGTTCTATGGGATTATTTATTAACATATAGTTTTGTTAGGTGAATTTAGCCCCCACAGAATTTTAACCCTAGTTGCGCCTATATGGTCCAATCACAATATACGATTTAATCGACACGACACCCACACGTAGTTGTGAAGCCGGCTTAAAAGTTATATTTTCTGAGACCAGTTTACGACCAGTCGTTGCCATTCATTTTTTCGCCGCCTGTATCGCCGTGCCCGATTGACGATTGTTGTCAATCAAATGGCTTTCATCGCGCCGTCTGCAATTATAGTGCGGTGTAGCTGTACAACGAAATGTCATCGAAAATAAGTCTTGACTAGCCTCTCTATACGAACATACTATCACCTCCGGCTCTAAGAAACGCATCACTTGTTCTCGTGGTTTAGGTACACGCCGAACGGGATCGTTAAGGTAGGGCACCAGTATAATAACATACCCGTCATCTATATTATGTTGTTCACAATTCAAAGCCCACAGAGGTTATAATACGCATCTACGAATAGTAAAGTTTATGTAAACTTTCGCACGCTAACTACAATACCGTACAAATGTTTAAATATAATATTTAAGCCAATCTCGACTGCACTGTGATATTAAATCTTATATTTATGTAGGTATACCTATATAATTAACACTGCGGACAACAGTATATAAAATATACAAATATAGCACCCTCTATACGCGTTCACTAGCTATGATATCAGTCTATTTGTATAATATAGTAAAGTAGGTAAATATATAAATATTATAGACGAGTACTGACGATAGGTAGTAGGCACAGTCGTAATCGGGGGGGGGGGGGGGGGGGGTGGCGAGGGGGGCAACTGCCCCCTCGGATATTTAACTGAGTGGGCAATAGCGACATTTTACCTAATAGATGTATAGTTTTACTACAGTTTACCCTCCCCCCATCCAAGAATTTACACCAGATTACGCCTATGGTAGTGTAGGTATCTTATTATATAATAAGCGGTATGTGTGTGCATCACACATATAATACATGGGACCGCGGCTTGGGGTTACTGCAGCAGCTCTATCGTCAACGAGGATTACGCGCGAGACGAACCGACGGCCCGTGAACCGGCGGCATTTTGTCATCTGCTCCAAGTTATTATAACATTACATTATTATATTATATACGAACATACATACATAAGCACATAATATAATACCTACCTACCTAAAACTCATATGCATATATATATATATATATATACGTTATAAACTATTAGACGTGCGTGCTATTATATTATCGTATACTATATTGCGGTTTAAATGGCGCTGCGGTCTGTCCGTATTATATATTGTGTGCCGCTACAGTAAATGTTTATTTATCAAACATAAAGGGCACATTGAATTTTCAATCTTTTTTTTTTTTTGCATTTTCCATACCCCCTCAGCCCCATCCGCTGTACTCCGTACCAACAGTCCACCACACCGGTTTTTACACGCATTATACACGCTTAGCGCTCACCCGTTTTACGCGTGTCATATAATATTTGCGAGTGTATTTTTATACATAATAATATATGTAATATGTATATTATTATATAGGAACTCGGCTGTTATACGACCGCTCTTTTGCTGCACGTCCACCCCGCGCGTCTTTTGTTGGCTGCCTATTGTATTAATTCGTGTTTAAAAAACCGAACCAAATCCCCGCAGCACATATACTATCAAAATATATACCTATTATTATTATCATACACTGTGAGTGCCTACATAATATAATATATTATATTGTATTCTTATATCATCCATATTTAGGTATACATCATACTTCGTCGTAGTAACAATTCATGTTTTTTTTGTTGTTATATTGTACTTATGATATATATATTATTATATAGGCACCTAATATGATAACTTTTGAATAAGTACATGGTGATCTTGACGATATTTTCATATTAACGAATACAATAATATTGTAACAATTAAAAATATCGTGAAATTAATTTTTAGAATTAAAATTATTTACATTATTTACAATCAACTGTTGACCGATACAATAATATTAACACACACATAATTGTATCGCCTATGGCCATGTATAAGTAAGTTGGTTCACTGTGCACCTTAGACCTGAAATACTGAATACATAGTATAATAGAACATAGTTTACATATTTGTGAGTATTATTATTTGGAATTGTTTAGTACACAATAAAACTTAATAATAATTGAAATGAAATACTAGTTTTTAAATATATTTAAGATTCTGATATCTACATATCTATTCCTGACTACAGTACTGATATCTATAGGATCCTACGATTCCTCCTGGATATCTTATATTTAACTGTTCGTTCCCCCCGACCATGTTACACAATAATTGTATCGATAGCTATAGCTAGGTATATTAATTTATATTATATTAGTTTATAATAATTGTTAATTTTTTTTAAATAATGTCTATTGTACCTATACTTATTTATTTTATATTTAATACGATTATGGTTTTTATATGTATATGAGATTAATATAGATGCATTTCTCCATCTATATAGACAATGTTAAAAATTGATTCATTATCATAAATATTATACTTCCTAGTTATTATAACTTAATTTATAATTTTTATTCTACCTTTATAGTCTTAGCTAAATAAAAATGAATTTGATAACAATAATTGTTTACAGAATGTTTAATGTTTAGAAAATGTATTTGATTTATTTTTTATTAATTAGTAAAGGCTTCAACAACATAGGTTTTTAGTCTGCATTATCTTAATATTTTAATACAAAAATATGGATGTACATTAGAACTTAATGCTAGTATTGACAAGTTATTTACAATTTATGATTAAGGTCTATATTGAGGAAAAAAGCTCTGATTTCAACGATGCTCTCTTCGTTGAGGGCCTGGTGGAGTGTAGTAAAGTTGTTGAGGATCTTGCGGGCGTCAGCGTATTTGGGGCAGTTGATGGCTATCTGTTCTATTTTTCAAGTTGCATACCAACTCACAAGTGTTGCATACTGGTGCTGGTTCCTTCCTGATGAGGTATGCATGACGTGTTAGGTGGGAGTGGCCTATTTTGGCACGGGTGATAGTTACTTCCTATCTTCTTTTTGTGTCAGAGGGGTATTTTAATTGTTTTAAAAAGAGTTTTACATTTTTCAACTTGTTGGGGAGTGGTATATTTTCCAGAGAACGTATTATAGATAAAAATTGCCAATTGGTACCTATATCACATAATGTGTTTTAAATTTTAATAATTAGTTACCTATGCATCACAAAGTTATACCCACAAGAATATAAAACATTTTTAACTCACATATCATGAACAATTGAAATTGAAGTACTTATCGAAAATTCAGAACCGAACTTGTGGAAATTCATAAATTATCAATTAAATAGGTTCCTATGTAAAATTTTGTTTTTATTACCGCAGTCCTCGTGTAACGAGGGGATTTTAAACATAGTAATCTTTCTAATACTGTATTATAGGCCTCATATAGTAAAACACTAGCTTATTGTAAAAATAGCTATAACACGTTTAAGTAGGAAATTAATTTTTCAAGTCTTAAATATCATAAAGCTAAAAATTATATTTCTGCATTAGATTTTTTCGTGATATAAAAAAGTCAAAACATTTTTAATGCTGTGTTCTTACATATGTTTTTATATCTTATACAATTTGTTGACAAGTTTTTTTTTTAATACTAGGTAGTTATATTATGTGGTTTTATGTTTTATTTTTCTATTATAAAAATATATTATAATTTTCATCTTAATCAACTTATTTTGAAATTTACGTAATTTGTTTTAATATTAGCCACTGTTGTGTTTGTCAATGACATTCTGCTAATCTGTTTTTCGTTTATTCTTATATTCCGTCATTAGAACCACTCAAAACACGTCATGTTATTTTATATTAGATAATGTGTTTAATTCAAGAAGTTCTTATTTCTGTATTTTTGTGAACACTCAACAGTCAATGCGCGTGTTAACACTCATCAGCCGAATGTTTTTTTGCAGTGATTTTGTTACACATTATTAGCACATATTTATGATTTTAATGCCGGTATGCATAATTAATTTATGTGTCACATAAATTGACTATGCATACGGACATTAGGGCTATAAAAATATCTTAAAAATCCATTTACGCCTCATTTAGTCAATTATAGAGATGGAAATGTAATCAATTAAAATGACAATTTAATTGATATATTTACTAGGTATAGTAGCATTGTGCTTCAAAAATAATTATAATTCAGCTATTGCAATAGACAAATAAAGTTTAATTTACAAGTGAAATAAAAAAACAATGATTAAACTTTAAAACCGGGAAAGTCGGTCCGCTGTAGTTATTGCCTGTATAGTAGGTTCCGAGTGTACCTATATCTCGTATTTAGGTGGGTCATTGTAATGGATGTGTACAATTTTAATACAATAAGAAATTACTAGGTACATTTTTTTCGTCAGAAACCACTTCTATGGATATTTTATAATTTATTTTTGTTAGGTGTAGGTAGGTACTATTAGAGATTTATTTTTCTTTTAGTATTACGATTATTACGATAGGTTTAGCTAATTTTTGAAAAACAGTATCACATCATAGAATATATTACTATAATTTATAAATTATATAACTATATAAATTATTATCATATTTAATATTATTATTAAATTATAAGTTAGAATTCATTAGTCAATATCAACGTACCGTATAGAATGGTAGGAATAGGTTCATGAAATAAATAGGTAGCTTTAAAATATTAATCTAAATATTTTGTTAATTTCATTATGTGTTTAGAAAATGATAATTTAAGTATAATAGTGGAATGATTCTAGTTTCTATGATAAATATTTATTGTAAAAAAATACTTTTGTTGAAATTACAATAAAAAACGAAGTAAATTTTTCCAAAAACTGCTATTTGAGATATATTTCCCAGTTGTTTTAAAAAGTATTGTGAATTTTTTACTTTTGACCCACTAAAAGTACCAACTACATCCAAAACACCAGAAGCAACCACTATTAAATAGTTGAAAATTGAGCGTTTTTATTGTTTACTGTTTCAAAAGGTGATGATAGACACAATAACTTAAAAACTAAAAAAAAAACACACAATATAGTGTAAAATCAGTACACTACTAATCATCGCTCCGCTGTAAATCTAAAATGAGAAGGTGGAAGCCGGAAGGTACCTATATTACAGATATTGGTATTTCCGAAAATTCATATTTTTCTTGTGCACATTCACAAGTCACAACTATGAATATCAATATATTTAATCATAAGCCAATAACAGGTATTATAATTATTATATAGGCGTAGGTACCCGCTTGTATACTTCTCGGACTTCAAATTGTATTTCATGAAAAAACGTTATTTCAACTTGTGTTCTTAATATACTGACAGTGCAGCATAACGAAATCATTGTAAAATAATTTAAATTTGTAGTTACCCATAGGCTACCTATAGGGGAAAAAAAGAAATTTTATTGTATATAATGTATATTATCATAGTTTTTATTATTTATGGGTTGTATTATATACCTGCCTAACTAAATTTTATACTTATTGATTGGAGGTATATTGTAATGCATAAGTCGTTATATTTTATTCCGTAATGTTAAACGATTTATATTTTCTCGTTATTTGTTGTAACACTTATTTCAATAGATTAAGTTTGAACAAATTTAAATTAAAAAAAAAATTACATAATATTATAATTTATACCCATACTTCAGACATATGTACCCTACATCGCAATTAATCGCTCGTGCGTGAAAATCATCATGATAAGAAATAAATACAAACAGGGAAAACTATATTTACCCACCTATGGGTAAAAGAAAAATAGCAATGTCTCCTATAATATTTGACAGATTATTTATGCACATACAGTAGGTAATACACGTGCGTATTTTACACTTCGAACCGGTTTTCTAAGATATTATCCAGCGTTATACCAATAATATGATCAATATGTATACTACTGTGTGAAATGTGTGTAATACGATATTATATGGTACCTATATAATATAATTTATTTCATTACCTATGTGTATTAATTTTATGTACCTATAATAATATAGCTGCGCCGTTCAAATTCGTAGTGTGTAGACGTGTAGTCGAAGTATTCGGAAAGAAGACAACCTTCAAGTACGTACCTACATCATGTATGTTATTATAATTATCATTGGTTTGTGTATATAATCGCATTGTTTTGTGTTGGCCGAAAAATGTTCACCATGATGATGGGTTGTATACTTGTATTATTATAGCAGCACCGTACCGCGTATCGCACGAAGAAGAACATAGTATATAGCTACCTTGTACCTAGAACGGTATGTTATAATACCTATTATGTTGAGGTATCATGTTGTGTATAATAATGTATTATTATATATATATATATGATATAGTGATGGTGACCTGCATATTATTATCATTGTACATACGGTATAGATGTCACGGTATATAATAATATATACGCGCTTGTGTGGACGGAGACCAAAGCTGGGAGAGATGCTATCTTTTTCCCTTTTCTTTTTTGTTCAATACCCGCGCGCATTATATATTATTATAATAATAATATTATACTCGATGGCGGCGTTGCGGTTCTCGTTGTCGCACGTAACCGACACCACGACGACGGCGTTTTAGATGCTATATATATTGTTATTTGTTATCTCTATCCGTCGCTCGCGCGCTGCTGCTCGCCTTTGCAGTTATATATATATTATTTATAAACAGGTGTATACATATATATATATAGTGAGACTGAGAGAGAGACAGAGAGAGAGAGAGAGAGAGTGAGAGTGATCGCGCGAAAGCGATGGAAAGGTATACAACATCTATACGACTGCTCCGCTGATAATATACCGCTGCTGCACCGAATCGCGTTGACGTGTATTGACACGTTTCCGGTTAAGTTGTCCCGCGTCAAAGGCGCCGCCCCCGCGGATGGTGCACATATTTACGTCTGCCCGAATAGGCTGTACACACCTACTTATAAGTGAATATGTATATTATACGAGTAGCTATATATATATGTAAAATATATAGTTATGGGTACCTACACCGCGCGAAACGCGTATAGCATTATGCGTCGTTATCCACGGAACGATCGGCTACCGTGGAAACAAACTATCCGCGACGTTGTTCGTTTTATTGTGTATTCATAGTTCGTGATAACAATATACAGGTATTTATGTTTGAAACTATAGAAAATATATATTCGTACAGCTATGCATTATTATAATAACAATACAATATCACAATAGTGTTGCTTGGTTTACTCGTGAATATACAGAAGAGGTTTTCCAGTATACATCATATGCATAGGTATTACGTCTATTATAGCCTATATATTATATAGGTCATTATATGGATACCTGTATGTATAATGTTTAAAATATTACGGGCAAATTAGGAAATCGGACATTGACCACTGCACCGGTGCTGTCTATGCATTCCCTGTAAATTACATATTGATATATATATAATATATATATATATGGAATATGGATACATATATATAGGTAATATATATTATATAATGCTACTAATGCGTATCCATATAGGCACAAAACCATACCTATGTGAGTATAGTGAACAAAGCGATCGTACCATATTATTATAATAATAATATATATTATAATAAGGCACTATAATGCAGCGTGGTGCGACATTTGCATAAACGAGGCCTCCTGCCCCCCCCCCCCCTCCTCCTGGATCAGCACACGAAAAAAAAATACGTCCGTGCGTTCGTACCAGTCGTTGAGCGGTTTTTAGACAAATGCGTGCTGCACTGTGGCGGCGTTATAATCACAGAGTGCATGTAGGTATATACAGAAATCCATTACGCCACGGCCGCCATTTTTTCTTAGGCGAGTAAAAAATAAAAATAAAAATCACGATTCACGGTCCGTGTGTGATGATGCCGGCCAATGGAAAACGCGTCTATATATATATATAAGTTTATATACACGCGATGGTACATAATATATAGCTTTGTTGTGTATTATTATTATTATTATCATTATAATAATATGTTGTATTATTGTAAAATGTGTTCACTATAATATACAAGCCACTGCCGTGTAAAGAATCCGTCAAAATGAAGGTGAAGGGGCGAGTAGAGAGCTGCTGCGCAATGCTGGAAAAAGTGCACGTTTAGACGTCGAATATAAGTTAATATTATGTATTGTGTGTATAAATATAGTTCTCTGAGTATAATAAAACCTATATAGTATTATTATACACTTATATATACCTAAGATCATGGCAATACGTTATGTATCTTCATTATAATATATAATATGTGTTCTGTACAGTAGAAGCATACCAAATACTACTACATTATAGGTATACATTATTTATACACCTATTTTTATAGCTGTATAATATAATATATTATATTAATTTCTTTGACATTATTTTACTGGCTGTTTTTTAAACTCTGATGCAGTCCAACATTGACCTTTTACTCAATTTCTAATATATTATATTATATTGTCTGATATAATAATCGTGTATAAGAACTTAAAATTATAAATTATTGTTTGACACGCATTACCTATATTCTTTCACGAAATGTATCATAAAATAATAAGTTTTTCAAAAACTTTTTAATATAAGACACAACAAATATGTGCATTTTGTTTATAAAATGTAATATACAATTATTAATATCATAGTATTTTCTATAAATTGTATTATTTTTATTATTATTTAATTATTTATGCTTGGATACAGGATGATTCACTATCCTCAATCATTTATCCCTTTAATTGAGTTTATTCAAATTGTGATTTTTGAAATTTTTAAATACCTATTATTAAGATCATATATCAATATTTTGACGTACCACTCATCTAAATCAAAATGTAGATAGGTAAATAGTTGTTAAAAAGTAAACACATACTGAGCCACTAAAGTAATAATCATTAAAAATAGTTTTACAAACATTTAAAAAAAATGTAATCTTCAATGTAATGATGATTATATACTTCGATGATTGTTACAAATTATGAAGTATTAATAGATTAGGTAAATAAAATAAACTATAGTAGGTAATTATTATAATTTTAAATTTTAAATCATCATTTACTCGATTTTTTCAAACCTATTATCGCGCATGGACTGTATTGTTTATTATAATTATTAATTAGTATCTACTCAAATTTAAATACCTAACACAAAAATTATCCGTTTGAATTTCAATATAGATAGATACCTACAACCCCGCAGTCAACTCCATAATAATTTACAAGAAAAAAAGGGCGATTTTTACTTAAAAAAATTGAATTGGCATCGTCACACTGCCACAACCACGCGCCTACTGCAAGACACTTACACTTACATGTCATAAAAAAATTTAAGTGTTTAAAAATATTATGGTCCTTAGGGTATATAAAAAATTCAAAAATCAGAATTCGAATAGATTCATTATTAAAGCAAAAATAGGGGCGAGCATGCTTGATGAATCAACCTGTATTACATACACGTCTTATATATACTATATGTACCTACATTGTGTAAGTATATGTACTTATATTACACAATATTAACCAATAATATATATTTTTTGATAAGATGAAATATATTTTATGATCTAGACCCCGAGAAGCGACATATGTTAATTGTTCATTATTGATATAAATAATTAACTATTAATATTATATTATTATTTCAGGTTTATGATAAATGTTATTTACTATATAAGTAGGTAGTTGTAGGATTGAACTATATACTATAGTAAATGTTAAATTCTGATTTTAGCCAGTATTCACCACGTGTTTACTGGTTTAAATGTGTCCACATGATAATTTCAGACTTCAGTTCAGGAATAATATAATATGAATATTTGATAATATGCTCGCATGTAGTAATCAATAAAGAAATGTTAGCAATATTCCGATTTATTTACTGATATCTGGTTATTCTCTGCTCTTAATAGTTTTTTAAATGCGGTGCAGATTTATCATTACTTTAAAATTTAATATCACAACATACTACTTACCACTATACTATAGTATACATTGCGTTGAAGGGAGCGAAGCGAGACGCGAGTATTGAACGGCTGGTCTTTATTTCCCGTCTGCTATTTTGTATTTACAGTAAGAAAACAGTTTTTAGTTTTATTGTTTGAACTTTTAAGAAGTATACGCTCATGTCTTAAGTAACAACAAAATAAATAAATAAGATTATAAATACCAACAAGTTTTGATGGATAAACCATAGGAGGGGGTGATAAGTTACTCAATAATAAATAATAATATTAATAACTATAACTCCTCTGTAGATAATTTGTATTAGTATATAATTGTTATTTATTATCCGTAGCAATGCGAAAAAGATCTTTTTTTATTTTACAGAGTTATATTAGGTACGATACTAAAATGTACTCACTATATTATAAATAGCTAAAATTAATCTTAATGATTGAACATTTCCCTATATTTGAAAAAAGTTTAAATAATTTAAGTCATGATGCTTCAAATTTTCAAGTTTCTACAATTTATTGTTATAGCACGTGTTCAATGTTTCCATAATTTAAGCTATTCAATCATTCGTAAAAAGTTAATGTAGCTTTACGCTCAATTTTTTTTTAACTTTAGTAAAAATTACTAGAGTGTCTATTACGGTCTAAGGACTATGATGAACCTTGAATTCAATTTTAAGCTTTTTGTCTGAGCATAATAACTTTTATCAACATTTATAGAAACAATAAAAGTAAAAAATGTCACATATTTAGATAGGTACTATATAATAGGCAATAGCTCAAAATGATTCTAAATATTTTGAATATTATAATATGTCTAGAAAATACTAACAATATAGATATATTTAGTGAAAATTTCAAATATTTATACGTTATAAGTTTTTAAATTACAAAAATTACAACATCGATTTCATCGCAAATTGGTGTTGTGTAAACATTCCCGGTTTTTTTAGTTATTTTTTAGTTTTTCCTATTAAATAAAAAAAAAAAAAATTATTTTCACTACTTTGATATCTCAAAGTATAAACTAAATTAAATTTTTCAACCAGAAACCTTCCTCGAAGTTTTATGCTGAAAAATTGTTTCTTCTATACAAGTGTCGTCAATCAAATTGTGAAGACAAACAAAAATCAAATTCCCGTAATATTATTATAACCACATCACAAACTGCAGTTTATGGTGATTTGGACGCCGCGGTCGGTCTCGTGTGCAGTCGAAACACCCTAAACGTGTCAATACAGAATATAGGTATAAAACTATAAACATTTGAGCAGCCTTTTATACATATCATATTATATACCTATATGCACATGCCATAAGGGCTAAAACTCATATACCTATATTTTATGCGATATATATCAAATAATATGACTCGTATGTGTACGACCTGAATATCATACTATACCTGCACGTAGGTATACTTCATTAATATATAGGTATAAATTATGAATGCGGTGGCCGCTTATAGTTGCACAAGAAGCAGAATGAAAACGGATTTACGTACATTGTCAAGAATAAAGGGAAAAAAGGGTTGACCAGGTGTTTTCATTGCCGGAAGTTTCGATTGTCCACGTCACGTATTAATATTATTACATTTATATAGGTAGAGGTGTGTATATATATATATATAATATATATAATATAAATACAACATACATATATAGTATCCTTTCTCGCCGGTGTTAGCAGTGAAGGTGGTATAGTAGTGGAGGTGGTGATGGTGGTGGTGGTGGTGGTGGCGGCGGCGCCTCGATCTTGTCACACGTCGTCGACGATTTTTATGTCCCCGACCGGGCAGGCACCGAATTTCGTGTCGCGTATTTTATTTACCTGATTCACGCAGACGGTTCTTACCCATTTTTGGCGCCAGTCTGGACACACGTACAACATGCTATATATATAATATATATATATATATGTGTGTGTGTGTACCGATACGTGCGGACAACGACGCGTGGTGAGAGAAATACATACATAGAAGGAGAGAGTGAATGAGGTATAGGAGACGCAAAAGAAATAAAATAAGACGGAGAAGAAAATGTTACGCGCGTGTAACATAGTACCTAAGCTGCAATAACCGAGCAGCGTGGTGTGTCGAGTTCAGTCGGTCGTGGGGTACGTTGCGCGATACAAGTGAAAAAAAGAATAATAATATTATACAAATTATACATCTCATAATATTATTAAACATAAACAGTGTGTAATCTAACTTTACTATACAGATTCATTCGCAGCAGTATAATTATATACTTCACGCACCAATTAATATATATAAATATATAATACAAAGTATACGCCTATATTCACACACAAATTATCATCGACTTTAACCACATTGAACAACGTCTGCAAGTTTGGCTATGCCTCCGTACTTCTGTACGTCGGACGATGATAGTGAGTACCAATTATAAATTATTATATTTGTATAATATTACGCACACTTATATTTTTATCTTATTACACATTTTTATTTATACATTTATCATACATATCATATTATATTATCATCGCGGTGGATTTGTGAACGTGTACTTTGTACAATATACAACGCTGGCCTGTTATTTTGGGGAGGCGCTAGGGTGTAAAATTAATTCTAAGATTAATTCTTAGTCCTCGGGCATTATTGACTATTTTATTATGATCAACGCATATATTATAGAATATAGATATTACATAAAAAATGGTTTTTCACGCAAATCGTCACCGCGCGTTACTTTATACAGAGTGGTACAGAAATAGCTGACTAATGTAAATTAATAAACTATATGTATAATAAATCTTGTTTTATCAATATTGAATGTTTTCGTTAAATATATTCTAAAATGCGACACTAAAAAAATTATTTATTTTAATATAGGCTTTAAAATTTCAGGCTAATAAATAGTAAAATCTCATTCAAAAAATTGAAATAAATAATACAATGTAATACTATCATATAGGCTTAGGCAAGCACCTACGTCAAAAATCGTACACATATTATTTTTAATGTATACATTGTTAATATATTATAATTGCCTATATAGTAAATGCAATAAATGTTGGTGTCCTAGTGTGCATCAGAGGGAATTTTCGTTTTTATTATATACGGCTTGACAGGCGGTGGTGGCGGTGGCGGCGTCTTAGTCTTAAGCAGGCGTCCACGAGGCGCCATAATATTATATGCCCTTGCCAGGGACAACTCCATGTATAATGGTCGTATATACATAATAGTATAATATATATTATATTTATAACCTTGAATCGTATGCATGTTTCAATGTTTTCTTTTTTTTCTCTAAAGGGTGTGAGAGCTATATATATACCTCCAATACATCAACTTTGGCCATAATACGCTTATGCGCATATTGTACCTATTACTATTAAACTCAAAATAATCTGAGTTGGCAAATGTTTTGTAATATTTATACAATTCTTAACAAATTCCGCAATAACTTAATCAATTATTGTGTAGGTATTAGGTGTACTCAATTTTTGTTATAGGTAGGTATGTATATATATAATATATATAGATATACCTACTGCTACAGCTGCATGTATGAGTTAATAGGGTTTATTATTAGTTCTAACTAATTGTATGTTATCTTCAATGTTATGTAGTTTAAATATATAGTGTAATATAGTGGTGATATATGAAACTAGCGATATTCTTCAAATTTCACATACATTATACTCACACGAAATTGCATGTCTACAATATAATATATATATGTATATTATTGATAGATTATTCATTAAACTATGATGGTAAACTAGTAATCGTTTTTAATTTGAACGATTAAATAACAGTTGCAATTAATTTATTTTACTAACATGATACCTTACATGCCATATATCTACATATTATATATACATGTATACTTAAACTATCTATTGAGCGGTAATGTATTTTTCGGACAAACTCTTTATAAGATAATTTTAGCTGCACTATATTATATACCCTTAAAATAATGTTCCTTTGTGAAACGCTTACAAACATCTATAGTGTTATAATAAACGCATAATTGTTATAAATGATAATATACGTATAAAATCTATTAAAACTTATGTCTTAAAACTTTAGTACCTACCTATACTTATATACACACACCATATAGGCGCAATAAACGTTTTCAGTTATTTTATTCAGTGTTTGTGTAGATAATACAATATGATGTCAAACTTATTTTATGAAATATAATATTATGATATAGGCAGGTTCCTTTATTATATAGATATAGTCTATCAAAATTATATTTAAATACATATATAATATTCTCTCAATTCTGTTTTCAACCCTAAGATTAGTTTTCCGAAATGATCTACCCTATATTCTCTGTATCTTGTGATCCTCTTAATTTCTTCGTACGAATTACATCTTTGTTAAATCTCGGTTTATAGTGTAGTGCAGTTTACATTCCAATTGCGGTCTTCCCTTACCTATGGTTTTTACCGTTCACACATATCTATAAGTTTAATCCAATTGTAATTCATCATGTCTCTGTATAGTCTGTATAATATATAATGTTATATTCATATTGAGGTATATAGGTACATGTGTACCTATATTATTTACATGCATTTTTTTATTAATTTTTTTTCTAGGCACTATATAAAAAATAATAGTATGCATGATGTTAACAACAAATTTCAACATAATTGATCAAAATTTACATATTATTTTTTTTTTTAAATATAATGTAAATTTAATTTATTTATACCAACAGGTTTATTGATATATCATCATATACTCAATATAATATTATATATTTAAAGGTATATAGAGGTAATATATTATTATGTATAATATGAATGAACTTTCTTCAGAAAATTATAGTTATACGACTGCAGTATCTAAATAAGTAGATACGCATATATACCTATGCTATTTTATATTTTTCAAAAATCTGCAATATTTTTATAACAATCCAATTTGGATTATAATAATATATGAATACATTATATTATATCATGTGTCTTTTCGTATCTCGATACTACTTATCGTTTATTACTTTAACAGGTAAATATAGGTATATAATATAAGTAAACCTATATTGTAGAGATAGTTATAAATTGATTTATTGACATAAGCATATACAGTGCAAGATGAGTGGAATCATCGAAGTCAGTTTCGAAGAATTATTATACGTTTTCATCGCAATTAATTTATTCACGAACTCGTAATATATTTTATAACCATGTTTAAGTATTCTTTAAATATGTATAGGTACTTGGTATAGCTATATACTTTTAAGGCCTCGTATAAAAGTTGCATAGCTATTCTTTAGAAAAAGTTTATTTTTTTTAAGCTCAAATGTAAAGTTTTACTGTTGTATGTATATAGGTGCGTATTATACACGCAGGCACACGGTAGCTGTGCAGTGTGCAAATTTACGATGTAAAACGTATATTATATTATGTACCTACCTATAGACATATATTATATATATTCGTATATATATAGTCAAGCACGCGCGAGCCATCCGAAAAAATGTTGTTGAGTTCATATCATGTACCTATATTCCGGTATTCGTATTTAGATATGTACCGGGTACCTACAAGTTTTACGAAAACCCGTTTTTTCTTCCCTCACATAATATAATCGCACATATTCTCATATATGAAACGCGAACCATACATTTTTTAAAACGCATACCTTTCTATTTTTATACCTCACGTCTTTTCTGCGCGGGTTCTGACGTTGTAGTTTATTATTTTAAAATGACTACCCTAAATACTGCAAACCCAGATGGAGTTATATACGTACTATATGTACCTATACAGGTATACCACTATATATATAGTGCGTGCCGTGCTGAAAAAAAAGTAATAACACAGAAAAGTCACTCGTGGGACTCACTGCTGTAGAATCCCTTTCTTTGATTACACTTTCGAAGGAGTAGGTTTACTTGTTTTTCTGTCCTTTACACCAAGCTATTTTGTACAGCACTCAAACAAACGAATATATATATAGGTATATAACAGAATACTATATAGTAGGTAATATAGGATATATGTATAAGAATACCTATATACCTATTACCTACGCAGATATATATATACGTATACAATATGTACCTACAGAACATATTGCGTGCTATTAAACAAATACGATACATAATATATATATCTATATGAAATGTGAAACAATATGATCTGTATAATTATACCTTATATTGGTATATTGCAGTATATACACAATATTTGTACATTTCCTATAGAAATATTTATTTTCAATAACCCCAAACACTTTTTTGAAAAAGACAAATACAATTTTTGATTGGTAAATCTAATTAATTTATATGATAAGTGATAACAAATTATAAATAAGCATATTAATACAAATTACAGTATAATAGGTATTTACAATTTATTAACAATTTTAATGATATTCTATTAGATATAAAAGTGCAACTCATATTTTATATGGGGAGAATTTAAAAGTAGGATTAACTCTATTATATATTATATGTTGTTATTGCCTATACAGTTGGTTAGTTTTCTGTGGTATAATGTGAAATGTATAGGTTTATAAATAGTTTAGTCGGTTTGGTATGAATACTATATAGCAGCGAAGCGATGAAGATCTTTAAATTACAATCGGTCCGGTTCGATTCCGTCGATATATAAGAGGGATGATGATTAATATCTATTGGGCTGCAGATATTTCAGTTAGGGCCTACTTAAAAATGCTGAAAACCAACTTATAAATATTTACAAAAGAAGATCTTTAACTATTACAATCGCTACGTTTCGATGTTTTCAATATAGGGGTGGGCCAACTTCACACGCGTGTACAAAACTTATCATTTCGAATATTTTTAAAAAGTATATAATATATAATATATTATAGAGAAAGCTAAATAGATGCATGCGTATTTCAATTGGTTTACATGTATCGAGCATATTTATATATTTTAGTTTGAGGAATTTTCTAGGATGTATCTATACTTAGTAAAATTAAAGGGATGCGGTAATTATTTGGAAGAAAAATATACCTGACTATATATTATATAAAATAAAAATAAAGTAAAATTATTGCTGATTGTACATTTAATAGGTGCTTAGGTACCTATATACACATATACTTATAGGTAAGCATGACATACATAATAAGGAACTATATTGATAGTCCATATTATATAGTTTTCATACATTTTTATAATATACCTACATATTAGTATATTGCATTATTATTTATTATACATCATAATGATGAAACATTAGGTATATCGTATAATATATGGTAGGTACCTATATTGTTAAAAAAATCCAAAATATTATCTGAAACGTGTAATTTTATGTATTATTTGGCAAGATTTTCATATATAAATTTAAAGGATTTTGAGCGCAGCTCTCGTTCTTATTTGGTGCATCCACCGTAAAACTGTTTTATCCAATAAAACGTTTTATTAATATTATTATTTTTATTCAACTATTATATATATTCGTTGGCAATTTTTGTTGTTATGTTTTCCACTAAAAATTATTTCACACAAGAAACAACGGTAGATAGTTAAGTGTAATATAATATCAATTATATCATATTAATATTTTGTCGGTAACACGAGCGTGTCGTGACTCGATGGCGAAATTTCATTCGGGTGCTACCACCGCCGTGGTGTACCTGATACGACAGCGACGCCGCGTACGACGGCCGACGCACAGCGACGGCGACGGTCGAATCGATAACTGCACACGGACGGATGGACGGAGGTGCGCGCGCGCACACGCACGCACCACCACCACCGCCGCCAAAGACCGGAGCCAGACCGGCCATTTTACGGCGCTCGTCACCAATAGTCGGCGTCGGTGGGCGCGGCCTCGACCGGCGGCCAGACGGAGGCGGCCGGCGACACCGGTCAGTCCGACAGTACAGTGTGTAGTGCGGTGCCGCCGGGACGCGCGTCCGTCCCCGAGTTAACGTAAAACATAAATTATAAATTAAATAAATCATTGTGCCTATTAAAACGACGAACAATTTGAATTTTTCGAATTGCGAATACTACCCGCGTGTATAATAGCACATCGTGTGTATAGTGCCGCTCACCGATTTGACTGGCTGTATAATATTTTTCCGTTTCGTAATACGCGTCATTATGAAATATACCTAGTCAATACCGCTGCAGCAGTTTATAGCTGCAGTAATCATTACACGAATACTCAACCATAGGTATATATAATACATGATAAATATATATACTATCTAAATGTACAATACAACATACTAGCTGCTTCTTATACTGCAGTACGCGCGACCATCTGCAGCATTATAATACGATATCTGTTATAGATAAAACATGTATTGTTTCACCGATAAAAAAAAAATTTAAAATTCGTTTGTAGTTTGCACACGGCCCAAGTTCGTTGCCGACGGCGGCGATTGTTTTATGGTTGAACGAGCATCCACCACCGTGAGTTCGACAACGTCGAGCGCGTGGGCGCCGGGACACGCGTGGTCCCAGTATTGCGGCCCGTCTGCTGGTTCCACGCTGGCCGCCCTGATGCCGTCCGCCCTGCACAGGGGCCCCCTGCGAATATCGCCCGTCAAGTCTGAGCCGTACGACATGGCCGCCGACATACCGCCGTCTATAAGTAAGTCAAAAATGCATTTCATAATTATTTTTTATATATTATAGCTATACACGCGCGCATATATACATTTAGAAATTTATTCGTAACTATACTACGTAGGTAATTCATATATACGTCATATAGTTACGTGTATAGCGTAGATATATGCACGTTACATTTTAGTATGGTATAAAAATCCCAAATAGGTTATAGATATGGATATCCCATTTAGATATTATTAGATACGGCGCGAAAAATTGTATTTATAAATGCGTAATAAATAAACTGAAATGATGTACATATATTATATACCTATATATATATATATATATTTGTTTTATATTTATGTTCGTATAGGTATAGTATATATAGGTAGGTATATATTATTATATACATATAATTAGGTGCGATTCAGCAGACAAATATTAACAATGAGAAACATGTATATAGGCAATATTATATAGGCTCGCATACCCATATATATAGGTACTTATACTATATTATACTATATATAGAATATAGATAATACCTTAGTACCTACATCTATAGATGTATAATATATTATATATATTATATAATATATACTAATAAGTATTTTGATGAAAAGTTGTGTGTACTTAAACTTTGCGGTTTTATATATGGTATAATATCTTAGGTATACAGTATTACCTATATATAATAATATATATTCCTACATAATGTATAAAATACAATTATATATTTTAGTTAGTAACACAAAGGAATTTTATTATCATATTTATATAATATGAGCTTTGGGCTGCAACTCTACTGCTCGTTTACTAAATTTTAATAGCAGTAAAAAGACAAAATCATATCACGTAAAATGTAGGTATAAATATCTACTGCATTATATTTATGGTTCACAGAAATAATATTATTAATGCAGATATCCATTTATTCCATGTAGAAAATGTTATTAATAAATAATAATATATTAAAATATATATGTACCTATATCTAGGCAGAAACTGAGCACTCAAATGTCTATACTGTTCTCAAAAAAACTAAAAACTATGATGTATAGTATATCTATAAACATATGTATACATATAGATTATTATATAGTAATATTATTGCAAATTAATCCATTTATCCATACTTTAATTTTTTATATAAATCATTGCATAAAATGGCAAATATAGTCTATATATTGTATACCTAAACATCAATTCAAAAAAGAAGTGTTTTGATCAATAATAATATATAGTCTCGCGGTAATGGGTACATAGAATATTATAATATTTGTATTTGTAATATTATTGATAACAAATTTCAGTACACAAGTGTAGACGATATTTTATATAATATGCAAAAATATTTTATATGTATTCTATTCTATATGCGTCTACCGCGCATACCTATTATTAATGTTTAAAAACACAATAGTGACCCATATGTAAAGCAAAACTATGCATGGTTTGCGCTAAAAAAATATGCTATACTGTTTAATCAATCTTATAATTAATAAGTTATATTTAATTACATTACCACACACTGAAACACATATTTGATGTCATGTTTTTCTATAAATTTAAGTATTTATTAACTAACTTTTTAACCACAAAATTAGGTATGTTACAGCCATTTAAATTTAAAAAAATTAAGAAAATAAACTGTTATTGTGCCATATGAAGATATTTTAATTTGTATTCTACAGTACACAATTCAAAAAGTATGGAAATGTGAAATACTGTAATACGACAGTATAACGAATGGTATAAAACATTTAAAACTTAAAAAGAAATTACAAATTGCATGCGCGTGCATGTGTGGGTTTTGCACAAAAATATTTCAATAAATGTTCCTAAATTACCATTTATAGTTTTTACTATATATATACTGTAATACCTTGGTTACAATATTTATTTTTATGAAGCATATATATAATATACATATATATACTGCATAACTTTTAGGAGTTCGTTGGTAAAACTATTGTGGGTAGGTTTCAATTAAAAAATGTTTTTTCTGAATATCACAAAATGTATATAAGTAAGTACATCAAAAGATTTAAATATGAAACATTTATTTTATATTTTTTAATATTTTTACTTTTAGATTATTTTTTTTTTAAATATGTTTTGAGGACATTTTTTATATATTTGGATACTTAACGTCTAAATAAAATATATTATACTATTATTCATTCACTCAAAGACTATAACCATATAAATAAATTGCTAATTTTATATAGGTACATCTTTAAATATTTTAATGTATACATAATTATATTTTTTGGTAAATTAGTCATTACTTTTACGACCGGCTAGTTGGCTATTGTACCTTTATACTAGTTATACTATATATTATTATATACCTGTTTAATTTTCAAAGTTTCGATAATATCCTCGATATTGTGCAATATTTTTAAGTACCTATAATTTTTTTTTATATATGTAGGTACATTTTTACTATGAGGGTTTATAGATGATATACAAAACTGCACATAATTGTTTTTTGAGTAATTTTATTGAAATAAATAGGTACATTTTACTGAATTTTTTTTTTTTTAATTTTAATGGATTTAATCCTTATTAATAATAATATATTATATTAACCTACCTACCTTATTCTCATTAAATATAACAAGGGTAGCTTGAATATACTTATATATTAATATAAATATGTATATCAAATAAGAATTTGATTTTAATTTTAGGTTTATTTACTATAATAGTATAGGGTATACCTACCTACATAAACCTATAATACCTATATTATCGCTATATTTAACTTTCAACTTGCCGCAGTTATGAACCAAAATAATATTTTACATGAATTTGGGTTTAAAAACATACATGTGCCATGTATATTGTATATGATGAACATAATATATAGGTACATCAAGTAGGTTATACCTATATAATAATTATCATTTACACGACGGATACTAATTAGTGAAATATTTAACAAAAACTATTATAGCTATAGACGTTGGTATACGTAGAATAATTTGTGATCGATGACCACGTTTCATCGTGCAGATTGATTACGATAAATCCATGACTATTGTGTTATTTTAAAAGCAGATAAAATGTATGCATGCCATAGTATAAAAATGAAGATAATATATATTTTGTAGGTACCTACCGATATCAAAAGAGAGTTTTATTTATTTTTATCATATTCCTTAAACCTATATAGCCTATAAGTAAAAAACTCATAAAAATGAGAAATGCCCCAACAATTTCGGTAGAACTTATCCTAAAACTTCAAAAACCAAGAAAAATTTGAAAATATGAAATATATATATACATATACACGCATTGAAATCTGAGCTACTATACTAACCCAGGAATAGTGTACCCATAACTACATATATTTTTAAAGTGTAAATGCAAAAAATAGACACAAACAAAACACAAATGTGTGACTGTGTGGTGCGGTGTTAGCATTCAGTCACGAATATGCTTTGAGTGTACGCACAGGCTGATGTCACTAGTTCTCAGATGGGTGACCACCCGGGATTTTTAGTGACAAATCCTTGCCACACATATACACACGTGTTCAAACCAACAGTACCCTCCCTCACAGTAGCAGACTATAATGCCCTCAGATGTCGAAGCTTTAATTTCAAATTTAAAAAAAAAATCACTTATTATATATGTATACAAATGTATATAATTATATACATACCCATAACCTATATGTTTTAGGGCCTACCTTATTAACATCAATTAACCACTGTTTACCTATTTGAAAATATTTATAATGTTTTAATTTAGGACGTAAACACCTATAACCTACCACCTAAATACATGACATTATTTTAACAATATTCTTTATTCATTCGCCTGTTTTATTATAATATGCTTTTTCTAAGGTTATACCATAAATAATAATGTTTTTTTTTAAATCTGTTTAAAATTTAAAAACAAAAGTAATGTAAAATGTGTTTAAATGTCAAATTGAAATAATTTATGTTCATATAACTGATTATAATAATATGTACCTACACTCTTTATTTTATTCTAATATTCAAATGATATCGAAGTATTAAGTTAAATTTTAAAACTAACGCATATTTAGTAGGTATATATATACAAATATAATATGATTATATATAGGTATATACGATGTAGGTACACATAATATACATAACAGCTTGTAAACTAAATAATTTTAATGTAATTATATATATTTTACATTAGGTAGGTAGGTAGGTAGGTAAATATTAAAAACATTGTGTGTTTTGGCCAAAATCGCGTGATTGTGGCCTTGATAACGGAATAATTAGCCGTTATCCAGGAGGCCTGCAGCCATTGTTACTACATATATGATAACGTTATCAATTAAATTATTAATATAATAATATTACCATAGAATAATGCATTATTTAATATTGAAGCATAAAATAAATGACTTGTAAGTAATTGCTGTAATTAAATTATATGAACCAAGATTATAATACTTCCTAGTTGTTGACACTCGCCAATATGAAGTTCTATTTAGTTTTAATTATTTCATAATGCTAAAAGGGATATTCATTGCCAGCATACTATCAAGTTACAAATACGTATCTATCTTTTGGAGTCCCACAATTCATAACCTATAGAGTGGTCCGACCGATAAACTGGCCGAGTATCATTTCTACCTATAGGTATAGGTACATTGTTCTGTGCATAGGTATATAATATATATATTTAGGTAGGTACCCTCTTAAATCAACATTAATATATATATATAAGTTTATATAATTTATACAAGCCCCATTTAAATTGATGTCCCTAGTTGTATTACTATCGGTAAATTATTAGAATTAAAATCATAGAGTATAGATATAGTAATATAGTGATATAATGTAATCAAAATTAGTTTAATTTGTGACATTATTATTCTTAGTGGGTAGGTATCTATCTTTATTTACTTCTATTAATATAGAATTTAGGTGTTATAATAATAAACACAGAATTAAATATTTAGAGATTTAAAATTCGTAGATATTTATTATTGTTTATTCGATATAATTTTCGGTATTTTCGGTTGTTATGAAATTAAAAACTATTAACTATTAAGTAACTATATAATATTATGTTTACAGTGCGTGCTACACCTAAAAAAAAAATTTTAATGCATCTAAAGATAATTTGATGACATAATAGGTAAAGTTTAAATATAGAAAAATGTTAACATAATAGAAACGTACCTATACCTACCTATACAAAATGTTTCAACTACACATGCTTTACAGGAATGTTTGGTTGATGAATGATGAATGTATTAGATTATATTATAAACGCTTTAAATAGCTGACAATATACTTTTACAACTTTATTACTTATTATATTATTTCTGATTTCTGATTATTGATTAATGTTTCAAATAATGAATTTTAAGTTAAATTGGTTAATTTTAATAAAATATATTAATATTACATAGGTATATTAGGCACATTTAAAAATTCAACCCTAAATTCGATAATAATCTTATAGTTAATAGTTATTAAATATTTATTGACGTGTTGTAGCATAAAAATTTATAAAAAGTTACCTGGTTAGGTTTCGGTATAATAATTATGTAATAATCAACAGAATCATTGTTTTTGTTTATTATTTATTATTATTTAATTATCATCAGTTTTAAATGTTTGTATCTAATATAGGTATACTATATAGGTATTTGAGTTAATTTTATGACTATTTTTTTTTTTATGAGGAATGTTTTTATAAACATAACAGAAAAATACTTGGAGAGTTTTACAGCATTTTCTATATAGTGATTTAATCCTTAAAATATATATTTTTAACATTTAATATTTTTCTTACCCATTGAAATTTTAAGATAGATAATGATCAACTGGATTTTATTGACTTACTCAGACCTCTAAATATGCTCATAAAATATACAGCGGTTACAATAAATTATTATTATATATTTTGTATTTATTGCGCATACTATTTTTACTTTATCGATGACTTCAATGTTTATGCTACGGATAATATTTTTTATGTAAGCACTCGCTCTTTGAGATCAGAGGTGTGGACTGAGGTTTACTTATTATACCTAGGTATATTAGTTATAAATAAATTATAACGCACGCGCATAAATTCATTGAACGCATTGTACTTGTTCGACAATACATCTATACATTGAATTATCACTTTGTTCATTCCGGTTAATTGTGATCTTTAAAATTTAAAAATATTTTTTTTTATTTTACTTATAAGGAAAAATACATCATTTATTTCGTTTTAGAACTGGTCTCCGAGTATATTATATAATATTATATAGTTATATTTTATATATTATACATACCTATTATGGAACCTATATATACTATAAACATCAGCTACTGAAAAATCTAAAACTTTTTGCAATCTCGTTTGCTCCAAGAATTTAATTCTTCTATTTTACTTTTATTAGTTGGGTAGGTAATTATTTACCAATATTAAGCTAAATAGTATTTTTACTGCAATTTCCAAATTTATTTTGTTTCAACACATGCTACGAAATTTATCTGTGGCTAATAACATATTAAATCGGTGAAAAAATTCAAGATCTCAGTATATTAATTTATGATTATTTTGTGACGTGTTGTTATCATACAAACATTAGAACTCTATGGCAGCTCTATCTATCAGCTACCTATAAACAGTGTCCACCAAATACGCAAATACCAAATATGCAAATAGGAGTGATAATGAAATGTATATCAAATTATAAATATGTAAAAATGTCCCTTGTACCTACTTAAATAATTAATAAGTAATCCCATACATGGATTACATGGCAATATGGCATATAGTATAGTTCAGTGGTAAAAGTGTTTAATTATTTAGATTGACAATTAAGTACCTACTTCATTTATCAGGGATAATGATATTGATAGATTTTAAACGTACCTATAATTACATTTAATTGAATTGTAAATGGCGTTTATAATTATAATTTAAACTGTACATTATATAGGTATTATGGATATGTAATATACAAGATAGCTAACATTAGGTTTATATTTAATTTGTCAGCTATATAATATCGTTAACTTTAATGTTGACTGCGATATAATTTAATATACACTGCATATTACATTTAACTTGTACAATCTATATGAACCATCATTAAGTGGTCCATATAATATAGATTCTTTAAAAAGATAAATATAATATGTATTTAAAATCTGTTTTGTGAAAAAAACCTCTAAAAACATAAATTAACTTGTTTTTCTCATTATTTATTACTTTATAATATCATGTAGCATACATATATATCAAATAAACTATTTAGGCAATAATATTTTCTATTTTATATATTTCGTGTTAATAGCAGACAAAATATATGCTTATAAACCTACTATAATTATAACTTTTCCTATAATTGTTTTCTCAATTGAATGTACCTATACATTATATAATGAATGAAATATTGTAACTAAATATACCAAATATACTCATTATTATTCATAGTCTACAATATCACATTGGTGAACTGTGAGTAAAGGATATATTTCTGGTACGTTTTTTGCATCATTTAAAACTATTTTTCAAATTTTTTCTCATTAGTTATTTTAATTCAAACAAACTACAAAGTCCTCACTAAAATTTGTTTACTTTCATTGTAATATATTATATTCAAATATTGAATAAAAACTATTCTTTTTCTAAACAAATAGCTAGATATACTGTTTACATTTTTCATTAAATTTAATAATTATGCCATGTAGATGAATATAGATATTGGCATATCGCACATTTTCTGTACGTCATACATTTATTTATTCTATACCTATTGCATACAAATTGTTAGAATTGTCATAAACATATATATTAGATAGGTACTAATGTACTATTATATTTTATGATTACCATACGTCCATACATAATACCTGTACCTATAATATACATAATTTCGATTTAAAATTAATATATGTATCCTTTTATATAATATACTGTATTGGACGCAGGTACATAGCGTTATAGCCATATATTTTATAGATATAGATATAGATGTAAATGTTACGCGGGTCCTAAAGAAAATACAATAATTAGATTGTA
Organism: Metopolophium dirhodum; assembly: GCF_019925205.1. Classification (NCBI taxonomy): domain Eukaryota; kingdom Metazoa; phylum Arthropoda; class Insecta; order Hemiptera; family Aphididae; genus Metopolophium; species Metopolophium dirhodum. The sequence goes on along the minus strand of NC_083561.1, from coordinate 7,292,096 downwards.
TATATAGTTAAACGACAGAATAATATAAGCTTTTATGTAGTCGTTTATGGAACGTAAACAATATAAATATAATGACTGACAGTTGACATTTCCGTCAAAGTCCCATTGAATGATAATAATAATAAAATCGTCTCATAAAATAAGAATACGAAGAAAAAAAACAAGGGGCAATAAAATAATATTACAAGTTTAACGTCATCGCGTTATTTTCAATTCCTGTATATTATATGTATGTATATATATGTATATTACTCCACATTATAGGACAGTGTGGGACGAATGGTCTTGTATTCTCCTGTGCGTGGTGTTATTTTTTTTTTTTTTTTTTTAATACGATGAATAAAAAAGTATAAAGAAAAACTAGTTTCGGCGCCGTCTTTGTGATTCTTCTGCAGTCTCCGTCGATCTCTCACTCTCTCTTATTCTCGGCTTTTCTCTCTCCCTATAGCACGACCAACTGTCCGAGTCTCCTCTTCTTTACACATAATATATAATATAATATATAGGTATAGATTGCGTACGTATAAAATTGTTTTTCGTCTCGCTGTTTCCCTATATATTATACATATGCACGCACACACACACACACACACACACACACACACGCACACACACAACACCACCAACAGAATACTCTGTGTATATTGAAATTAGCGCGGCATCGATCGTTTATTGGATTAATTATGTGCGCCGGGGCACACATTAAAACCATCGTAGCCGTAGCCGCCGCCGCCGTCGTTGCTACGCCATGCACTGCCGCCGCCGCCGCCGCCGCCGTAGTCTTGTCTTTTTTTTTTAATGACCGTCTCATTGTTTTATCGTCTGTCGGCCGCGTGGACCGTCAACACGTTTTATATTATTATATATTCGAGAAAAAAACAACAACACCACCACCACCACCGCTGCCGTCCAAGGTATAGAGGTATTATACATAATATTATATACCCGCAGTATTTTTATAATATAATATACCCGAGTATAAAAAGAAAAAACCGAAATAATAAAAACCCATAAAAATAAGACTGCACCCATTTGCCGGCGGCGGTGGCGGCAAAGATGCCACGTACAGATCCTACATTATACTCTTTCGTTGCGTTGTCGTCCTTCTAATACCTTCCTGCAAACATCAATGACGATTCGGTTTTGAAATTTAAATGTTTATAGCCTATTCACTCTCAATTTTCAATACTGTAGTGTACATGATAGTATTTACATATGTCATATATAGTTACTTGTACCTATTTATTTATATGTGCGGCTGATACCGAATTGGTTTCCGAGCTAAACCTCGCACTACATGCTGAATTAGTTCCCATGCTGTCGCATCTACTTTCATTCACCAATGATCTGAACATTGGTTCCCATTTCATTTTAAGAAATTATTCACAACATAAAACATGTATAATGTATATAGTAGTAGATCCTATATATCCTTGTAATTACTGTAGTTATTATATCAGCTGATAGATAGATACGATTAGATCAGCGTATATTGTTATCTGATAATTTTATTAATAGGTACTTATATTATTCAACGACATATTATTATATTTTCGGTTAAAGTATGAATACCGGTAAAACCTAAATTACTGCCGATAAATGAATCAGAGTTTCGCACTTTTACTGATTGAAATTGGTATATTCTTTGATATACAAAATGGTTAAGGCAAACTGCTCCGAAGGAATATTGTAGTTTGGGCTTTTAAAAACGAGAACTGAGCAATTTGAGGATAAATAAATTAGAGATCAGAGTACAAGACTGAGATTTAAAAAAATATGAAAGTTTTACAATTTAAACGACGGACTTTTTTTTATTTATAACTTTGACATAATAGGTATAATATAATATTATTTATCCTATAGGTTTTACCGAACTTTTTCCTAAAATCATATACTATACATCGTGTAATTATATGTTTGTAATAACGCACATTCATATTTATATTAACATATTATTTAAACAATACATCATGATTGATTTTGAATGATTCCATAGGTACTCGGTAGGTAGAATTACCTACTCTCTACCAACTTATATATACATAATGTCCGATCTATATATTTATGATATTATTTTTCGTCCTCTATTTTGACTGAAAGCCATTAGATGTGATGCAGTACAGAACCTACACCTATATATACTTCACACAAGCACAGCAAACTGTTTTATGTAAACAAAAGCAAGTCCGACATTATATTATATTCATAATTATACACTTTACTTCGCTCAACTCCCGACGGCCAATTGTATAGGGATAACATTCGTATCCATTACGGGGATTCATATTATACATTTCTATTCACCTGCATGGCTGTGTAGCAAGGACGCAAGCTGGATCAAAATAAAACATCCGTTCGTACGTTATAGATATTGAAATGTTTATATGTTTATGCTACTATATATTAAGTAGTACTAAAAAGGTATAAAATCCTTCAACTGTATTTTAGATTTTGCGTGCGGAGCGAGGAAACTATAGTGGCTTTACAATGGCATGTTTATTTATTTTTTTTTTTTTATCCTGTATCCAAAATTTCTACCAGAAGAAGTGCTTTGATTTCAACATATAGTGTATTATGTTTTAGAAAATTGGATCAAGATGGTACTTTAAAGAGGTAATATTTGGATTTTCTCAATAGTTATTTAATGCCACGGGAAAAACCACCGACAAATTACGAAAAACCGCTAAGAACGGGATTTTAATTTCTAACGCTTGTTCATCATCATAGAAACGAATAAAAAATTGTGACGAATTTAAAAATATTAATTCAGCTTACAGGCTAAAATAAATAATAACAATATCAAACGTCCAGACTGACAAACCATCTCCGCTCAGAATCGTTTTATGTATACAATGATATTGTATCATTGAATTTAAATAAATAAAATCCATTATGCAGTGACCCACTTGTAACCTACTGTACAGCAGAATGATATCCACTTACCCGCTTTTTCCTAATTTCCATTATAATTTTAAATATTTTAATAAACGTTAATAAGAACAAAGTCAATATATTTGAAAAAAAAATCGGAGAAGTCCTTGTTTTTAAATAACCATAACGACGTCATACAGGTTGATACCTATTTTACAGCTTATGTTTAGGACAAATTTTTCTCGGATGATAATTCAAAAAGCTTATAATTTAATATGTGCCTATTGTATATAATAGGGAACAAATAGAAGGAAACAAATATCGAGGTCATATCATATTATATTTGACTTTGTAGTTTATATAGTATGTATACCTATACATATTATAAATTATAATATATTGTGTATAAATTTCTTGGTTATTTTATTTTTTGTTGTTGTTAAATTATTATTCAAGCGCATATTTAATGAAACACGGTACTATGTAAAACGCACATGTGCGCTCACTGCATATAATATGTATACGGTGTAGTTGTAAAAAAAAGTGCCGTTCTTTGCGGCAGTGCCGCGCACACGGTGGCCGCGCAGTGCGATGAATTTTCTCGCGACGGACGCGTGTTGTGTCGGCGTTAATGAGCCGCCCGTTGAATATAGATATAGCGCGTGGCGCTCGATCGCAGCTCGACAATACATTATACATATTTTATAATTGTATAATTTATCGTTTGCCCATTTATATACCGTCGGGTAACACTCTCACACCCTCACTTTAAAATAGATCAATATAATATATATAGTGATCATCGTAATATTGTTATAGGCTCACCATCGCAGGTGTAATATAATAATATTATATTGACGGTGTTTGTGAATTAAAAAGGCACGTCAATTTTATTAATCCGTTTATAATTTATATCATAGTATTATGAGCACCGACGGTGGCTGCAAAAACCACGTCACGCGTTATCCGTCGTTTCTTCGTATAAAGCGTACGGAATAGGTACATGTTATATACCTCACAAGTATAGGCATCCAGATACCTATATAATGTATAGAACATGACGTCTACGTTGAATAATATGCCATGTGTGTAGCAGTTATCGTTTGTGTTGACAATCAGCGAGTTGCCGCGTCGTCATCCGCGTGTTAGTACTCATTTCATATTTACCCATGACTAAATATATAGGTATGATCGCATTGAGACGCATTTTCGTTATGGGCTGCGCACGTACATTGCATGTCTTATTAGCATGGAAAGGAATCTCAGCTGGCAGTGATTTTTGGATTTATTTAGCCAAGAAATTAATAATTTGTATGGTTTTGTTATCAAATAAATCGAAGTGTAGCTAATATTCACTGCCAGTGGCGGCCATGAAACCTGCGTATCACAAAGATGCGATCATACCTAAATATTTAGCCATGATAATATACCTATGTTATTGTTAAGTATGGGCGCTTTCAACCGGTTTTCGTATAGGTACTTATAATTAGGTACCAAGTGCAATAACGCTATATATACCTATCATAGGCAATGGTCGTCACTAAGGAGTATCGAGGGGTACTTTTGCTAACTCGACAAAATATTATGGGTGCCTAGGTATATTATATTTTACTAAGCATAAAAATTAATTGTTGTCCCATCACGGATCATTGCTGAGGTACACACGTCCATATTCTTAACAAATAGGCACAATTAATTTCTTATTATATAGGTGATTAAATGACATTCAAGCTTAAAGTCTTTGTTTTTATTTATTGTATAAATACATTAAACACAAATCCCGGAAAAAAAACCAAGGGGAAAAACCCATAGGAAGAAAAACCAAAAGAAAAAAACCAAAGTTATAATATAATCAGAGAATTATTAGCGTTAAATTATTCAAATATTATACAATTAATTATAAATTATATTTATTTTATCCGATTTCAAAGCTGGGCAAATAAGTCACTTTTTTCAACTGGTTAAAGTTACGTTACTTTAATATAAAATAGTAACTTAAGTTAGAAGTTAGAAATTAATTTTTTTTTAGTTTAAAATATAAATTTTAAAACCATTTATTCAAATGTAATGCATTAAATAAATAAATTTTTCTTTTTTTAATATTATTTAATAATAACAATACAAATATTATTATTATTAAGTAACAGTAATATATTAAAGGAAAAAGATATATCTCAAAAATGTTGATTATATTATAATTTTGGTTTTTTTTTTCGTATAACATTAAACACTTAGGTACAAATATAGTTACAATATTGATGTTTATTGACATTTATCAGGAAAATTATAGTTAGGTATAGTATTAAGTTTCTATTTTCTAATGTCTAAATGATAATACCTATATTCATATTTGCTTATATAATATTTACTTTAGTATACTAGGTATACTCATACAACAGGATAAACACAATGACGAAATTAAGACTTTAAAAAATAAAAAATGTTTTGTATAATAATATATCCGTATTATTCAAAGCATGGCCATACGTATACCATGTTTTGAATTATAATGAAAATATGTATTGATTATTAGGTAATTATTATTCTTTAACTATTTCAAAATAAATCTTATTATATATGTACCTACCTACACACACATGATGGAATATAACGGTGTACAAGCTGTATAGGTACCTCCAAATATCTATATACCTACATAAAGAAAATCTCAATAAATAATTATTTAATTTATATATTTATATATACACCCAAGCCGCGGACTAAAAGGGTTGGCCAAATAGCCACCCTTTGCATGTACACGGGGAACAGTCCGTGCAGTTGTACGCAGAATCTCGAGGGGGAGGGATTTACTGTAGTATACATACATCAAACGGAAACCCCCTGCTTCACCGGAATAATATAATATTGATCCTGGACAAACCATTAGTTATATAGGTGTATACAAACGCACAATAAAATATATTATATGTACCATGCGAGTTGACTTTTTGATAGTCATTATTATGGTTGGTTCGTACATAATATAGGTTGTGTGTACGCGCATGCATGTATAAAAAAAAAGTGTGTGCGTCGACGAATGATTCTTATCGAAAAAAAAAAATTACAATATTAATCGATGTTATCATCGTCGACCGGAGTTTTAGTGCGAATATTTATTATCTCCCCCCTTTCCCCTGAAACTCTATACCCCTCTACCCATCAAACATTTACCTATTTTAATTTATTTTATTATTAGAAGTTTTATTTTGTTTTTTATTACATATCATCCTTCTTGTTCTCTTCGTTTCGCGTACCTACATAATATGCATATTATATACACGACGTCGTACAACTGGTGATCTAAACGTGTTATAAGAACGACGAACTCGTCTCAGCGGCGGTGGTGGCGACAGCGGTTTAGGACGCAACGGCGACGATGTCTAATTAAGCACTGCTTCGGTGACGGGGGTGGTGGTAGTGGTTGTGGCGGCGGCTGCGTCGGTGGGGGTAGGAGTGGGAATTAATTCGATTGCCGGCGCCGGCGTTATCGGAAACTGGATATTTCGTCTGTTGTCGGCGACGGTTGCGCTCAGGAAACATTGTACGTGTATGTATTCTTCCCATATTATATTATTACACACACCATCGACGACGACAGTCGTTGTATATTATTGAAATCACGTTTATATTACAATAATCGTCTCCAAGCGTATACAGGTATACATTTTTTTCTGTACGCCGGCCAAAAACCCGCGGCAATCGTCACCCTGAAAAAAATGTAGGTACACAATACACATGTAGTATTGCAGTCTACACATCATAATATAAACAAAATAAAATTATAAAAGGTACGCTTTTATTTGCGTGAAAATCTATATTACATCTATTTCGATAGGTGCGTCACAAACCGATTTTATAATATTATATACTATATAGCCGCAGTGATCGTCACGATTTTACGATTATTATACGCGCACACCTCAACACATGCGCGACTCAGTGTTATGAATGGACAAGAGACCCGGTTTTTGTGTCGCGTGCGCGTATAATAATATAAATAAATAATATGTATATCTATACAGATCGGGTGAAAAATGTTTTTGGTCGGGTGTCGTCGTCACCGCCGCGGCACGCTGCTGCTGCAGGCGCCACAAGTCCACCTACGTCCCCCGCACTAATACATATGTGTGTATCTGTGTGTCCATTGTGTGTGTGAGTATGCATATACATTATACACTATATAGGTATAATATATTATATTCGAGATAGGAAACGGGTCTTGTGGTCGTCTCGTGGTCGTGCGCATATACGCATATAAAACGATAATATTTTATACGTACGTCGGTCTGGTTTAGGAAGTATGGTTAACCTATACTCGTGTATATAAATGTATACCTGTGTACCGGTACGCGTTATTATAATATGTATTTGATATACGATATATGTACCCGTAACATATAGTGTAATAATACTATTCCGGTCCGTTTCGTGATTTGCCGCCCCTATTTATTTCATACAGTTTTTTTTCTGTTTCACGATTGTCTATACTCATATACACCTTACACTATATCCTAAACATATTTTATACTTTATACACGAAATAGGTACTTAATACGGGTACCTACACGATGACAAATATCCACCGCGACTCACCGCGATGTACACAATATCGTAGGTACGTCAGTGACGTTTGATTATATATGCCTGTAATATATAGGTATAATATTATATAAAATATACTATCGTACATATAAATACACTAAATAAATTATGAACTGTATACTTCCGGTGTAGGCACCTATACTTTTACCATGTTGCAGCGAATAGCGATGATAAGCCACGATGCTGCGTGATGGTGTAGAATATAGATTATATAAGAATATAACATATTATATATGTACCTACCTATATACAGTTTGGGTAATAGGTATAGGTATATAATAATAGGTACCTACATTATGTTTTTATGTGCATGAGATAGTTTGCTGTTTATATTTTTTATTGAATGCATAGACAATAATATAGTATCAATACATAGGTCGGTTCTTTGAATCGGCTATAGATATTTATCTATTAATTTTCATAAATTTATATTATTATTTTTTGTACTTATATTTTATATAGGTCGCTAACGTGTGAAAATGCGTAAAAATATTTTTATTTGCCGCGTATTCCGAATAGTACCTACCTATAATACCTATTATTTTACATTTAATTCTAAAATTACGTAGAACATACAACATTATATACCTACTTACCAATTTATCAAACTTATGTTAAATTCTATGTTTATAAATATATAGGTACGTATACGCAAATTGTATACACATTACACATGTAGGTTTTATTAATTAAAAATTAAATTTTATAATTATTATGAATATTTTTTAAAAGGTTCCATATTATACTATATTTCATATATATACTATTATAGGTTTATACCTATAAAATTCCTAGAGTTTGACTGCGATTCATCATATTATTATTTTTTGTCAATCCAATATAGTATTATATTATACACTAAAATAATACCTCTTGAAGTTTTTACTGTATAGATATTGTTATAATTTCTATTTTCTATAGCTTGAGTAGTACTTAGCTTATAAATGTTTTAACAATTAATATTGTGTATTCTACGTACAAATAATATTATAATATTATAAGTACTGTAACTTATACCTATATGTGCAAAATACTTTTATTCTTAATACCTACGATTGAAAACTATATAACTATATGTATGTATCACGTATCTATATATTATATACAATATTACAATATTACAAGTAATTAGTTTACTATAATAAATTCGGAGGCATATGTATACCTAATATTAGCATAGTATCATAAAATAAGTATAAAGTCGCTAAGGTGATACTATAATAGTCATATGTACCTATTAGGTGCAAGCAAATCGTGCGATTCGTCTCGATGGTCGGCTACTGTTATTTTTTTTTCTGCATGAGTTTTATAATATCTGTATCACTTTATACAATTACACAGTCATAGGTACATAATATGTAGCAGTAGCACGAATTATTTTTAAGAAACATAATACACCGCTATTGCTGGCAGACGGAAAACTATGAGAAAAACGTAAAATGTTTGTATAAGCGCGGCGTCACTCATTTATGCGTATAAATGAAACACATTGGTTTAAAAATAATTGCCTATGATATTTACCTAGGTATCTTATTATTCTCAATAATAATTATATTTAATGGGTTTTATCAATAATATTGTACAGCATTGCCGTCACACAAAATAATATACTTATACTGCGGTATATTATAATAAGTAACATAGTTAGGAAGTATACTGAAAAAAAAAAACGTCGAACAGAATTTCTTGTTTCACTGAGGGCTTAAAAAAGCATAAAATGGTATTATAACAACTAATAAATATTACATGCATACGCGTAACGAAATGTATAGTGTATTGTCATATATTTTTGCATTTACCCTATAATAATCACTTTTTATACACAACGCAAGCGTCACTTCCGCCTATAATATTTCATGCAAATAAAAAAAAAATATGTTATAATAGGTATACCTTTATAAATACCTAATATAATATGTAGTATATAATATATTATCACGTTATATTGTGATCGAGGTGGCGGAAACGTCAAAATTCCAACAAAAACAGTTTATAAATACATGCTACCTAATCAATAAAACTCGGAACAAACTTTCTCGGATCATTTATAACGGGCTACTATGACGACGAAAAGTTTACACATGAAATCAAACTAATACTATTTATTTTCTATCTGCGGAAAAATTACGGACATATTTAATGTATAACCCACCTAATACCTATATATTTTAATATAGGTAATGTACGTGCCAATATATTTTATCATACCTATGTATAAACTATACGTATAATATAGGAATATATAATAGGTATATTGTTTTGGTAACCGCATACTACTGTTGACAGAACTTATCGTTGTTATGTAATTACCTATAATACACATTTTATTTTCGAACGATGACAATAATATTTTATGCTAGTTGCCCGTAGATCTACGCCTTAAACTCCGTTAAATATAACCTATATCCACAGATTTTTAGCACTGTTATTTGGGTAGTTTATACCAAATTTAAAATATAGGTTTAAAATTATATCCAATCGTATTAACCACTTTATTTTCTTTAAACAATGGCAACTCCGTAGGAACAAACAAAAAATAATTCATTTTTCGAGATCCAACAAATCCCCTATATTATATGAGCCTCCTTTTAAAATGCAAAATTAAAATAATTGGCTTCGATGTACACATCTTTGGGTATAGGGCTTCTTAGAATTTAGTGGTGCCAAATTTCAGAACCACAAGCGCGATCGACTTGGCTGTGTTCTGTGAAACGCTTTTACAGTTTCACACACGTAGGTACACAAACATTGCCTTTTATTATAATTAATATTATAGATAGGTACTGCAGTAGTGCAGTATTATCATTCATAGATATCATCACGCATAGGCTGTTTATGACCCAGCTGTACAACGAGACCTTTCAGGATTCCGGCATATTAAACATTAAAAAAATATCGTATAATAATATGTTTATTATGTCAAAGTAATAATAATAATAAACGAATACCCATAATTAAAAATAAGATATAATATAATAGTACTATAAGGTATATTATTATATTATATAGAAATGGAAATTATGTTACATTAATTTTTGTTAATATATTATGTATTATTATCATAGCGATTGCTAAATCACACATTGTGTACCTATAAAGCCAAGTCGTCCGATGGTTGGTATAAACAGTTGTTTGGAAAACAATTAATTATTCGTTTTTAATTAAAAGTGAATACAATAAATTATAATATTTTGTAATGCAGTAGGTATAATAGTACTATAGTGTATAGCCAAGATTTCTTCGGGACACTGGTATAATTTATTATTCTTTGTATGATCTCTATCATAGGTTTAGTATGCTGACACTGTGTGTAATATTATATAACGTTTTAAACTTTTGCAGAAACTTTCATACAAAAATAACATTTTAGTACATAACTAAGTTATACATTTGACGAAATACGTTCACTGAACACTGAAGCATGTACCTACCTAATGATGCACATGATAATACGTGTAGATTTTATAGTTTATTTTTATATTATACTATTATATGTATTATTGACTAGTACCTATATAGGTGTAGGTACATAATAATATACAAACTTCGTTTCCTTATAGTACGCATATCATGACTTTACTTGAAGCACGTACCTATTGCATATAATTAATTTTAACATATTTTATTACGCTGGCGCATGGATATTATTATTTGCCTATATATGTGATGTGTCCGGTGTCCGTACGCAAACAATTTAGTATTATGCAAGTATAAGTATATAAATAAATATTATAAATTATAATGTACAGTAACGTAAATTATTACTATAAATGTAATATAATAATATATTATTTAATATGTATTATACTATAATACTATATGTAATGTTATATTTATTTAGATTATAGATAGCTGGTTGTATAGGGGGTGTACAGTATAAGGTACCTTTTTTCCCCAGTATTATCGCCACAGAGAGGTGCAGGGGACTGCGTTAGCTTGCTTCCACCTCGTCCGCAACGTTTATAACCGTACCTACTGTAATTACAAATTTACGAATCATATACATATATTATTTACACATAGTAACTACTATTATTAGATACATTTGAAGGTCGGGTGATGGTAGACGAGACAATAGGGACTGGGAGCTTCGCGAGCCGACCGGAATCCACCACCCTCGATAAGCCTCGTACTCACATCCAATTTTCTCAAACCAGCCGTGATGGTATAGTACATTACTTATAGGATCAAAGACGGTATGTCTTTATACGCTGAATTCCACTGACATATAAATATATAAGACCTAAAGTAGTCCTAATAGTCTATAGCGGGTATATGTGCCTACATGTGCCTTCAAAAAGAAAAAATTATAATTTCAAATACGCAGTTTTAATAAAGGTAATAGGTATATAATATTATAATTATAAATATCCCATTTATCCAGATTGTTTGTTTCCCACAACACAAAATTATTTAGCATTTAATATATTCTAATTCTTTAGAGTTTTTTTAAATAAACCGATAACATATAAATTAATTGACCTTTATATGATATAATAGTATATAGGTACATAATACGTATATTTTATACAGTATTTAATACCTATATGGCTGTATATATATATATTACATTCAGGTATAATATGAGTGGATTATGGTTGTAATAATTTATCATTATTTTATATTTTATATTTACAAGTATCAGTAATACCTACAGTAGGTTTACAAAGCCATTTTTAAATATGTGATATTTTTGAATGGGTTAAGTGTGGGAGGATGAAGTTGATAATTGTGTTATCCATCATGATCAAAAGACTATCTATATAGCTATATAAATACTGCGAATAAAATAAGTAGTGTCCTTCAGCACCTCCAATTTGTTCATCAAAAGTGCGTCCTCAAGATGGTATCTTTGTCAATGATTATCACAAGTGGATATTAGTAGTATAAAGATATTATGTGATCTATATATGTTTATATATTGCAATATATGCATGCGATATTACCCCACTTCTCCAAAAGGAGACATATGAGTGGACTACACAACCAGAAGAGGGTCCTATATATATTCGTAAATTTGAAAACCAGATGACGCATTCGCATGACAGCACAGCTAGCTAGGGAATGGTGGTGGCCGTGGAACCGCTGCATATTATTTTTGCTCTGGTCCACGAATCGAACGAAAGATGACCGTGCGCGTCGTGGTCTGCATCAGCGTAACATCTGCGCAACTCTAGACCCTGCAGGCCCTTATTTATACCACAATATATATAAATGAAAAAAAAAAATGAATTTTATAATTAGGTAACATTAGGTATACGCCTATACGTTAAGTCGTTGTGTACCTATCTATAGGTAAAGCTTATTTAGGTGTATTACATAATACGTAAATACAGGAATATATTTAGTATATACACATTTTGTACGTGGAATTTTATCGGATTGAATGCATTTGTATACGTCTAATAAATTACCATTTACTACACATTACGCCTATTGGCCATACATTATCATAATTATTATTATTTTTATCGAATAATATTATAATATGTCTCGGCGTCCGTCCGTCCGGGCCGTGATTACCTACATGCATCTACATAATATACCTACATATACCTAGGTATACCGATATACATATATATTTATTATTATCATCATCATCATCATCAGTGGGGGGGGGGGGGGCTATATACCCGTATACCTATTATACGTGTGTACCTATACTTTTTTTTATTATTATTATTATTATTCTGTTGGAAACACGTCGATCTCGTGTAAGTACAAACATGGCGGCGGCACATCAAAGAGACGTTATCTGTTACCGAACGGGTTCCGAACGGACGTACAACGTTTCGACTCCGCCCCGGAGGGCTGTACCAATACGCAACCAATAGAACGACAACCGCAGCGCACTATACATACATATACGTTTGTGTGTGCGACAGTGTACGGCGTATAATGTAGTGCACGTGTGTTATATTTAATAACGTGACGTGTACCGCGCAGTGTGGTTATATTTTGCGTAGCGAGGACAATGACGACGAGACTGTATTATTATAAGAGAGTATATATTATTTTGATATACTTGCTATAGTGTCTACATTCATCTCTGATATAGGCCGAAAAAAATAATATATAGTGTTAAATAAATGTATATACATGATATTATTAAGTCATAACCACCGATATAGGTGCACTGCGTATAGGCGTTATAGGCACGCATTATAATAATAATATATGGGCTCGGCATATCGACTTTATCAGGTTAAAAAAGCGATTTTACAAAAAGTTCGATTGAATGTAAAATAAATTATACACGATTTCCGTGCATTCAAATCTGTATGTACACACAAAGTGTAGTGTAATAGGTAGGTGCCGCTGTATACTATATAATATAATCTTCAATAGTGTCAATGTAAACTGCAAAATAGTTCACCACTTTTTTGGATCATTTATTTATTATTTTTAAATAAAAATACAACAGTATATTTTGAACATACGAAATATATAACTGGTTTGAAATGATTATTTTTTGGAGGATTGACGCGTGTGTGATTTTTCCTTATTTAATTGTCCTATATCTAAACGACTAAATCTTTTTAAATTGGTTCATACCATTTGCATACAAAGACGAATAAGATGTCGATCATTTATTATACTATCGTAGAATTAAATTTAAAAATATAATAACCATTGTATGAATTAATTAACAATCATTGGATGTCAATATAATATTATACCTATACCCAATTTCAGTATAATATATAATTTTAATCGATTGGTTTATTTTTTACTTCAACATGTATTAAATGTGAGTACCCGGATTTTTTTATAACAATGAATAAATTGAATTTTGTTTCTTTTTGAACAATAAGGCGTATAAAAAATGTAGTTTGAATATCGCTATATATTCTTAATATTTTTAGTTCACTGTAGGCTTATGCCAGAAAAAGCAAATACCTCAACTAATGGCCTCTAACTAACTTGGCCCCCGAGTCATCCTTTCTACGTCACTACAGGTTAAACAACCTATTGAAATACCTCTGCACAGAATACATAATACCTACATATTTTATTATAGAAATGCAGCGGTTATCAAATGTAAATGTTAAATTATAGGTATATTATATAGATCTATCATTTATTTCTATATAGGTACTATATATAGGAATATGAGTACCTACCTATATTATATAACTGCTAGTGTTCAATAATATTGTAATGTATGTTCTATAGGTAGGTATTATAATATACATAAAAATGTACTTAATCATTATAGGAATGTATGTGTTCACGGATATGATCATCTATATACATATTATATGTAGGCTGTTTATTGGAATATAGACCAATATTGTGATAACAATACGTTTTCGTTTTCACATAGGTTCCTATAAAATATGTAGGTGTAAGTCTGTATTAACTTTTTTTTTTTAAAACAATAAAACATTGAGTCAGAACTCAGAATCCTAGTTTCCCCCCATTACTCTACGCGTCGTGTTTGCGCGTAAAAGACAACACGGTCAACGCATTTGTATATTATATAGTATGTACGTGATATATTACTGATAAACTAATATAGACACACACGCCAATACGTATCATTTAACCTATCTTAGTATCTTATATAGGTATACCTATAACTATAAAAGTAAAATGTAAATAATATTTATTTAAAAATATTTAAATATCAGATAATACCTATATAATATCTATGTATAATTAAATAATTCTATACAATGTTAAGCTTTAATATTAATTACCAGCTATTAATCTTTGAATTTCCTGCACCATGCGAAAATGTACATAATATATTAAGTACAATATATTATGCTGTAGACAGCTGGAACGAGCTATCATATAATACGATATAATATATATAAACATAATAAACGGATCTGGATTCATCGACGTAACAGCAGCGAATACCTCGTTCTGCATTCGTATTATTGTACTTAATACTATGTATAATATAATATATTATATTATAAAACTATAGTTGTTACTAGTTTATCTAAGAATTACGAATACATGCCCATCATGTCTCACGATCGTTTAGGTCATTGATAGAAATATTATATGTTCCTATATATATACATTTATATTTAATTGATGCAATGTGATTCTTTTAACAGCGTGCTCACTTTAGTTAACTCAAAAATTCAAAATCATTAATTTTTTGTCAACATTTTATTTTTGGAAAATTTAAGATACGTGTAAATTTTTGTTAAAAGAATCACCAGCTAAATATACATTTCCAACATTTGTACATAGACGTATTGATATAACACAGCATATTATTATAAACTTAAAATAAATTGTAAGTAACTATATATTATGTACCTAATAATATAGGTATAGCACGTGCAATTATACTGTATATATATATGTCTACCAAATAAATTATAGGTATAGATTATATTAGTACAGATTATAATAGTACAGATTATAATGTATATATAGATTATATTGGTACAAATTATATATAATATGTACCTACATAAAGTCTACCCGGTCTTATTATATGTTAACGTTTTTTGGCAATCGTGAATACCTATATTATGTTGAAAACAGTAAAAAAATACACGAAATATCGCAGGCTGCATACCTATATAATACTTCCTATATACATGTATAATACGCGTCTATATATAATAATATGCATTTTATGGCCGACGACAGGAGCCGATTTATTTGGAATTGCACTGCAATGTGGCGGATATACATAATATATTATACACGCTCGCGAGTCTCATTATACCTATACCGTATTTATATATATATATTTGATTGCGCAAATTGACATAAGCCGCGTATAGATTTTATTTAAAATCAGGTGTCTTGTTGTTAAATTTTTCAGAACGGCGGCGGCTGAGTCTGTGCGTGGGCTGCGGCGGTGCGATCAACGACCAATACATACTGAAGGTCGCTCCGGACTTGGAGTGGCACGCGGCTTGCCTCAAGTGTGCCGAGTGCCATCAATTTTTGGATGAACATTGTACCTGTTTCGTGAGGGACGGGAAAACCTATTGTAAATTAGATTATGTCAGGTAATAATAATCTCAATATATAATATTATAGTTATATGCTTATATAATATATTATACGTATACTATTACCATTTACCATGCACACATCATATTTTAATTTACAAATGATAAATAATAGTAATTAGTAAGTTTTTCAAATAAAGCGAATGTATTATACGAGAATATGAGCTGTATATAATATATACACAATCAATTCAATGTTAGGTTGAATCACAAGTTTGCTAAAAGCCTATAAAAGAGTTAACGGCTGTGTCCAAAATATATTATCTTATATATTGTGTTATTACATACCTATAAATTATATTATATTATTACTGCGGTGGTTATAAATATCGATTAAATGACCAACACATCATACATTTAATATATATACGAGTAGATTAAAGGTATATACATGAATGGTGACTGGCGTGCAATATATTATAATACGCGGAATCTTTACATATCTGGTGGACATAAGCGATTACATTAAAATTGTATGCGATTCCCATTAATTTAGTAACTCATAAGTTGGTTGACTTATATATAGGTATACTTAAAATAATTGACGAGTAGGTATATATGAATAATAATATATTAATAAAAGTTAAAACACATAACTATATATATATATATATATAAATTAACGATTATCACGTAGGTATATTACGTTTGATGTATATCTAATGCTGAAAAATCGTTTAAAAATAAATCTTGTCTGGGAGGGTGAGGTGTACTGGGATCCTCAGCTTTTCCTTGGATCCATTCCCGGATGAAATATGCTTTATTATATTTATAGGTACCTAATACATTTTAGTATATACTGCTTGTTCGTATGACGTTTGTAACTAGCATACTATATTATAATATATATATTTGCGTCATGGTAATATATTATATCGCCTTTATCCGTTGATTATATATATATTATATTAAACGCGTTTCGGATACTATTTTTACGGAGTATAAAACGCATTACGCACGCAGTTAAATTTTCAACTGTTGTATTTTTTTATATTATTATTATTTTATTATGACTATTATTTTTACATCTAATGCTGGGAGTTATTTTGTATCACGAGTTTATATTATATTTGCTTTCGGAAACATAAATTTTAATATTTTTCGTATATCACGTGCCTCTTTTGGCAGAATGTTTATAGCGCGTAAACTCGTCGTTAGTATGCGGTGCAGACAGTATGAAAACGAAAGAATTTTTATATTTTGGTTCGAAAAATAAACAAAAGTATTATAATAATAATAAATTATGTGTGCGTCACTCGTTATATACAAACTAGTAAACCATGTTCTATGACAACGTCCGTATTGTATTTAATATTTTTTGGTTGGTTTATAATTTATATAACCCAATAACTTGTCAGTTGTCAATAACAATCAGTCGTCACGATGACTGCAGACTATAATATAATGTGTATAGCTGTATAGGTCAACGTCGATACATATTTAATTTTTTAGCCTACTATAACAACTATATTATAATGTTATTTGTTGTAATAGGTAAATTAATACTGTAAATATAATATATACAGGATGATTTACCAATGTTACTCATCCTCTTAGTCTCTACTCTCGTGTTTTTCTATAAATATGCATTTAATTAAATTCTGATTTTTAAAAATTTAAAGAACCTCCTTCTATATATCCTAATTTCAAAAACCTACTTTGATTTTTGTAACAATTAATAAATGACCCGTGCACTCACTTTTTACTTTTAATTGTTAAACAGATACATTTTAACGAGTAGTTAGATGGCAGATTTTTGAAAATGTATATAGGCATAAGTACTAATGACTATTGTCCATGATTAGAGGCTTAAACTATATGGGAACTGTATGATAATTTTAAAATTAAAATAATTACTTAGGTAGGTCCCTATAATATTAATATATTAGAATTTCGTAATAATATTGTATTGAATTTATTAAGTACTATAGATAACACAATGAATCACCTTATATCTTATACACAGATACATAGACCATGTACGAGATTTTAAATGTAATTAAAAAATATGCACAAATTTCCTTAGGACTCGCTGGGAGTGTTCTTTGCTTCGTTTTTCAACCCCTATATTATATTTTATTTGAACTAGCCTATATAGGTTGCTAAGGGGTGGCTCACACAGGTATTACGTTTTGGCTAGCAACAATAGAATTTTTTTTCATTTAGGTATATACCTAATTATAAAGGGTTGTCGTTAGTTATAGAAATAAAACATATAGCTGACCTGCCATGCGTTGCTATAGGAATTTTTTTTAAATTAATTTAAATTATATTAAATTAATTATTTGTGCAAAGGCACAACAAAAAGCATTGTTTTATGTGTAGCATATAGACTCAAAAACTACTAGGCCAGTTTTTACGAAAGTATCAGTGATTGTTCTTAGAGGTAGGAAAATTTAGAGAGTAATTCGAACCACGTTTGAAAATATACCAATAATACTTCCATATATTACAGGCGTATTGCCCATCTCACCACCACAGTCAGATTAGTTCACAAATCGATATAGGTACACCGATGGCGATCTGTCCGTGAGCTGAGGTACGCTAAAACCAAAATACACCGATATTAGCGTAAATTATATAGCTAACATTCGTGAACGTATTACAATCAAAGTTTTCAGAAATTGTTAAATTTCAATCGATAACATAAAGTCTGGTTTTGTTAATGTATATTAGATATTGAAACGTTACAGTATAAAAAAAACATAAAAAACATATACCTATAACACTTACGTACAGGCGTGAAGCACTATTTTTACCTATACGGCTAAACATCTTACAAATATGATATATAATAATATGTAGGTGTATATATATAGCTGGACAGCGGTGCATGTTTTATCTTACGACAAACCGAATACGTATAGTCCGTTATATATAAAACAAGCCCGCATATTTTTTTGCTAATTTCTGTGAACATAGTCATTTGATATTTTTGATATAATATGACATATATAATAATATATTTATATATATATGTGTCATATTTTTTTTAATGATTACTTTATGTGCATTTTGTGACGGACGTCAAATGCATCTGCACGCCTCTTGTTTTCGAATGTCTGCCGATGTTTACACGGTACTCATACCCAATTCTCCCTTTGAGTAAATAAATCGGCTCTGGGGCCTTCCATGACAGATGACATTGTGTCAATATAGGCACACACATTCTATTATTTCCTGCAGCTAGGGTCATACGAATGCCGCCAAAGTTATGTGTATATATGCGGTGCATGTTTTTTTTATACGTATGATGTGTATAGAGCCGTATATAGGGTAACGTCGACACTCGACATAATGGTAATAATAATAATAATAATAATAATAATAATATAATATACGACAATCGAAAAACCTCATACAGACATATTCCGCTATAGTCCTGCTCATATTTATATATCGATAAATCATTTTAAATAATCTGCTTAATATCGATCATTACGCTTTACAGTGTAAAGTTGCACTATTATAATTTTACGCGTAATAATATAATGTAGGTACCCACATATTCAAATCTAAAATATTGTGTTTATCCCATCACCAGTCATCAGCAAGCAGTCGTATTTTATGTTTGAAACAGTAATCACTACTAACGAGGAGTATAATATAATAATATAATTTAGGTACATAATTTTATAGGAGGTATGTTCTTATTAATATTATATAAAAATTTGTTGAAATAGTGGAAATGATACATTTATATAGGTACCTACAACTTTTGGGGCCAGAGGGGAAGTATGGGGCCAGAGGGGAAGTATGGGGCCAGAGGGGAAGTAATGCTAACGCGGTTCCCCCTCTGGCTCTCGATACCACAAAAAAAAAAAAAAAGGTACCTACAACTGTAGTTTTTATTTTATTTTCAAACTTTGCATACTAATAAAATTATACTTAGGTATTTCTATTTCTCTACATTACTAAATTGTGATCTATGAATTGTATAATTGGCTTGTAATAATCAAATTGAAATACCACTATAATGATCAGTGAATTTTTTTAATTTTATATTATGTCGATTTTTTTCACTCGGGTAATATATAATCTTTTTTTTCATCATAATAAAAAAACTAATTTGTCTACTCTATATGTAACGATTTAATTTTAATTGTTAACGACCGTTTGTACGCAGTTTGCTGACTGATTTCTCACATAAAAACAAAATAAAGTACTTATCGAAATTATTTATAAAGCATTTTGCAAGATACCGTAAATTCATTGTTATAATAAGTACATAGTAGGTACAGAGTACAGGACGTGGCTAATACTTGACAGCCTGTTAAACCTATATCTGACTATCCAGTATTTACATACAATATCATAATATAAAAAATATTATTATATTATATCATTTATATCCCAATATTGTCTTTACGTTTATCATTTGAAAACAGTGATTAGTTATAAATTATGTAGTTATGTAATTATTTGATTTAAGTTAAAAATATAACTTTGTACTTCTATAGTATAGTTACCATTTATTTCATTGTAAATCTAGATTACTATTGATATAAAACTTCAATAATTAGGAATATTTATATATTATATAACTTTCAGTATGATGTGTAGGTACAATGTACAATGCACATACCTATAATATAATAATATTATATTATATCATAGTATGTTTAGTATTTTATGCTGTTCAAGAGAACGTCACACTCGCATGCGTGTTGTCTCCGTCTTATAAATGAACAAAATAGCAAAAAAAGTTTTGCACGGGACAATTGTACTCCCTCTGTATTTATATAGTAGAATAACCAAAATTCCACAACGCATAGGGAAGAACTTTATCTGTGTCGTAGTGTTTTAATTTTTTTGAATAGCAGTATAGCACCAACCAATAGTTTTTAATAATTAAATTAAAAAAACAAAAAAAAAACTGATGTTCTCAAACTAATAACTTTAAATATATTTATGTTATCCAAATAATAAAAACGGTACGACACAGATAAGGTGTTTGGTAATTCTACTATAAATACAGAGGGAGTAAAATAAAATTGTCCAGCACAAAACTGTTTAGCACACTTGCGGGTGTGTGACGTCCTCTTAAACAGCATAAAATACTAAACATATTATATATAATATATAAGTTTATTATATTAATATAGGCATACTGCATTGTACATTGTACACAGCATACTTCAAAAATTCAAGTTATATAATATATAAATATTCCTAATAATTTAAGTCTTTTATCAACACGTCCTCTTAATGTATTTTATATAGTGTTAAAAGTTAGTATTTAGAAATTTTTAAGATATAGATTTTAATGATTAACCGACTCACATTAAACGCTATGAAATCTCTATCAATATTTAACTGCAGGGGGCCGTTTTAAGAGCGGGACTAAAAAGTCATTTTCCCCATAGAACCTCAGTTTGTAGTAAATTTTTAGGACATCCACTAATCTCAATAAAGTCGGCTGCAATTAGATACCTACAATACATGAAAACGATACACATCTCTAAATTATAAGCATTAAAGCACGGTTATATAACTTGATATACCACAACAGTATATCTATTTTTTAATTTATTTGTAATAATGACGTTTATTCAGTGTGATCCTAAAATATTTTAATTTATAAATTTATGGGTAAATAAAAATATATTGGTCTAATAGAATTTTTGGCATGGTTAGAAAAATGTGTTTAGGGTAGGGGGGTGATTGTATAAATTATTTTTTTTCCATCATACACTAGGTATACAAATACAACATATACTAATAGAACAACCTTTTCTGATTTAAGGGAATACTTATATTATATGCCTGCTTCAGCTTATTATTAGTATGGTATCACTATAAATTGGTTAGGTTAGGTATTTTTTAAATTTTAATTGTTCCTTGTGCTGTTTATAATTTAACAATAATCAATATTATTATAATTCATTATTACAATATTACAATATTACATAATAACTTTGTCATAAAAATTTCTGAAAATTAAATCATTTATTACGTCAGAAATAATCAAGAATAATGATTATAGCCAATAGCCGCCATTAATTGCGTACAGTAAGTAAACAAGTAATACACAATTATTATATCATAGGTTATAGTATTTATTTCTTAATATAAAGTAAACATATAGTTAACTTTGTATAAACATGGGTATCAATTATATTATATCATAATTGACACACCGAATACTATAGTTTTTTGTACCAAAACTGATTGTACAGGACACAGAATATATCATAATATGAATTCTATATTTCTATATATTTTTATATAGAATATATTGACGTATAATAAATAATCACATTTAAGGGATTTCTATGAACTGTTTATACATATAACAAAGGTCCTTAAACACGTATTCGTTGTGAGCTACTAACCGTTTATATTACGGAACGCGAGGTTACAATTTTCTAACGCTGGTACAGTATATTTTGTTATTTTCTGCGCCGCCTGGATGAAAATTATTCTACACCTGCTACAGTACCTTTATAATTTCAATGAGACGCGTTAGACACTAAAATAAATTATTGAATGCAACACATTTTTTGCCACAATTATAAATGTTGGTGCTCGGCATTCGGCGTCTCACCGTTCCGTTGATAGATCTTTGAATAACCCGTTTCGTATATAAATAATTGCAGCACTGCAGGTGCATCATATTGCGACGCAAACGTGGTTTTCGAATTTCTTTTTCTGATCTGGTCACTGCAAATAATTGTATCTAGGTATACATTACTATATTACTAATTACTAAATATTTGACCGATATTATTAGTATGCATGGGTATTTTATATAATTAAAGACAAGTGATGACGACTATGCGGCGCTAAAAAGATGCACGTTAACGAAACTTAGGTATACTGCGGTCCGTCTCGGTGTTTATTTTTTCTAGGTCTTTGTGTGTACGTGTATAATACGCAGTGTACACTGTGCATAGGTAATTAAATATTTTTATACGAACAAAACCGAACTGCGCTTCTGTGTTACACTTTATCAGATTATGTATATTATGTGACGGAGTGCATTATTATACTGTGTATTTGTGTACAGTATAATAAGGAATCCATTAATCCTGACATAGTAAGTGTATAATATATAGGATCGTGTAAAACGATTTATTTTTTTCGCACTCGTACGCGCGTGTTTGTTTACCAAGTCGACCGTGAATACAGTAGTCGCGATCACGGTATACGTATAATACTCAATACAACACACCTTTAGATGATCCGGATCGCGTTGGTTTTACTTAAACCCGACTGCGGCAGTGGCAGTGTGGCACACGTGTTTTCGGTTTCCGAAACGGTACTTATTAAAATATGTACGTTTAGTGTTTGTAGTTTTTTTTGTCCTCGACGATCTATATATGCACGTGTATAATTCGAAAACGCTAATTGTGGATTGACATGTTGTTTATGTAATATTTTAAAAATATTATATAAATCTCGTTGGGTGGCCGAAAAGAGATCCGATGTGTCTCGGCTTCCGCGTGTTTCTTGTCGTACGTATGCTCGTCGCACTTGTCAATACAACGAGCGCAGCGCGACAGCGGTTAAACCTTTTTAAAATTTTTTTTTTTATCAAACCTGTCAGCTATTTTTCGAAAAAAATATCTCTCTCGCACGAAGCGACGACGGCAACTGGCAAGTCGTGCAAAAGATTATTATAATAAGTCCGTCTGAAATACGCGCGCTATATCTTTAGGTCGTATTTAGTTGTCAAACGTTTACATCAACTAAATTATAATAACTCGCTGCAGGAGATCTTGCAGAGAACTCGTCACAGACAACAATGTTAAACAAGAAGATTAATATTCATGTTTATTGCAATGTCGCAGCGCATACCTACACTTAGTTAAATTTTGCAGTATACCTATATGTTTTCATTTCTGCAGGTGTTGTACAACATTGAATCGAAATGTCAAATTTTAGATTCGTGGGTGGGTGTAGTGGTACAGTGCAATAATTTTAATAAATATCTAAAACATATATTATAATATTGCACATGGCAGTGTAGATTGTAGAAATAGAGTATACAACGCTGCTGCAGTCAATGAACAGCGATATTTGTTTTATAATAAACCCGGTTATAATATGATATTATAAGCCTCGTGTTATACGTATAAGATTTAATAGTATACACAGTTATATCGGGTTTCTAAAAATTTGATGTTTTTGGCGGTATCGATCATGTCTTACCATGTTCAATTATATAACTAGTCACGGAACTCTTTTGACGATTTTCTGACTTGGTTTGACGACGGATGTTTCAAGATGCCGGTTTGTTCGTTAATCGAGTTAATTTCAAATTCGTCAATCACGATCGGCTGGCATGGTAATTATTATTCTGCACTGGGAAAAGTTTCGGCGAGTGCGAACTTTGTCGAAACAAATACATAATAATGTTACGCGACAGGACGAGCGTGCATATAATTTATTGCATGTATACTGCCATACATGGATATTATATGCCCGTATTTTTATGTACCTTTTGCAGACGGTTAAAATTAAATTCTTATTGAATTTCTCTCGTCTCATCGCCGTAATAACGGTTTTGTTGTTTCAGATTATTTGGCACCAAATGTGATAAGTGCAACCTGAGCTTCGACCGAACCGAACTCGTAATGAGGGCCAAGACTAAAGTTTATCACATGGAGTGCTTCAGGTGCAACGCGTGCAGCAGGCAGCTCATACCCGGCGACGAGTTCGCGTTGCGCGACGACACGCTGCTGTGCAAACAGGACCACGACCATCATCCGGGCGTGAACGGTGGCGGAGGCGGAGGCGGCGGTGGCGGCGGTGGCGGCGGCGGCGGCGGCGGCGGTGGTGGCGCCAAGAGTAAAATAGCCGCTCAGCTACAGCAGAGTAACGAGAATAACAACAACAACACTGCGCTGGCCGACCACAACACTAGCAGCACCAACTCGTTGCACCACAACGAAGGGTCGAATTCCGGTAAGTACCTACCTATATTTGCACGCGCGTCCGTACCGCGACTTCGCCACTTCGCATCGCCGCAATATTTAAGTTATATTTTCGAGGAGTTCGAAATCGTGAAACATTTCAATGGAGTGTCGGAAAGAGGAGAGATCTATAGGTATTTTGCGGAAAGACGTAAACTGTAATAGGACATAATATACATATATGGGTACTAGCGGTATCGGATATATATGTATCCAAATCGAAATCCTAAACTTGATTTTCCACAAGGCTGTTCCGTTCTCGTTCCGTCTAAAAACAATATAGTTCAATAACACATATACACATTAAAACCGCGTTACGCGTACGTATATGTATTTTCAATTACATGACGCCGCAAGCGTGTGCGCTCAACGCCGAGGCATCAGAGTTACGTCTTTATGAAACGACGCCCTTGTGTTTTATATTGTGTCATAATATATATATATATATAAATTTATCTAACACACTATGTAATACACTATACACATGTATATGTGCTGCTCGGCTAAATGTATATATAGGTATATGGATGTATACCGGTAACCTACGTGGCGCAAACATAATATATATACTTTGGCGAAAGTGTAAAGGGTGGAATACCGACGAGCGGTGGCGAGTGTTGATCGCGGGGACAGTGTGTATACATATATATATATAAATGTATATAAATGTATATAAATGTATATAAATGTATATGCTATGACGAGTCATTAGCCTAATGGAAACACCGTATACGTGCGTCACTGCAGGACATCGTCCACCCCAATCACAGCGCTTTTATATGAATGTATATAATATACCGTTTCATGTGCCGTTGGCGCAATAAACACATATCCGCCTCGTTCCCTGCAGCTCCTTCCGTATCGGTCTACACTTTTATGTATACGATATTATTTTTATACAACGTGCGTACAGTCCAACGATCGAAATGTCTTTCTTTTCACTCTCGTCGGAACCACGCAAACTGCAGCAGACCCGAATACGCACCGTACTTTTTTAGCATGTTTATTCGAAATAAGTGAACGCCATGCACACAGTAAAATATTATACTGTATTTTATTTGTAGATAGAGAGACGAATCCGCGCATGGATACTGTTCATAATATGTATCTTGAGGTATATTAATGTAGTATACACTGTAACGGTTATATACAGAGAAGGTATTATTTTGTGACTTGTGAGGCATTCGTTCCTTTGCAGAGGTCTTAAAAATATGGAATAATTCGCTAAATTCTATTTTAGCAATTTTTAATTTTTAATTGAGTAGACGCGTCAGACTATAGACAATATATAGTGCTCGTCCTTGACAGTTTTTAAGTTGACTATATACCACTACATAATAATAATAATAATTTAATTATATATAGGTACATCACATTATGATTATATATTTATACATATAATATGTACCTAAGGCAACAGTATTGAGTATACATACATATAGGCTGTAGTCTTTATAGGATGACCTATTAGACGTACATAAGAACTTACTTATTTCACTTAGTCTTTTTATTGTAACACGTTATATACACCGTATATCTGTAGTAGGATAGCATAATATGATATATCATGTAATTTGTTGTAACTTTTGGGTATATTTATTAATTTTAGTTTTAATATTGGTATTTTCAAATTTTCCCATCCTACCAAAGATATATGGTCTAAGCTTTCATACTTAGATGGTGGGATAACCATACATATAGGTTCTGACTTTAGCACAATGTACTGCAACTGAAATTTATAGCCTTAGGTATAGGTATTGCGACGGTTTATATGGGAGATCAGTCGTTGTGGCATAGTAATAATATTACAATATTAGTAGTATTCGTATGTATTTTTTATGTACGGGTGCACATTCAAGTATACATGTACAGCACTATCGATTACGCGTCAACGAGAACTTGACGAAAAAAACAAACACTATATAGTGTATACATATATGCGCTCTGTAGAAAGCGGGGGGAAATACGTCGAGCTGCTCGCGGGGGAGGTAAGTTTAATCACGTTAAAAGCGTTTTCGGATGGTTCTTAAGGGGTGGCGGACAGAAGTCGTTTTTGTATCTACCGCCACGCCAACAACCTCCCTCACACCCATCCCCATGATCCCCGTATGTTTCTCCGGTCCTGTGTCGGCCAACACACGCGTAGGCCCGCTAAACGAACCCTATTTACGCCAAACAAACCCTATTCAACTCCGTGTCCGGGACAATATTCACCACGATGCGTTTATGGCCGTTAACTTCGCTTTTCTACGCCACACAAGCACGCACACACACACACACACACACACTAGTGCGAGACTCGATGGTGTATAGGTTCCGATGTGTGCTGCATGTAATGAAATTATATATATATATATATATACACTATATTATTATATATACTACATACACAGTTTGGTAAATCGAGTTAACGTCGACGCGGCGTGTATAGTATTTTTCGAGCTTGGTAATAAGCGTTTTCGGGTTGTGACTTGGACGCGCAACGGGGTGCAAAGATAAACGATCAAACGCGGAAAAAAAATGTTATTAAAATCACTTTCGGAACGACGCGCTAGATGCAGCGTCCGTATATTATTGTATTATATAAATGTTCGGGTGTACATCATGCTACTGCAGCATTATTACCACTGCGTGGCGCGTCGATAATCGATCGATTTATGAAATATCTGATGGGACCGTAATATAATCACTGCAATATATTTATAACACGGCAGTAATATTTGAATTATTTGAATCGTTTTCGTGTAATTTCCGCTTACGAATTTTGTTGTATAAATACACAAAAAAAATATATTACAATTGTGTTCGTTTAAAATATTGCATTATACTGTCGTTTAATCTCTTTCATCGAAAAATTAAACCCTACATAATAATAATAATAAAAATGCGTTTGATATACCACCTTCTGCAGTATACTACATAAATCATACCTGTGCACCGTAATCAACTAATACATTTATACGTTTTGGGACGTTTTAAGACCGATTATTATAATACTCCGCAACCAGCGATGTCTATACAACATACATTCGCATTATATTATATTTACGATATTATTATTTACGTTATCACTGTTACTGCAACAATATCCCCAAACATACCCGATGAAGTGCGTAGATTTCTTATAACCATTACAATTTCCCAGAACATACCAATATATTATTATATATGTATAAATACTGTTTATCTGATATAAACGACCGTGAAGTGTAAACGCGTGAACCTTCGACAACAATATTGTGATAATATTATATAGGTGCATAATGATAATATATAATATATACAGTGCGGTCCGCGGTGTTTTACGTTTTTCTCTGTTTTTATGACGCGACGAATGACAATCCATCCTGTATAATATGTTCATATTTATTAATAAGCAAAAGCAACGAAACTGGGTTAGATTCGAGTGCGCTTGCATGTTTATTTAATCTCTTATGACACTTAATGCAATTTGATATGATAATCGCTGCTTATGACATAATATACTATACCCGTTCACTGTAAAAAATCGACAACGCACAGTTAAATAGAAAAAAAAACGTCAAATACGACGTTAACATATTATAAATATGTAGGTACCTACCTATTGCAGTACCTGTATAGATTATTATTTATTGTGAATTCGGTAATCCTCATTAAATATTTATTAACGCTTCCGTAAAAAAAGTAAAGCCGTAGGTATAAGTATATAAAATAAAATCGAAGGTATTCTGATTTCTTTTAGACACCAAATGTATTTTATATTATAAAAACACACTCTACATCATTTTAAGCATTTTGATTGTGGTTTATTATAGTTCAAACTATTCTTGTAGCCATCGTAATAAATCTTGGCAGTTAATTATTTTTCTTGTAAGCTCGGAGGTGGGTGACTTTAAGTACACGAAACGTTGTAAATATAATATACGTTATACATAATACATAATAATAATAATATACCACTGTTCATAGTATAGGTAGATGTATTCAAAGCCGAGAGGCGAGCATCAGAATTAACGAGAAAGAATATTAGGCCCCTTTTGCTGGTGTGCTCATTAAAGTCCGGCCCATTAACGGCGGCGAAGCCATTAGAATAATGTTAATTACAGGGTTGTTTACGAGAGAAACTAAATGCGAAAGAGGGGGGGGGGGGGCTGAACACGGCCCGTGCCACTATTGATTTTGCACAACTACATTCTGAAACTTTTTTCGCCCACTTCCCCCTCACCGTTTAATTGTTGTTTTTTCGAGGCAGGTATAAAAGTATACGACGACGCTCTTGATTTCATTCCAAAACTTTATCTGTATCTATAAGTATATATGTATTATGAGCGAGTGGGATGATTCGGATGTTGATTTTATTTTTTTTTGCAGTTTGTTTTCTCGATTTTGCCTACTTATACTCGGTCGTAATATTTAAGACCCGAACACGTTCGTCGTTTTCATACCATATCATTATTATATAATGCACGTATCTAGTAGTGTGCGGTGGCGGCAGTGGCGGTAGGGGGTGAACGCACGCAAGGCAATAATAACAATAATAAAACCGTCACGTGTCCGCCGATGCCAACGGTCCCGGAACGTCGGTTTTCGAACACAAACGGTTCCGGACCCGGCACACCGCGCACACTCGATACAACCCTCAATTTGCCTTTTTTTTTTTTCTTCCTCCGTTATGTCCGACCCCCGCCGCCACGTCCTCACACGCGGCTCGAAAACCGCACTCGGACCCACGGAAGAAATTGAAAAACGCACCACAACCGTATTATATAGATACACGTATAATAATAATAATAATAATAATATATTACTCGGGCGAGTCCCCGGGGAAGAATTTTTTTCACTCCCGCGCATAACGGCGGTGGTGGAGGGTAGTGGGGAACGAACCTCCACCGACGCCGTCTCTGGGGACGCGATACAAAAAATTAACGTCTCCGACGCACCGTAGCACGCGCGTGGCTTATAATGTGGTTAAAACGCGATAATTTTCAGTTTGCGCCGACGACAATACATGTAATATTTATACATATGCGGTGTATACTATATACAGGGCGCGGTCGGTTGACGTTTCAATCATCCCTGCCTGCAACACGTGCTACCGACGGCGCTGGCCGTATCGTATATCTTCATCGTCATCGTTATATTGTATTACATTGACTTTACTACATTATGTAGGTAGTAATATTATTATATAATATTATAATAATAATATCGCGGTAGCGGTCATCGACTCCTGCACGCAAACAGCGACTGCGCGTACACAGCGAAATTCTATTCTACATTTTTTCGGAGCACATATCGCTGCAGGTTTAAGTGCGAGAGTGGGCAACTGTATATAATATATACATATCACTCTGTCGTCAGTCGTCGCAGTATAATATTATTACAATTACTAATTCGTCGTATGATAATGTATAGTATTATTATAAATATTTATTATTTATTGATTCGTCTGATTTGAGTTCCACGACCATGAAACCGAATCCTGAATATGCGCACGAAGACGCCCGTGTGTACATAGATTTAAATAATATCCAATACATTTCGAAAGCGCACACTCACATGTATATTACAGTAGTATATAGCTAGGCACATTATAAGCGGTTTACGTTAATATCGAGGTCGCGTTAGTGCACGCTCACTCGTGCATCATCGAGACAATCGGTTTTTCGTCAGTAGTATATAGGTACTTATATATCATTATATAGGTACATATTATTATTTGAGTTACGCCACAAACACACCTGCCAGTGCTTCAGGTAGCGGTGGGCCCGCACTGTTTTTTTATCTTACCGCTCCGAACAAATATTATGTTTGCGAGCAAACATCAAATATTGAAAAGTCGTATGTGACGTATAGAAGTATAGGATATATATGGCCGTACAGGTAAACTACGCGTAGCTCATAAGAAAACGCGGGAAAATCGTCCGCAGGTATATAATATGTACATGTTTTTTTTTTTTTTTTATAGAGAAAGTTCTAAAACGCGGGAAAAAAATTTTAAGTCCCCGGAGATCGTCTAGACGCTGCAGCGTTGCCGTCGTGTCGTTGCGTCTTCAAATAAGTATATAAATAAGCCATAAAATATTAAGATAAAACACCGGGCGAGGGGATTGTGTGTAAGATATTTATTTTACTTGACGTGCCAAAAAAACGAAAAAATAATGATATAGGAAACATTAAGCCGCGTACCCATACATTTGAAGGTTTAAAAAACAAAAGTTCCCGCAGAACGCAGTCTCTTAAAGAATAATACCTACGCCTTTGCGACAAGTGCGTGTTGTATATGCGTACATACCTACATGTTTCAGGTAAACCTTTATAAATATATTCATATACACATATTCGCGTGCGTGTATACCTATACACTTTTTCTCCCCGTAGGCTAATCCTTTGGATTTTTTTATCTTCGACATTTTAAGGATGTGCGTGAACAAACAATAGGAAGGGAAGCTTTTAAGAACTCTTCTGTACCTACTATAAGTTTTTGCTGAAAAATACATGGGAGAATCAGAATATATTGAAGATAGAACCAAAAGGTATATTATTATTTATGTAATATATAATATTATATCAGTATCATTATCATGATCCAACGAATTTAAGCAGGTACACCTACAATATTTTTCAATGCATATTTTTCCACATTTTCAAGTTATTTAAATGAAAGGTTTATAAATATTATAATTCATCTAAAATATAAACTGTAATTATTAAATATGTCACTAATAAGCAGTAATAACATATTTTTTTGTTACTTTAAAATATGTTTTGTAGTGCCTATTATTGTAAGTACCAACAAATCAAATATGTACACTGAATTTTTTCGTTTTTGTAAAATCATCTATAGTTTTTCGTACATATTATAAGTTTTTTGTGCATGTTACGTCAATTTTAACACGTATATGACGTTATAACTCAATTGTCCTAGTTATGAGAAACAATAACACATCAAGTATGTTCGGTGCAATGACCGTTTCAGATTACAATTGAATTTCGCAGTGTGATAAATATTCAAATCAAAACCCTTATATTCAAATTTCGTCGAACAAATAGTTTTTTTTTATTTGCGTATATGCTAACGCCGCATAATATTATATACACACGCACCGTTATTCCCTCTTCGTCGACGGTTCACGCAGTCGTACGCGTGTTGCGACATAATATGACGTATACTGTAAACGATATACACCTATATATATTATATACATAGTGAGTGTACACGTACGACTGCTGTAGAGTGGTGTATGTACGACGGCGAAGCGGTGGAAATCCAAAACGAATATTATTTTCGCAGCTGTCGTGGGCGATTTTTTTTCCAACACCGGAGTCCTGAATAGGCTCTACAACGATAACGACGACGGCAGCGGCGGCGGGGAACGGATAGGGTTATCATATATAAGGAGCAGGCAGGACACACATATGTATATATATAATAAATGCACTGAAAGCAAGGGGCCATGGGAACTGGACCACTTGTGTGGTCTACCCCGAGCTGTGTTTACTCTTCGGCAGCACCCTGCAGGATTTTTATTCACTCCCGAAAATCCCGCTAACCGAAATCTCGGCGCCCGTCGTCGTGTATACATAATGAATAATGATATATACGTAAGGCCGGCTGCAAAAAAACCATCCATTAACAGCATTGCCATCTACAGTCTACACCATATACGCTATATCATACTATATAATATTATTATTTATTTTAATAATTATTAGGTGTAGGTATATATACTATAAAATATAGTGTTTGATTTTGACCAGCGGCACGTTTAGTTGCATCGAACAACCCGTGTCAATGGTAACATAGAGAGAATATCTTAGGTACCGCGCGTTTACTATAATATAGCCTAATCTAAACACTGCAATATAACATTACAGCGACGGATCGGGAACGCGCCTTATTTTAATCGATCGTGTATGAAATAATATTATAGACGTACGCTACTACACCACCGTTTGCTGTAAACTCGATTATAACGGCCGTTTATTGGTTTCAGACTCGTCAGAATCGGGTTCGAACAAGTGTTCGGGCCGGACCGGATCGGATGGTCCGGGCAACAGCCGGCTGGGGTCGGCGGGCAAAGGCTCTTCGGATGGCAAACCGACCCGCGTCCGGACGGTGCTCAACGAGAAGCAGCTGCACACGTTGCGGACGTGCTACTCGGCCAACCCGCGACCGGACGCCCTCATGAAGGAACAACTGGTCGAGATGACCGGACTTAGCCCGCGGGTCATACGTGTGTGGTTCCAAAATAAACGGTGCAAGGACAAGAAACGCGCCATCGCACTCAAACAGCAAATACAACAAGACAAAGTACGTATACATACAATTTTACGTATTTCGTGATTGGTGCTGTTCTCTGCGTTTAATAATAACTATAATAATGTTTGAAGATGATTATTTTTTATCACAAATATTATATTACATTATTATTATTCGAGGACTAATAAAAATGTGAAATTAAAACGTATATAATATAATAACTAATAAGGAAAATCGTACAGTGTGTGTTTATTTAAAGTAATATTAAACATAATCTAGGTAGAATTAATCGTATTTTCGCGCGCATAATAATGAATCGCCCCTCGACGACGTACATTTCGTAGTCGATGTATGTAGATGTATTATATTATATTATGCGGCGATCAGAGCCGAGCGCGTAAAAAGACCCGAATGGTCGTTTGACAATAATATATTTTATACACGAGTGTTATAAGCTTTCTATTTTTGAGCGGATTAAACTTCGAATGGACAAAATCGGTGACCGTATTTAAGGGTTTATTAAAATTTTAAGACTATTGTGAACACAAATAAACGTGTGTGTGTGTGTATAATAAAAAGAGAATAATAATATATTATAATACGTATACACACACATAATATAATATTCTCGAGTTTCCATTTAGCGGGCTTAAAACCGGTTATGTGCGTTCCGTGACGGCTGCCTTCCGATTACAATGTCGCCGTCGTGTCGCCCGTTTGGCGCCGCCACCGCAGCCGCATCAGCCGCCGCGGAAGATATCGCCGAAGTCGATAGATAAATGTGTGTTTCCACGCTCGACGTGACGGTATTTCCCATAGACGGTGACGACGACGCCGCCTTTGGTCCGGAGTCGTGTGTTGTTGTTTTTTTACATAATATTATTTCTTTTTTTCCGTTATCTCCATACGACGCGAACGATAATATACCTCCCCGATCGTCACTTCTCCGGATCCCGACACTGCAGTCGCTGTACATTATTATAATAATACAGTCTGGCTAGAAGTGGTTATGTGCGGGTATACCTACACCGCAGAAGAGAACGCGACAGGGTTAATTAAATACGGTTATTATGGAACGCAAGACCATTAGACACAAACACGTAAACCTATATTATAATATATTCAATAACCAATATATATTTACACGGTCATATACATTATAATATTTTATCTACAACCCATTGTAAGCGACTGTGACTACGTTAGCCTACAGAACGACCACCAATGGCTTGAAACGATTTCGTATTACAAACAATATAGAGCGACAAAAAAGCACTTTTATATTAGACGCAGTGACACGCTCGTTTTCAACGATGACGCCCAATGCATTTTCCAATCGTGTATAATAAAGTGGTGTATAATAGAGTCACATACTATATTGGTGTTCTGGACCCTAGCGCGTACATTGCAGGTACTATTGTATTCAAACTTCAAAGTGTATGCATTATCACAATTATCGAGATCCTTCTTTATAATTTAATCGATAAATCTATAGTCCCCGGTACTCACTGTCTATATAATAATATGCTAAATATATTTAGTATACAATATTATGCGTTTTCTCGTATACCAATATAATGATATGCAGCTGTATAAAAATTAAACCTATTCGTTTTTGCAAAGCCTTCGTTCAAAATCCAAATGGGTATTTTTACACACCGCACGCGCATTAATATTAAATCCGTGCACACTTCAAATCGACATTGACGGATATTTCTTAAAATACCTACACACAAGCGCGTGCGCGCTCAGTCAGATCGAACCGAGTATTATTTTTCGAACCGTCAAATTTGGATAGTCGGTTTGTTGACGGACTGCCAACGACTTGGGCGGTGGTTTTTTCTCTTCAATCATTGCCGCTCGGCTGTCGTGTTATTATAACTTTTTTCTTTCCCCCTCCCCATCTCTTGCGGCCTGTGGTTCAAAAAACGTCGACGACACCGCCTCCGGACTCCTAAATAAACGTCAATATATACATGCAAGAAAGCCAAAACACACACACTGCACAATAATATACCAATGGTTTTTTCTCAATATTTTTTAACCGAATCGAGTTTTGTTGGTTACAAAATATTTTTTTTGTAGGCGATAAATTAATGTTTGATTCGCTTGAGACGATTGTGCAGGGAACTTTTAGAGACGATAGACACATTTTTATATATAGGCACGAAAACAATAGGTTAAATTTAAACGTGTGTGAAGACAGGTATCAACCATTCATCTTATACTATACCTATATTATTAATTATTATTCATACATCTGCGTGTCACAAATTATATTATTGTCGATCGTTACTAACACTTCGGGATTGATGCATGTTGTTTCAGGATGGTAGAAAAATGGGCTACGGTAGCATGCAGGGTATACCAATGGTAGCGTCGAGCCCGGTGCGGCACGACAGTCCGCTGGGCATGAACCAGATCGATGTGCAGAGTTTCCAGCCACCATGGAAGGCGCTGTCCGAGTTTGCGTTACATTCGGACCTCGACCGGGTGGACACAAGTCAACCTCATTTCCAGCAGCTCGTCAATCAGGTATATACGTATTATATTATATAATCATTGTCGGTTTAAATCCAGTTGATAACTAAATTTAACGCCATACATAAAAGAGCAGTATATAATATTATATTTAAAACATTTTATATTATATTTTTGTGACAAATTTTTTTTCAAAACGCGGGGGTAATAAACAATGCCTAGGTATTGTCTTATTCTGGGGTATTGCAGGAGTTTAGGTAGACTAACGCGTAATAATATGCTATAATATAATATTATAGCCCGGGCCCAGTGGCGTGTATAAGAAGGATGGGAGTGTGGGATACGCTAGAGATACTCTGTTGATACTCGGTTGAGGTTGTCACTAAATATTATTCTCTATGAATTTCACAATAAATGTTTTTACTCGATAACTCATTTTCAATATCTTTTCGTTTTTGTGAAACATATCCTTTAAAAACGTATTTTCGACGTTAGCTTTCAATCGTGATAGTATAATATATTGTATAAACATATAGGCGTTGGACATGTATAAGCCTTTGAATTAGGGGAGATCGTGCCTCGCTTAATATTAGCTTTTTCACATATTTATGACCTTATTTCCGGGGATAAAAACTTTAAAATGCCTACTTTTTGGACAAAAGTCAGATTTTTTCCACTCATTCTCACAAAACTCGAAATGTATTTATACGCCACTACGGTTATCAATGTTTATAAATATGTATTCATCATCTCCATTAACCAACAATCGACCCGCGGCCACCAGTCACCACAATACCTAAACTATTTGATCGTATATAGCTGCAGTGTAGCCGCCACGCACACTGCATATTATAGCAACCGTGTTTTAAAATAATTATTGTCATTATTATTTTACGACCGCGCGTCAGTCGAAGGTTTTTTTTCGGCCGAGACCCGCCGCTGTCAAGGAATCGTGTGTTTATTAAATTTTTATAATTTTACCATAATTGCTGTAGCGTAGGTACCCACACACGCGTGCACGTTGTATTGGTAGTAATACTACTACGGCTGTATGCGTGATGCCTTGACAAGGATAATCCCGGTGATATTATTGGAAAGTAACATATATAGCAGCAGCGTGTGTGTAGGTACACACACGACTGCGCTGTCGACTTAGCCACGGGATTACACTGCCCCTGAATGTGTAATTACCGGGCGTGATGTGTCCGCAGCACCGGTGCAGTTGTACCTATATAATATAAGTAATAATAAAATAAAATATAGCGAGTGGTCCGGCCCGGTCACCGCCGCCATCCGTACCTATATATATATACGACTCGTGTGTTGTTGTCGTGTGTGTGTGCGCGCGCGTACAGACAACCTTGTCCCGTCGTATAATATTATATTTTTTTCTATCGTACACGCATAATAAATAGTTATGTGTATAATACGCACCTAAATATTTACAGGTGTCATGTGTGTATGTATATATGTATATATATGTACCTACGTATATGTACAGGAGTAGTGCGACGTACATATTTTATTCGACCGAACGTAATAATTCGTGCATTTCTTATCGATGATTATTATTTAAATTCAATTTGGTCCTTTAAACAACATGTGCACGCTCATCAATATACGCAACTGTATTAAAATATTCTAATATAATTAATTACACATGGGATGATAATATTAGGTATGCACCTATAATACCTACCTATAGATATATTATAACACACGTTCGATTTTTCATAATAGCGCGTGCGGATATCCGTCTATTACGATATCATGACGAATATAAAACCAATATTGTAATATACGTCGTGTAAACACGTTTTTTTATATTTTAGTTTCACGCCTATAAACATTTTTTACGATTGAAATATCATTAATACGACTTGGTTACACCATTATGCCTCTACCTGCATTATATTTACTTGACCATTACCGCGGTTGTGTTTGCAGATGCACGGTTACGACATTCACGGTCCTCCGCCACCCATGACCAGGTTGGACATAGACCCGGGTCCCGTGGACATGATGCATCCGGATTCAACCGACTCGTTCGTCACGTACCTAGAGAGCGACGACAGCCTTCACAATGACACGTCGAGTCCCTAATGCCATCGCCGACACGTCTTCGCCACTGTCACGGGTGAGTGCAATATATATCGTATAATATTAAAATAATTTGTTATATTTTTAATCCTTATACCGCACACACATTTGTAGTGCATAATATCTACAGTAAAATATTTCGACTTACGATTTTTCCTGGAAAATCCTATTTAAAGTTGCACTTTTGCGCTTGTATAATTTCGACGGCGTTTGCCTTCGCGCCATGGCAATAAAACCACGAATGCGTATTTCATATAACCTATAACCATTGTTTTACTAATGTTGTCTCGTTTCATTTTGTGTTTCAGGTCCGCATGACTACCCGTACCTACTTTTCTTGGCACACCTATTATATATTATTATCTTTAATTTGTTTCTATATTTGTTATACGTATTTTCTTCATCCTCTTGTCATGTTTACCTACCCCGCTCCCCAATAACGACGTTATGTATAAACGCGTGGTGAACCCTTCACCGTCATAATAATTATAATAATAATGATATAATGATTAATGAACAATAATAATAATAATGATAATTATAATATTGTAATTATAATATATATTATATTATAAAAATATAAGAATGGAGTGTATATATATATATATATATTTATATATTATATATTGTATTATATATCTTTGTAAACCAAATAATCTAAGAAAACGACGAGCAGCCGAGAAATCTCCGGATATCAGCAGCGGTCGTTGCGGGAGGGCTGTCTGTGTTGCTGTCGCGCGCTTCATTATTGTGTGTAATATTTGTTGTACGTTTCGTGTAAATATAATATTATAATGAAAGAAATTCATTAGATTTTTATTAATCAAAATGTTTATTTGTTTTTTTTTTGTTTTTGTTCGTTTTTTTTTAATGTCACTAATCTTGTTAGTGCGATTGGCTAATTTGTTTATACTTAAACCGATTAAAAACATATTATGAACATGAATTATTTTCCTTTGGTGTCGATTCAGTATTCGTATATAATTATATATGTTCGTATATATATATATATATATATATCATGCATAAATCCATTGCGTTGTTAGTAATTTTTTACCCGCCAAATAAACGCTATTATTCATTAATATTATTAACACCATCAGAAAACTTATATGAAACGAACGAGAACTGTCGACTCGCCTGACAAATGCGGCACATGCACATTTAGGTACAATACATATATTATAACAATCGCACGATCGTTCTCATATTTGTTGGACAAATTCGTTTTATTTGAATAGGTGCGCAAGCAATAATAATAATATTAAGTAATTACCCGTTGACCGTTACCGACATAATGATATGATATAATATTATGTACATAATAATAATATTAATATCATATATCAAAAAACTATGTGTTGTTACAGTAAGTTCATTACACGTCACGTGCGTTTAACATATTTTGTCATCGGTACACATTATATAATATTATGTTACGGTATTTATGGTATTATTGCCGGCGATTGACCTTTAAATAATAATTGTCATATTATTATGTAACGTATTAATTTTCGATCATCATAACGTTCGTATTATTCGCATTATACGCCCGCCGGCCGAGTACCTCTAACTCAATCAAACCGTTTACTATATCGATAAAAAAAAATACGGCCAACGTTATTATAATATTATAGTAGTTTGGTTCATCGTTTTGTAGGTGTAAACACGTTTTATTGCACATATTATAGTAATAAACCAAGACATGTACCAACGTTTCAACCAGCGTGCGCGTCCACACACACACGTATTATATTTTCCTCGATTGTGGGTCGTATTATTCGGCGGACAGGTAAACAGTCGGTTTGTTCGCAGTCAGACCACAGAATATGTGGGACACGCCGAATGATAACGTTGCCGACGACACGTCAAATGGATAGGACGTGCCCGTATAAATTCTATCTAAAGTCTAAACTCACCGCGAACGAAATTTGTGGGCCAACCGAGACGAATATCATCAGTGTGACCATCGGCACAAGACGCCCCTAGAAAATAATATCATATTTTTGACGAAGCCCGGAAGCGCCCCTGTTCGCTTGAGTTGCCCGAGGTATCCCACAAAATGGTTATTATTATTTTGGTCTATACCCACATTCTTTTGCACATTTTAAGTTTGGTTGGATGTACCTACTAATTTTTATGTTTCTATAATTTAATTACCTATACATTATTTGAAAATATTGAAAACTAAAAACACGCGTAACTATTTATACCTGTCCATTACGGCACTAATTTGCGCATCAGTTCACTACTTACACCTACTGACCTAAATGGGCCGTAGTCGTGCTCTGTTATTATTCGGAGTTAAAATAAAATTCCATTTCCTCACTATTTCGATCATAGTCGTTGTATTTAATAATATAGGTAGTAATAGTAATAATACATTTAGGCCAAGGTAGTGGTGATACAATTATAATTGCACATTTATATAATATTATTATAGTCGATCGTCAGTTCAGTCTTTGGCTCCGGACCGGAGGACTCCGGGCTATTCAATATAATTTGTGGATAAGACTAAAGGTTATGTTACGAACTCGGGCTATGAAAAAGGTGCAAATTAAAAACGGGACACACTCGGGACCTCCCCCCGCCATAATGATGATGGCCACCGCAATGTACGATGATGACCCACAACTACACACAGTTAGAAATCTGTAGTTATTCTATACGCGCGTTGGTGTCAA
The DNA here is from genome assembly GCF_019925205.1 of Metopolophium dirhodum. Classification (NCBI taxonomy): domain Eukaryota; kingdom Metazoa; phylum Arthropoda; class Insecta; order Hemiptera; family Aphididae; genus Metopolophium; species Metopolophium dirhodum. The sequence continues at coordinate 7,251,202 of NC_083561.1, read as the reverse complement.
CATGCACAGTTTACTGTTGAGTGTGGATTTTAAGCCGGTAGGAGAGCTTGGCGTCGATTTCACATTAATAGCAATAGTTAAAATGTGAATTTCGCACGGTTTCTTATAACTCGGTCGCAAAAAAAAATTTAGCAGATTTCCCGACAATTCCTTTATTTGACTATAATAATATTATGTGCCTACGCTTATAATTTCGACGTCGTGTACAGAATGCAAATAACTACACCGCGGCATCGTCGTACTTTGTCCTCGGGCGATCAATATTAATATATTGCCTATATATAGCTACGATTATCGGTGTACGTATAGTTTTTGGCGATCTTGCGAAATGCAATAATAATAATATTTCAAAATAATATTAATATGTTCCTATAGGCTCCAAGGCGCTCACGATTGACGGTCGGTCGATGATCCGAACATGGTATACAACGACAAGCATCAGCAGTAATAAAACAATACACACTATAATACGCTGGGCACACGGATTTCTGTAATTCTTTTTCGGTACCCATATTACGTAGGTAGTATAAGTATATAGGTAAACTGAAATAATTAATAAAGTAAATAAATTACAGACATTTTATCGTTTTCCACACACTGCTCGAATCGTGTCAAAACTCGTACAAACGCGTGTCGCGTATATAATATGACTAAATTAACGCCGTACCTGCGCAATGTGTGTGTTCTTAGAATGAAAATTGAAATCGCTCGTTGTGAGTTGGTGACAGCACGCAAAGTGTTATTGTCGTCACCGAGAAAATTGGCTCCACGTGATAAATAGTCGTACGAACGACTTTCACACATGACGTCATTATCACTATCGAGACGTAGGTATAATTACTGTCATAAATAAATTCGTTTTGGTGTAGGTATACGATGCTGCAGACCAGAAATAAAATTTGTCGTCGCGAAGACGGCACTGCCACGCCGTGGCGGCGAACGGTCACGACTCTTTTTTTAGACACTCTCGTTTTTCCACCCGACGATATCATAATAATAATAATAATAATAATAATATAATAATATCTCACTCGGTCGTTCCTCCCGGGTTGGGTGCGGCGGGACGTGTGCGGCGCACATTCCGGACATCTATCCGAGAGGGTGTGTGTGAAGCGCGTACGGTGAGTATATAATACTGCAGCAGCGTACATAATATAGTTGTATATTTTATGTGTATATATACCTTGAAGAAATAAACGACCCGGATAGAGTACCTATATAGTGCGTCGTAAAACGTGTATGAGGAAATAGTGTCGGCGAGAGAGGACCGTGGCTGTGCGGCGGACGATGTACGGTATATAATATGTATACGGTGGGCAAGAAAAGTTTTTAAAACGCCGACGCCCTCTCCTGCTGCTGCTGCTGCTGCTGCTCTATAGCGGTTATGGGTCTTGATTTCGCCGTACGCGGTATATATATATACACCGTGGTAATATAGAGGGTCCAAATGCGAACGAATAATATACGCGTTTGTGTGTGTGTGTGTGTATATATATAACACGCACGTGATGTGCGTGTGTGAGTGAGTATTTATACTCGGATGTATATGACGTATACAGTGTGCGTGTGGTGTGGTGTGGTACCGCGCCCGATTACCCCCTAAAAGGGTCATGAAAAATGTATTTTCCGAGGGCGTACTCGGAAAAACTCCACCCCACCGCGTCCGCCCACGACCACTGCGCTCCTCACCCTCCGGCTGGGGACGCCGCCCGGTATATTATATGATTGATGGACATCGCTTGGGTTTTCCCCCGTTCACTCGCGCCCCTCGATGGTACCGACTATACCTATTCACACACACACACACACCCACATACACACACACACACACACAGTATACGACTTTATATATACATATATGGGTACGTGTATGTTCAATATATTATAATGTATTGTGTATGCCTGACAAAACCGAATGTATAATATATATATATACACACGTGTACTGCAGCAGAATGCAATCCAGAAAGTTTTATACTGCAACAACGCTAGTGCGTTACAGTATAATATTTTATCTGTGTTTATACGTCGTTATTTGTACGATGGCGGGCTAAAGGTTAGGTTGGATTTGTTTTTATAACGCGGTGACTTTTTAGATCTTTATAGAATCGAACGGTATAATAATACCTAAGGTATACATAAAGGTATATATACTTAAACTTGGTGAAAACAAAAAAATGTATTGAGAAAATTAGTATTGCGTGTTTACATTAAAATATAATATATCTCACATTTTCAAGCACGTTTTCTAGGCACCTACTCGGACAAAATGTATAATATGTATATAATTTTATAAAATATAATACATTATAAAATGTGTAGGTAAACATTATATTATATCTGTCGAGCGGTACTGTAGTGCACACCGGCACTGCCAACTCTCAGTTTGTATATTTGTATATATTTATATAAAGGCGTCGAAACCGCAAGTCAAAAGTTTCGCGCGCGTCAAGTCGTTTAGTGTAGGTGGTTTAGGCGTAGTTCCGCGGCCTCATACACCCCGCACACACCACACTGCAACTCACCCGCGACCGACATCCACAACACTTCCTCCCGATCGATAAGCGACCGCCTTGCTGTGTATTTGTAAATGTACTCTAGTGTACACTTTTATTTATACGCTGCGCGAGGTTGTGTATAGGGTATATTATGCTTTTTGACCAAGTTCCGTTGTATCCGGAAACGAATACGCTCGTCGAAAAACAATTGTATATTAACACGCGAATAAGTATTTATTTTTTTATTCATAATAATACAAACGCCCCTGGAAGGATAAATGATAACCATACAAAATAAAATATATTCAAGTTCTTATCCAGAATGTATGTCACGATGATCACTATAGAGATAATAAAAATAATATGTAACGAAATAGGTAGGTATTATACAATGAAAATACATAAAACAGGGAATATGCGTATATGAGTCCGAAACAGAAATGCAATAATAGTATGGTATGATAAAAAAATGATAAGCGACCTTCCACTCGTGAATCGAAAAACTGTGAACCCTATAAAATCAGCAAGAAAATGCATGTACCAATAATATAATAATGTAATAATATATTATTATAATGGATGGCAATGGAAACTAAAATTTTGAAAAACTTTATACAGTTACAATCCAAAGTTATCTAAAGTTAACTATCTATAGATACAAAACAATTTATTGTATGATTCTTGTGTGCAATAAAATCGACTAATACTAGTGGATTAGAAAGAGCGATGGGTGCTCCCCCAACTCTATGGAATTCGTTGATTATTTTTTATAATAATTTTAAACATATTCAAAATAATAATTATGGTAATCATTATCAACAGCGTAGATATTAATGTGGAAGTTTTTGACGAGAAGATGAAAACATTTTTTTTATTTGTCTCTTTGATCATATACCAGATAATAATATGTATATCATTGTTTATGATCTAAGGCCTCTACCATGGAATTTTTATCAAACACAATACTGGAACAAACGCGACTTGAGTATAGAAGGAAAATCATCGCATTGAACGTTAACATAAAAATAATAAATAAACTTCATCGACATCAAACCTATAATATAGTATGCATATTATATACGATACAACTATACAAGTAGAATATAGTACTATAATGCCTGGTTGCATAAACAATCGCCAATCACTAAGCATTATTTTGCAAATTAATATAATAGTGATCTATAAATTTCCCTTAAAGGCTTAAACATTCGGTTCTTAGAAGGGACTGTCTATCATGCTATATGTATATCAATAATACTTTTTTTTTTATCTAAAACCGAAACAAATACCTTTATGTTTTCATCTATTCTTAGACTCTTTAGAGCTGATTTTAATTTGAAATATTCCGATATTTAACATTCACCACTTTCAGTGACGTCTTCGTCGTTTTTTTTTTTGTCATTTATTGTATGTATGTCAACTCTTGTGGTTTCTATTTAGTTTTAAGTTTTTATAGGTAGGAAAGTTAAAATAAATATATATTATATATTAAATATTTCTTTTACTGTTTACAGCTTGTTTCCTACTGATAAATTGAAAAAAAAATAGATATTCAAATATATTCTTAACGAATTTTTCATAAAAAATTAAGAAGAATTAATATTTGAAGTGAAAAAATGTAGTAAATTATATTTATTAAGTATCAATATTTAGTGCATATATTAGGTTCGATTTCACAACACGATTCATTTTAGTGAGTATGGTAGAACATTGTGCGTAATTCACTTTCCATAATTTTATTGAAAAACTAAGTCTCTTTTAAAATAATTAAATAACTGTTTTTTTTTTATTAGTTGGTTATAATCAATATCGGTTATTTAATAAATTATTGGACGGTAAAATTCTTTTATTTTGGAAATCATTTACTAGGGAGGCTCGATTGTTTCACTGCTTTTATAGGGGACCACAAATGTTTAATCCGGCACTGTTCGGTCGTGTTTCGACTTATTTAGTATTTACATAATTCTATCACCTCCCAACTCCCGATAGTGACTATCTAATAACAATTATTATTAATTATTTTAAATTATAACATTATATAACCATGTGGACAGAGACTTGTCTCGGACGGATTACTATAGAGGATTATTGTGTGGACGTGATCGGAGACTCGTGGTAATAGTAACCTGATTATAGAGGTATATAGACACCAGTTGCACTCTGCACCCAGCAGGCTGTATCTATATAACACGCATTATCTAAAGGTATGTATCAATACATAGAACCAAAATTCGATATTTTGACGCGTATAATTAAGACCATTGGGCGTATTGTGTAGGTAAATGGCAATATTATTGATGGTAACAGAATGTTAACATTAAGTACGTAACATCATCCATTGTACCTAAATATTTGCAAACGTTCAATTGTCGTTATTGTCTTAGCATGCATGCACTGCATGCTTAATGCAATGATTACGGAAAAAGTTACGACACATTTTCATGACGTTCGATTATTATAATACCTAAATTATATAGGTATACGATTTCGTCAATTCACATACGTGGATTTTTGTCACCAAAAATGCAATAACTGCAGACGTTTATAAAAACGAAAAAAAAAATGCAGACAATTAAAATATAAAATTGGGTCTTACGCGGAAATATAATATACCTACCTAAATAAAAAAAACACGACGCATGCGAGATTATGAATGAACCCCATTAACCTTGTTCACGAAGACTGCAGTGTATGATAACATTGTTAAAATTATTGTACTACCTAATGATAGTTTATAATAAAGTTTTTAAATTTGTGAATTTTTAGAATTTTTTGTTTTTTTACTTTAAAACTCCACACAGCTTAATTATTTGTTTCCGTACTGTAGTACCTATATATGTTTTTTTTTTATTTGGGTTAAGGCTTCGACTACTCAGGTCATTAGCCTGTGGTACTGTAGGGGGGGGGGGGGGTACTGTATATTTGTTTACTCGTGATTTGTTTAGGCAGAATTTTTAATTTGGGCACACGTAGGTATCTGCCATGCCCGGGTGGGGGATGGCGGCACTTGTTCTCCGGGTACCGTGACTTGCACGGAAAAAAATGCCGCCCGGTGGTCGAGGATCGAACTCGGACCGGCTGTGCCGAATCCGCCGCGTTAGACCGCTCGACCTATATATATATATATATTATATAGGATTTCTATTGATGATTAAAAATTAAAATATATTTTAATATAAAAATTGGTTATACCCCTCAGAAGTTCGCCAAAATACGGTATACTGCAAGATCAGAGTGTATTTAAATATATAATTATAAAATATATTATACGTGTTCGATGTGAATGTATACAGATCAGTGTCCATAAAATATATGGGTAGGATGTATATTATGGAATATAGATGACATGATGTATTCGGATCTAAATCTAATTATCAATAAAATCATAGTATAAATATAAATATTAAGTAAATAGTAATATTATATACTATATAATATATTCGTCCGCATAAATACACCAATCGTTTATTTTTGGTGATTTGTTAATGTTTACATTCGATTCGTATTTACATAGACACGTATAAGTAAGTTATAATTATTATTTCGTCCGGTCGATGTCGCTTATAATAACCTATTTATTAATACGTTATTGCCTTGCGTTAATGTCGAATATATAGGTACCTACAATTTCAAAATTATAAAAATATAGTACGGCGCACTGTCGAGCTATTCCTACAATCATTATACCTATCATATTGATATTCAATATTATAATACTATTATAATATTGATATTCAATATTATAATACTATTATTTACCTAGTCGATGTGTGATGTAGGTAGGTACAGCATACAATATCGTCATATATTATGACGTGTCACCCAAGAATTTCCGGGCGATTTAAGATGCAGTCGAACAAGAACAACCGATGCGTCAGTATTATAATTAATAATATTAAATATTATAATTTAGTACAGGACGATTTGTCCGAGAAAATATACCCTATACAGTGCGCTCATGTAATATACTAATGAGTTATTTCCCATGTTTTCTTTCCATTTATTTCTTCCATCGCGTTCGACACTGTTTGTCCACATTTGTCATATATTACTCATTGCACCACACGATTACTTACCTACGTAACTACGTTCAAAACCAGTATTTCTAGGACACACTCGAAGTCGCGCGACCTTACCGACCGACTTGTCATAATATTATATTATTACGCCAATTGCCAACTTATTATTGGCTTAGCAGTTAGCTTATACCTCTAATACTATATACCCCGCGGTAGGCATGTCAGCTACTACCGCGGTCGATGTCACTGCGCAGTCATCGCGTGAGGTACCGACAACTCGTAAATCGTTCAATACTAATATCTCGCATTCCACAATATTATATTCTCTCCGATTGTTGTACGATTACTTAACTGAACGCAATGTACTAATTAGAGTAATCATTGCGACAAAAGGGCCAGTTGCCGTTTTTGGGTTGTATATTATAATATTATACAATACATAGTGGTTCCACAAATGGCAGTGATCCAAAACATATGGCTACACTTAAGAGTTTGGATACGTTATAAAGTGAGTTGTTCGTGGTTAAACAGAAAATTGAATTGGCCATAAATAATGTATACGCGACTGCATTTTAAAGACTTGTTATCCACTAAGTTTCAAATGTGACTACTTTACGATGTTTAACTTATTTGTCCACAGTCACACACCGTAGATTAAAGAATGTATACATCTATATTAAGTTCAGTTTCAAATGAAATGATATTGTACGTACATATTTTATTAAACGATCACGGCCTATATTTAAAAGTGTATAGGATATTAGGATGTATACGATATTTCGTACACTCCGTGGACCAACAAACGGATGTAACATTATTTTTGAAACAGTTGAATTAAATATTAAAGATTTTATCATTCTTGAGAAGTGATTGTAATCTAAAATATAATGTAATATACAAAATCATAAACTTAGATTGGGTTAGGTTGAACTAAATGAAAGTATATTTGTTCAGCTTGAATTATTTTCAAAATAATATAATTATATATATATATATATATACGTGTCCAACAAATCAGCTATAAAATATAAATGAATACCTACTGTGTTAAACAAATCATTTTATCCTTGAGTACATATAGGTACAAATAGCCATATAGTTACTACTTACTTACATAAGTATATAAATATTGGCATAAACATAATATTATATCCTGTGACCTGTTATTTACAAGCGATTTACGACCCATAAAAGTACAATACGCAACAAAAATAAATTAATGATAAGTATGTATTATTATAGACGAAAATGCCAGCACATAATCTTAGCTTGCAGGTGGTTATACGAATAGAATCTAATATTCGCAAAACGAATAATTAATAACGTAACAGAATAATTCGAAAACTATATTAATACTATTAAATGTCATTATAAATGTTGTATCTGTATACCATAATACATGGCACCTATGTCATCATCATCTTATGGTTTTATGGGCCATGGCTCTGTAAGAGTTTTCGTCGCCACTGTCATTACTTCTCTTAAACTTCCATGATCTTGGACCAATTCATCCCAGTTTGCTTTATCCAATCTCTATAGGTCTCGTTTTATGCCATCTATCCAACGTTTTTTTGGTCTCCCTCTAGGTTTCTTCCCTTCTGGCCAGTCCTCGGAAGAAACGAATTCCAAAAAGAATGGATTCCTGGAACGAATTCCTTATTATATATATAAAAAAACGAGTAAATTAATGAGTTCTTTTTTTCAAGGAAAAATACAGATATGTAAATAATTGAACTTAATATATATTTTTTTTAATGTGTATACTTATAATGTATATTGTAAACGAGTCATTGTTATAGAGTATCGACGTTAATCGTTCATTAGTCATTAGTCATTTTATTAATATTTCTCATAAGTTAAAAGTTATACATTTATAATGTATATAGAAATGAGTACCTATATAAAATATAATTATATATAAGAATAACCGATAAAGACAGTCGACATACCGTTGGCCAACAATTTAATTTTGAAGAAAATCTCAAAATAGAATTAAAAAATATGTATCTATTACTTGTACCTACATATTATAGGAACGAATTTCTTTTTTTTTAAAAAAGAACAAGAAACGAAACGAATTTCTTTTTTTTAAAAAAAGAACAAGAAACGGAACGAATTCCTTTTTATAAGGAACTTCCCAAACACCGCTTCTGCAGGTTGCCATTCCATAATATTGGTCTAGTTTTGTATGTTGCCACTCTCCGTTTAACATTTCCTTACCATTTAAGCCTTTATTGACCTTTCATATAGGTAACTTGTTATTACGGATATTTTTGTAATTTACCTTATCTCTAAATTATTCCTTCTTTGCCAGCAATTGGATACATACGGGTCCACATATTGTTTTTAAGAGGACGCTACACGGCCATTTGTTGTCTTCGTCTTACAAGTAAGTAACATCAAATTTACGCTCAGGAAAGCGCGTTTAGCTCCGTTAGTTTAAAAATTAAATCGAATCGATCTATTATGAAACTTTATGGTAAGTACAATATCTGTGTTTGTATGTGGTTTTTTTATGATAGTTTAATTTTTTAGTAAGTTATGCGTATATAATATATTGTGTAAATTAATGATGCTCATGTCTCACTTAAAAATTAACATTTGAAAAATATTAAAAATCCTTAGACACAGTTTTAATTTATAAGCATTTAAAGTTCTAATCTTGACAAAATACTGAAAAATCACGAAAATTAGCAAATTATTTTGAGTTGAAAATTCATAAAAATTTTTCATTTTAAATTTAAGTTTTGAAAATGTAATACAAGATTCCTTATAAGTTTGTCTACCTTTATCAAAAAAAAAACGTCTACAATCATTTCAAATTAAATGTTTATGAGCGTTTGAAGTTTATATTTTTACAATATTGGATATTCACTCGATTTCTCATATAGCGGTTTTGTTATTTTATTGTTATTCAAAAACGAATAACTGTAGATACATGAACTTTTACTGCGTGTTTATATTTTCATTTTCTATACACCATAAAATGTTGAAAATAGTGTGACTCTTTTTGAGCTGTTTACGTACATTGTCAGTTTTCAATTTTTTTTTTTCTATAAGTATCAATAAAATTTTATTTGTTGAGTAAAAAAGCGTGAAAATTTAATGCAAGGCTCCTGATATATTGTTACAATAGTAGTTGTAAAATATAAAAAATACATATTCACAATTTTTTCAAAACTGAGCTTTTTAACTAGGTTCTCGCCCAGAAAATTGTAAATCAATGATGCAGTTATCACAAAACAAAAATTAAGGAAAAACAGTAATTTTTAAATTTAAAAATCGCTTTTCAACAAAATTGATTTTGGTTTTTAGCATAACTATAAAACAAATAACCATAGATACATGAAGTGTTTACTTAATGTTTATATTAGCATTTGCTATACATGATACAATATTCAAAATATTTTGACTTGTTTAGAGTGATTTACGAACATTTTCAGTTTCAAATTTTTTTTAGTTTTTTTTTTCTATAAATGTTAATAAAATTTTATTTGTTGGGCCAAAACGCGTGAAAAATTGTATACAAGGTTCCTGATATATTGTTACAATAGTAATTGAAAAATATAAAAAATACATATTCACAATATTTTTATAAGCATTTAAAGTTCGAATTTTGATAATATTTATCAAATTTAAAATTTAAAAATGATTTTGTAGTTAAAAATTTATAAAATATTCAACTTTTATAACTAAGGATTGAAAATTTAAAACAAGCTTCCGCGTAAATGAATAACTATATTCACAATGATATCATCAAATATATTTAGGAATATATTAGGCTGACATAGGCTGACTTGCTCAGAATCGTTTTTCGTATGCAATGATATTATATCATTGAATTCAAATTGAAAACCATTCATTACAGTGACCCATTTGTAACCTACTGTACAGCAGAGCGATATCCACTTACCCACTTTTTAATACTGACAATTTTAAATTTTAAATTTTATTTATATTTTTTTGGAAAAATTCAAGAATAATTTTGATGGTAAAAACATTTATCTAAGTCAAGCACTTTATTTTTTAGAATTTTGTAAAATATAAATATTAATATTTTTTGAGTAAATTTATTTTGGATATAATCATTTTTATGAAAATATTAACTTTGGGAATTTCCTGACTTGAGTATATTTCTTAAATTATTTATTAACCATATCGCATGTTCACAATTTTTTACATATACGTTTAAATAGCATCTTTTAATTTTGCCAAGTCTTCCTATATTATACCTGGTATACGGTATATATAATATTATATAGTATATATTTTGGTCGACGTCTTTGACGATTCAGCGATATCTACGTTATAACTCGTAACCATTATAATAATGTACTTAGAAAAATGGTTTAGTCACATATACCTAACCTTCAACTATCAAACAAGGATAACCATAAATAATATTTTTTCAATTTTTTTTTTTATTAAAAAACCTGTGGCAGCATGGACCATTATTGGGTGTATAATTGTAAAATAAATGATTTGAATTGTTTATAATATATTATAATAACACTACCGTCGATCAACGTGTATTGTTTTGTAAACGTTGTTTGTTCCTTAAATGTTGATATAATAATATTATGAAAAATAATGGTTTTTTGCCCGACGCTAAATACATCAGGCTCGCGTGGACTTTACCTACATAATTTATTATCGTACAATCGCATGCAAATGTCAACAAAACACATAAGTTACATAATAATATTAATTTAAACAACATTTTCCAAACACAAAATAATAAAACCTATAAAAATCTATTTTAATTAAATATAATTAACATTATTTTTTTTGCGCTTTTCATTGTTTATCGCACAAGGCACACATATAATATTAACATGTATTGATATTTTACTTTGACGTTTTTCATACAGAATATAGGTCGTTTATTATTGAAGAGAGTTTATTAATTTTGGCTGAGCATTTGAATGTATAGTATAATAACTTTTAATGCGTGACCTAATGAGTGTACGGAATTCCGGTATACCTATAGGAGCACTGAATACTAACCTAACCTAACTGTGCGGATGACGGCTGCACCTGTAAAGCCGGTGACGGATACGTGCGCGCACGGACGGCGACCAACATGTTATGTGTCGGGCGTGTAGTTACTTAAGTCGTAGGTACCTGTCGATAGCCCTGTAAGGAGGGGAGAGTGAGAGATCGAAAGTGGACTGTATTAAAGCTAGGTTCAAATCTTTAGGATGTATGAGTGCTAAGGTGATGAATGAGAGGTACCTAATTACAATAACAACAATGGGTTGATAAATATGGTGCAGAACAATTTATTGTGGTGTTCTGCAAAAGACTCTCTTACTGACTAGGGTTAGTATTATAAGCGCGATCACATACGATCGCGTGAATCAATAAATCAAGAAACAAAAAAAATAATACAAATGCAAAAGAAAATAGTGTTTGTTGACAAATAAATCGCGTGTGTACGACCTGATAAGGACGGAAGATGATACCACGACGATGGCGCGGCAGTTGACCCAGTGGAGCGTTGCAACAGCTGCGGGCGGCAATCGGGGCTGGCGTCACTTGCACTCCCGTCGCTTTCGACGAATGGGTCGACGACACTGCGTACAAAACGTAAAGACGAGGTGTTGGACGACGCGGACACGAACTCGTATTTCCGTTAGAGGGAGATCGCGAAACGGTCACGCGAAAACATTAATTGTCGCGGCGTAGGGACGCGGCACAAACGACAACAAAAAAATGGCTTGACCACGGTTCGCACTGCGTAGGACGGGCGGGCGGAACACGTGGGTGCGAAGCGAGCAGGGCTCGAAACGCACAGCGAGTCGGGCGAGCGACGGAAAAACTAATAAACGGTGTTGTATCACGACACAGGCGGTCGAGCGATACACGTTGTCGGCACTACGCACGGCGCGACATGAGAAGAACACGGGCGGCTCAATCTGCAAACACGTGGGCAACCACGGCCCGGGGTCCCACTGCGAAGCTCGGACGGGCGGCGGACAATAAATCAAGTCGCGGTGTCGGCGCGGACGGCCAGAACTCGCAACGCGAAGAAAACAACAAAACGTACATACACGATGAGTTCGTGAGCAGCGAAGGCTCACCGGATCGCGTTGATTAAAAATGTGGTTTTACCAATAAAAGTGCCAAGACGGCGGAAAAACAACATGTTGCCTAGACGGCTTAGAAGCGACGACGACTTTTGCATGGCGGCGGGTGCGGATCGCTGGAGGCACGACTGTGGCGAGACCGTCCCCACTCTGGAGGTGCAAAGTTCGCTCGCACACTTTTCGGCGGCTGGGCGGCAGGGTGACAACATTATGACCTAGTCATATCGCATACAACCGCGCGGAAATACGAACCGCCGATTGTGTACCCAACATTTCCTCCCCGCGTTGAAAGACCAGGGCGTCTTTCAAGAGATCATCAAACATGAATATGGACGTTGAAGTTCAGATCATACACATTACAACAAATACGGTGCGAAAAAAAAAAAAAATACATGATAACATGGAAATAAATAATAATTAAAAAAAATTACATTGTACCTGACACTCATCAATAAACAAATAAATAAATAACATGAACGAGAATGTGACTGTTGCACACACAAAAAAAATAAAGAATAATAAACAATGAGGACCTTGGGAGATGAGGATAAGATCAGGGTTCGACTGGTAAACGCACAAGTTTCACTACCGGACGTTTGTAGACACCGTCCTGCGTGCGCACGGACACGACGCGAACAACCTCGTCTGATCCCGGGTGGACCTCGGTGACACGACCGAGACGCCACTCAGTTGGTGGTCGAGAGGGGGCCTCAACGATGACCATGTCACCGATCGTCAAATTCGGAGATGACTTGAACCATTTGTGTCGTCCTTGTAGTGTAGATAAATATTCACGTGACCACCGTTTCCAGTAGGATTGATGACACTGTCGAATGAGTTGCCAACGATTCAGCCTGTTGATTTGGACGTCGGTGAGGTCAGGTTCGGGTAAAGCTTGAAGCGGCTGTCCTATCAGAAAGTGCCCGGGCGTTAGCGCACTCAAGTCGTGCGGATCGGATGATGTTGGCGTGATTGGTCTCGAGTTTAAAATACCCTCAATGCGGGTGGTCAAGGTGAGGAACTCCTCATATGTCAACACCTGTTGACCGATGGCGTGCTTGAAATGATATTTGGTGCTTTTGATGCCAGCCTCCCAAATTCCACCGAAATGTGGGGCGGCGGGCGGATTGAAGTGCCACGCACAGGTCAGATGTGATGACAGACGATCTTGAACTTTGGCATCACGGAACAACGTTTTCAGCTGGCGCGCGGCGCCGACGTAATTTGTCCCACAGTCCGAATAAATGTTGGACGGGATGCCGCGACGGGCGACGAAACGGTCTAAGGCTGCAAGGAAGGCCTCCGTGCTCAAATCCGACACGATTTCGAGGTGGACTGCCTTAACGGACATACAGATGAATAATGCTAAGTAGACCTTGACTGATTGCGCATTCCGACGGCGATGTTCTTTCACGAAGAACGGGCCTCCGTAATCCATCCCGACGTGCGAAAAAGGTCGATGCGGTTGGACCCGGTAGGACGGTAAATCTGCCATCATCGGCTGAGGGCGGACAGCCTTGTGACGGGTGCACGGAACGCACGAAAATATGACACGTCGAACCGCAGCGCGACCCGACAAAATCCAAAATTTTTGGCTTAACATTGACAGTACTAATTTTGAGCCGCCGTGCAGAAATGACAGGTGGTAGTGGCGAATAATCAGCTCGGTGAGGTGTGAGGATCGCGGCAGCAAAATCGGGTGCTTCGCGTCCTGACTGGCACTAGCGAAGCGAAGACGGCCTCCGACTCGAATGATACCCTTTTCGTCGACGTAAGGTGCTAGTTGTGCCAGGGACGGCGGCGAAATCATGGATTCATTTTTTAACATTTTTCTCAAGTCTGAAAAATAAACTTGTTGTGTGCGTTGCACGGCGATCGATAACGATCTTTCCCGTTCGGTAAACGTGATTGGACCGACGCGGACAGGTTGTCGACGTAGACGGTGACACAGGTAGCGCAATATGTATGACAATACACGCAGCATTTTACCGAGCGACGAAAATCGGTCAATAAATTCGAGTGAAGGCGGATGAACATTGACGGCCAACGTCGTGATGACATTCGGTCGGGTCTCCGGCAGCTGGTCTGGTGTGAGCGGAATAAATCTCGATTGGGGCCACTGGTCTTCGGGAAGTCGTAGAAAGTCAGGACCGTTCCAATAGATGGACGAGGACAACATTGATTTCGGCAACAGTCCACGAGAAGCTGGATCCGCGGGGTTGTCGTTGGTCGAGACGTAACTCCACATACAACCAGGTAGCAATTGACTTATTTTTGCAACTCGATTTGTTACAAAGATCTTGAAATGTTTTTGGTCCGACGTCAACCATGACAAGACGACCGATGAGTCTGACCATGCTCGCAAACGAGATACGGGAACTTCGCTGGACAGAACAGAATGCACATGGTGAAGGGTACGGGCCAATAACAGAGCACCGCACAGTTCTAGGCGTGGTATCGATAGCGACTCGTCGGCGGTCGAGCTCTTCAAAGGCGCAACCTTAGTTTTACAGGTAATGAATTTTACAGAAATATTGCCGGCGGCATCGACGAGACGAAGGTAAATGGTAGCCGCATATCCTTTGATCGACGCGTCTGCGAAGCCTAGCAGCTGGATGTCCTGTTGACAAGTGGCTTCGATGTGACGTGGTAGGCTTAAATCGAACACAAGTGGTAATTCTGTGCAGAACTGTTGCCACATGGATTGCAACTCGTCAGGCATCGGATCGTCCCACCCGAGTTTCTTGCTCCACAAAAGCTGCATAAAACACTTTGCCCACAGTAGCATTGGTCCCAGGGCGCCGATGGGGTCGAATAGGCGGGCAATGACGGACAACACTTCTCGTTTCGTAGACGAAGTCTGTTGAAGGCTGGTATGATAAACAAATTTGTCGGTGTTCGTGTCCCAGTGCAGGCCGAGAACTTTCACGGCGTGTTCTTCTTGAGGGTCGAATGATATGGCCTGTACTCGGTCCCCGGAAGGAACAGACTCGAGTACGGCGGTGCTATTGCTGGTCCACTTACTCAACTCGCAGGCACAGCTGCGCAGTAGACCGACGATGTCCGTTTTTCGACGTAACAATAGCTCTTCAGTGTCGGCGCCGATGACGATATCATCGACGTAGGCGGTTCTGGTGAGAACGTCTTTGGCTAACGGAAACCGATTACCGTCTTGGCTGTCGAGCTCGTGTAGACAACGTATGGCTAGATACGGCGCACAGTTGAGGCCGTACGTGATGGTACACAATTGAAATTCAACGACGTCGTCGCTAGGCGCGTCACGCCAAAAAATATGTTGAAATGCCCTGTCTTCTGGACGAATTAACATTTGTCGGTACATTTTGACAATGTCGGCGGACAGAATATATCGATGCATACGGCAGCGGAGTAGAATATCGCGTAGATCGACTTGCAGCTTCGGTCCGGTGCACAATATATCGTTCAAGGAGCGACCGGATGACGAGGCGGATGATGCGTCGAACACGACACGTATTTTGGACATGTCACCGTCGGCTTTGAATACGGCATGATGCGGAATAAAATAGATGCCCGGTGACGGGGCTGGCACCATGTGTCCCAGCGAACGGTAGGTGGACATGAACTGACGATACGCCGCATACAGCACGGGATCCTTGGCTAATCGCTTTTCTAGATTATAGAATCTTTTCAGCGCTATAGAACGCGAATCACCGAGACCGTGATGCGATGTACCATGCTGTTGAGTTGGGCCGGTGAACAAATGGCGAAATGGTAGGGCGACACAAAATCGACCTGTCGTATCACGCGAGGTAGACTTAGTAAAATACTCTTCACACCACTGGTCTTCCGTGGTAGGTGACGACGGTGCGGCGGGTTCTTCGATCAACCAGAATTTTTTAATTAAATCTTCGATTGAGGGCGGAGCGACTGCGGTGGTCAGCGTGACTGGAGGTGACTTGTTCGGAGTAGAAAATGAACCGAAAATTATCCAGCCAAGCTGAGTGTCAAGGGCCGATGGTAAACCCGAATGATGTTCCACACCCGCGTGTGGGCGGATCAGACTTGGTAGGATATCCGCACCGAATAAAACGTCGATGCGAGACGGAGTGTCGAATTTGTCATCGGCGAGTCGAAGGTGTTGATATTGTTGACGCACGGTCGCTGGTAACCGAGTAGCTGGCATGGCAGTGGTAATTTGTTTTAGAACAACTAAGTCAACAGACGGGAATAAATAATCTGGTTTAACGTGTGACGAAAATTGACAGCGGGTTATACCTTGAACGTGGGACACAGGACTTTGTGCGAAACCTACGATGTCAGACTTGTAACGACGTTTCGAAAGTCCAAGCCGCGCTGCACAATCACTAGTCATGGCGGAAATCTGCGAGCCACTATCGAGCAGTACGCGTACGCAATGTACTTGTTCCCACGCATCTTTAATGTGAACAATCGCTGTACCTAGTACGACGGTAGAATTGGTGCAGGCGGCACCGACAAACGAGCTAGAATTACCACTCGACGTGGTGGGTTGGGGTACCGGGGTACTATTCGAAGTCGTATTATCTACAGTTGACGTTTGATTTTGTTCACGATGTAGTAGGGTGTGATGACGCTTACTGTTGCACGAAAAACAACCCTTGGTCGACGGACACGTATTGACCATATGACTCGAACTCAAACACGCGAAACACAATTTACGAGCTAATACAACGTCTCGTCGTTTATCAACAGTCATTCCGGTGAGTTTCGGACATTGATATATTCTATGATCGGGCTTATCACAATATAAACAATTCCTAGTCTTAAATTTAGTCGAAGCGGACGTAGTAGCAGCGAACACTGATTTAGTCGATTTGGTATGTTTACCGCGAACATCCGGTTTTTCGAACGGTTTTTCGTTGCGACCGACTTTATTAGATTTTGTAAGATTTTCCAAAATCTTACATCGATGTTGCACAAAATTTACTAATTCGTCAAAAGTCGGAATAGTTGACTGTGACGTACTAGATTCGAACAGTTGTAACGTGGTCGGGTCGAGAACGCGAGAGCACATATGGAACAGCAAAAAACTCGAAAGGTCATCGACCCCCAGCGATTTAATTATTGATACATTTTCCTTAAATGTATTGACGAACTCAATTAAAGCTGGTAGTGATTCATGAGCGATTGGTTTAAAGGCGAATAATTTGTCCATGTGAGCGGAAGCTAACAAACGTTTATTGTTGTAACGCTCGGACAACGCGTCCCACGCGATCGGGTAGTTAGCCGCGGACAACGGTATAGATTTAATAATAGCCAACGCTGAACCAGATAGACACGACAGTAAGTGATGAAAACGCTGTGCGTCATCTATGTGTTGGTTATCATGTACGAGTGATATATATATATCGCGAAACGATCGCCACGATAGTAAGTTGCCGTCGAACATAGGTAATTTAATTTTAGGTAACGCGACGAATTGTTGTTGTGGCACGGAATTGGTGAACGACGAAGACGACGATTTACTTTCGGAAGTAGACACAGGAACGGCACTCGCGACAATTGTTTTTATTTCAAGACGCATGGATTCCATGGAAGTAATCAACGGACGATCAACCTGTTCAAACTCAGCAATACGGTCGGCGTCGATTAATGCGTTAATAATGATGTCTTGTTGATGTTGAAATTGTTCGACGAACTTATTTAGTTCTTCAGCGTGAATAATTAACGACGGTATTTTCCCAATATCAGCGCGTGCCTCTAATGCTGTGGCGTGAATATTTTTAACCGAATTTAATATGTTATCGCGTTTGACGCGACCTCGCAGTAGAACCTTTACCGGATCCTCTTCTTTCTTTAGTGGTGCCATGACGATACGAATACGAAATTAAATGATTACGTGATGAGGTACGATTGTGACGAAGTAATTACACGAAAATAAATCCGGCTCGAAGGACCAAACAATGTGCGGATGACGGCTGCACCTGTAAAGCCGGTGACGGATACGTGCGCGCACGGACGGCGACCAACATGTTATGTGTCGGGCGTGTAGTTACTTAAGTCGTAGGTACCTGTCGATAGCCCTGTAAGGAGGGGAGAGTGAGAGATCGAAAGTGGACTGTATTAAAGCTAGGTTCAAATCTTTAGGATGTATGAGTGCTAAGGTGATGAATGAGAGGTACCTAATTACAATAACAACAATGGGTTGATAAATATGGTGCAGAACAATTTATTGTGGTGTTCTGCAAAAGACTCTCTTACTGACTAGGGTTAGTATTATAAGCGCGATCACATACGATCGCGTGAATCAATAAATCAAGAAACAAAAAAAATAATACAAATGCAAAAGAAAATAGTGTTTGTTGACAAATAAATCGCGTGTGTACGACCTGATAAGGACGGAAGATGATACCACGACGATGGCGCGGCAGTTGACCCAGTGGAGCGTTGCAACAGCTGCGGGCGGCAATCGGGGCTGGCGTCACTTGCACTCCCGTCGCTTTCGACGAATGGGTCGACGACACTGCGTACAAAACGTAAAGACGAGGTGTTGGACGACGCGGACACGAACTCGTATTTCCGTTAGAGGGAGATCGCGAAACGGTCACGCGAAAACATTAATTGTCGCGGCGTAGGGACGCGGCACAAACGACAACAAAAAAATGGCTTGACCACGGTTCGCACTGCGTAGGACGGGCGGGCGGAACACGTGGGTGCGAAGCGAGCAGGGCTCGAAACGCACAGCGAGTCGGGCGAGCGACGGAAAAACTAATAAACGGTGTTGTATCACGACACAGGCGGTCGAGCGATACACGTTGTCGGCACTACGCACGGCGCGACATGAGAAGAACACGGGCGGCTCAATCTGCAAACACGTGGGCAACCACGGCCCGGGGTCCCACTGCGAAGCTCGGACGGGCGGCGGACAATAAATCAAGTCGCGGTGTCGGCGCGGACGGCCAGAACTCGCAACGCGAAGAAAACAACAAAACGTACATACACGATGAGTTCGTGAGCAGCGAAGGCTCACCGGATCGCGTTGATTAAAAATGTGGTTTTACCAATAAAAGTGCCAAGACGGCGGAAAAACAACATGTTGCCTAGACGGCTTAGAAGCGACGACGACTTTTGCATGGCGGCGGGTGCGGATCGCTGGAGGCACGACTGTGGCGAGACCGTCCCCACTCTGGAGGTGCAAAGTTCGCTCGCACACTTTTCGGCGGCTGGGCGGCAGGGTGACAACATTATGACCTAGTCATATCGCATACAACCGCGCGGAAATACGAACCGCCGATTGTGTACCCAACACTAACAGATAATATAATTATTATCTCGACAAGTATTTATGTTTCTCGAAATATTTTTCTCCATAATTTAAATTCATTCAAAACAACTACATTCTATTTATCATTTTCCATGTCAATGTATAAAAATCCAATTTTGAACAAGTTAATTAGTTATACGTATTTAAAACTTAGGTGCCTACAACTAGTTGTTAAGTAGCATAGAGCCATAGAGTTATCCTGCAAATTGGTCGTCCACCAATCTGTAAAACAGCAATGAATTAACAACAACTTCTAAACTTGATTTTATTCTATTCAAACTCTTAAGTAGTCAATTGTGCTGTAATATTTATTTAGTTGTTTTACATTTTACACTTAAGACGATAATATTGAACAATCCATACATCAACATTGTTATTTATAATAATGCACATTGCACAATATAATAAATTAAAACAATTGTGTTACATTAGTTTTTTTTTTATTTATTTCATTATACCTATGCAAATATATTCCAGTTCCCAGCCATACAAATTCTATTTGTAATAGGCACTTAAACGTTTTATTAAGGAGACTTTGATTAAAAAAATTATTTTTCATTCCGCGAATTATCTTCTTAACTATTTTTCAACTACTATTGTAACAATATATCAGGAACCATGTATAAAATTTTTCACGCGTTTTGGCCCAACAAATTTTATTGACATTTACAGGAACAAAACTAAAAAAAATTTGAAACTGAAAATGTCCGTAATAACCACTCAAAACCAGTCAAAATATTTTGAATATTGTAGGTATCATGTATAGCAAATGTTAATATAAACATTAAGTGAACACTTCATGTATCTATGGTTATTTGCTTTATAGTTATACTAAAAACCAAAATCAATTTTGTTGAAAACCGATTTTTAAATTTAAAAATTACCGTTTTCCCTTAATTTTTGTTTTGTGATAACTGCATCATCGATTTACAATTTTCTGGGCGAGAACTTAGTTAAAAAGCTCAGTTTTGAATAAATTGTAATGAAAGTTTTGCCAAGTTACATGAGTAGCCGAAAAGTTTCAAATTGGAAATTGTTCGGACTAAACTGGTTGGCCCGTCACGTAATTGGTATATCAGCTGTACGTTTACAACTTTACGTCTTGGAGTAGTTTTGTCGACCAATTTAAGAATACTTTTATTGGGCATACGCGCTTGACGCTGTTTATCAATAGTTCATATCATGTTTAATTGTGTTTGAATAAAAAATGAATATTTTTGTAGTGACATCGGATTATTGTTTCGTGAAGAGAAATGTCAGATTGTCGAAGGTCTGTATTCCCGTGATCTTTGTAATTATTTATTGGCACTTGACCACTTGAGCGAGAACAAACTTTTGTCTGATTTACGTGCATGCGATACCATAAATAGTGCGAGTAAATGCGTAATATTCGGTTTCGACCGCGGTTTCGAATGACAAATTAAACAAATTAACCGAATTCGACTGTGAATCATCAACCGGTAACAGGGGAACCAACCAAGCCACCGGCAAAATCATTGGATATCCGCGGGAAGAGAGACTTGCCCAAAGTTACATGTTGAAGCTGCAAATCACTTAAACACTCGAGAATTCGTGCTCAGCTCGTACTTTTCAGATATTGAAATGGTAGCCTCGCGTTTAAGGTTTCCCACCTTGTGAAACTATCACTCCAAGTTTTCAGTATCAGTTGCGTGTTTATTTCTTTGTTGGATAAATAGGTGTTTACAAATATATGGAACGTGGATACACTAACACGATAGCCAGGCTATTGAAGCGGACTAAACGTATGGCGTACCTCATCAGGACAATATTAGTCAGTCTTGGTCTGTCACAAAGTGAGGTTACGTTAACAACATAAGCTTGTGACCGTTATTTTTAAAGACACAAACAAAAAATTGGAAAAAAAAAACGTTGCAGGTAATTGTTGATCTATCCAGTTGAAACCCGTGTTGTTCTTCAATAAGAATATTATTTACTAAAAAAAAAAAAATAATAATGGTTTAATACTGCTTAAAACTAAATATTCAAACAGTTTGAACGGAGATAGGTCCATAATTAGTAATATATGATATATTATTACCAGATTTATGGTTGGGAGTGACACAACTGAGTCTTAAAACTGAAGGGAAATTACCCTCATCTAAATAACGTCTGAAAAGCAAAAAAAAAATGGATAAGCTTTAATGGAACACAATTGATAAAAGAAAACGGCGGAAGACTATCAGAGCCGACAGAACCTATAGTTTTAACCAGGGCTTGAAACCGATTGAAATAATTTCGGATTCAGTTTCGATTTTGTATACCGGTTTTTAATATTTCGATTTTGGTTTCAATTTTCAATACTGAAATAGGAAATTTCAGTTTTGGTTTCGATTTATTATACCGGTTTTGAAATTTTACGATTTCGGTTTCAACATAGCAATACCGGTATTAAGAAATTTCGGTTTCGGTTTTGTATACCGGTTTCCAATTTTCTTTTGCGAATAATGAAATGGTTATCAACATTTTAATCATGATCTCAATTTTATTATGAGTATTAATTATGCGTATTAATGGAATTTACGTATTTAAAAATACGTCAATTAAAAAAAAAAATAACGATTTCCAATTTTTTTCAAATTTCGGTTTTGAATTTAATACCGGTTTCCAATTTTTTACGGTTTTGATTTTGAATTTAATACCGGTAAACAAGAATTAGAACATTGAGAGTATAACTGCACATTTTTTTAATACAAGAACATTTTTTCGGTTTCGGTTTTAAATTATAATACCGGTATCCAATTTTTTCCGGTTTCGGTTTTGAAAACGGTTTTAAGCCCTGATTTTAACACCACACAAACTACAAAGTAGTAAGACCTTGAAAAACGTCATCAACAGTGAAGTATACATTATTATGTAGGTTGAAAAATGGAATCATTAAATTACTCACATGATCATTAATGACTTCATATGAGTAGACAGACTTGAAGTATGAGGCGAACATGTCAGCTTCACCCTTCGTTTGACCAGAAAGCACCATTAAGCGTTAGTGTTTTTAGAATACCAGAATTAGAGCGTTGCTTCTTTATACATTTCCAAAAACTGATAGCTCAGTTCGATCAACATACCCAGGATAGTTTTTTGGGCTCGTACCATGCCCTGCAAAAAATTAGAGGCAAAAAACTCGTTGGTGCACGGAGCACGACAATGGGAGAACGATGATAAGGTTAAACCAGAGTCATCATTATCCCATAAAACTCCAGGTAAGTTGTAATCACCACAAAATATGTACATATAATTAGGGTAAGATTAAGAACATGATCAACAGAATTTATATGAGATTTGTATCCATCATCCCCCCCCCCCCAACAAAACATTAATGAACACTACAGGGCGTCATTCACTGATATGGTGAAGTGAATTACTTCGGTTTTCGAGGATAATATCTCATCCATCAAACTGCTGATCTACTAATAATAAGATCACTAATTTACCGTTGGTGCATTTTACCTGCCTCCTTCTTCTGGTGGTTTTTTTATCTGCATGTATTACATATGAGGATAAACTGCGAACATCACTCTGGAGATTAGTTTCTATACAGCGTTGAGTAACCTGTAGGTATATCTTAAATCGTGCCTTTTACCAAATATCAGTAATATGTCATTGATATCCATGGATAATATATTTTAACCGATTGTGGTATCATTACTTTTTATGATAACAAATCGCATATCGTGAAGATAAGTTTATTGAATGAGAAGACTCAAAATGGAAGCCTATTAGGTGGTTTTCCCAATATGCGTTCAATATTATACAGTTTAATGGTGTGAATATAGGTTCAGGGCATAAATACCTTAATATTTATAAATTTTTTTTTTAGATGTTATTACGTATAGTAAATAATAATATAGGTACGTAGTGGAAATAAACATTTAAAGCCCTAAGAATAACGATTTGTTGAATTACAAAAAAAAAACAAATATCGTTATTTTTTGTTTAAGTATACAATCTTGTGAACGTTTAAACTTGAACCAACTGTCGTAAATACATGAACTATACGTATTAAAATAGATTCTGAGGTGGACGGGACTAATCTTTATAAACCATAATCCTGCAATTGAATCGTGTCATTAAAGGTTTGATACCAATAATATTATGATGAGAATCTGACAGGTGTCAATCATCCGTCATAGTAATGATTTATGAATAATGTTTAACGATATGATTTATACAAAGACAAATAACATCATTTTGAAAATATTATAGGAGCAGATGTCGTACCAACTCGTTGGAATTTCCTCACCACTGACCAGACTGATTTGTTTGAAATTCGTCACCGAACCGAAAATTCCATATTATTCCTCTGAGTAGAGGAAAACAAAAATTGTGATTTAAGTATATACCTATATTAGTTGTTTGTTTTTTTTTGTATATTGCAGCTATGGAGGAATGTGGGGTATTAAAGTGGATATTAGTCGGGGACGGAAGTCACTCAATTATTTTTAAAAATAGAATTATTCGTAGATACAGATCAGAATTTCTAACACGTCGTTTCTGGTACTAAAATATATTAACATAATATTTTAATATGTCACTATCGCAAGGAATTTATTTCAAAAGTTTATTTTGTACATACAAAAGTTTGTTTGGTAAAAAAACAAAAACATTCAGAATATATTATTCGAACTCGAGGTACTGTCGGCCTCGTTCAGATCAAGACACATTTTTAGCAGACACTTAAAATTATTATTTTTAATAACAATATAGAATACTTTTATTTTTAGCACATATGTATATATATACTATCTCTATTTTATCTATATATTTTCAATATCAGTATAGCGCATTCCTATTGCATACGTTGTACCTATTACTATTTACTAAACAAAAATAAAATATATTCTAAATTATATTTTATTGCTTATTATATTGGTTACGGTCTACAGACGATGTTTAAACGCTCTATAGTGGATAAGTTTTGTTTGCAAGTGTACACATACACGATACATATAAACAAACAAAATTGTCTGTCTTCCGTTTATTATACAATATATAATACTGACGGGATAGACATATACACGTTAACCGTATATATGCATAATGCAATAAATAATAATATACCTACTGTATAATATATATAAATATAAATACAGTAAAACTTCTGCTATCGGTAACCTCTATGTAACAGTCATTGTAATCGGTTCTATCGAGTGTTATGTGGAAAATACATTAAAACCTGTTACTATTATAAAGTGGACACTCTATAAATAGTTAACGGTCACTATATGTGTCTATAAAACAGTTAAATTATTTTCAATTTCACTATAATGATACTTTAAAATTATTATCTTATCGAAATATGGTTACAACGAAATAAATTCAGGTACACGGATCCGAAAAAAATTCTAAAGCCTCAAATGGTAGCCCAGATAAATTTAAATCATCTTACCATAATGTTGTTTTAAATTCTTAGCGGAGCGATGAATAAATTGATTTTACAATGATGTGTGGTTTTTTTTTGTATCTGTGCACACGGTAAGTAGTCGAAATAATGCTTCGATTTTCAACTTCAGTATCTTGTTTGGTGAGAAAGACAATCTATGGTTGGTGTGTATTGAGGAGGTCAAAATTCAAAGTTCCCAATAGTTTTAAACAGCGCAGGAAATAACAAAATACCAAATAAGTAAAAACGATAATTTGTACGCAATATCGATTTTGGTTTTTGGTGTTTTTGGTAACTCTAAAAAAAATTACCGTGAACACATGCAATTTTTACTGGTTGTTTATATTAGCATTTTCAACACTCGATAACATTTTCAAAATATTTTTATTTGTTTTGAACTGTTTACGAATATTTTCAGTTTCCAATTTTTAATTTTTTTTTTTATATAAATCTTAATTCATTTTTATTTGCTGGGTCAAAAAGCGTGAAATACAAGGCTCTTACCTATATTTTTTTTTTATTTTATTATTAGAAATAAGCCTCGGCAGCGATGGCCACTGGCTGCCATTTGATAATTGACAATGATTTACTTAAGATTAGTTATTACAATGATTTTGTTTTTACGTGACATATTATGATAAATTGTTTACAATAAATTTTCGATTTGTATATCTTTGATGGAGCTTAGAGTCTTCATGATGGTTTCTACGTTCGGACCTAGTGATTGGTATAGATGTTTACTTCTGGCGGCTTCAGTTTGTCTACATTCGACGAATATGTGCTTGATTGTCTGCAGGTGTACTCCACATGATGTGCATACTGTTTGTTCTTCTCGGTTCATTAGGTAGCCGTGTGTGTAGCGACTGCACACTTAAGTGTGGCCTATTCTTAGTCTTGTTAATATTACTTTGTCTTTTCAATTAAGATTTGTTGTGTTTTTCCAACGTTCTGTTGTACGCTTTATTTCACTGAGTTTAGTTACTTTTTTTCTCCATTTGAATGACCATTTTTTTTTCCAATTGCTGTATTAATGCATCTTAGCGTGTCTTCATAAATGCAGAGTTTTTCGTTTATTTTTGCAATCTCATTATTAGCTGCTTCTTTTGCTAGGCAATCTGCTCTTTCATTTTCTTCTATGTTACTGTGTCCAGGTATCCAGACAATGGTTATTTCGTTTTCGTAGTTATTTGCTGCTTCTGTTATTTTGGATTTAAGACTGTTGTTGTTTTCATGACTACTTAAGCAATTTACATAGCTTAATGAGCCGATGAATATGACATAGTTATTGGGTAGTTGGGAGTTTTTTATGTATTCTATAGCAGAGTATATTGCTAACATTTCAGCAGAAAATGTGCTGCAATTATTGTTTTTTTTTTTTTGAAAACTAGGAGTGATAATGGCTATACTAGTACCATTTTCAGTTTTTGACGCATCAATATAAATATCTTTAAAATTGAGAAGTTCTTCAATTAGTTCATAAAATAGTTGTTTATAGGAAGTTGATGTTGTATACTTTTTTTCTTGTTATTGACTAATGATGTTCCTGATATATTGTTACAATAGCAGTTGAAAAATAAAATATTAAAAATACATTTGCACACTTTTTTTGAGCATTTAAAGTTCCAATTTTGACAATATCTATCAAATTTAAAATTTAAAAATGATTTTATAAATGTATAAAGTGTTCAACTTTTATAGCTAAGGATTGAAAATTTAAAACAAGGTTCCATACGTACCTATATATAGGTAAATAAATTACTTCATTCACAATAGTATCATAAAATATACTTTGTAAATTTGTAATATATCATAGGCCGACTGGCCGTCTTCGCTTAGAATCGTTTTTCGTATAAAATGATATTATAACATTAAATTAAATTAAAATAAACACCATCCATTGCAGTTCTCCACCTTTTTTTAATCTTCTAAACTAAAGAACAATAAAAAATTGTATTTATGTCGAAGCCGTAGATACCCCTAGAAATTTCAAACCTCTCTCCATATTGTACACTTTTTTAAATAATAACCAAGTTCACATCGTCGCAGTGCAAAGAACGCGATGAACCGCACTAAAAGTACTCACGGGGAAGACAAGACACGCACGAATAGTTTTACAGAAGACAAACATAATGCTAATATAATATACTCTCATGTATACACTATACTACTATAGTTAATATACGTATACAGTGTATATTTACGCCTCTCTACATGTAAGTCGTCGTATATAATAAAATCGTAAAAATTGCGACCTGTAGCACGCCAGTCCGTAATGAACGCGCGCTCCGCACACAATTAAACAATAAAATAAAATAAAATAATACCCTTCCATTTTCCCTTCCGTTTCAGATTTCATTTAAATAATAATATACGTCTATATGTATATAATATTGCCGCGGCTACTATATTACCTATATTATTACATTTTATGGTTTCTCAAATTACGAATACTTGTCTACACACACACGCAGTAGTAATAGTAGTAGTACGACCTAGCATTGTATAAAGATGTGTGTGTGTGTGTAGCGGCCGAGAAAAAAAAAACAAAATCGTAATAGTAATGATAATAATAATAATAATATACCAATAAAAGTCGAACGCAACGCGTACCTATACCTATTATACCGCGGGCGGCGGTTCCATATAAAAAATACTATTCTACAATGCTCATGAACCGGCAGCGGCATCGGCAGTAGCTTATACCTAAGTTGAAATTCACAGAGTATAATATTATGTGTGTACAGCGAAAACTAACAACCAAACGCGTCACGGCGGAAGAAATAATAAACAAATATAATACATATACTTGTATAATATATTATATTATATGGTTTTTTTTCTTTTTATGGTTTGGTGTTCGTGTACAAAAATCATCGTTCCGTCTTTATATTATTATATAATAATATAAAGGTTCTATACATGTACGCATATATATATATATTGTGTATGACGAGAAAATAATTATTATTACACGCGCACACATAATATAATAATATTATAATATAATATCACAATACACGCGACGGCCGTATATGCTAAATATACGGTCAAAATAAATTCGAAAAATTAAAAAGTCTATAAAATTAATAAAATATTTTCAAACTGTTATAATATAAGGTCAACTGTGTTTAGCACTTTTTACGCTGCAGTTATTCTTGTACAGGATATTATCGACCACTGTAAATTACGTCCGGTTATTAAACCTAATTGTACTGCTATGATAGATGTATGGTGTTATAATTTATAAGTATTTTAAATAGTTAGTATAGCTGTTGTAGGTAAATATAGTATGGGATTGATCTTTTTGTATATTTTATCGAATTGGTAAAATAATTTTAAAATAACGAGCATCATGATTTATTTTTGTCTCCTTAAATTGTAATATGTGCAGGAAAACCGCTATATCCAACACTTTATGGAAGTCAACGGCAAACCACTACATGAAATATTCTCTACTTCCCTAGTATCAGTAATTCAATAACACCAATAGAAAAATAGGGTACCTAGTATACCTACAATAAATCGGAATAGAATGTAGAAATATAAACTAAAATAGAAATAAGTCAATAATCGAAAATGCAAATTTGTAATTATAGTTACCGTAAGTTATTTAAGAATATTATATTGAAGTATGTACTGTACGTGTACCTATATATATATATATATATATATATACATGGTGTAACAAATAATAATAGTTCTTAGTAGTTCAATTTACGTTTTTACATATATTTTTAAAATTTTAAAATTAAATAATTTTTTATAAAAATAAAAATGTAGAACCAAATCTTATATCAGCAACTAATAAAAAATAAAAACCCAGTATCCACTAGCTATACTAGTACAGCTATATATCTAATATATAAAATTCTCGTGTCACAATGTTAGTTACCATACTTCTCTGAAATGGCTTGACCGATTTTTATGGAATTTTATATGCATATTCAATAGGTCCGAGAATCTATCTATAGATAATCTATCTATCTATAAACTATCTATTTTTCATACCCCTAAGTTATAAGGGTTGTCCAGAAGAAAATAAAAATAAAAATAATAATAGTGTATTATATATATATATATTGGTTGCTATTAGTTAATCGGGCATGTTTGTTAATTTGTATTATTATTTTTTGTCAATATATATATATAATATATAATATAATATATATATATAAATGAGTGTTTGTGTGTAGATTAGACCTGTGCACACTGTGTATAATATTTTATAAAAAGAATAACATAATAATATACAATTTTTGTCAATAACTATTAAGTCTAATAGTAATGTGTATAATATAATATTAAGAAATAAACTAATAGGTATTTAATTGTTGTAAAATAATGGCAAATATTATTAAAAATATAAGATATATTATATAAAAAAAAATGATATAAGGTCAATATAATTGTGTTCTGTCGTCGTCTGAGTTTTGTTAGCGCTTTTCATTACATTTGTTTGAAATAATTGTTTGAAACCAACTTAACAAAATCATACCAAAAAATATTTTAGTGATATATTTACTATTAAGTAATAAAAACGCCTAGCTATTTTAATAAATTATTTACTGTAGGTACCTGTCTAGTTGTCCGTTTTGATAATCTGATATATATTTTTCATTTTTGGATTTTCTCTCTCGGATTGATCGATCTTGAGTAAGGTTTGGCAAGTGAACACTTCTAAGTTTTATATAAATTTCAGTTTGTAAAATAAAAGATAGTGACTCTCTACAATACGTGTAACGATCAGTCTTGCAGGTACATACTACATATTATACTGATATAACTATACCTATATTATGGTAGTAACCATCACAGTCAACGATCACCGATCGTATATAATAAATTGTAATAATCGTAATAAAAAAAAAAATGTTAATATATGGGTATTCTATTTTACAAAAATTATATATCAATTATTTATTCTACATATCATATTACAAAACTTTTTGTTTTGGTCGAAAAGTGAATCGGCCGAAAAGGGAAGGGTACGATTTTGGTCGAAAAGGGAATCGACGTTTTTTAAATTTGGTCGAAAAGTGAATCGGCCGAAAAGGGAAGGGTACGTTTTTGGTAACCCGCCCGATAATATACTGCTGCGAATCAGAATTTTTATTCCGGGCAATAGAAAAGTTAAGAAAAATCTAGAACATCATACACCGAATATTAAATAACGCATTGAACAAAGTTTGAGTCATATACAGTTGTAAATTTAACGGGTAACGAAGTGCACGGGATCAGCTAGTTATGATATAACTTGAAGTATAAACATTAATATACTAATTAAAATAATTTTAAATTAATTGTTATTATTAACAACACCCGTGACTAATGATTCCGTGTGATGATTTACTATTATCACTACCTATAGAATTTAAAATGTCTACTACACGTCTATACTTTCTATATATATATTTAATTAAATTAGAACATTACAATTGATATTAAAGGAAATTATGGAGCTATCAAGTGTTAAAGTCAGTAGTAAAATTAAATCAATTACCATGAATGTTAGTACCTATACGTCCTACAGTGTAGGGTTAATCAACATTTTCGATAAAATGTTTGTAAAAATTAATTAATTATTTTACTATATTTAATTAGTATATAATGAGTACCTACCTATATATTTTCTTATAGTATTTATTTACGAAATACTTTACTACAATAATATTTTTTTAATATTAGAAAATTGTACGGTGTATAATGAATAACGATCTAAAGAGGACAACAGTTTATAACTACCAAAAGAACACTTGGGTAAATAAATTACAAACTACTTTAAATGTATGTTCAGATATTATAACAATGTGATTGATTTTATGATTACCATTACCATTTGTATTACCAGGCACCATAGATATCCACTGCTTATATTTATTATTTTAAAAATTTTAATTAAAATAGATATTATCAATCCGGCCTTCAAATACCAAATATTAATTGTATATTCGTATAATCATCATAATATTTAAATATAAGATTAAATTATTATATCGGAATTTGTCAGCGATCAGTGATCACTGATGTATGATATTATATATAAACGTTCTGAATTTTTTTCTTATAAGTGAAGAATATTAGCATAAAATCAATAAAATTATTATCAGTTATAAATCATAATAATATACTCTTCAATAGTTTATAACTGACCTACTTAACGTTGTATAAAAATTAATTAAAAAATGTATAGGATAAAAGTAGTATAAAGTAGAATTTATACATTTTGATTTCACCGCATGGTGTGTCTACCCTTCTTTGGATAATAGGTGTAATGGCGGACACTATAGTGGCTATAGCCTATATAGACTATATAGTCTTAAGGAGGAAATATAACCTGAAGGTATTATTACCGTCTCAGGCAATTGAATAGGTAGGTACTAAGATCGTGTCACTGCAGAAGCACCACTTCCTCCTATTTGTTGGGCCTTCCATTAATGAACGTTGTTGTTGGGCTATAACAATCCAACACGCAAAGCTCAAATGTTATAAAAAAAAACATTACCTATCAAAAGCCTCAGAGGAAAGTAGAGCTGAAGGATATCAATATTGAAACATTGATCGACGTTCGATTGTTGTTTAGGTACCGATTATTTGATAACAGCTAGTAATATCTGAACTTGAACATAAAATAACTATGAAAAAAAAACTGTGTGTTTATATTTTTAAAGATTTTTTGGTTACAGAATAAACTACTTATGTGGTACCTTGTTTTAAATTTTCAATCCTCAGCTCTTAAACATTTTATCAATTTTTAACTACAAAATCATTTTGAAATTTGAAATTTGAAAAATGTTGTCAAAATTCTAATTTTGAATGCTTATAAAAAAACGTAACTATGTATTTTTAGTATTTTTCAACTGCTATTGTAACAATACATTAGGAGCCTTGCATTAAATTTTCACGCTTTTTTACCCAACAAATAAAATTTTATTGATATTTATAGGAAAAAAAAATAAAAAAAATTGGAAACTAAAAATGATCTTTAACAGTAAAACACATCAAAATATTTTGAACATGTTATTGTGTATAGAAAATGAAAATATAAACTACCAGTGAAAATTTCATGAATATACGGTCATTTTTTAAAGTTACACCAAAAACCAAAATTGATTTTGCGTAAAAATTCCCGTTTTCCTTAATTTTTCTTTGTTTTTAAATTTTAAATTTTGACCTCCTGAATGCATCAACTAGATTCACTTTTCTATCAGAAAAGATACTGTTGAAGAAAATCTATGCATTTTTACTGTCCTAAAAGGTGATGACAGACACAAAAAAACACATCATTGTAAAATCAATACATTCATATCGCTCCGCTCAGAATCTAAAATGTAAATTAAATAGTTCAAACTATTATTACTGTGGGTAAATTACTATTGTCAAAAAATATTTCATTTGCATACAACTATATTCACAGGTGCCTATTATAGGTGGATAAGGAAATATTTTAGGCGATTATTTAAAAATACAAGTAATTAATACTTAATACTATTGTTCAGTAAAAAGTTACACAATAAAAATAAAATATTTTAAAATATTTAAGAGAGGATTACTGCTACTGCTACATGCATTGTATCATTGCAGCTATCTCATCACTGTTAAGTATAGTCATATAAGTAATCTATTACTTTGTATTTGTAGAATAAGTAAAGTTTAATCAATTATTTTACAAAGAACCCGACTCCATGTGTATTTGTCCTAGTTATCTGTCCATTGTGTATTAATTGTGCATCAGGAAATCTCCGGGATTTCACGACAATAGTGAAAAATGCTTTATAAGAGAATAAGAATAACTAGAATGAGAAGAGTTGTGATTCTGGCCGCCTCGATGTATACCAAAAAAACAATGTTTCAGGAGTAACAGTTTGAATTTTATACAAGCTATACTAATACTACAATAGTCGATAATGATAAAAATCGTATATTACTTGAACTCCAATATATATAGTATAGTTTAATGTTAAATCTGTAAAAAAACTAAACGTAATAATTTGTTTTAGTTTCGTTTTATATAAAACACAATAACTAATATATAGAGAAAAACATACATGAGTAGGTGATTTGTTTGTTGTTTTTATAATCTTGCACAGACATGTTTGGTTTGGTATTTTAAGAACAGGTTTATCAATAACGTCTAAATATGCATATACCATTATTCACATATTATATTTTTAAAGTAAAATCAACAGTTAATATAAATATTTGTATAGTGTTTTTGATTTTAGCTTTTAAGAGCATAAACATGCAATAACAGCGGACCTGAGCCGGATTTAGATATGTCCAAATTAATGTGGAATTAACAACCACTGGCGACTGGCCTTGTTTATAATATTTCACAATCGAAAAAATAAATCAAATTTTACCCTGTTTATAGTTAAAAATAATTTTATTTCTGTTACTTTAAAGTTAAATAATTATTTTAGATTAATTTCAAATTTAAGTTATTTTCAGTCTTATTTCAACTAAATTAAGTAATGTGTAATAATAATTATTGAAAATATTTGTTTACGTATAAAATTTAGAATTAAATACATATAAAATTTAAATATTTTATAGAAATGCAAAAAATCACAGTAAGTATACTCTAAAATTAATTATTTAGTTATTCACATTAGTTTCTTAAAGTCAGATGGTTAAATGGCTCATAGCTATTTATTTATTGATAGGTATACCTACCCACCTATTTGAATGAAAAATGTTACAGACCAAAAACCTACTCTCTCTTTTTAAAAATAAATGTGGCTGAAAAAAGTAATGTTCTTTTAGCCAAAAAATAACGCCTGACAAATTATTTTATACAAAATGGGGGTGGGTGTGGGTTGAGAAAAAGTCGAGTAACGACATCAAATCCAACTTTAAATATTACTATATGTTCGGTAGGTGCATTTAGGTATATTTAATCAAACTTACGAAATTGCAGGTTTCGCTTATATAGTGAGTACTGAGTAAGGAACAATGAAAATAATTTTCACGTATTTATATATTAAATAATATTTATAAATTTTATTGTGATTTTATTATACACATAATAATATGTTGAGTACGCAATAAACGTTTTAATACCTATGGTCTATAACTAACTACTTGAAGATCCAATGCGTTGTGATGAGCTTGCGGGGGCATTTGTAGGTATAGAGTGGTACACAAAATTAAAATAAATCAACTGCTGTAATAAAATGAAAACATCGCGTTCAGTGTTCCGAAAGTGATTTTAAATAAAACCATACGCTTTGGATATTGAAAATTGAAACTTACATTGCCTTGACAACCATCGAAAAGTAAAATAACTCAACATAAAATGTATTCAAACTCTTATTCGGCCGTTGGTCCTCAAAGACGTTGTTGTTTGTTTGCGATGGGATTTTTTCCGCGCGAATGGATACATTTGAATTCTAGGTTGACAAACATTTTTTCCATATGGTTGATGTAACCAATATTTACCGAATTAAACAAAATTAATGATTTTGATTTTCAAGACGTAATTTTTAAAACTGAAAAGTCAAAATTATATTTTAGTTCATTTAACATTTTTAAAATGTTAAATCATTGTATAAAAAATTATTTTTATATAATATTATGAAATAGACAATATAGGTATTAACTATAGTCTATGACTCTGTGTCACTTAGACAATTTTTATATTTTAATTTCATAATTTAAATGTATGTTTAGTGATCGTAGTACACCTACCCAGATATTATATCTACACAATATCTTCAATTATACCTACTATTTACGGAAATGAAACTTATTTCCTTGATTTGCATATTTTAGTACCTAATTTTGGAAAATGTTGAGATAAAATTACAAATTTATACGTAAATTTAATAACAAATTGTATACGCAATATGCTGCACAATATAATAATATGTAAATTTTAGAACGTCATCGCTATCGAAATCTGTTCTTTTTTTTCCATCAATTTACCGTTCTCCATCAAGAATACACATATCATAAACTATTGATGCAAATTTCGTTGAACTCTGTCATCGTGCGATTATAAAGCTTTTTCCTTGCGGAGAAAAGTTATAAATTTATAATGTCTACATGTGTAGGTACCTTTATATTGTATTATTATACGTCTATATATAAATGGATAAATTTGCATTCCCATGAACACGATATAATAACACGTAATAATGTAATATATTATATTTACCACCGGTATAATACGTGCGGTGTAAGGAAATAAAAATCAAAACTTTATTGTCGGCTTACGCACTCTCCATCTGACAACATAATGATATCATACCCGCCTGTCCTGCTATATTATGCATGTGTGTACTTATTTATACACGCGTGACCGCCTGTTATGGCGGTATCGTATAATATAAATATCAAATTTATATATAATTCACTACGAACGCGTCAGGTACCCATACACTATGATGCTATAGACATATACACACACATCTATATCGTATAATATACAATACGATGGTGTGAATGCGCGAAACGTTGTATAATATTTTAATTTCTATAATATATTTTTTCACGAAAACCCGATAACATGTAGGCACTCTTACTAGGTATAATATGCATAATATATGTAGTTCGTACAGACATTAAAAAAATAATCGATTCGTTTCATGTCAGGTGGCGCCTGTAGTAGGTACGTGCCGCGTGGTGTATACATATACATATAATACCCAACACCCATATGGACATATACTATAAATAATTGTAATACGGTATATTATTAAATAGGTGTAATATTGGCAATATCGCAATATTATATTGCAAGAGAACGTAAAAACCATTATCATATGCTCTCGCAAAAACTTCGAAAAGTAAAAGAATCTCCAGAGGACGTGATTATAGGTGTTGCTGTGTTAGTGTTTGATGTGGGGGTGAGGAAGTACGCCACCGTCGAAGACATAATAATATTAGACGAGATTAACTATACGAGTATGATATATAGGTGTATATATTATACATGAATATACTGTCGGGGATGACTTAGGGGGTAAAATACATGCCGGCAGCGCGGACTTATCGGAATTCATACATCATATATATTATATACATATATGCATTCACGCGTAAAAAAACACGTTTTATATTTCCCGTGACTTTGTGTTGGCGCACGTCGTCGTCGTCTTATATATATATATAGGTATATACTCAGCATATATATATATATATAAGTATGTTATATATTAATGTTATATAAATATAATATATCCGTGCGTATACAGACATCAACCCAATCGCGGGGCGCGCGCACGCACACAAACTCGGCGGCGTCGGTGGCGGCAAATGTGGTGGCGGCGGCAAATGCTTCGCCGGCGTGACGGCGGGTGCGAAGGGGCAGTGTGCGGGGCGCGCAGGTATTATTAAATTACACGCGCACGCCGAGCGTTCCTATCTCTCTCCCCCTCCCCCCCCCCCCCCGATCCAACCGTCTACTACGACCCTCCACACCCTCACACACGCACGCGCGACCGTACACGCGCACCCACACGACCCACAAACACACACGCAGACACTCACACTCGTATAATATAGCGTGTGTGTGTATCAGCCATTGTATTTGGGATCGGCGATGTGTGCGTGAGCTATATATATATATATACATACACACACCACCACTACTATACCACCACCTCCACCGCCACCGCCACCTTATCTAATGGATGATTCTACGACGACGACGACGACGACGACGACGGCGGCGGCGGCCAGGAGCTTTTAGTACTGATTATAGGGTGAGCGTTCGTTGTACACATACACGCACACACACAAACACACACGCACGCACATAAATATATATATATATATATAGAAACACGTTTATGCGTGCGGTGGGGTGGCGGTGGTGGCAATACGTCCTCCCCTGCACCGGTGCTTTTACGCGTAATACTCCCGCCGCGCCGCGCCCACCCGTTTTTCACCCCACACCGCCGCTAAAAGCTTTCCTCCCGCCGCGACCACCACCGCTGCACTATAATACATATACTTACATGTATATATACGCTGCAGTGGAACGCCAACGTGTACGAGCGACGGCATCGCAGGCCCGCTATATCGCCTCCTCGCCGTGTGCGGTGCTTCGATTATTATCGTTAAACAAGTGAAGAGTTTTTCGGGTTTTTCATCCTTTTCTCCAGCTCTCCTAAATATATATATATATATATATACTTAACGACTACGCGCCACACCACCACCTCGTCACGACCTAACGCTGTTACCGCTCTTTGTATATATATAGGATTTTCTTTCGACTTTTTTTCATTTTTTTTTTTTTTTTTTTATTCACCCTTTCCTAGTATATTATTTATATACATATACAAGAATGTAGGTGTGTAATAAGTTTTTATATATATATATATATAGCCACATATACCGTCAAGTATACAATATTATGTATGCGCCTATACGCTGCGGTTCTATACAAAGGCGAGGGTAGGGAAAAAAAAACGTTGGTCGATTTTTGCACTATTCGTATTTTTTTAAATATTATTTACAAGGATTTCCAAACGTCGGATTTCTTTCGTGCATTTTCACGTACGTACGTAGAAATATCGAGTAAATCTCTCCGATATTGGAAATTATAGGCAAGCCATGCGCTAAATGTTGATAAAATTGTGGATCAGTGGAGATTATATAATCGGATTTTAAAATGATTATAACATTTATAACATTTTAAAATATCTTTAAATTATTACAGTACGTAATTATTTTTCCATTATTAGTATGGTATAGATTTTATTGTTGATTGATTTTTGCCACGAACGGCACCAACATGCATATTCAATATTATTATTATAATACAAATATATATTATTAGTTATTACCTATGTCATATATTAGAAATATGGTAGGTTAAACTAATATTTTCAACAGTAAAAAATGTAGTGCGGCGTCTTATTATATATTTATAATAACAATAAATTGTTTCAAATTAAAATAAAAAAATGTTATATATTATATATTAGTCAATACCTATGTACCGTAGAATGATGTGAATAACCAAATAGATTCTTATTAACATAGCTTAAAAGTTAAAATGAATCTAAATATATTTTTAAAATGTAATTGGGCTAAGTAAGTAATAATATACGTAATGGTGAAAAGTTTCAAGTCCCTTTTGAATTAAAACAAAAATTACTAAATTCGTTTTTTTTTCATTGAAATATCCAATTTTCTACAAATTTAAACTTGAAATGTGTAAAAACCATGTGATTTTAATTTTTTAGATATTTAGTTAGCTGTAAATACTAGTTATGAGGAATCTTGTATTCAATTTTCAAGCCTATAAGCTATTAAAGTTGATAATTATTTACATTTTTCACAACAAAATAATTTGCAAATGTTCGTATTTCCGACAAATGTTTTCATAACTTGAACTTCAAATGCTTGAAAAATACATGCAATAATTTTTAGTTACATATTATAACACTGACACTAATGACCAACCCAATTCATGTAAAAATATATCTCAAATTGTGTATTATTAAAATAATGAATATTTTTGCATTTTATATAAATGCAAAATTATATGGTACTATATTATAATTAGACCAAATTCAAGTAGAAATAGGTACTAATTTAAAAAAAAAAATAAAAATTAACATACGAGGCATTTCATCGTTCAATCCTAATTGAATGCATTATTATTTATCAAATGTATGCGTTTAAATTCCTTACAAGCGTAATCATATGATTTTAATTTTGTTCAAACATTAATATTACACTAAACGTATATTATTTACATTAGTAGCACACGCGCTATTTGACTTACTATAGTTGTATATACAACAGTTTGTAAGTCATATATTTTATTATATAAATAAAACAAATCCATCATGTTCTTACTTATTCAATTTGTAAACGTATTTTTAACTGTAGCGTCCACATTTATAACCAATGTCTAAAAACCTTTAAATTGGAGAAAGGACAAAAGAGATTTATTTTCCTCAATGATGTAAACTAAATTTAAATTCCGTTTTACTATTACAAACCTGTAAACATTGATTGTGTGGTACACAGATTAATGCTGCGAAATAATTAACAAATTTAATAATAGCAGGAAATCACGATATTTATAAATAATTTAAAACGTCGTAATATCCTTTAAATAATATGATCCAAAGATTTTAATATCTTGCACTATTATTATACTGTTACAATGAAAAATAATATTCAGTATGTTTTAATTTACACTTGATAAGCATCTTGATTTTGATAATAATTCAAATGTTATGAGTGTTCATTTACGGTTAAAACTACCAATGTCCCTCAGGTCAAAGAACATACTAATCATCAATGACTCTTAGCACAATATTAGTACACAAAAAACATTTTTCGTAAAATAAAACAACACAATATACAATTCAAACCACCCCGTTACAAACAAAAATGATTATTGAATTCATGTGGGTACCACGTCACATACTACCTATAGCTAGTATAACGGGAAATAAAAGAGTAGATCAATCTGCTGACCAGAACAATTCTAAATCCAACTAAAAATAACATTTCTACAAACGACATTAAAACCTCTGAATCTAATACAATTCTCAAGTTAGAAAAACTACTCGAATTCAATACCTCCAACAAACAAACTAAATAACATAAGAAAAAAAACCATTAAAAAAAGGCACTCACCGCATCTTTCAATCGACGTCAAGACATATCATGGCGATCACCCTATTTAAAATTAGACACAACTTCTTAATACATTCCCACCTAATCAGTTAAGATCCACAAATTGTGTGTGATACATGCCACACTGGCTGCACACTGCTCTCACGGTTAAACAAATAATAGAAAGCTGTCCAAAATGGCAAAATATATCGTAATAACTAATAGGTATGACGTATGTATGAATCTGAACATATCAAACACTATAGTAGAAGCACTCAGGGCCCGTATTACAATAGTTAAACTAAGGGTTAAACCATGGAATATGGCCGGTAAAATCAGTGGGTTAAGCGTAACCGAGGTTTAAACTATGATTGTAAATTTGTAAAACGGGCCATCAGTGAGGACAATGCCACAAAACCAATACAATTTCTAAATAATACAAAATAATAAGCTAAATATAATATCAATGTAAGCTTTAAATACCTTTAAATAAATTATAGATTTAAAAAAAATTGGTAACAATAATAATGTTAAATGCTAAACAGTGTAAAATATTTAAAGAGACAGGCTAATAAGTAATACATATTTAAATTCCAGCGTTAATTACAATATGATTTACAACATTCAAAATATATATATATATATATTTTAAGTTATAGGTACATTGAACCACAACCGATCACTATACTGTTCAAAGAATTAGAAAAAAAACCAATAAATAGACTGAAATCCAGAAAACCATCATAGCTGACGCCTGACAGCTATACACTGAAATGCACAGTTTTGTGTTAGTAAATTGAAGATTGAAGAATAGGCAAAGGCACATGTTACAAATAATGATTTTGTTATTAAACCCGGTCAGAATATGGATGGCATGCAAGACAGAAATGGACAACAATTAATCGGATCAGGACATGACATGGAAAGAGTGGATCACTCATTCAAATGGCACTATAAAATGTTAATGCAACGTGTGACTGCGGAGAAGCCAAACAAAACACTATGAATAACGTTGTGGAAACGTGCCCTAAGATACCACGAATGATTAAACAAACTTGACTTGGAGTTGTAAAATTAAAATTAAGATTTTATTTGATATTATTTTATTTTGGTATTTTTTTAACAACTATAGTTCATACTTGCAGTATAAGATTATTATGATTTGTTTTGTTATTATTTATTTCAATTTTATGATTTTTTTTTTTTTTTTATCAATTATTAAAGGCACCAACTACAAGGTTATTAGCCTGCGTTACATGTATTAAATTACATAGATTACTTATTACTATTATATTTGTACATTTTAAATAAGATGATGCAGTTCAGTTTCATTTATGAATTTGATTATTTTCTTTGACGTCTCGGGAGTGAGTGAAAGTATCTCGTATAGTGTTTCCGGTAGTTCCTGTTGGATGCGCATTTCGTTGAACTGGCGACATTCGAGGAGGATGTGTTTGACTGTAATTATTGTTCCGCAAGTAGTGCATAATTTTATGATTTGTTGTAATTTGATAGTTAATAGTATGTATTACTCTATTAGTGTAATATGTGTTTGTTTTATATTCCATATGAAATAAATAAATAAATAAATAGGTTTTTTTTTCAGCTTGTCATCTAATGTATAATATACTAAATTTAGTTATTTCTTGAACAGTAATTACCTACCATTTATGACTTTCATTCAACATATTAATTTGTTAATTTTCGTTGGTATTGTAGATTTTATATTTAAACTTAAATGTCTTATCACCGGCGTCTCTTTTAATTTATTTAAACATCAATTGTACATTGAATATTTAAGTAACTTGATAATTCATGGAAAATAATTTTTATTTTGAAAATTCTATTATTTGTAGGTACATAATATACTTGGTTCTATACGCTGAAGAGATAATATCTAAATTGCTAGGTATTTTACACAATTAACATGTGGGCTTGATGAAGGAGCCAACAATGACACTTCGGTAATGTGTTTAATTATTAGTGTTTAAAAAAGGACATTTATATAAAATGGTAGATACTATATGTTAACTTAAGAAATTTCGAGGCCATATTTGAAAAATTACTAGAATGGATTTAATGAAGTAGAATAAGTAGATACTTAATTAAAATATTAAACGATTATAAGAAACTAGTAGGTATAGTAACTTACATTAGTTATTAATACTAAACTTGATTTGTTCAAGTAGAAAAAATTAACTAGTTCAAGTTTATTTAAATAAACTAGTTTACAAACTAGTTTGTATTTTATGTATAAAATTTCCAAGGTTGTAAATTATTGTAATGTCAATATAGTTTCTTTCAGCTTTGTTCATAATCTAATGATTAGATTTTCATTGTTCTAATCAATGACGACTCGTATTATACGAATATATCTAGAGAATCTGGTAATCCAATATAAATAATAAAATTAACATAGCATATTATTATTATGTATGAGTATTGAATATTATGATACGACCAATTTGGGGAATCCATACGTATTTTATACACCACCCACGCTTTTTTAGGCAGTGTGGATAACCATTTAAACATGTTCTGTATATTGTCCGGGCAATTTATTCCAACCGATTTATCACATGATTTATTCATATTTATCATAGGAATTCTTGCAAACAAACCATGTTGTTGGTTATTGAAAAAAAATTTTAAAACTATTGAAACTATAATTTGAGTTTAATTATTTATTTAATTTATATTGTTTACTATATAGGTACTATTATATACCTAGAGTTAGGTGACCGTTGTGGTTATGGCCTACTTTTAAATAAATAAATAATAATAATAATAATAATCAATAATAACTAACAAGGTATAAAAAATATTGTAAATGCACACGATATTAATTTGTATACGTCTCGAGACGTAAGAAG
The DNA here is from genome assembly GCF_019925205.1 of Metopolophium dirhodum. Classification (NCBI taxonomy): domain Eukaryota; kingdom Metazoa; phylum Arthropoda; class Insecta; order Hemiptera; family Aphididae; genus Metopolophium; species Metopolophium dirhodum. The sequence goes on along the minus strand of NC_083561.1, from coordinate 7,208,454 downwards.
ATCTATTTTTATGATCTTGACACTTTTAAAAATGCCCAAATTATATTTTTTTAGTGTATTATGCAACCTATAGGGGTTGAAAAGAAGCTTAAAACACCCTCCAAGCCTCGGGAAAAAAATGATTTCACGTTTATTTATTATATAGATTTATTGCCTTTGAGAATATTTAACCACTATAAAAAATAATAATCATTCAAAATATCGTTGTCCAAAAACCTGCAGACCAAGTCATAGCCATCATTTTCCATGGAATTCCTATCGCAAGCAATGGTATTTTCAAAAAAAAAAAAAACAAAAATTAAAAACAATACGTCACACTACCCGTTAATTATGTACATTATTGTACAACTAATACATATATGGCCTACAAGACTATAGGTATATATGTAATTATATACCTATAAGTTATATCTACTATAGTAAATCGTATTCATGCAAATTGTAATAACTAGATAATTGAATAATATAATGGACTTATTTTTCGACAGTTTCTACCGCTAGTAAAACAGACAATTTTGTCCGTCGTAAATTGCACAGATAGAACAATTGGTATTCGCGCAACTGGACGACACATCAATAAATTCGTAAATAATATTATTTGAACTCAAAACCAACGGCGGCCTGCTCGCGTGCATGTATTATTATTTTATTCGTCCCCGCGCCCGCCCGCAGGTTTAACAACAAGTTTTCGAACGTTTCGGGAGATTTCGTGTTGATCATTGTGCGCAAGGAAAAAAGACTGCGAAGAGAGAACAAAAACAAAAAAAAAAAACGAATAAAAACCAGAAAAAAAATCCCGTCGCAAAGAATATCCGCCTATCCGACCGATTCGCTTATCTGTGCGCCGTTGGCGGCATTCGCGTTTACGACGAACGCATAAATTATACTCCGCCTCGACCCAGTGAGTCTGACGCGGAAAATAGCGGAGCGACGGTGGCTAAGTATAAATATTGTACATAAACTGCAGGGTGATGCACGGTATTTGCAAGCTCGTCTCATCCACTATTTGATCCTTTAACGATGCACTTATTCAAATTCTGATTTTTGGATTTTAAAACCAACGCAATTAGAGACCTGTGTTATTATATTATTATATTTATTTATTTCAAATACTTCAACTGCATCTTTCGATAACATTTTAAAGGATAGTGTCCAATACTCAATAGTGATATAGACTTGTGTAATTTACGTAAAATTAAAACCACCTTTTTTTTATTGTAAATGATTGTGAAGCAAGTGGTTCTTTTGAAAATACTGATGCATTTAATTCGAAATTCTAACTACATGTAGTACATAGTCTAGTTCTGAGTTATTAAATGTTATGTAGGTACTTAATAATGGTTATAGCTACTTAAATATAATATAAAATAGATTTAAAATATAGTAAATGATATTTTTAAAAATTAAACAATTAGACAATAAATAATTTTAGATTGAAATTAAAACGATGATTAATTTATTGATTTTACATGTGTGTACTTTTTTTTACTAACTTACATTTTGAAGCAAAAAAATGATTCATTCATCAACTATGAAAGTGGTTTCTATAGCAAATTACATCTAGTTATGGTACCTACTTTAAAAAATGTATATTATACAATATAATATATGGTTCAAATCTATAAGGTCTTATTCACTTTACAATTTATTATTATAATAGGTATTATATAGATTCATGTCTATTTTATATTCCTCGTGTCTCTCGACTCTGTTATAGGCATATGCTATTCTATTAAATAATGGTATTTTATTAATATTGACTTTGATATTTCCATAAATGAACAATAAATAATATTAATCACTATAACTTTCAAATCATAATAGTTCGTATAGCTCACAGGACACTCCTCAACAATTGTAATAAATGCATGATCAAAAGAAAAAGGTAGGAAGCTTGGAGAATCAACCTATATATTACACGCTCAGATCGTCCGGGTTCCGGTTATCAATGTTGTGATGTCCTGCACTCTCCGTCAATATCGTTTTTGACGGGAACACCAATTTTTCAAATACTATGAACTCATGACCATTTTTAGTTTACGATATTAATACATAAAAACTATACAAATACATGAACCAAAAATTTTCTATTTTGATCTATCTAAATAATAATTAAATTTTGGAAAAATTACGGGTGTTACGAACAAAAATTGTTCATAATAATATATAAGATTATTAATTTTTACACAATTTGGGTCTAATCAAAAAAAATTAATCGACATAAATAATATTTATAAAAATTAATAATATGATAATAATTATAATAAAGGAAATTAGTATCACACGGCGATATAGATATGCAATTTAGCTACATGCAATAAAAATTGATAATATTATAATATTACCAATTATGATTAATATTAATTAATCAATCTCGATTTTGCTGATAACCTGTATTTTGTCTTAGTTCATAATAATTCAGAAATAATTAATTATTCTACATTTCAGTAATACAATATCTATTTCAGTCTGACAAAACTTATACACATAACACATACCTACGCCAATTAATCAAAGTTTTTATTTGAATAGAAATAACAATAGTAACTGCAGTGTTGTACCGTTTATTGGACAGCGAAACATGGTTAAATATTTTTAAGCATTTTAATTATCGCAAACCTAAAATTATCTCACAGTTTTCGGTAAATATGATTAATAATAATAATACTCATATCACAATTTTGTAAATTACGAGTGCAACAAATGTTTAGAACACCATATTGTCACCATTAACATTCTTGGAAGTGCAGTTGTCCAAGATTATCCGTAGGTCATCGTGGAGTAATCAAATCGTCCGTTTAGGTATAGAATGTTTCAACAAAATAAAACAAATCCTCACAAAACAAAATATGTCAACAGTTTCATCCAAGTGATAAAGAGAGGCGATTTGAATAGGTACAACATAGATTAGAACAGGATCCTATGTTTTTAGATAAATTAATTTTTAGAGATGAATTTACTTTTATAAGAAATGGACATACTAGTAAACACTAAGATTCACTGATCTAACGAAAACCCCCATGAATTCATTGAACGCCGTGTCCAAAATATTGAAAAATTAAGAATGTTTGGCGTGGAATTTTGAATGATAAGATTTTCGGACCTTTTTTATTGAAGGAAATTTAAACGACTTAAGAGATTTGTTGGAAGGGCGTGCGTGTCCAATAATTTCTCAATTAATTAATATAAACAGAATAGTCTATTTTTATGCAAGCCGGTACCCTATAATTGGCCTAATTCCAATGTTTCGAGAGGTTGGCTGAATGAGCACTTTCTGTAAGATGGGACGATATAAGAGGTCAAGTACTTTGGGCACCTAGGTTCCCTGACTTAACACTAGTGAATTATTTTAATGAGGTTTATTTTTTAAAAAAATATGTTTATTCAGTGTGTATTGTCTGATCGTCATAGAATTGAATAAACTATTCAAAATATCATATCTCACATGAGAAAATGTTCAGAACTGCGGATTCTTAAAACGTCAACTTTATATTATAAACTTACAAATAATAGAACTTCAAAAATGTATAAAAAAAAATGTAATAAATTGTATTCATTTTCATATGTTTACAAACCCTAATATTATATTTCTAATATTATCTTAGCAATCTTCCATAACTTTTTATCTTTATTAATTTTTGTGTTTTTCGAAAAATTAAATGATTTCACACAATTTGAAGTAGGTATTTAGATAAGTATAGCCATATAAGTAGATTATGTTCAGTTACAAGTGCAGTAAAATTTAAAAAAAAGTATAAAAGTAAAAGATCAATGTAAAAGTGTAATTATATTTAGTCAACCGGCAGATAGATTTACTTGTAAGACCAATGTTTTCAGCAGGCTGCAGCTATGTGATATGTAAATGTATATCATTACATGATTATATTATCGACGGTGATTTACAGATCGGATATTATTCTCTCATCCGAAAATAATTTACTATAAACTTTTTTTCATTTTTAGTGACTTGCAAATAATATCTAATCACTAATTAATTAATGCTAACAATATATCTGTAATGTAACAATATCGCACCCAATAATATGTCTTTTTATTAATTATTATAATACAATATCATGAACTATGATGTGGATTACAATTAATAATCAATCTCAGATTTAAAAGGTTAACTCGGAATTCACATTTTTGAGGGGAAATCATAGCAGCCCACCTTGTATGTATTTATTTTATAGTATGACCCTAAAGTACATTAATTTATGCACTGACCCTGAAAATGTGTTGACTTGTATAACCAACGAGTGGCTCTGATCCGAAGTATTATTTATTATTTATACTGAATTTATGCGTTTATTCAAGAATAATAAATTAGTGCCTACATAATATCATGTAAAATGAAAATGAAATAAATAAAAATGTGGTAACTATATATTATGTACAACATCATGTATCTATTTTAAGTATAAACAGGGGTATTATTATTTATATATGAACCTACCTCCTATACATAGGTATACGACATAATATAATATAATGTTATGACGTGCAAGTGCGTGACGTGTGCGTATGTATCGTACTCGGTCGTTGTGAAAAGTAAGCGACCGAGTGATAATCGAATGTGACTTTGACCAGGAGATGTCTCGGTCCGGTGCGTCGTCGACGACGCCACCGCCGCCGCCGCCGTATTTGCAACAATCGGATTAGCACGGTACGAGACCGTTGCGCAGGCGAGGGGTAAAAAAAAGAGAAAAAAAAGGAACGTTTTAATTCGATTTCGGATTAACCCTCGTCGTGTACCCGGCGCGCCGCGCCCGTTTGATGATAAATAAAATCTTCGGCCCAGTCACCGTCCTAATGGATGTGTCGCCACCGATGTAAGCTCGAACCGTCCGCGATGCAGTAATCGTCTATTTTTTTTCTAAAATTATGTTACGTCGTAATGCTCCAACACGACTACCCCATTGAATTTTATTATTTATAATAATATAAACCAGTCGCGGGGAAAAAAATATTCATTTAGGCAAAAATCAGCTTATGCGATGTAACAATATAATATTACATAATATTATAGTAGGTACGTTATATTTATTTGTGTATACACGTGTAGAGCAGAATACTATTTATTCAAACGACTAAACGAGTACATAATATAAATATCATATGTTATGTATACCTACTAAGTAGGTATATAGGTAGGCGATAATAACAGGTGCGTGTTTGGAAGGTGCACAGTCCATCCCATTTTCTTTCTTTATTTATGTGGGTTAATTACTCATTATGAACAGTAAATATCAATCTATGACTTGTTCTATTTTTCAATGTAAATTTTTTGTGCTTTATTTATTCCCCCGCCATAAACTATAAACTCTGAAATAATAACGTAGGTACCTACAATATATGACATCATAATATATAATACATACATATATTATACATTTACTCATAACATTATAACACCTCGCACATGTAGAGTAACTGCAAAACTGCAATTTACTACTACTACAGAAACTACATCTATTACCAATTTGCTATAATATGCTAATGGCTAATCACTTTATAGTAACCTTGTGAGCTGTTAGAGACAATGGTTTTTAAAACATCTCACAAAAACGTAAAAACCCAAAAAAACGCCTAAGGTGGATATCATGATTTATTTTCTTAATGAACAAAACAATACGCATTTTAACACTTATCAGTACTATCATGACTACTTCAAAATAATAATGGTAAATAATCCCTTTACATTTCTAATAGTCGAGATTCAATAATTTCTTGTTAAAATCTCATTAATAAAAAAACCTATACCGATTCACCAAAATCTTTTATTGTCTTCTTTGGAATATAGTTAAATAATTATAAATCACATCAATGAATTAAAAGCATAAAAAAAAAAGAGGGATTGAAACTAGAAACTTATTTTTGGGTCCCATCTTACCCATACACATAAAAAGATAATATATGGAAAGCGCGTAGGGAGATAAAACGAGTTTTATCATTCAGTGAGAGTGGCTCACCACAACTTATCACAGTCATGGAAAAAATAGTTATTTTTCCTTGATTGATTTATTATAAAATATTATCTATGATACAAATAATAAAATATTGAATTGGAATCAAAGTTCAATGAAATACTCTTAAATTAAACTTATATTAACATAAAACTGCAATTACCAGAAAATATAGAAAAAGCCATATCCCCCTAATTCATATAAACTGATGCATGGACATTGGACATCCTCTTTCTCAGTTCCACCATCAATATATTTTCTATACGTCTCGCTACTCACATACACAAATTAATAACCTAAGAACATCTCTATGAAAAATAACTAGACAACTGTCTGGTAAGTATATGTCTGAACACACTGTCAGCACAACTAGCAATAATTATTATGGTAACCGGTCAATTTGGCGAAATCCTTTTTTTTTTTTCTCGGTGAATGGATATATCGGCGAACGGACGTATCGGCGAATGGATACATCGATGAAACCCCGAAACCGGAGATTTGATTAACTTTAATAAACTTTATGCGTCCAACCACATATAGTATACCTTGTCAGCTATTTGTATATATACATGTATACAAGCATACAGCATTTAAACAATAAAAATGTTTTGTAAACTTAGTACAACGAAATCGTGATATAGCAATAAGTAGCTTGCCATCGCTATAAAAACGTTACGTAATTAGAATATAATCATTAATAATTAATTCTAAGGTATCATTTGCATCACTCACAATTGAGATATTCTGGTTTTATTTTTAATATTTCATACCTTTAGAGTAATTTATACATTTTATCGATAATATTTTTTTCCATCTGTTTGCAATAATAATTGTATTATGTGTACGGCGCAAAAAAAAACTTTAGATCTAAGTACAAAAATCGTATAATTTAACTCGTCGTATACCATCGAATGTAACGAAAAAAGTATAGGTATACATTATAGACTCAGGGTTGCAATGTTTAAAACACTAGGTTTTAAACAACTTGTTTTAAACATGTTTAAAACGTTTTGTTAATAGTTTTTAACGAATAGAACATATAACAGTGTAAAATCCAAGTGTATTTTGTGTTTTTTTTTTTTTTTAAAGTATTTTTGGTTTTCTGTCCTTAACTATGTTGTGGAGTCTCTCACCACCGAACCAGGGTTACCATACAAACCTGAGACGCTACATTTCCTCGAGCCCGGCACTGCTGACGTCTGTTTTCCTAGCTACCATATAATTATATAATCATCTATCACTCACCCGCTGTGAGCATCGCCGCCGTCAAGAGTCATCTTCGTGCAGAACTGCAGCAGTTGTTATTGGTACTGTCGGGGCGACGTCGTTGTCCACGTCGGCACCGATAGCCTCCGTCGTCGTGTCGTCGTCTTCGCTCACGACCTATGCAGAGGTTAGCCTGAGAGTCTCGCGAGTCGGCGACCTCGAGCGCGTGACGTCCGCGATCCGGTCGCGCCGCCTCCGGTGGCCGGAGAACGTGTATTGACGACTTACCGCCGATCACCCCCAAAATAGTGCACTATTACCTACCTAAACCTTGACCCCACGTTGCCTCGCCTTGTCCGCTGCCCATAGCCAGGGGGGGGGGAGACTCTCTGACGGTTTCTTATCGGGAGCAACAACAGAATACGCGTACGGCTTTTGAAACGCCTCTCCACGCAGCGGAGACGATTCCTGTCGTCCGTCCACGTGCAGGAGCTGCGCGTATTGCTGGTTTTACTCCCCGATCCAGCCAGCTGAACAAGTCCCCAAAAATGTTCCTGACCAAAGTTTCCCTGGCCGGGGTGACGTACCCACCTCGTCTGCACTTTGCGCCTCTTCCGCCGGCTGCACCGCTGGCGCAGCAACCAAATCGTCTCAGATCTCTTCAACTGGTCCAGTACTGGGTTCATCGTCCAATTAAATAATCTTCGACGAGTCGCCACCCGCGAACTGGATCGCATAATACAATAGGCTCGCCAAGTTCCCGATCGTCTCTTCTTCATCGAATTCGTCAGATATGCTCAGTTTTGTTTCCATAACTTCGTATTTAATGTCGTTGATGATCTTGTTTATGACGTCTTTAATGGTTTTTTCGATTTCTTGTGTTGTTTAGGAATTTTGTGATTCGGCCATTTTCTCTGCAGGTATATTGTGGGCGTATAGGTATTCGGAATAATTGTAAATGAGGTGATTCCGAATTTCGTCCTAAAGACCGTAATTTAAAACAAACATCGTTTATTAGTAGCCAGCTACTACGCCATCATATTATGAATCGGCCAGCATCAGCAGGGCCGTTTATTTTTCCAAACACCATTATTATTATAATAATTAATATTGATATGAGTACCAACGTATATAGAGGTATACACGCGTTACATACAATATTGTATTCAACTAATTGAATATAAGGACGTGATATACAAACGTAATTATTTTTTATACATTATCCATCATCATAATGAGTCACTACTCGGTAATGCCCTGTTTCTTTATGTGACTTTAGAAGAATATCATACATTTTATCATTATACACTTAATATTTAACTTCATAATTTTTTTTTTTCTGGTCAAGAAGATTGTTTATAACAATTAATCATTAATTTCACGCACCTACTTTAGCAATGTCGTAGCGATTAAAACGTCCGTTATAGTCTAATTAAGTCTTATTTTTTCAATGTATGGCTTAATGGCTTATAAGTACCTACGTCATTTGTAATTTTCTTCATTATCTACGGATAGTTGAAATTCTGCAGCGTGTAGCACTAACTCTTTAAGCGTAAGTTAAGTTTAAAAAAATATTAACTGAATATAAAAAGGTTAATTTACCTTTTTAATAATTAATATATGGATCACATAATAGAGTCGTATTTTGTGGCGTTGTGCCTATTTAAATACCTATATTATTATTGTATCGAGAAACATAACATAATATGTATATGATGTATATGATAGTATATGGTTATTTTTGTTTAAAACCTTGTACAGTAAAATAGTTAACCGTATAAAACCGTTAATTTTTAATTTTAATTTTAACTTTATAAATTATTTTTAAATCAACTGTAAAATGAGGTGCGTGACGCTGGCACCCTCAATTTTAAAATTCAACTCAAAAACCACATCAGTAATTGTTATACAATTTGTACAAATTTGTAACCACAATTCCAAAATTTGTACACCCCCCCGTCACCCGTAAAATCCAAAAACGATTTCCTGGTGCCAGCGTCACGTGATGCTGGCACCCGGATTTGGATGTATTCGGCCTATCGACCCAAAAACCACATCAGTAATTGTTATACAATTTGTACAAATTTGTAACCACAATTCCAAAATTGTACTGAATGTTCTAATTTATAACTTATATTACGTATTACAATTTATAAACCTGAGTTGCATAAGGAATTATGGCATTATAGCGTATAGCTTGTAGCCTAGTGGTTCTCAACCCATGAGCCGAGGACCACAAGTGGGCCTCGTGCAATATGGTACTGGGCCTCGACGCTGGTCGAAAATCTAAGCCAAAGGTCAGCAAATTGTAATTAGCATCAATATCAAGATTTTCAAATCATTTTATACATGTCTATGCTGATGATACTGCGATTTTATTATCTGAACAAACTACAGATACTTTGTATTATGAAACAAATAGAATCCGAAATAATATTGATACCTGGTTTTGCAAAAATAAATTAAAACTAAACTTGTTGAAATCTAAATATACATTTGTTTTATCTACAAAAGTGTAATACTTTGAATACTAACAACTTAATAGTCCATTCAATAAACTGTGTCTCAGCTTTTAGCAATACATGTAAATCACAATGTGTTATTCTTGAAAATGTTAATTTTTGAAAATATTAAATTTGTAACCACAATTCCAAAATTTGTACACCTCCCGTCGCCCGTAAAATCCAAAATCGATTTCCGGGTGCCAGCGTCATGTGGTCGCAACAGACGAATTGCGGTCTTAAAAATATTGAAGGTAAAATTAACGTCTTAAATGCGATCAGTATCAGGTAATTGATTATCCGATAAGCTCTTATCCAATTTTCACGTCAATCAATTCATGATCTAACGGTGAAGCAGTATTCAGTATATTATTATCCCTTTTTAGCAACACAATATTGAGCATAGAATATGTTATGCGATGTTCCCAACATTTTGTAATTTATTATTTTCACGTATTATTACACCAATTATTATGATGCCAGACGCGAACTTTATCAACAATGTTATCGTACGTAAATCAACGTTATATCGTTTAGATCTATTGCAAGACGTTTTCGTATCAACACGTTAAAACATCACAACTATCTGTAATGTATAGTGAAAAAGGGAAAATTTTGGAAGATTTAAGTGAAATTTTTTTTTACGTGGTATAAAATAATAATAATGTATAATACTATAATTTATTTTCGTATTCGTTTTTGTTTTCGTTTTTTGTTCTTTCCGTTTAATAACATTTTCAAAAACGTTTTCCACCCCTGCATTATAGTCATACTGTTGTTCCAAATTTACAACAGTATATAACACACTAAATAATATACCATATATAAGAACCTTTCTATTCTAATTTCAAACTATTCATTTTTAGGGAAAAACATTAATCGTGCAAAATTACAACGATTACTAAAGTTTCCAAAATGTATTGATGACGTACATGACTATTTGGATATTGTCGAAGTGATATCTACGAAAGGAGAATATTTAGTAATATTCAACGATAAATCATGCAATGTAATAATATTTTCATACGAAAGTAATTCGAAATTCATTTGCAGTGTTGAAACTATTATGGTGGATGACACTTTTGACTATTGTACAAAATTCTTTCAGATTGATACATATTCAAAAAAGTTGGGTAAGTAGATGTCGCTCTGCTGTACAGTAGGTTACAAGTGGGTCACTGTAATGGATGGTGTTAAATTTAAATTCAATGATATAATATCATTGTATAAGAAAAACGATTCTGAGCGAAAACAGTCAGTCAGCCTATGATATTACCAAGTATATTTGATGATATTATTGTGAATAAAGTAATTTATATATAACCTATTTACGTGGAGCCTTGTTTTAAATTTTCAATCCTTAGCCATAAAAGTTAAACATTTTATACATTTTTAACTACAAAATAATTAATAAATTATAAATTTGATAAATGTTGTCAAAAATTGAACTTTAAATGCTTATAAAAAAAAATTGTGCCTATGTATTTGTAATATTTTTTTAACTGCTAGAACGATATATCAGGAGCCTTATATTAAATTTTCACGCTTTCTTACCCAAAAAATAAAATTTTATTGATATTTATAGAAAAAAAAACTAAAAAAATTTAAAACTGACAATGTCCGCAACAGCTCAAAAAGAGTCAAATTATTTTCAAAATTTTATGGTGTATAGAAAATGCTAATATAAACATTCAGTGAAATTTTCAAGTATCTAGAGTCATTCGTTTTTTAATTACAATAAAATAAGAAAATTGTTACATGAGAAATCATGTAAATATCAAATGTTGCAAAAATATAAATTTCAGACGCTCATAAAAATTTAATTTAAGTTTCATGTGGATATTTTATTTTTTTTTTTTTGATAAAGGTAGACAAACTTATGAGTAATCTTATATTAAATTTTCAAATCTTAGATTTAAAAAGAAAAATTTTTATAAATTCTCAACTCAAAATAATTTGCTAATTTTCGTGATTTTTCCGTATTTTGTCAAAATTTGAACTTTAAATGCTTATAAATAAAAACTGTGATTAAGGATTTTTAATTTTTTTCATCTGCCTTTGAAACAATAAATTAGGAGCCTTCTATTAAATTTTCAAGCTTTTTTACTCAACAGATAAAATTTTATTGATATTAAGAAAAAAATACTATAGAAAAAAAACTAAAAAAAATGGAAATTGACAATGTCCGTAAACAGCTCAAAATAAGTCAAAATATTTGGAAAATGTTATGGTGTATAGGAAATGCAATTTTAAACATTCAGTCAACATTTCATGTCCCTACGGTCATTTGTTTTAGAGTTACACCAAAAACCAAAATCGATTTTCTCGAAAACAGATTTTGCGTAAAAATTCCCGTTTTTCCTTAATTTTTCTTATGTTCTTCATGTCGCTTTTTAAAACTTCTGGGAAATTTTTACTTATGACCAAAGTACCAACTAGATTCACTTTCCTATCAGAAAAGTTACTGTTGAAGAAAATCCAAGCACTTTTACTGTCCTAAAAGGTGATGACAGACACAAAAATAAAAATAAATAAAAAATAAATAAAAATAAATAAAATATTTTAAAATAAACACACATCATTGTAAAATCAATACATTCATCGCTTCGCTCAGAATCTAAAACACACATCATTGTAAAATCAATACATTCATCGTTCCACTCAGAATCTAAAATCAATTCAGTAGACTAACCTAACCTAACCGTAGCATAATAATATGTAACTATATCAATATTTTAAACATAATAATTACTAATCATATTTTTTTACCGCAACTAGGATTTTTTTTTACCTATTATAATCTCGACCGCAACCCGGTATCAACTGTATGTGTGGCAAGGATTTGTCACTAAAACCCGGGTGCGGTCATCCATCCGGGAACTAGTAACTCTGAAGTCAGAACACGTTTGTGAATGAAGCCTAAGACCACGCCACACCAGACCACTAGAAATATTAACTCTTTATAATATTTTAAACCTTTTTGATGTGTCCATAAAATGTATTTCATTGACAAGTTCATTTAAAAATCAATTTATATAACTCGAATTGGAGACCTTAACGCCATCTGTTAGCGAAACTTTCGGTAGGTAGTAAACTTAAGCGTTATACACAGAAATGAGAAAATACTTTACTGGTATAACTAACGTTTATAACGACACGGTCAAACTGATTTTAGTCGACATAAATATAAAAATTAATAATTATTTGATGATAATTAAATTAATCTTTTATGTAATATAAAACAGTGTAGAAGTAAAACTGTAAAATTTAAAAATATATTTTATTTTTAGATGTCTACTGCAGTTTGTTGAAAAAAATTAAAAATAACTAGGTACTTACCTTGATTATAACTCAGTGATATAAAACACATTTGGACAGCTACAGTTTTTGTGGTGTACCTACGCAATAACATTAAAAGTGAACACTGAACCGTAACCAAAATATTATTAGATCGACACATGCGTGGGTAGTGTTGGTACCTATAACCATGACAAATTAGATCATCGCAGTTGTACTAGCCAATAAGAAGTGGAGAACTACGATAAAGGCGAAGTTAAGAGCGGAGGATGCGTATCAAAATACTGTGATGATACCTATCTAATTTGTCATGCCTATAATGCTGTCAACCACTGTTGTGTCAACTGTGGTGCCGACGTTTCGTTGGATTAGGTATTAGATTAATAAATATTAAATTATGATTATTTATTCTACATGATTACACGCAAATGTAGGTATACATACCTACCACAACCACATACCACGTTCATTTTATTGTTGGTATTCACTTAATAAACATTATTGTGTTCCCCTTACTGTAACCAAAAATGTGACGACTGACGACATAATGTGAGATGGTAGATTTCGTCGGGACACTTTTCAATTTCTGTCTTCTGGTATTCAACACACGGATACGGTTCCACTGTTTCAATGTCTTTTAAACCATAGTCGGAGATATGAAAAGTACCGATTTCTAAGAATTAGTTTCATTTATTAATTTGTGTATCACCTATAAGTACTTACCTACTACATACCATGGCTAAATATATAGGTATGATCGCATTGAGACACATTTTCGTTATGGGCTGCGCACCTACAATTATTGCATGTTTTAGCATGGAAAGGAATCTCAGGTGGCAGTGATTTTTGGATTTATTTAGCCAAGAAATTAATAATTTGTATGGTTTTGTTAGCAAATAAATCGAAGTGATAAAATTCACTGCCAGTGGCGGTCATGACACCTGCGTATCACAAAGTTGCGATCATACCTATATATTTAACCATGATATATACATATAGCTAAAGTCTAAAGGTAAAAAACGTAGGTATATAAAACGGTTTAAAAAAATGTATACCTAAGTTGCTATCAAAATGTAGGGGAATAATCTCACAAAATATTCAGTGATAGGTAATACTATCATTATATCCAGTAAGTTATAGGTGGTATGTAATAGTAATACTATTAGGTAATAGTAAGTTTATTCCCATAGGTATAGTAGATACATCACTTAGTAATGATCATTACCATATACAATATAGATTATTGCATTTCTTGATAGTCGTCATAATCGCACACATTTAAATCCGTGCACTTCTATAGGTTCTATAATCTATTGGTCATGAACCCAGGATCGTAAAGAATACTTTTTAAAAAAAATAGAGACTAGAGTAAGTAAATGAAACATTATTGAAAAATATTATAAACTTAAAAGTAATAATATTTAGTAAATAATTATTTATCCAATGAATTTGAGTGAATATCCAAATACATTTAAAAAAAAGTCAGCTAAAGAAGGCAGTATTAGCAAGGTAGGAACTAGGAACCTACTTACCAATCCTATAATATTATTATTAAACCACGTGTCCTTGTTGTTCTCATCCTGACAAAAGATGGTGTAGACTGTAGACTATAAGATAATTAGATCAATCCTAAATCCCAATAGGTACTAAGAAAGGCAATGATAAAAAGGTGGGTAAGTGGATGTCGCTCTGCTGTAAAGTAGGTTACAAGCGGGTCACTGTAATGGATGGTGTTAAATTTGAATTCAATGATATAACATCATTGTATAAGAAAAACGATTCTGAGCAAAAACGATCAGTCAGCCTATGATATTACCAAGTATTTTTGATGATATTATTGTGAATAAAGTAATTTATATATAACCTATTTATGCGGAACCTTGTTTTAAATTTTCAACCCTTAGCTATAAAATTTGAACATTTTATAAATTTTCAACTACAAAATAATTATTAATGTTTCAAAATTTGAACTTTAAATGCTTATAAAAAAAAATTGTGCCAATGTATTTTTAATATTTTTCAACTGCTATTAGAAAAATATATCAGAAGCTTTATATTCAATTTTGACGCTTTTTTACCCAACAAATAAAATTTTATTGATATTTATAGAAAAAAATTTAAAACTGACAATGTCCGTAACAGCTCAAAAAGAGTCAAATTATTTTCAAAATTTTATCGTGTATAGAAAATGCTAATACAAACATTCAGTGAAATTTTCAAGTATCTACATTCATACGTTTTTTAATTACAACAAAATAAGAAAATCGTTACATGAGATATCGAGTGAATATCAAATGTTGCAAAAATATGAATTTCAAACGCTCATAAAAATTTAATTTGACTTTCTTGTAGACATTTTTTTTTTAATAAAGGTAGACAAACTTATGGATAATCTTGTATTACATTTTCAAATTTTAGATTTAAAACGAAAATTTTTTATGAATTTCTAACTCAAAATAATTTGCTAATTTTCGTGATTTTTTCCGTATTTTGTCAAGATTTGAACTTTAAATGCTTATAAATAAAAACTGTGACTAAAGATTTTTAATTTTTTTCATCTGCCTTTGAAACAATAACCTAGAAGCCTTCTATTGAATTTTCAAGCTTTTTTACTCAACAGATAAAATTTTATTGATCTTTATAGAAAAAAAAACTAAAAATAATGGAAACTGAAAATGTCCGTAAACAGCTCAAAATAATTAAAAATATTTGGAAAATGTTATGGTGTATAGAAAATGGTTATATAAATATTCAGTCAAAATTTCATGTACCTACGATCGTTTGTTTTAGAGTTGCATCAAAAACCAAAATCGATTTTATCAAAAACAGATTTTGCGTAAAAATTCCCGTGTTTCCTTAATTTTTCTTTTGTTTTTCACGTCGCTTTTCAAAACTATACTGGGAAATTTTTACTTTTGACCAAAGTACCAACTAGATTCACTTTCCTATCAGAAAAGTTACTGTTGAAGAAAATCCAAGCACTTTTACTGTCCTAAAAGGTGATGACAGACAAAAAAAAATAAAAAAAAGGTGGATAAGTGGATGTCGCTCTGCTGTACAGTAGGTTACAAGTGGGTCACTGTAATGGATGGTGTTAAATTTGAATTCAATGATATAATATCATTGTATAAGAAAAACGATTCTGAGCGAAAACGGTCAGTCAGCCTATGATTTTACCAAGTATATTTGATGATATTATTGTGAATAAAGTAATTTATATATAACCTATTTACTCGGAGCCTTGTTTTAAATTTTCAATCTTTAGCCATAAAAGTTAAACATTTTATACATTTTTAACCACAAAATAATTAATAAATTATAAATTTGATAAATGTTGTCAAAATTTGAACTTTAAATGCTTATAAAAAAAAATTGTGCCTATGTATTTTTAATATTTTTCAACTGCTATTAGAACGATATATCAGGAGCCTTATATCAAATTTTCACGCTTTTTTACCCAACAAATAAAAATTTATTGATATTTATAGAAAAAAAAACTAAAAAAATTGAAAACTGACAATGTCCGTAAACAGCTCAAAAAGAGTCAAAATATTTTCAACATTTTATGGTGTATAGAAAATGCTAATATAAACATTCAGTGAAATTTTCAAATATCTACAGTCATTCGTTTTTTAATTACAATAAAATAAGAAAATTGTTACATGAGAAATCGAGTAAATATCAAATGTTGTATAAATATAAATTTCAGACGCTCATAAAAATTTAATTTAAGTTTCTTCTAGACATTTTTTTTTTGATAAAGGTAGACAAGCTTATGAGTAATCTTATATTACATTTTAAAATCTTAGATTTAAAAAGAAAATTTTTTATGAATTTCTAACTCAAAATAATTTGCAAATTTTCGTGATTTTTCCGTATTTTTTCAAGATTTGAACTTTAAACGTGTATAAAAAAAAACTGTGACTAAGGATTTTTAATTTTTTTCATCTGCCTTTGAAACAATAACCTAGGAGCCTTCTATTAAATTTTCAAGCTTTTTTACCCAACAAATAAAATTTTATTGATATTTATAGAAAAAAAATTTAAAAAAACTGAAAACTGACAATGTCCGTAAACAGTTCAAAAAAAGTCAAATTATTTTCAAAATTGTATTGTGTATAGAAAATGCAAATATAAACAACCAGTGAAAATTTCATGCATCTACGGTCATTTGTTTTAGAGTTACATCAATAACCAAAATCGATTTTGTTAAAAATCGATTTTGCGTAAAAATTCCCGTTTTTCCTTAATTTTTCTTTTGTTTTTCACATCGCTTTTGAAAACTACTGGGAAATTAAAATTTTGACCTCCCCAATGCACCAACGATATTCACTTTCCCATCGAACAAGATACTGAAGTCGAAAATCGAAGCATTATTTCGACTACTTATCGTGTACACAGACACAAAAATAAAAAAATAAAAAAAAAAATAAAAAAAAAATAAAAAAAAAAACACACATCATTGTAAAATCAATACATTCATCGTTTCACTCAGAATCTAAAAAATACACATCATTGTAAAATCAATACATTCATCGCTTCGCTCAGAATCTAAAATTCACTATCTACCTGTATATTGATTAAAACAATTTTTTGATATTACTTACCACCACGTCTACAAGTTCCTGATGCATTTGTTGAAGTTACCTATACTTGACCGGATGATATACAATTAAAATTAAAATTATTTTTAATCTTTCACTGATTATTGTATAATTTAAAGGCTTTCTGGAACAACCAAACAAGTGAAAAACTCCATATTTTATTAAATTTTATAACTACAATTTTATTTAATAACTATAACCATAAACCATAAATATTGAATTTATTTACTTATTGTATAGACAGTTAAAGTTTATTTGTCAATAAAATTAGTAGATATAACTATTACTGTACGGTGTAAAATGTGCGGTTATGAATGGAAAATGCGTGTGGTTTTGAACGGAGCTCGGATTTCTTATTTCTGTTCAGAAAATTGTTTAATAATCATTTTTTTTGCTGATGTCTGACAACTAGACTCTAAGAGTTGTTACTTGTTAGCACTGTAACTAAGTAGTAGTTGATAGGTATTTTCTAGGCTCTATATAGTTAGTAGGAACTATGATTAGTCTAGATTGTAACAAACAAGTCCTAAAATTATACAAGAATAAAGTGTATGTGTAGAGTATAATATTATCTACTATATTTTATAATATACTAGCTGAACCCGTGCACTTTGTTGCCCGTAAAAAATGGCAACCATTAAAAAAAATTATGATTGCTCGACTCCTTTTGGGTGTAGCTCGCTACAGTAAGTGCAACTCAACCACCCTATAGGCTATAGTATAGTCAATCCGACTGCATCGGATCGCGGACAAAGGGCAATGAGCCTTGGTAGGCAATGTTCAAAAATTCGATTTGATGCAAGGTTGTACCTGGTCTACCCGAATAACCAATGGCAACCAATAATAAATAAATGCTAATTTCTACCCTTAATCTATCCTCAATGCAATCAATGCAATCAATTTTAATTTGTGCATAACATTGTCCGAAGGCGTTTTTTTCCCCAGCGACCTGGGTGTAAAGATCCCTAGTTCCTAGTAACATTTTGAATGATGATAATAAATAATAATTATAAGTTATAAAAGTAAAAAAACATTATTTTGATAAAAATATTTCATTTTATTTACCAGCGTGAAGAATGTTGGATTTTAGAATGTTATACCTAATTTTAGTGCGGGTTGCACAAAATTTGTTAAAGGGCCGCATGTGGCCTAAATTTTAATTGTAAATGTCCCATCACACTAATCTTAGTATAAGTAATGTAATTAGTAATAAACTGTAGATTAAATAGCGGGAAAAACGTACCTATATCTATATATATATAATTGGATTCATTGTATTTAAGTCATTGCATCACTAACAAAATTCTATAATATAATATGCTTTGGCCCGCAGCGTTTTAAATGTTGTACACAATTCATAGATAAGTAAAAATAAATTAAGGTTTATGTAACTAACTTATCACGGACTCTAATAGACGGACATTCCGCACCATGGTACCCAGTACCGAGTATCCACACACGGCGTTTGAATAGGCATTTTACTAGGTGCGTTACTCCAGCGCCCGTACCTACACTTCCAAAATCATAAATTGTTATCAAGCAGTATTATGTAGGTACTTAATTTTGTACAATTTTGAACAACCCTCACCCCCCCCCCTCCATAGCTACAATGCTACATTGTTGACTAATTCGTCTGTTATAGTGATGTCGATTCTTGCTCTAAGCTTTACTAAAATGCCAGGCTGGACATTAACGAGTTAAAAAGTTTATTTTATTTTAACTTTTTAACTTAACTAGTTACTTTTGGATTTTCATTAATTTAACTGTTAACTTATCTACTACATTTCTTTTTTAATTAACGTGAAATTAACGAATTAATTTTTCATTTTAAGAACTACCTAAGTTAAGTTGATTGATTTAGTTTTTAATTGTATTACATTTTACTATTTCAGTCTATTTCGTTTTCATGTTAAAAAAATATTTACCGTGAATTGTTTAACGTTAAAAAATGTATTTTATTTCAATCTAACTATTATAAAAGTACTGTATAAAGTATAAACACTAGTCTATAATTTAGTTTTTCGTTGGAAAAAAATTAAGTACGCAAGCATTGTATAAACAATTTTTAAACGTAATAAAAAGTTAACAAAGTGTGTATTAACTTTTAACTTTTGTTATTGGTGCATATTAATTTAACTTAACCTAGTTAAAAAAAATCATTAACTTGCCCAGCCTTGCTAAAATGTAATATTTTGACTCGTAATTTTATTTTATTCTATTAATAACAATTTACCTACCTACTAATGAATATTATACAACATGTTTGTTGTTTATAATAATATTTATTACTATTCATTTGGTTTTAATGTGAACTTGAAGGTACTATGAGTAGTATAATACTAACCTAACCTAACTAGGGCTTGAAAACGAAAATATTTTTTCCTATTTCGATTTCGGTTTTGGTTTTTAACGGTTTTAACCAGTATTTAAATCGGTTTCAAGCCCTACCTATGACTACCTAATGTATTTATGTTTTAAATTCAAAATGATGATCATTGTAAATAAGTAAGTTACATATTTTATGTCATGTACTATAGTACTTACTTGAATTTATTTTGTGTTATACTCTAAATAGTAGGTACCCAATGCCCAAAGATAAAAGTGGAAGAAAACCAAATACTTTAAATGAAAATATAGATGATGAAATTTTCAATTTTCAATTTTTAAGATCAAAATATTTTGGATGGCCAGAGTAAGTATTATTGTAATAGTATACCTGGGTATCTAAATAATATATAAAATTAAGTATGCAATGTATGATTAAATATACCTACAGCTTTAATACATTCAAGTAGGTATTCATTATTTTTAAATGAGTAGGCTCTATATTTTAAACTTATAATAAGTAGGTACTAAAATAAAATTAATTTTATGTACTCGGGAAAAAGTTATACTATTGATTAAATTAAACACAAAGGGAATTGTCAAATATATCATTTTTGTAAAAAATAAAAATATAAAATTAAATAATGTTTATTTATTAGTGGTGTTATTGCTCCACAACATTTTATATTTCAATAAAAATTAAAATAGTTGGTAAAAAATCTGAAGTATGGAAAAACATTTTAGTATCATAAAAGAATTTATGTATTATGTAATTGTTAAAATAATTTTATCTTATTTTAACCTATGATGTAAACGCGTAGCTATCTATCTACCTGGTACCTATCTATGGATAAAGTATAACATATTTTTATTTATTTAAATGGATTCGGACATATGGTTTATTTTGCAACTGGAATTTATTTATTACCTAATTAATAATTAGTAATTACTAATATAACGTAGTCTATGACGAGCCAAATTTATATATTATATGTATGACTGTATGAGTGCATCTTAATATATTTAAATGTATTAAGGTATATAATATATTAGTATGCACTCTTTAGTACTATACAAAATAATAAGTACCTACTCACAAATATAGTTCAAAGAATAATAATTAATAACTACTATAAAAATGCAAATATAACTTGACAGCTTAAATGCAAACAACATATTTAACTCGAAATGTATTTTATTACCTACTTTATAAAATACGTACTTCAACATACAAAATATATTATAATAAAAGATACACATATTAATATTAAAATAAGTATAGGTACCTAAATAGTATTTATCGCTGCTCAAGATTGGTCCTTGGGAGTCCAGACCTCAACTCTTTGGACTACCAACTGGAGGGGTGTCATTTCAGTTTTTTAAGAGTGTGCAAACAATTAAAGAGACTATTTTTTTCCCGCGACCAGACCAATCGTTAAAAAACGTTGCTCGTGTTTTTACTATAGAATTTTTATTATCAAAACATAATTAGCTTTCATACATAACATATAAATATTAATTAATAAATTAAATATAAAATATTCAAATTTTAAGTAGGTACCTTAACGTTTAGCTTTTATTATTTTTACATTTTTGAACGCATACATTTGATTAATAGTTACCTAATTTGAAATTAGGATATCAAACAAAACTAAAGGGGAAATTCAAATTAATTACTGATATCAATTTATCATTTATCAAATCAAAGAATACAATATTATAAATTATTTATGATCAGTAGGAAATACTGAATTGCGGTGCATGCACAATTATTATAGATTAGCAAACTGAAAGCCAAGGTGGCAAGGACGCCTGGGCCAATTGTAGATAATAAGTGATCAGGGTGTGCACTGCACCAACCCAAATGGCGCCCCTGACCGACTGTGGAGCATTTTAGAGGTCTGATCTCTGATCTAAACCTCATCGAAATATCAAATCACTAAAAGCTGATTTGGTAAAACCAGCTGCCTCAATACCGTTAGAACTTCACTTACCTAGCATATATGTAGTTATAGACGAGTGGCCAGAATGTTTGAAGAAATGTGTAAAATTATTTTTTTTTCGTTACCTACTGCGTCAATAAAGAATAAATAGATACCTATATTACCTAACATCAATTTTTTTTATATTTGCTTATTTTATTTATTAAAACTATAAGTACCTATATATTGTATTATTCTATGGCCTATGCCTAGGAAGTACCTAGGTACTCGGCACACAATTAAAGTTTGAGAATCCGTGATTACTATCGCACGTAACTATACCTACAATTTATCAGCATTTTTAAACTAATAATTAACATGCTCTTAACTTACATAATAATTAAAATATCATAAAATAAACAACGTAGAGACACAGACAATTAAAGTTTGACAGAAAGTGAATTCACTCTAATATTAAAGTAATAACACATGGTTGGTTCTGCTAAATGTAAATTTTCAATGTTGCGCGTGGGTCAGAGAGAGAAAACAAATAGTGTGCAAAACCTCTTAACGACAAGAGAATAAAGGGTGCAAATTAATTTCGTCGTCTAAAATTCGAGGGAGCAACTCAATTAAAAAATAAAATAATAATTAACTTCAAATTGAACTCAGTTTACAGACATAATAAAATTATTTGTTATATCATTAAGGCTTCCAAAAAGTTTCAAATGACCACAATGGGTTACATTTATAATTATTTTTTCAAAACCCTTAAAAAGAAATTTAACATCGTTATGGGCAAATTTTGGGAAGGGGGTCTAGGTTCCCCCCCCCCCCCATAAATACACCACTGAAGTGGTATACTGTTTCACGTTTCTAATAGAAGCTTTCTATTTAAGTGCCTACAAATATAGGTACATTTAAGACTTTAGAATAAAGTAGTTTTTTACTGTATATATAATATTATATATAGCCATATACCTACATCATTTTTGCAATATAGCACTCCCTCATTCCATCCGGGTTGTGCCAAGGTGTTCCCCATATTTTTGAATTATATTATAATTCTAGAGAACTATAAATAAATACCTAACTCAATCAGTGGTATGGTATGACGAATATAAATATTGTATATCGAGTAGGTATATACCGTATGATAGCCGGTAGGTACTCCATACGTACACAGAAATTAGGTGAATTATAATTTATCATAAGTCAAGTTATACTGAGGAATAACAACTTTATTATACACTTTTTATTCCAATATATTTTAAGCATCAGAAATTTGAATTATTTAATATTTATTATACTTACTCACTAGTCACTACAACGCTCAAATAACTTAATAACATATATAATATATAGGTTTTATTTTATACCTATAGGTATAGTACATATTATTATTAAAAATTATAATATAAAATATGAATAATTATGTTTTAAAACGTTCCTACAGTAGTCAATAAGTATCCCTATGCACTTTACATGAATATCACGTTATTAAAAATTATAATACATTGCAAGTGGTAAATACTAGAAATGTACCTATATAAAACGCGGAGCATAATAAACATTCGAATCCGTGCCGAATGTATTACTGTATTTACATAAATCCAGTCATGGACACGCAACTTAACAGCCGGTTGGAAAATTAATACTTACCAATTGCATTTATGCGTATGTACCTAATTATAACATAGCACGTATAGCTTCAGTGGCGTACACACTAGGGGATGTCAATACCCCTTTGGCCCTTGACTTTTTTTCACTACGTATTTAAAACGAGAATTTTTTCATAATTATGTATTATGTCATATACTTATTTTTTAATTTAATATAACCATTGGGGGTAGGGGGGTATATTAAACCCCTCTCAAATTAGATATTTCTGTGTACGCCACTGCACAACTTATCGAACTATTGACAAACACACCAGGAAAACACGAGATAAAAAGGTAGTTGAAACTCGGATGAAATAAATAAATAATCATTAAATAACAACAACTGTACTTACTATATTTCTATTTTTTTTTAAGTAAAAATGACAATAGAAACATTAAGGCTCAAGGACATATTGGGTAAACACGTTTCTAACATATTCACGTGTTTAAATCATTGATTTCGCACCACTGAACTCAGTCCGTATTTGTCCAAATATTATATCTCGGAAAAAAATTAATAATAGGCAGTGCACTCTAGTGGCACACGAACAGAAACGATAATATTGACGTTTCAGCTCGCAGACCACACCCTGAAATTTTTTAACAAATTCCTCAGGATAAGGGCACTAGGGCATTAGCCATCAATTATTAATATTACCGCCAAATAAACTAATTTACATTTTTTACATTTTTACACATTTGTTTACATTTAAAGAAACTATTTACCCAGAATGTCTTAATACTTATTGAAATTACAATTTGTACGATTATTTTGAGCCGCTAAAGCCAACTATTTTATTTATTTTAATAGTGAATTTGCTATAGTGGTAGAATTATTAATGAATATTATATTATATTTTTCAAAAAAAAAATCATATTATGTTATTATATTATATACTATATAATAATAATAATATTTAACATTATCTTAAAATTACAAAGAAAAAAATTTGTCATACATGAGAATTGTTGGTTCTGAAAATTAAAGCCGTTGGCAGTGTTTAATTTTTGATCAGAAACGAGTTTGTACATACAAGATAGAAATTAAAGAAGGTGTAGTTTAAATTTATTTAACAACAACCCCCTCCAAGGATAATTTTTAAATTGAATTCTACCACGTAATAAGTTGTCTGAATTGTATAATTAAAAAAAGCATTTATTAAACGGCGTCATTAGTGAAATATTCCTAAAATACAAGAAGGTGTGGACGGGTGGAGAAATAATAACTTGTAATAACTATGAAATTAATGATTTAATGCTAACAATATTTTTTTTTAATTTTAACAAATTCTACAAATATAACACTGAATAAATAATAAAAAGGTCTTACGAGTAACAAATAAGATGGTTCACACCAATATATAGGAAATAAAATATTAACGTTTCATATCTCTCTTTCTGGTGTCAAAAAATTGATTGTAATGTCACTACGTTAATAGGCTTAAATTAGTTATGTTTTGAAGAAAGTTTTTTAAATTTCATTACAACAATTTAACAACAAGCAGTGACATTATATATATATTACATAATAATAAACATAATTTTATACGATCATATACGATTTAAACTTAATTTATGCTTATTGCTAAAAATAAATTTCCAACTGGGCAACTTTCAAATTTGATAAGCACCCTTAATATACTAGTTATAAATAAAATAAACCACTTATAAGTAGAATAATAATAAATATATATTGCTGGGGACAGAGGAAGTAATTATTATTAAATTAGACGAAAAAGTGAAATTGTTAGAAATAAAATCAGCGTGTAATACTCTATCATAACACTAACCTACGAATAAGTAACTCACATTAATTTTTTTTTTTTTAACAACACTTTTATTATAAGCTACCTATAAAATAAATCTATGACCAGAATTAAAGTAGTTTACTTTTAGTTAAACGATAGGATAAATTTAATATTATTACGAACTGAAGGAATAAACATTTATTGAGCATTAAATGCAATATTTTCAGGCTTGTTAAAGCGCAGTAAACTTAAGATTTGGATAAGTTAGGCATGATAACATTGAAATTTTAACAAATCATTGAGGTTAACAGGCAGGGAGGGGGCGATTACTGTATTTTATTAAAAAATAAAAACACACATCAACTTTGGTAAAAAAAATAATAAAAAATAAAATAATATTAATAATAATAACACAACAAAATACGGAGAACAAACGATTTGCACAATGAGCCTAAATTTGTTTATACAATACAGCTAGTATCCATTATTGAACTTGAATTATTCCCATTTACGTGTGGGAAACATTCAATTTCATTTTTTATGGAGTAAAAAATACAATAAGCAGTAAGTATAACATTGTTTCAGCTGGACCAAAACAACAAATAGCTGTTTTCATTTAGTTATTTGTTAACAACTATGATAAATTTTTTACTAAAAACATAAATAAAAATTGGTCTGGCAAACCTAATGCATCTGTATCTAAAACTTTTATTCCTTACTTATGACCTTTGTTTAAAATGTGTTATTATTCATTTAACTGTCAAATTATTTCCGGTGTCGTACATCACCACCGCTGTGGTCGTTAGCATTGTTTCTGAAATGAGTAATAATAATAAAAAAAAAATGAATACAATATTATAATACCAAAAAAAAGTCTTAAAGATAAAAATATTATGTCAAGGTACCTATAATATTATGTCATGAAATGTATATCTAATCAGAATTTTCTACAATGAAAACCTAATACATTAATCTTTACAAAACACCAGCATTCTTGTAATAGTCTTACTGTAATGCCATATTATGAGAAAGTTTAAAAAATAAAAAAACACAATATTCACCACTATTAAAACTGTACAGTATAAGCTACATTTATGAACCATTAGTTTCAATTTAAGATAGAAAAAAAAACAAGGTTTCTTTACATAATATATTCCATGTATAAATAAAGCTCATCTTACTTACGTCTCTGGCCCTTGGTCGGTGTCACTTTCCTCAAATTCGGCCTTGTTACGTTTCTTCTCATATATAAATATAACCAAACACAGAACAATCACTTCAGCACAAATACCCAAGAACGGCCACAATGCCGCCATTTTGTCTGTAACGTAACAAAAAATAACCAATAAAATAAAACTAAGCACTAACTTCCTGAGTCTTTTATTTGTTACCTTTAATGCGCACATAGGAAGCACCAGAGTGTACAGGCTCATAGACAACACTATTCTTTCCACTGCAGATGAAATTTCCTCTATCTTTCATTGTGATCGGATCCAAAACTAAGATGGCATTGGTAATATTCTTTTTGTTAGGTAAAAATTTAATATGTTCAGAAGGCACAAGAGTGGTATTTTCTAAAACAAAAATGAATTAACAGTTAGTTAAAAATTGGAAATATAAAAAATTATAATATTTTTTATACTTACCAAATTTCCAACTAACTTCTGGTGTAGGTACACCATATACAATGCATTCCAATTCCATTTTTTCACCCTCGATAAATGTAGCTGTTTTTGGCAGTTTCATGTAAGGCTTTACTATAACAAAAATACAATGTCTTATGCATTTTTTTTTATTATTACTTAATATTAACAATATATATAAATATATTATGTAGGTACACTATTACAGTTTAAATCAAATATTAAATCACATAAGTACATACTAGAGATAAAATTAGAACAATCTCGTTACATATATATTATCATAGAGTGAAATACAAAAATAAAATTAATTTAATAATATTTAAATTAAAAATAGTAAAAGTGGTTATATGAACTAGTTATGTAAGTAATATATGTTGTACAATACAACAATCCATGACAATTATGCACATACAAATATGAAACTCAAATAAAGTTTACTTTTAAACAAGTATAATCTTTAAATAATAATATCTTGTTAAGGGCAAACAGTTTTATTCTTAACTTAGTATGAGATTACTGGCTGTTAATTTATAAAATATAATGTATATCAAACAATATTTTACTAATTTAACAAGGTAGGTTGTACGTCACAAGTTATTTATTTTATATCTTCTATAAAAATTAGATTTATGAGAAAATAAAAAATATATTGATTAAAATATGATATAACATAATATACTAACAGACAACGTTGAACACCTTCTTGTCAATTGGACTATTTTTGGAAGAGAATAAGCTGCATGTATACTGACCAGCATCGTTTTCAACAAAACGATTAACTACCAGAGTGTTTCCAGACACATCAACGTGGTGTGGGTCTTCAGAGTCAGTTGTTATTTGATTGTCACCTTTAAACCTAAAAATGAATAATTAATAGGTGATTATTTATAGTTAAATATATATAACAGTAGATAAATGTATATACTGACCATTTCCATATGTACTCTGGATCTTGAGTGCCATCAATATTACAAATAAGTGTTAGTTTGCTTTTATATTCACCTATTTTATGATTATCGCCGTAGTCATAGTTTGCTTTTATAGTTGCTTGAGCTAAAACAAAATTATAAACAAAACCATGAAAACATAGGAACTAAAAATTATTGGTAATTGTTTTTTAGGATATTTTAGATATTAAATGAATATCTATAATGTATAGGTCATTAATATTGGATTTTAAACAACATAATATACAAATTACATATATGCATTAGTAAAAAAAAATCATATTATGAATGTTTGAAAGGTTTAATGTTTTATATAAATATATGTATATTTTATTTCAAATGCAAAATCTATACAACAAATAATGCAAACAATAAAAACCGACAACAGTAATGGGTTAATACCTAACACAATGATAAATCTAATCTATATGAGATGTCGCAGTATACTGGAAAGTGTGTCTAGTCGCAATAGTTAATTTATATGCGAGCCAAAAATGAAGCGAGGCGAACCGGTCCGGGCACATGGACATTTATTTTAAAAGCTCATCATAGCCGGCACGTACCGGTAACCACATATAGTACATGAAACTTGTTGTACTGTGTTGTGCATCGATAGGCACCCGAATGCATCGAGGATGCAGAATTGGCCGTAATTGTGGATACAAACATATTGTCATTAGTTACTGCCTCGCTGATATTGTAGTGTTCACCAGTAACCAGGGTGTGACCATCTTTTTGCCATTTTATGACTTGGAACATTGACACACGACATGTTATCTTAAATGGGTCGCCATCCCTCACTGTTGTATTACCCTCGTAACTGGGCTCATCAGCTAAGTAGTCCAATTTCGTTTCCGAAACAAACAAACATATTTTTCATACCCCAAAGCCACGAACAATTAAATAAAAAAATTAACAAAAACTAAATAATCAAGAGATATAGTTGTGCTTAATAATTTAATTGTTGAATAACTTCAAAACTTTATAGCTAGGTACATTTATGTAGTTATATAATTTTAGCATATGTACACCTATAAAAACATACTGAATTCCTAAAATATTCCTTAATATCACATCAACTAGATACTTAAATATAATATATTTTTTACTTTTAAAATTTAGTCTATATGTGTACATAACTTAATAAAGCTATGAGAAAGTAGGTGAAGCATCTTAAAGTTAACTTTCAATGGTTATGTGCAGTGGCGTGACAAACTAAAAATTTTCCAGAGGCCAGTTACAATTATCCCAAGTATTTATGCATAATAATGTATTAATGTAATATAACAAGTTATATTTCAGATCGTTATTGACTACCTATTGAGAATATCAAATTAAATTTACTAGGGGACCCACTGGCTACCACCCACCCCTCTATTTAAGAAAAATTTTAGAGGCCAAGGCCTCTGAAATGACCGTTTGCCACGCCACTGGTTATGTGTTGTGTACATACCTAGTTAAAAACATTATTTATTGTTTATTGTAAAAATATGTATATAATATTTAAGCACCTATTTATAACAAATATCTATCAATAGATATGTAGGTACTTATTAATTATTATAATATTTTAATTTTAAAAGCCAGATAGTTAAAATTATTTGAAATTTATAATGTATTATATATCTTTAATAGAATACTTTTAATAGGTACCTAGGTTTAAAGGTTTATATCTAGTGTTAATAAGTCAATAAGAAAATAAATACCTATAGCTATTATGTGATATCTAAAAGTAATTTATCGATCTGTGTCAACTCATTACTCAAAGATTATCTTATTAAGGAATACATTTATACTGTGATATTAATACAAAATTGAAAATACCTACTAATAGATAAATTATTAATTTAGACAACATTTTAATAAATTGATTATTATAGTAATTAGTAGGTGCTAACAACTTGCTAGCTATTAACGGAAGTGTTTCAACTTATTTCATTGAACATTTTTAACTTATATTTTATAGTGTATATACCTACCAAATAAAAATATCTAATTGTACATTAAACTAAAGTAGTCTAGTCGTAATATACCACCCATCAGCATCCTAGTTATAATAGGTCATAGTAGATGAAGGAAATATTGCAATTGTCGTTAATATCTAGTACCTATATTATTGTATACATACATAGATATATTTATTTATTTTAATAGAGGTAATAGATACCTAAACAATTTTAATTTGTGGTGTTTTATAATAAATGTATATAGGTATTTGAAGTAAGTGTAAAATGATTGCTACGACACGTTTAATAGGTGAGACATTTATTGGTTTTTAAGAATTAAAATTCTAATACCATTGAAATCTATTGTACCTACACATTAAACGTACGAAACAAAGCTGTCAAAAACTTGGATGGAAATAGGCACAGAATATGAAGTAGGTTGCAACACAGTCTATTTAGAACCATGTAGGGAGTTATGTGCGTTGATGGTCGGCACTAATATTAGAATGAAGAAACTAGTCATGGGCAGGTGGCAGCATTACGACAAGACTACTTATAAAGTTACGAAACCCGGCCATAAGAGAGTTAAGTCGTTCTTGGGGTTACGGTGCTACTGTACACCAGAGCAAAAGGAAACTCATCGAACATTTAAAATCATTTGTTTATTTTATTTATTTTTGAACGACACGGGTCAATCGGGTAACGCCCTAACCCTAAGCACAGTAACAGCAAAACGACATAAAAACAAAGCAACGTACCCAAGACCCTGGAGGGCCCGAAATCCAACAGGGCGCAGAAAACGACGCTGTACACAACGACGCTGAGCGAATTCCAGCACATAATTCCGGATAAGTTTTCCCGGGTTTGGGTCGGCCGAATTTCTCAGCAAATCACTCTAAAACGATCGCACTGGCCGTCTAGTCGTCGCAGCCACCGCCACCGTCGCGCTCTTGGTCGTCGTCGTCGCCGCCGCCGCCACCACCGCCGCCGCCGCCGTCGTGATCGCCGTAGCCGTAGCCGTGATCGACGGTCTGAAGGTCTTCGTCACCGTCACCGTCGCCGAACGTAGACCCGAAAATATTATAACGTAAAAAACCGCGACACCCACACGGCCACACGAGAACACAAATTAAGTATAATACCTATGTATAAAAAAAAAAATTAATTTTTACTCAGTCACACGCACAACTCACGACGACTAGTGTGTTGGTGTCGGTGTGTGTGTTTGTGTGTTCGGTGCGCGTGTATGCGTATGAAAAACCGTACGGACTACGGACGCCCGCGCGCGCGGAATTAAAAAGGCGATATTATTCGGCGGACCGTGTGTGAGTGAATGTGTGTTAGTGAGTGAGTGTATGTGTGTGGGACAGTGTGTGTATGGAACGTACGACTGCCCGTACAGTGTGTACAGCGGCGAGTGGAACGTATGTGTGTGTGACTGAGTGAGCGAACGAGTTTGTGAGTGAGTGAGTGAGCGCGTACGTGTGTGAGTGTATGTGTGGTGTGGTGTGTGTGTGTCTGTATTACGGTGTTCAGTAGTCGGAGAGAGGTAAAATAGGCTAAAAATTTCCTTGTGCCCCGCGGAACAGGGCCGTCAGAAAATAACTCGAAGGGAGAGAAGAGACGACGACGACGACACACACGCACAGATGCGGCGACTGAGAGAGAGCGACTACGAGGCCGCCGTCATTGACTCGGCGTTGGTGCGACCGAGACGGCCAACCTCACCGCTGCGGCGGCGGCGGCGCCCTGTCGTATTGATTTGCCGCCGTTCCACGCCCCGCCTTGCGCCGCGACAGCGTAACCGTCGCGTACTATAGCCGTGGCCGCCGCCGCCGTCGGGCGCTCGACAGTGGTACCGCGGTCGTCGGATCGAAATTATTCGCACGAAACACGGCGGAAAACACCGCATCCGCCCCCGGTACGGCCGCTACGGTCTGGCGCCGAAAGTTCCTACATGGTTTTTCCGTTTTTCCGACCGGCGAGCTCCTCCCCATCATTGCTGTCGCCGACCTCGAAATTCAACCGGAGAGCCGCTCCCTCCACCATGTGCGTGTGTTCGCTAACCACCTCCCGGGCACTGCCACTACCCGCCACGCCAAGCCATCGAGCCCGCTCGCCGAGCGCCACGGCCGGGCCGGGACGACCGACCGGTACACGTCAGCCAAACCGTAGGTCGTGTCCCCTTTGTTGGGTAGGTTGGGGGAAGGTAGTGAGCGCTTGCGCGATCGGTAAGCTCCTGTGCGCTCGCTCTCTCTGTTTCGTCTACAATTATCCCCATAACCGTATTTCTCTCTCATTATCGTTATTTCTCCTCCACTCATTCATCCCCGTCATCGACTCACTCCCACCCAGAGTAGGTCTATTTTCTTTCCACTCCTCCCTCATCGGCGTATTCAAGTCCCTGGCCTCCCGTATTATACCTTCGTTGGTTTAATAATATTATAATAAATAATTAATAATAATATGTCATATTATGTGTGCGACATTGACAGCGATAATAAATAATAATAATAATATTACTTGAATCATGTACTTAGGGGTGGCGGATGAGTGGTGAGGAGGGCCACGGATCGTGTATACGTCATACCCATATATTATATATATGATTTATATGTCTATGGTCATAGTGTCATACCTGTCCTGATTATGTTCAGTGGTGGAAGGGGTTTGGAAGCTTATCGAAAGTCACAGCGCAACGGCAATGGTGTTCCGATAACGCACCCGCTGCCGCGTACACTGCAATGTAATCGGCCGCCGGCGGCACGCACGCACACATATAGGTCAAAGTGTGTGTACATACGAACGTTGTCGTCGGACGATCGACATGCAGTCTGCCGCCGTCGACGCCGTTTATATTTATATAACCCCGACCGCGGCGGAATTTTTTTTAGATGTTTAGACGCAAAGAAAATATAGCTTCATTAATCTCATTAATGGACACTGGCTCGTGAGATTTTCGCTGCCATTTCAAAAGAACACTCGTAAACGCGTTTGGGTTTGACACAGAAATTGTGTCCGTCAATCGAATGCGTATTGCGTGTGGTGTGATACATCAATGGATCATATTTTAGATTCCGCGTTGACCGTTGCGCGTCGCCACAATTTCTCCGATATCGGTTTAATATTCCGTTCAATATCGATCGCTCTCTAATAGTCAATAACCTCTACCCGTGTACACAATATGATTTGATATATTTTTGTATTACTGCCTTGACATGTGCCGTGTACAAATCTAGTTTTAGGCATTGCGTATAGGCGATAGGCCGATCGGTGTGTGTACTATACTACTGATACACATAACCTTTACAGTTTATATTGTTATTGCCGCTCCATTACACCTGCTCATAGAAGATAGGACTGTGCCAAAATCTCTCTTAATATTATTGCATCGATATTTACGAGTAAAAAAAATTAACTGTTCAGTGTTCAATAATGGAAAGGGGTGCATTATTACTACTGACTACTGCTGGAGGCTTAAATATATTGGCAAGGATAACTCTCGACAATTTAAGTGCGTAAAAACCACCCTAGGGTTAAAAAAAAAATATATGTACAAAAATATACAGTATATAGTATATTAATATTATACACTTAAGGTATATACCACGGGAAAATATAAGGAGTAGGGACTTAAGAGTTAAGAGGGACGTCAAACACCCGTTTTTTAAGGGTTTTTATTTTTTAAATAGGCAGATTCGTTGATTTTTATAAGAAAAATTAAGATTTAAATAATTAATATATTATATAATTAAATAGGTATTAAAATATATTCAAAAGATAAATCATTTTTAAATACAAACAATTGTGATGTAATGTATTGAAAATTAAAAAATGTTTAGTTTGTAATTCTTTAAAATGTATTCATTCTAATGAAAAATTTAAAATGATTGGTACTTATCATGTAGTTAGATAGTTATTTGAGTTCATTGGACCTAATTCGAATGCTTATAATACATCATAGATTAAATTATCTTTTAGTTATGATAACTATTTCATCATTCTATTGTATGTTTTAAATGTTTATCAATTTAAAATCGTTCATAATTGATAATAGGTAATCGTAGGTTACCGTATCATATCGTAGCATGGGTAGCTGTAAAGTGTAAACTCGGCCCGGAATCTCGTACCTAATAAAAACAGTCGATTGCAAACGTGGCTTGATAATTTGTAATGATAAAATATTATAAAGTCGACACAACTTAATCGGAAAATATAAATAACACATTTTAATTCAACTTTCCCAAATATATTATATTCCGTCATAATCAAATTAAAATAAATACAAATCAACACCTATATTAAGATACACGGTCTACTGAACAATTTAAATAATGGATAATGTCCAGTGGTTCTTAAAAATAGTTTAAGGTAATTACTAATTAGTTATGAGAAGATCAGAACATGTCTTTTTATTCGAGCCGAGACTTCACATCAATCATTTTTACCTGAAAAAAAATCAGAACAGAGTTTACAACAGACCTTTTGAACTTTTATTTTTCTTGAAACAAGTTTAAAATCTCTCATCTAGTATACTATTGCACTAGGTAAGTTGGACTATAATAACAAAAATAGGTTAAATATAAATTATGAATTAGATATTAGTTATTGCATGTCATATGATAATAGTTTTGTATTTTGATTATGACTCTTAAATTATAAGTTACCTATTACTTATTTACTTATGCTTTATAGGTTATAAGTATATAGGTAATCGTTATTAATTATTTTACAAAATAAACACACTGCACAGTACCATACCAGTACATAACAGTATTTTAATATTTAATACTAAACAAACGAAAGTTACCATGTTAATTAAGGTTGAGTTCAGTTATCCATATTTTGTTGTTATTTTCATAATTACAATCTATAAAAAGTGTTAGCTGAGAAATGAGAATCAATCAAAATTTTTGAATCAATATTAATTGTCATTTAATATTTGTATAGAAAAAAATATAATATGGTTATTGATGTTTACCAATTAATAATATTTTAATAATATCTATTTCTAATTATATTTAAGAGTGTAGGTACCTAGTACCTATACTATTGCAAGAGATTTTTATTTTTAATATTATTATTTAGATATATGTTTTGAAAATTTAAATCATGATGCACTGATTTAACAATATTATGTACTACAAAGTTCGAGTGTTATTTGACTGCGGACCCCTAACCAGTGTTGAGAATTTGAGTTTACCTAGATAACATCTACTTATATTGTATATTATTTAAATAAATAATTTGATGGACACAGCACATTAAATACCCATGAACAATAACTTTGAATTGTCACGAAATTATATTAAAATTAATAAAAACTATTCTGAAAAGAGTGCCCTCCCAACCCTCTCGCCAGAAAATATTTTTTTAAAAGTGTGAAAATGTAAAAAGTTAAAAATAGAAATATAACTGATTCAGTGCATTTTAATATTTATATTTTATGGGTACATTTTAACAAAGCAGTAGCGTCATTTCAGTTTTTTTTAGTACGTATATAATATTTTGATGTAGGTGACAATTAACCCTGTTTAGAATTTATCCATTTTGTAGGCCAACCAATTTTTAAGAAATTGGACAAATCACAATAATATCAGATTTAAAATACGCAAATGTATACCTTGAGTTGATCAAATGACGACACTGAAATAAAGTATTATGTTTTTAAGGTCTTGGCCCAATATGTGACTTCTAGTATAATATTTTAAACACCTATAATCTTTATAAATTCGAGATTATCTGTTTATTGTAATTTATATAAGTAACCTAATAACAGTATTAACCTAGGATTTAGTAATCTATATTAGATCATTCAATATATACATCATTATATACTTCGTATTAAGTTATTCAGTATATACTATATATACGTAACCTACATAAAATATACTATGTGGGATACACAGATATACTATATTACTACAACAGTACTACACATTTAAATTTAACTACATAATATTATGTATAGATACCAAAGGTATACATTATACATTATCAGTTATAACTATTGATTATTCATTATACAGTATATTACGAATTACAAATGGATCAAGGCAGTGAAAATTTCTCACTGTCCGCAACGTAATTAAGCCGTTTATCAATTAGGTACCACTAGTGGCGGGCACAGGGTTAGGGGTTATAGCTCCCCACGGCCCACATTGACTTTTTTTGCCGACTTACAGAAAACAACTTATTTGTTATTACAGCTGTTTCAGAGCCATAACTTTTAATTAATTATTAATTTTATTAGTTGGGTCAAACCGTCTCCGCTCAGAATCGTTTTTCATATGCAATGATGTTATATTATTATATCATTGAATTCAAATTTAACACCATGCATTACACTTGTAATCAATAGTTAAATTATAGTTCATATTGTCTAAGCATATGCATATATAGACATATTATAGTGTTTAAGTGTTACCTGCAATGTTATATCATGAAAAAATATCAAATAATTTCAAATTTCAAATGCATATAAAAAGTTTAAAATTAGTCTAAATAATTTGAAAATTTGATTCAGTATAGAAAATGACAGTTTAAATACAGTGTAATGTTTAAATCATACAATAGTAAATTTCGTCAAAATTTAAGATTTGGACGTTCATACAAAAATTGTATGGGATTACCTACTTATTTAGACTTTATTTTAAAATTCTTGTAAACAAAACTTATATGGATCCTATTATATTGTTGTAAGATAACCTATTTAACTTAACTGTACCTTTAAGAGCTACAAAGGGTTGGGTGAGAAACATATTATGATTTATGAGTAATGAATATAATATAACAATCATGAGTCATAACAATATTAATTTTATCTTGATTGTCGTCTGCCGATCGGGGTGTGGTACAACATACAAATCCATTAATAAACTAGAAAACATATTAATAACTTTTGTACGAAAAGGCTTGTTATTCATATTCTATGTCTTAATAAATTTAATTATTGTAGAAACTGTTGATGTTTTAACTGATAGCCGATTGGTATCAAATTATTGTGTGATAATTAATACGTCTTCGGTCTTCATCCATACTTATTTTAATGTCTTTAGGATATATACTTGAATAATCAATATTATTTTAAGAAATATACCTATATTTAAAAAATAAAAAATATTCTGAGCAGAGCGATGAATGTATTTATTTTACAATGTACTCGTCCTGTACGGCTGTACCTATATAATGAGCATATAAACTTATAATACTTTAATTTATTATACTCAATGCTTGATTTAGAGCGAAAATAGCTGCAGTAAATGATACAATGGGTCAAGTTCTAAATAACAAATAATGAATCAATTTAGTATAGTAATTTTTAAATAGGTGAAGTTTTTTAAACTATATGTGGGCACACCTTTTTTATTAAAATGTATAAGTTATAAAAGTAAGTAATAAATATTAATTATAGGTACCATAATATAATGTACCTATATTATTGACAAAATTATGAATATTGATAAATTAAGCCTAGAGGTTGTTTAGCTCCATAGTTTGAAAGCTAACTCCCTCCCCCTCCATGAATAACTTCTGGGTCCTCTGCTGAATAGGTGAGGCTCTAAATTGATGGAAAACATTTATATTATATGTTAAACTATTCACAAAAATCTGAAAATATGCGTTATGTTATAATTAATGATGATTGACGAACTATTTTATTAAATTGAGAGATGCTTAAACTCATTAGTCATAGTTTTAACAACATCAATATGTTTTTCTATTATTTAAATTATTTGCTTAAAAATATTGTAACCCATAGTTTTATGCAATACGTCATAATCTTCTTTCTACTCGATAAATCAATTAGGTATAATACATCATAATAAACTATAAAAAAAACTATGTCATTTCAAACGAACTTTATTCATATCATATGGTTTTTTTACTAATAATTACAATTTAAAAGTATATCTATATACCTGGAACTTGATACTTGAAAGTTGAAAGTAAATTCAGAGTTACCAACCTACCGAGTTTGACATTTTTAACTTGAATTTTTTACATTTACTGTAGATGACACTCTTATGACTAGACTCTAAAGATAATAATATATTAAAATTTTAATTTATATCTATAGAAAAAAAATATTTCAAAATAAAAGATACTTTCTGTAGTATAGGTACTCTGGCGTACTGCAGTAGTTGATATAATTATACATATTATACGTGGTTAATGTTTAAAATGATTACAACATGTATGTATTTTAATAATAGTTTAATTATACTTATACATATAGGTATATGATATACAATTAAAAATTAGTCTTAGAACATTTTAGATGATATTGACCTACCGCATTGCACACTTTAACTTTAATATTGCTTTCTTTGAGTTCAAATAACAAAGATTATGATGTATTGATGTCTATAGCGTGTAAAAATTATGCATGTGAATATGTTTATTTAGACTTGACCGCATGATTTAAATTTTAACCACACCTAGAGCTTTTAGGGTTTCGCTCGGACATTTCGTTTTGACCTAATTTGGCTTGTTTCAAGTATAGTGTGAAATAGAGTGGTCGACGCATACAATAAAACTGCAAGTTGTATATGATACTTTCAGACTGCTTAATCTATTCCAAGTATAAAACAAATCTATTACAACCAAGGTAGGTAGTCCGTTCAAGAAAAATTAGATATGGTAGCTAATAGCTATACACTGTCATTATAATAATATTATGCTTTTTTTAGTAATTTCGTTGAATATTTATGTCGCCCGCAGATGCCGCAGGTTGGAATTATTCTTATTGTACGCGACTAATTTGCAGGCCGTATATAATTATGTATACAATAAACATAAACTAAAAATCGTTACTACTCCATTAACGTCGAATAAGATGAGTGAAATGTTTTTTTAGACGTGATGAGTTATTACAACTATACGGTATGTCTCAATTAAAACTATTTATATTTATTTTCATAATTGTTCTTAAAATAGGTACATATTAATATGTATGTATTGTTGTGAAATATTGAAACCTATAATAATATTAATAAATAATAATGATAATTTATAGCACGATTAGCACGATAATATACTATATAATAATGATCATTGGTCAACGGAACATCTTATACTCCAACTTCACTGTACAGCATCATTACAACAAAATAAATATATTTTCGCTGAATATCGAAAAGCCAAGTATTTTACCCTTCCGTCAGATCCAGAACATATTGTGTAAATAATATATTATCAGAAAGTTATGTTGACAGACCGAATAAAGATATTTTTTGACGTAAAATGTGTTTTTTACGATTTCCTAATTATTATTGTTAGCCTATTGGCTTTAAAATGAACCCATTTATAGTTTATTAGTTTATAAGTTGAAAGTAATTAATATTGAAATATTTCTCTAAATCATTCTTGACTAACATTTTTCAATAATTAACAAGTAAAAACTACCAATTTTTTATAAGGTGAACTGACAAAGTGGGCAACTTCAAGTTGGTAGATTAGTTATGGATTCATAGTATATAATAAAAGTTATTATTGGTACCTATACCTAAAGTTAGAACTAAAAATGATTTTATTTCCTTTAATAACTTTTATTTTGGAAATGTTTGATAAATACAAAATATTTGTACAAAATCATTTTGTGAAGTATAATAGTATTTCACATGCAATCCCAACTTTGGTATAATTTTGCATTATTGTTTTATGTACCTATATTCTGATTTCTAACCAAAACTTGTGATATTGCTAATAATTGATATTAATATGTATCTATGCAGATTTTAAATATAAAAAAATCATAATTTATGAACTTATTTTAAATTAAAAATTGTTCTTGTTTTAAATGTAATGTAATTAATAATATTATCGTATCAACACGTTTTTAAATCATGTATTAAAAATTAATATTAAATTTAAAACATAATTTATGTTTTTATTATTGTAAGTTTTTACATTTTTATTACATTTGATCTTAAGACACAAGCGCATGACTTTTAAATCTCTATACTTACGCCAAAATAAAATGAACAAGTTTAAAAACAAAGCAATAAAAAAATAATGACTGACGGAGTATATTGCGCATATATCGTCACGATTAATAGACTGTAATATGAAATTAATTCACTAAAAGAAGTAGGAATAGGTACCTGTTAAGTACTAATATTTTACTAACAATCAACAACTATTGTTATAATAATAGAATGCTGTTGAAAAATTCTAAAGAGAACTATTTATATTTATATTATTAAATTTAGGATATTTCTTAAACTTAATGTACAGTCGTAGTGTGTTTTGTGTTGAAGTTTAACTGCATTATAATTTATATTATACAAACATATTTAAAAAATGATGTCTTCGATACTTTGACCAAAATACATATTTTAAATATGTGTGAATATTTTTCCCAACTTCCACCGATAATGTATATAATGTATATATGTAAAAGTTTAGTAAGAAAAATAATTTTTTTTTTTTTATTGATCCTTAAGCCCGGAATCTATGGCCATTAGCTGTTAGTAGGGTTGTATTGTGGTGATGGTAGGGTTTTGAAATGGTGGGTTTTTACACGTGAGTGTTTGTGTTTGGCAGAATTTTTGATTGGGCACCCGTAGGTATCTGTCATGCCCTGGTGGGGGATAGCGGCACTTGTTCTCCGGACACCGTGACTTGCCCGAAGAAAAATGCCACCCGTGACCAAGGAATCGAACCGGCGCCGGCTGCGTCGCAACCGATGCCTTGGACCACTCGGCCACTTCGTCCCCCAAAAAAATTTATAATACCTACAAAAACACATTTTAATTGACAATAATATTAGTATATTTTAAGCCACCAAACAGAAGACGAGAAAAAAAATTATTTTCGGTCAACAATTCGGCAAGATCTAATTTTGAGTTGAATTGAATTGAATTTGCAAAATAACATAAAACAACTACAAATTATAAGTATGTACAAAATGTACACACCTTCTAAAATAAATTATTGCTTGTATTAAAGGTTTTTAGTTCTCAAATTAAAATGTAGATAAAAACTATACAACAAAATATTTATAGGTATGCGCAGAATGCTGAAATGATTATGAAACAATGTTGACTACGGTAAATACAGCTAAAAGTAGACGCATAAGTATTGAACCAAACAATTACACAATTAGGCCAGAGATGAGGAGTAGCATGAGTCTGTGACATCTAACACCTTTACAATTAAATAATAAATACCTACGTTAACAGATCAGTGATTATAGTTATCTAAATTAAATTATATAACGTTTAAAGTGTAAACAGATTAAAGTTAGACATTTTAGTGTAGGTTGTTATTTATTATATTTATTTCTAAGCTTCTACAGAGTGTTTAGGTACTGCATGTCTGCATGTCTCGTGATTCAAGCAACTTTATCCACCAAAATTTTGTAAGTTGGTACATTGATATTTTTTTTAATCAAATGTTATAATTATGATAACATAATATTGTCGGTAATTTTAACGTACAAATATTTTTTTCATTAGATTATTTTATGAATAAGTGCCGACTGTAACTAATATAAACTAGTAAATTGGTACTTCTTATAGCAAATAACAGGATATTTAAAAAATGTTACGAAGAAACTATGCGAAATCTGAACGTTGCGCACTTACTTTAATAAACATAATAATATACTTGGATCTCGATTGACAAGACATGATGACTGACGGATACGAGTTATGCATACATTTACGTGGCAAAATGCAAATGCAACTGCATGTACGATGCACCCAATAACAGACACTTCATTAGACCCCAATAATCTAGTACTTTCATTTAGAACGCGATACTATTAAAAGAAAAGCTATTAGTGGAGTAATATACATATTATTATTTATTAATAGATCACTTTCAATAATATACATTTATACAGTAGATGATGTTGTTTAATTTTCGATATCAATTATTTTTTAGCCAGGTACCTTTGAACCACTCTTTTTTCTATATTTATAAATTAATATGGGTCATTCAAATATAATTGTTTCTGTTTGTTACGTTTTTATAACAGGAAATTGTCCATAAAAAAATAATAGTAATAAATAATAATAAGTAGGTACTTACTGGCAACTGAGTACTGCCTATGCTGCAATTATAATTTAAAACACAGTAGAAAAAAATAACTTTGATCATACTAAAAACTTATCATATGTATAATAATAATGTTCGTTGTGTAATGTAGGTACCAACTAGGTACATGTAGGCACAACTGCACGAGTATAGATGTATTTAATACATATTCATAAAATTATTCCTTTTATTAGAGCTTTAAAAGGAGGTCGCACCCGCATGCGTCCCCGTCTTACACACAGACGACATACCAAATTTTTGTTCGCTAGTTTCAGTAGGGTGCTGTCAGTTTTGATATTACAGTGAATTGACTTACTATCAAACTTTTAGGTAATGACATTATCTGTGTTCTTTCGTTGGTTTTTTACGAATGTTTAATTTTTAAGTGAATTATGAACATTTTCAAATATTAATGTTTTAAATACTTATAACTCACTAAAAATTAAAATATCGTAAAAAACCAACGATAGAACACGGATAATGTTGTTACTTAAAAGTTTGATAATAGGTCTATTCACTTTAGTATCAAAATTGACAGCACCCTATTGAAACTGGCGAACGAAAATTTGGCATGTCGTACGTGTGTAAGACGGTGACAACACATTCGGGTGCTGCGTCCTCTTAAAAGAAAAAGTTGATATAGCAGGCTATAGGTACCTAAATAATACATATTTATACATTTTGATTAGATATTGGTGTGTTATTTAACGCTTCCTCGCAGTTCATACTGGTAACGATTGATAACATTTAATTATATTGATCTGCGAAACTGATAAAAGCCCAAGTATACGGCACCTTGGTTATCGGACAGTGTTCTCAGCATCTCCCGCCAATTATCCAATCAAATAAACTGCATACTAACCAAAACAGACTTTAAACAGTCTTTCTTGTCGAAAGATCTAATTCGATCTATGCGGCTGAATGTGGAGGAAAAAAAATTAGCAAAGCTAAAGATGATGTCCCATGTAGAATCTTAGATGAAGATAAAATTGACGTGGGTATTTGTAATTTGTTATATTTTATTATCCATTAAAATGTCCTACATACGACCAGGACCAACTCATGAAAAGAGGTATAATGAGGTTAGGTACTCTATTGCTGTCGCAATTTCCCATAATAAATACGGTATTGCTATTTATGTCAAAAACGAATTAAAATGGAACCTCATTAAAATGTCAGGCGACGACGATATATTTTCCATAATGACCCAGGTAAGGAATTTTTTCGTGAATACTCATATAGCCCTCCGAGAACCGACTCTACTAATCGCGTGTAAAAAAATATTTTAATTATGTATTTTTGATATTTTTTTATTGGTAGGTAGGTATATTGAAAAACATGAGGAACAGGTTACAGGTACTTATTAATTGAATCTTTATCTCATACAGTTATACCTACGTAGCGACATCCTACATAGGTAGCTAAATAGGTACCTAATAATAATTATATACATATTATATTAACATTACGACATTATAATATCATGTATACTGTATAGATATTATTGAATTATATTTTAAATTTTAATATTCCCATATTGTAAGTCATACCCAGGTACCTATATGTAATTACTATTTAGACATACTATTGCTATTACTATTATCCAACTATTGCATACAAATATTTTGATTATGACAACATACAACTAAATGCTATAATTACTAAAGTTATAATTTAAATATTTTGTGGTGAAATTATCCTATTATCAATTACTTCCGGTCGCCTCCAAGGCTCAAACTAATAGTTTAAAAGGGCTTATTAAAGATAAATTTAATGTTGACGTTGATTAGGACTCTTCCCTCGTAACTTTGGGACAATGGATCGAGACAACATATTACACTATACTGGTGAGGATATAAATGCCTACAGTGCACTTCGTTTCAATACAATTAATGAGTCACTTATTAAACGTTGTTGATGTTTATTAATTTTTTAAATTGCAATTTCCAACAAAGACAATTATTTGTATATTCAATGAATACCTACAATTCGTACATTTTTTAAATGTTAAAATTTAAAAATAACAAATGTCATTTTAAAGTAGGTATCTACAGTCATTAGTTTTCGACTTACACTATAAAAAACTAAATTGGTTTTGCGTAAATATTCTGGTTTTTCCTTTATTTTTATTATTTTTCTCAATTATTTAATAAAAAAAAAAATCTGAGAATTTTTTATTTACCTCTTAAAAGTTTAATCTATATTAAATTTTCTACCAGAAATCCAGAACCCATTATCAAAGTTTAAAATCGTATAAAGTAGTAAAATTTGTATGCAGACATAAAAATAACTCATCATTGTAACAATTCATTCATCACTCCGCTCAGAATCTAAAAGTTCTGGTGGTATCTATCTGACTATCTCCCGGTTCCGTCCCCCAACATAACTACACCACTGAAAACTATCCTTAGGTACTAAATTAAAATTATAAATTTATCTCATAGTCGTGAATGTACTCGTATATATTTTTATTTCTATAATATACATAATATTATATACCTATATTATTTAAGTATACACTTACACGTTATGCATGTGACTCATACTCGAAACTCATCGTATTCACTATACATATTCCTACATAGCCACATATATATATATATATATATGCTGCACCGTTTACTGTATACGTATTACGTATCGATTCATTCAGCAGATTTATTTGTATTTCTTTGTATTTTTTTTATAGGTACAAATATATCTGCCTATAGCTTTAATTGTATATTTGTATAAATATTTAAATTTAATGTATATATATATATATAAATGTGTCACCTTCATTAATTCATTCTCCATATTCCTCAATTACCTATATAATTATCAACATACCTAAATATTACAATGTAAGCAATTCATATTCACGAACGACGAACATAAATAAAAAATAATTTAAATTGCCGTGTTGGCTTATATAGTTATACCTAATAATATGTAATTCTATTCTATTCCAAAACTAGAACGTACCTATAATACCAATATACCTATTATTATTATTTATTATCAAAATATTAAATATTAAATAAAGAACATATTTTTAAGTAACGTTTAATAGTCTATT
Organism: Metopolophium dirhodum; assembly: GCF_019925205.1. Taxonomy (NCBI): domain Eukaryota; kingdom Metazoa; phylum Arthropoda; class Insecta; order Hemiptera; family Aphididae; genus Metopolophium; species Metopolophium dirhodum. The sequence goes on along the minus strand of NC_083561.1, from coordinate 7,163,582 downwards.
ATAGAAATATAATCAACACACAAACAGTACCGGATTTAGAGCTGTGGGTCCCGTGCCCCCCCCCCCCCTTAAATCTGGCCCTATACATGAATACAGATTTAAAATGTAGCTCATCTTTTTATATTGTTATATTTTTCGGTGAACGCTTTTTGGGGTACCTATATATTATATAGGGCTATAGAAAGAATTTTCAAAGTTTTAGGAATTATGATATCCTGTACATCCAGCGACCAGTATCAACAATGTGTCAAAATGTATAGGTATTTAATTTTTACAGTGTTTCGGTAAAGTTTCTGATTTCTCAAATCGTGAAAAAAAACTTGCGACAACACTGTTGAAAAATTATGACAAAATAAGATCATGTATGAATTTTACATTTCAACCCCTCATCCCATAATATTCTTGAATAGCCAAAATCGTTTAGGGATATTTAGACATTAAGTTACCTATAATATTGATCTATCGTCGAATAATACACCCCAGAGTAGACTGAGTGACCCCCACTGTTTTTTTAAAACTCGTGTTTATATTCTCCTTGAATCAATAATGTTATCACCTCCTTATCAAAAAAAATTTAAATAATATTATTTAACAATAACTAGACTATATTTTAAATAATAATTATTTAATAATTTATCAGGTCAGAAGATGATTCTATTACTTATTATTTATGAGTAAAATAAAAATATAAAATCTATAGTTCACATACTATTATTTAATATATCATATTGTATAATTAATTAACAAATTATGACTCCAAAAACGGTAGTTGTCACTGGTTTTGGACTTTTCCGAGACTATAAAGTGAATGCAAGTTGGGAGGTTGCTCGAGTATTACCGGAAACTGGCATCGCTGAAGAATTAAACATAAATTTGGTCACAATCAATATTCCTGTATCTTACAAAGACGTTGATCAGATTGTACCGACACTCTGGGTCCAACATGAACCTGCTGTGAGTTTTCAATACTAAAATATAATTGGTAATATTGGTGTAATTTCAGTATATAATATATCAATTTTAGCTAATGGTTCATTTGGGTGTATCACACTTGGCTAAAACGTTGACTGTTGAGTTAGTCGCTAATGGGCATGGTTATTGTGGTATAGATATTCATGGGAACGGTCCTGATGATAAGTGTTTAATTAATAATGAACTTGAAACAGGCTTGAAAATGGAATGCACTGATGAATTAGATATATGCACATCTCGAGATGCAGGAAGGTATTTATGGGCCAAGAGCATTTATAGTTTTCTTGATTTTCATTTATACCTATTATATGTATTATACAGGTATTTATGCGAGTACATTTATTTTAAGTCACTATCTATTAATAAAAATCAAACTATATTTATTCATGTGCCACAATTGGACCAGGATAATACAGCTCAGAAACTAGCTGAAAAACTTAAATGTGTTATTAGAAAATTACTGGAACAAGTTACAAAATGATTTTATAAAATATACCTTTAAGTAATATAATTATTATATAGGTATATATATATTTATATTAATTATAAAAATTTATATAATTTGTGATAATTTTTTCTTTATTACCTTTAATTTTTTATTAATGTTGTTTATGTTGATACATTTTTGAATTTTAACTGTTATGCTTATGACTATTAAAACAATATTTGATACAATTATTACAATTAGTGGCTGTATGCGGAGACTGTACCAATTATTATGTGGTATAAATTGTTTTCAGTTATTTGTAAGCATTTAAATATTTTATTTAATATATTATAACTCTCTATAAATGATTAATCAGTATAGATACTTGTCTATATGATTATTGATTAATGATGTTTATGTGATTAAAGAACAATTTGTTCATTTTATTTTTATTTTTATTTATACTTATAAGTGCAATTAGGGGTAACACACTGGTGAGCACACTATTATATAGTTATCTTACCCAATGTCGAGAGATAAATAATTTCATTTAAAAAATAAATAAATTTATTAAAAAATTTTGAGTTGATTTTATTTTTATTTTGTTTTTATTATTTTATCATGGACACTGTACTCACCTATACGAATACAAGTTGGATGTTGAAAAAATATTATATATTTTGTTTAGTTATAATGATAGATGGATTTACTTATTTAAAATAAATATATAATTAAACACCATGCTTTTGAATATTTTTATTTATGATACAAGAACATAATATAGAACTTATAGTAATAGTATTTATTTTTAAACATATACAGAAATCCGAAAGCACGCTTGTGCACAATCTTTTATATTTATAAAATAAACTGTACATTAGTATTAATTTTCGCACTTTGTGTTTTGATTTAGTCGTGGTAATTTTTATATGAAATATTTTATACCTACATGGTTTTGACGAGCGACGTCGCTTTAATAATTAATACAGAACAGAGGACTCTCTCGGTTCCCCGAATGGCAGGTATAAAATATATAATATTATGTTATTATATAATATGTTTCAATTTCGATGGTTGATATTTATTTGCTTACATCATAATTTAAAGTAGATACCTAATAAAATGAATAATAAAATAACCAAAATGTTAGAACCAATAATATTGTGAGGGGGGTTCAAGCCCGTTACCCCCCCTCCCCCCCTAGGGTATTAAAGCCAGAAAGCAAGGACAAATATGTTACCACGGATTAATTTATATACTAGTATATATTATATTTAATCTACACTATTACAAAATACAGTATAATTATTGATTTTAATTACTAGTATTGAATTAATTCTCAATAAAGGCATATAAAAAACAAAAACCATTATAGTCAGAAGAAGTCTCTAGTATAGTCCAGTATTCTACTACAATGATACAATTAATGTAGGTATTTTAATGTTTTGTGACTTAAAAAATTACCTAATCAAAATGTAGGTACTATTTGTTCATATAGATTACACAAATAAATCCTACATAAAATGACTGTGTACTTTTAAATTATAAATAATTTATGAAATTCTAAAAAAGTAATTGCTAAAGCTACCTAACCTTTCTATTTCAAAATATAAAACTTCATAATAATTAATAAAAATATTTAATTTTTTTTTTAATGTTTGCAAATAAATACTTATTGATCAATGGTTATTTTTGATAAATTAAGTTTGAGGCCAATATTTAGTAATATTAATATAACTTTTCTTTCACAAACCCTCACAACCGACATACATAGAAAATATAACATAACTATAATACAACATTTTAAGATTACATTTTTAAACCATCTAATCAAGTATTTGGATTTCAATATTCAATAGAAGATATTATACGCATTATACATGTTATTATAGAATACCCTCTTGATTTACTACATAGGTACTCTATAATTCCCGTCTGTTGCAGCTGGCACAACTGGTATTGCCATGGTTATTGGATACTAATTATGGGTACAAAATATTATGTACAATAGTACAGAAAAAAGGTCAAGAGGGGAATTATAGTGATCATAATAACTTATCAATACGACAATATATCTACTTACGCCACTGCTATTATAATATAGAAAATTTTTATATGCGGGTAGGTATTATACATTTTATACATACACTGAACGTTTTACAAATGTTATTCTGAATGAAATTATGGTAAATAGTAAATACTGTATAATGGCATAATGTATAATAATGTATATGTCGATGGTAAGGTAATTGGTTTTAGTGTTGTATTTTCTTACGATTTTTTTCAGATGATTAAAGAACTAAAAATGTTGTATACAGTGCAAGTGTGCAACTCTAAATATATAAATGAATTACTGAATTCTGTAGTACTTATGTAGTTAGTACCGAAAACATTTATTGAATATAGTGGTTTTTGATCACCGATCACACCAATCATCAACTTTGAGCGGGCTTTATATTAGCAAATTTGATCTTGTTTGTATTTTAACTGGTGCTTATAATATTCAGCATTTCAGTGTATATTACGGCCGTAAAGGAAATGGTCAAAGAGTTTTACTTTTGTCGAAATAGCCTTAAAAAATATCTAAAATTTGTCTACACCAAGTTAAAGCAGTAACATAACTACTCCCATGCAAAGTCGGCGAGGGTCAGCTATTATAATATAATAATATGCGATGTTTTAAAAAAAAAATAGTTCAACATAATATATAAAAATAAATTATTTGTAGACCGTAGTCTGTAGAGTACTTGAATCGCTATCTGCAGAAAGGGAATAACTTTATATCTTAGGTCCACTTTATATAACTTTTTAGGAGAGACAAAAAACATGTAATGGACATATTATTATCCTTTCTCTGTTGTAAATTGTTATTTCCCAGTGCTATTTTTAAATGTTTGGACAGTTCGATTTGTCTTTTCTCTGCGCAGTAAACTATGTACCTACCTATTTATGTGTGCTAAATGCAAAATGGTGATTGATTAAAAATTTATAAAATGGACTCATCTCCTTTCTTTGGTTATCGATTCACTTAATATAAATGAATTATTAAATATCTTTATAAATAGTAGTTTACACTGTCAAGACACATGGCCTCCTCTGCCAGAATAGTTTTTCGTATGCAATGATTTATTTTAAATTAAAATTTAACACGTCTATTACAGCGACTTACTCATTAACGAGGTATATTCTAAATATTAATTTTTATCATATAATATAAATATTTCTCTTACTACTTTTGTTCCCATCAATTCAGCTGTATATTTGTTGTGATGTATAGTGGACTGTAATTGGAATGTCATATTCCAAAAACTTGTATCATAGGTACCTACTTCTAAAGTTTTTATTAAGCCAACAACACTCAAAAAGAGTTTCAGAACTTCAGTTTAATCAAATTTTAATTTTTTATACTTACAACACCGAGTTTACCGAGTAAAAACTATACCCATTATTGAGTAGGACTGTAGGCACTTATGCCGTTAAGATATATTCGATTCTGAGTGGAGCAATGAATATGTAATGGTTTTACAATTGTGTGTTATTTTGTGTGTATATCTGGCGTCTTCTTTATAGGGGCAGTAAAAAACATCGAACTTTGCAGTTTCCGGTATAGAAAATTGGATCTTTATTGGATCATTATAGGATCAAAAGTAAAAATCCCCAGTACTTTTCAAAATAATCGGATAAAACTATAAAACAAATAATTTTTTGTTGTAACTTGTAATTCAAAAATGAATAGGTAACCGTAAAAACTATTGAAGTTTCACCAAATATATTTTATAATAGCGTTTTCTTTGAGTTTTATACGACTGACGTAATTCTTCAATATCATGAACATTTGAAAATGTTTTAATTAATGTAATTAAGAATGTATACAGTTTTTAGTTTTAATACTAATAAAACTTGAAAATTGAAAACTTGTTTTCATCCCTAAATTCCTTGTATTATACTGGAATATAAAAAACATTCATCCTAAAGCCACAAATATTAACGAAATTGGATGTTTAAACTTACTATAACGTTTTACTTCAAACGATTTTTATGTTTTTCAAACAATATTGATCGTAAGTACCTGAAACTAGTGCAAATTGACGCCATAACGTATAGTGCATGTACTATTATTTTCTATACAATTACATTTTCAAAATACATGTGTACTAAATTTTTGCTTTTTATACCACAAATCCATTCACAATATTATAAATTATTACATTTCTAGGGTATAGGTACGTCGGTATTGACTTATATGTTTTTAGCAATAATGTATGGTATAATAATTAATAACATAGGTTAATGTTTGCGATGTTTTTGGCATAAATAAGTTTTACCCATACCATATTACTAATTGAAAAATAAATTACTTTAGAAATAGCGATTGACTCACCTTCTCCGATCAGAACCGTTTATTGTATAATGTATACAACAATTTATCATTGAATTTAAATTTAACATATAAATAGTTTATCTACAGTGACTAACACTACAGTATTACAGTGACTAACTCAATGACGAGGTACAATCGAAACAACCTACTATAGATGTACCTACAGCTGCAGACTGCTGAGCAACATATTCGTTTATTTTATACATATAAATATATAATATAGGTAATGCATAAAACAATAAAATACATTTGTGTGTACCTATAAAAACGAAAATAGTGTTAAAATATATTTTGTAAAATTGACAATTTATTAATGTATTAATTGAAAGACAGAATTTTTAAAATGCTTGCTTTACTTTTTATCTATATAAATATTATATGAATAACAAATTTTATGTATCTTCTAAATTGCTAAAATTTCTTAAATCCCTAAATCGCCAGAAATATAATTGGATATAATATATTTATTCTAGTAGGATAACATAAAGGTTCACCTGAATCCTGAATACCGTTTACGTTACGTTCTAACTTCTAATGTATAATAAATAATAATATGTACCTACTTATTGCATTTGTACCCACGTCGAAATGTCTGGTAATGATACATATTATTATTGTTTGAACAAATCGTTTAAATGAATGGACCTTGATGTATACATTATGTATACTCACGGATTTCTCGGTACATTTTGTGTACTAAAATAAACGTACCTACAACCTACCTGTTAATGTTTTTAAACTATGTGACGCTAAATCTAACTTTAAAAGTTGATTAATGTAATATCCACGGTATTGATTGTTTAACGAATCGTTTATTATCATATATTATTCAAATGGTATTGTAAAATGAGAATATTATGGGAAATCAAAACAATTAAATTCTAAATTTCAGGGATTACAGTTATTGGCGTTGTATCGGAAATACAATAAAGAAAATTATATCCAATCATAATAAACCCATGTTATATATCGTTGTTTAATATGATGGCAGGTTCTCGCGGCTCTCCGTCCTCCGCGATGTGATTATGAAAATATTACTTTTTTTTTTAAATTCAAATGTTTAACATTTTTTAATTGCATCCCCTATCATTTATACGAATTCGGAATTTGAATACATTTTTTTTTTAAATACCTGTGACTACTACAGTATTTTAGGGTTCTAACTTCTAAACAGAGTGATAAATGTAATGATGTGTGTTTTTTAGGTCATCACTTTTTAAGGCAGTAAAAATGCTTTCGCCTTTGATGTTCAATTTTAAGGTGTGGTTTCTAGTAACTAATTAGTTACTAGTAGAAATTTGGAGGTCGAAAGTAAAAAAATTCATAGTCGTAGTTTACAAAATAACCGGGAAAAACAAAAAAACTAATGAAAAACTGGAATTTTTACGCAGTACCAGTATATGACAAAATCGAATTTGTTTTTTTGAATTAAGGGTTTTCCAAACTTCCGTTATTCTATAAAATTTGAAAATTATATTTAATATTTTAGTTGCTACTTAAATTATAATTTTTTTCCACTATCTACTGCCCTATACCTATTTAGGGGGGGGGGGGGTTAATAGGTGTATTATATCAACAAAAATGTCTTCACAGGAAAAACTTTCATATACCTCGTTGATATCAACATACATATGTATTGGATTTTGATAAATTTTTTTATCTGAAATATGAAAACATTTTTTAGGTCGGTGAAAAGCACAAATTTTCATTTTACTTTAAGTAATCCTATAAAAATACGTTTGAAAAATAACAAATATTGTGCATTATTCAAATTTCAAATACATATATTTGATTATATACAGTTATAATTTTTGAAATCAGGATTTGTCCGACCTGCAAAATGTTCTCTTCTTTTAAATAAAAAAAAATTATCGATATCGGACTATTCTACATGGCATGAGAGTTTTTGCTGTGAGACATGTTTTTCTACTAAAAACGCACCGGCTCCGACGCCCTTAACTCAAAAACGAACAATCGTAGATAGTTGAAATTCGCATTTTCTATTCATAATGAACAATTTTAAAAATATTTTTATTCTTTTTGAGCTGCTTGTAGGCATTTTAAATTTAAGTTTTTTAGTTTATTTCCATAAAATGCACATTTGATACATTTTTTGCTGGGCAAAAGATTAAGAATTTAAAACAAGGTTTTGTAAATTATTTTTTAATTCAAATTGAAAACATATACATTACAGTAAATTACTCATCAGTCCTCAATGACGAGGTACAGTGGTACACGTCTTGAGAGTTGAGAGTGAGTAAAAAAACATAAGAATTGATACAAATCAATTCAGGGCTTGAAACCGATATTAAAAACCTATTATGAATACCGGTTAAAACCGTTAAAACCCGAAATCGATATCGAAAATACCCAAGACCAGCAATCAAAACCGAAATCAAAATTGGAAAAATAGTTCGAATATAGGAAAACGTTAAATAAACTAAACTAAATAAAGGTAATATCTGGCTGAAATGTTTAGTGTTACGTTATTAAATCGTGAACACTCTGAATGTATATACTGATTGGTAAATATTGGTAACCAGTTTAAATATTTCGAAAAATGAATAATTATTCTTAAATTAAATAACACTAAGCATTTAGAATATTCCTTTCGTATTGTTTATTATTTAATATTATACAATAATCCATCAAGTGGCAAGTACCATATTGCTCACTCCCTGGCCCCTTTTGTTCTTTGAATTTTAATACCTATATTATTTTACCACGGTATGATTTTACAATTAATATTTAACATTTCAACACTTTCCAGTTTCCACGTAGGTAGGTAAGTTCACCGAAACTAAATATTCACAACCATTATCAAATTAATCATATTATAATACGTATTAGTGCAAGCAATATCCAAACGTTAAACAATGTATCCGTGCGTCACATCCTATCGCACTTTATTGCTTTAATAATTGATTTATTCAATTATAATATTATTATTGCGTACCTATATAGCTACATACAACGTCGCTGCTGTATTATAATTTATAACTGAACAATATATTATATCTATTTAGCTATACCTACCCATAATACCCTTCTATTATACACAATCTGATAGTATAAACTTTGTTTCCTACTCCGTCGACTCCCATTACTGTAAGTATACAGTGGAGCGCACGTTATGATAACTAATCAATTAATCGGTGAGTAAACCGAAAGGGCGCGGTGTGTATCGGAGATATTCAGGCATTTGATCACAAGATATACCATATACCTACTTATTAATTTATACAATTATACATATATATATATATATATATATATATATATACACCAAATGCATATATTAAGTTATGCAAAATAATATAATTTATTATATAGGTACGACATGAATTTCCGACCGAAAAGTCAAGTGAAACTCGGCATTTGCGAGAATGCCTCAAGTGACGCTCGAATGGTAAGTATAATATATAAGTGCCTATTATAAACGATGTGTAATGCAAACAAGTAATAGTATACCTACCTTCTAGGTACCTATATATAATATTTTAATTACGCATTCATAATATTTATACAATAATATTGATAAATCGTTGATATATATATATATATATATTGTTATTAAATTTATATTATACCTACATAATATAGCTTTCCACGGGCGCGACGACTACGCCACAATATAACGGCAACACCTCTACCGTGGCAAGTCTAATATTTTAAGCTATGCCGAAAAAGGTGTGGTCCCGTTTTGCGAAAAATAAGAGAAAAAAAGTAAAATAAAAACCTATTGAAAAATATTGATTCCGGCGCCCGCGAGAGAGAGATACTGCGGCCTTGGCCGGCGTGTCTCTTTGGCGCGCGCACGCGAGACCTCACGCCGGCCGATATATAATAATGTATAATATAAAGTCTATATAGATATACGATTTTCGCACCAAGCACAGCTATCTGCGGGTCGACAAAACCAATACCCAAAGTTCATCTCCCCGGAAATCGGCCAAGTTCATTACAAAAGTACGGGTAACGTGGCGTGTATGAAAATGCATATACAGCGTGTAACACTGTATACATAATACAAAATTATTATGCGTGGGTATATACTATATAGTACAACATTGTAGGTAGCGCAGGGGCGTTGATCTGGTCGGTTTTTCGAGGAGGGGCCCGATCATTTCGAATATCACGATAAAGGTACATTTTTCGGGAGGCCTTTGGAAATATTTGAGAGGCCAAGCCCGCGTATACGGTTTCCGCCCTCCGGTCACCATCGCACGCATTCAAGTAATATTATTGTGTAGGTAGGTCGACATGACATGCGTACACACCATCAAATTATATATTATGTATATATACGTACAGTGTTGTGTCATCGGTTAGGCGCGGGCGGAGGATAAAAAATAAATACATTTCGAGCAAACCGTATTATAGTCGCACATGATGCATCCATTGTAAAACCCTGTCAAGGCTACACCGACTGTTTGTGGGTGTGTGCAGTACCTACACACGTATAATGTATAATATATGTATACATATAGCCTCACATATATGTATATACAGTGTATAATAATATGTTATGGCATTGACGATAACCGTCACGCACGCACACGGTGTATATCATACAATATGTATATATATGCGTTATAATACACGTACGTAATAATAATATATATATATATATATAAACGCTAAAATAAAACCAAGACGAACTAGGTTAATCAATAGGCGCGCGCGCGCCGTGCGGTGACATCGGGACGACGGTGGCCATCGATGGTCGCACGGCTCGCGGTCCATCGATGGTTGCGCGGCCCGCACATCGATAGTGGCGCTTGACGCCGTGGTTGCGGGGTCGAACGCGCTCACGGCGGCAACGCCAGCGCGCGTGACGCCGCCGCAGCCGCGCTAAAAATATACAATCGCGCCTTGGACGAGGCGTTTCGGTACCGCGCGCGCACATCGATCATTTGCCGCCGCCGCGCTACCGTTTTCGCCGTCGACGGCGCGGCCGCCGCTTGCAGTGCGACGACGAGTTGTGTGCATAATAATAATAATAATAATAATAATATCTATAGCCGGCGAAAGAGAATCAGACACGGCTCGAAGATACGAGCCGAATTCGAGAAGACCCGCTGCGTCGACTGGTGGACACATACGCTGACAAACGGAAATCGGCGCGCCGGACGGGCGATTGGCGGCGGTGCAACAGGAGACGACGGCGGCGGGAAACGGACATGTTATGCGGCCCGGTAGTCGGGTCGGCGGTGCAGCAGGCGAGTGTTCGTCTTCTTCGTCGTTAATAACGTCATGTACGCGTCATCGTCTGCCGACAAGTACGGCACCGGCAGGACCGCGACCGCCAAGACGTACCATCACCATCACCTCCATCACCTGCACCACCACCACGTCGGCACGTCGTCGTCGTCTTCGTCGTCGTATGCGTTGTCGTCCGAGCTGAGCGCCGACCGGCGGTCCAGGGCATACAGCAGCGCGCCCAGACAGGTGACGCCGGTCCGGTCAACCGCGGCCGCGTCGTCCCGGTTGACGGACATCAACGGCAACATCCGGTCACTGAGCCTGAGCAAGAGCCTGTCGCCGGCTTCGTCGTACTCTGCGGCCAACGGAGGTGGATCGGCGACACTAGGTTCTGGTCGTGGAGAATTTGGTGGAAAGACCGCCGGTTCAGCCACACTGCTGCAGCTAGGCAACGACAATAAACGGTATGACGCAACGAAAAAACGTTTGGACGCGTTCTACAACAGCAGATCGCCGTCGTCGTTGCTGAACAAATCGTACAATTACAAAGCTGGCAACTTGTCCTACTTTGAAAAGTACAACAAACAGCAGCAGCAAGACTCTCCTCCACCCAGCGAACCATTACAGCAATCCAGATATGTCAACATGAACAGAACAAATTACGGCGCTATCACGGATAACGGAGCGCTGCACCCGGAATCGTCTTCGTCGGCGTACAGGTCGGTGTCCGATTCGAAAAAGGGGGTGGTCGGCATCCGGAACATAGGAAACACGTGCTACATGAACTCTGTGCTGCAGTGCCTGAGCAACACCAAGAGCCTGACGGACAGCGTACTGGACGACGTGGACGGGGCTGACGGCAAGTTGATCCGGGTGTATCGAGATCTCTTGTCCCGAATCTGGACCGCCGCCGACAGCCATCCGGTGGACACCACCGCGTTCAAGTCGGCATTCCAGCGGCTGTCCCCGCGATTTGCCGGCTACGAGCAGCAAGATGCCCAGGAGTTCTTGCGACTGTTGCTCGACCGACTGCATATGGACGTTAACAGGGTGAAGGTCAAGCCCCGGGCCATGCCGGACGTGGACGAAACGCTCAAGGACAACGCGCTGGCTGCTGAGTTCTGGCAGAGGTACCTGGTCACGGACAACAGTACCGTGGTCGACCTATTCGCCGGACAGCTCAAGTCCACGCTTGAGTGTTCCTCGTGTGGCCACAAGAGTATCACGTTTGAGGTATATGAGTTCTATGTATATTGTATATGGGTATTAGATACACCAGGGTTGTTGTCTGGTGCGCTCTATAATTTTATTAAAATATATTATATTAAGACTATAGTGCAGCTACGATGTAATTAAATTGTATATTTAAAAAAAATTGACCCCAATCCGAGCGCGCGAGATTAAAAATACGCTATACGCGAGTACACATTCCTCTGGCAACCGGCCCGGGCCGCCGGCGCCAAGTTACGTAACGTAATGACCGTATGATATAGCATTTTTTTTTTCTTTTTTTCTTTTTTGATACTCCACAGCGTTGCCGGTTTAACTGAGAACTGGGACGCCTTAACCTCCTCCTCCACCCACACTCGCGAAAGGTATTTCTAGTCCATCCTGCCGCAAAGGAATGTCTTATACAAAAATCTGGACTCCGGATAATTTATACTAATAATCGTTGTTCCACGTTTACCGTACAGGTGTTTTGGGATGTGTCGCTGCCACTGCCGTCCAGCGGCTCGACTAACATAGTGTCCATCAACGACCTGCTGCACAATTTCACGCAGGAAGAGGTGTTGGACTTCCGCGAGCGGCCCCGATGCAGCGTTTGCAAGGTGGACAGGAAGATGTTCAAATCGTACCGGTTTCAACGATTGCCCAGGTACCTAGTGCTGCACCTGAAGCGTTTCCAGGGAACGCAGTCATACAAGAAGATCACGTCGCTGGTGGCGTTCCCGTCCGTGTCTCTGGACATGAGCCCATACGTGTCCGGCACAGCCCGGAGCATACAGCCGCACGCCTGCAAGTACAACCTGTACGCGGTGTCCAACCACACGGGCACGCCGATCGCGGGACACTATACCGCCATGTGCAAGCACCCAGTCACCGGCGACTGGAACTTCTTCAACGACAGCTCCGTATCACGGATCACGTCGTCCGCGAAACTCATAAGCAACGAGGCGTATATACTGTTTTACGAGGCCGCGAATTATTAATTAGCCGATGAAATCAGGTTTATGAATTGTTATATTTTTATTTAATTTTTTTTGATATCCGTCCATAGATCGAGGGTTTACATGAAACTATACATAATAATATATATCATTATGTATACCAATAAGTACCGAAATCATATTATTATAACTGCTGTCGCGTACGACGTTTCAACTTTGTACGACACTTTGAAATACCTCTACTGTCTACACTATACTCGCATATAATATATATATATATATATTATATATACATGATATAGAGTATATAATAATATAAAATTATTATTGACCTATGCGTAATTGGTGGCAGCAGTACTTAAGTGCACGACTAGTCAAATACATATATCGGGGAATGTGGTGGGAGGGGGACACGAGAGGGGAAAGGTTTACCAAGGTTTTATTATAATAGGTAACTATGTATTTATAGATATAGCTAATAACCATATAGGTAAAATAGGTGTACCGTGTACAACACACGTTTTATTATCACGTTAGACTATACATTAAAACCTAACGTGATACATTATAATGTATTATATTACATTAGTACTATACATAGTACATTATAATGTAAATGCATAAAAATGCACGAGTACATACCTACCATACATAAGTAATGTAGGTATTGTATAATCAGGGTACAGCCAAGATAAAATATGTGACGTTTATGTTTTGCGAACCACCAATTTCGGTCGAGTATAGTATGTTTATTGTTGCAATTATAGGATTGAATTTCTGGGGGGATAAGGGGGGCTATAGACTATAGTCCCAAAAAACACTAATCCAAGCAATTGAATAATAAAATATACATAAACAATTTCCCATAAATTTTTTAAAAGTATAATTTTTTTGTTATGATGGAAGGGAGGAGGGCAGCTCCATTAGTTGCGCTAATAATATTGTTACGGTATTGTATGGGAATCGTAATAATCCTCGTATGATTCATGAGCTCAGTTAGTTATGCACCTACTAATTAAAATAAATCAATAATCCTATATATTAACATTGGTAAAACGATGGTTTAAAAAATAGTAATTGTAGATCAGTGGTTGATTGATAGGTTTGATAGGTACTATATGATATAATGTATCACATTATCAATGATCAAAATTGAATTTCCAATTGGTAAATTGTAATAAAATAAAATTGTGAACCTAAAATGTTTGCATCTTTACGAATTGATCATTATACAATTATTTATTTTTTGTCTTAACATTTATTTTCTAGGGACATTTGACTATAATATAGTTAATATTCTGCTGATGTTTTTTTAATACCTAGCTTAAAAAGTCATATAGGCATGTCTTTTACCTAAAATTCATTATTTAGAAATCTTTTACTGTACATTCTACCTAGCCAGTGGCATGGTGAACTAAAAATTTTCCAGAGGCAAGTTACAAATATCCCAAGTATTTATGCATAATAATGTATTAATATAATATAACAAATTATATCTCAGATCGTTATTGACTACCTATTGAGAATATCATATTAAATTTACTAGGGGACCCACTGGCTACCACCCATCCCTCTTTAAGAAAAATTTCAGAGGACGTTCGCTACACTACTGTATCTAGCCTCTGACATTTAATACTATTTTATAATGTTATTAAAATGTTAACAAATATTATTTTTTTCTTCTTCACTTATACCTACATTTTCAAAAATACATTAAGGTACAATTAATAAAGCCTATAAAATGGTAAAGGCTAAATTTTATTTTATTTTTATTTTTACCCATAACTTACAATTTGTTTAATTTTTTCCTGTGTACTTATTTCTAAATTAACAACAAATTTAATTTTGTTCTGCTTGGATAAAATGATTAATATTATTGGCAATTTATAAGATATAATAAGATATCTGTTAAACTTTACATAGGGTTACCTTAGTTTATACGAATACAATATGTAATAAGTAAAATGTATATATATAATATTATATTGACAGTTTTATTTATACAATTTTATCAAAAGTTAACTTTGTTTTGCACTAATTAAAAGTTTTTCCTACAATTTATGTAAAAAGTTATAATTATTAATGGAGACTTACTACTTTTATCATATTAGTGTCTTTAATTGTGTACATATGATTTATAAACATTTGTTATTTTTCTTGTTCCTTAGTAACTTATTAAAACAGTTTATTTATTGTTGATTGTTGATTATTATATTATTTATGGAACAAATAAATTATATTTTTAATCAATTGTGGCTGAAATATGAATTATATATGAGTATATAAATTATTAAGTGTAAATAAATTATATAATTAACAATAATAATTAAACATTATAGAAGTACAAGTACAATTTAATACAATAACAACAATATCACGTATCTGTAAATTTATCTAGAATCATATATTTTGATATCAAATTATTGTTAATTTCCTTGGGGTTATTTGTTTGATTAAATTTATTGGTTATAAATTAAAATTTGTCTTGAATTGTATTAAACATATCTCATTTTTGAATAGTTTTAAATAAGGTCCGTGAAAAATACTAAAAATGGTAAGTAACATATAACATGGTAGTCATTAGTGCAGTGCTCGAAATGGACCGGAACGGCGTTCTGGTTTGTAATATAAACTTTACGTCCGTTCTGGTTGGTGAAAATTAAAATTTAAGAGTTCCGGTTCGTAAAAATCGACAGTATCACAATCTAGAGGATTAAAATTATAAAATTATAAAATTCCTTTTCAACAAAATATAATATACTTAATATAGGGAGAAGTTGAATTTTTTGGTTTTTGGTGCAACTTTAAAACAAATGACCGTAGGTACATGAAATTTTGACAGAATGTTAATTAGCATTTTCTATACACCATAACATTTTTCAAATATTTTGTTTTATTTTGAGCTGTTTACAGACATTTCCAGTTTTCATTTATCTATAAATATCAATAAAATTGTATTTCTTGGTAAAAAATCGTGAAAATTTAATGCAAGGCTCCTGATATATTGCTAGTTGCTACAATAGCAGTTGAAAAATATAAAAAATACATTGGCACAATTTTTTTTTATTTTTATTTTCAACTTTTATAGCTAAGGATTGAAAATTTAAGACAAGGTTCCACGTAAATAGGTTATATATAAATAACTTTATTCACAATAATATCATCAAATATACATGGTAATGTCATAGGCTGACTGAATGTTTTCGTTTAGAATCATTTTTCTTATACAGTGATATTATATCATTGAATTCAAATTTAACATCATTCATTACAGTGATCCACTTGTAACCTACTATACAGCAGAGCGACATTCACTTACCCACCTTTTTTTAAGCTTAAAGTTACTCCGCATATTAATTTTATGAGCGTTCCAGTTTGTAAAGTTTTCATTTTGAGCACTGCGTTAGTGCATATGGTAAATACTTTTTTTTTTATCAAATTATTATAATATTTATTTTTACTTTGATAAATATAAACCAAAATAGTTTTAGATTAAAAAAATATATTTGACATTTTGCTACATATATAAAATACAGAACTTTATAAACTAAATTGATGTAATAAGCCAATCAGATTTTCATGTATTAATCATTATTCATTAAGTTATAACTTATAATTTAAAATATTGTGTTATTTAATGAATTTCACATAAGGTCGTGCTGAGCATATTTTGTTGTCATAGGAACGATTGTGAATTTGGGATCCATAGCAAGAGGTTTTCGCAATTCTATAGCAGCATGGGTTAATTGTAGTGCACAATCTGGATGAGTACCACCTGGTAAATTGCTGCATTCTAGTTCCAATAAGTCAGCAATACTGGTTAATAAGTCATTGAAGCTGTAGGCGATTGCAGCCTTTCGAATTCGATTTAATTCCTAAACAAAAATTTATTGAAAACAAATAAAATGTATTTTAACTGTAACTTTTGAATTACCTTATAAAAGCTTGGAATTTTATCTGGCATCTTTCTTGCTTGTCTTAAAATTTTTTGAATATCTGCTTGAAGACCGGCTTCTTTGATCCACACCAATTGTGACTGGTTATAACTACGTTTATCAGGAGTTTTACTTGGTTGTGTTTCATCTACATCTATAATGTTAAGTAAAATATGAATTATAATAGTAAGTATATGATTACATAAGATATTTACCTGATTTGTTTAGTTCTGTTGGTGATAATGTAAGATTTCGAATATCGCCTAACCAAGGAATAGCATTTGTACCAGGTTCAAGAATAATTAACATTAAATTTGATTTTTTTTTATTGTCTGCCCAACTAACCAATAAACCATACCAATTAGAGCTTAACTGACAAACAGCTGTCATGTTTTCAATCTATAAATATTTGCATTTATTATTTTAAGCTATTCAAGGCATAATAATTTATATATTAACAAAAAGGTTTTTACTTTTAAAGCTCCATGTAATAATACACAAAAAGATGGAGTTTTTGTAAATGCTTCATTAGTCTCTGAGCATTCATCTAAAATGCGTTGAGGTAAAACAAGATGACGTGATAAAGTTGCTGGGCATTCTACTTTTGAAGACTCTAGAAATCCAATTATACTTAGTTCACTTGAAATGCAACAAGTCATTATTTCAAAATCTGCAGCTTTTGTATAAGACTAAAATAGTCAAATAAATTAAAAAATGAAATGGTAAAAAAAATATTGTTATATTACCATTGGAGGGGGAATCAAATGAACATCTGACTTTAAATTACCACATCGTAACACTGCACTATAAGGTACATATGTTTCTTTAGCAATTTTTTCAAACACTTTTGCAACAGATGATGGAGTTAAAGGCAATTCAGGTGAAGTTATATATCCAAGACCATTTGGAAGTTTGTTTGAGTCATAATTATTTTTGTAAAGCGATGACACTTGTTCTAGGGGAACAACTATTAATTTTCCAGGAAATAGAAATGGAGTCATGTCTGGTTTCCGAAGACCTTCATAACAGTTTCCATCAGTAATCATAATAACCTAAAAAAAAATTATTTTAAGTATTCAAATTATTAAAATATTACACACAGTAGAACCTTATTAATCTGGATTAATTGGGGGTCTCTAGGTGTCCGAATTAATACAAGTTTAGACTAAACAAAATAACCTATGAAATGAGCTGAGGTAAATATTTAAACACTCTGTTCAATAAAAAAAAAACATATATTATTGATTTAAGAAATAAAAATGTTATTTAGTAAACTACATAATATAATGCAACAGTTATTGAGACATACACAATACAAAATAACTAGTTATTCAGATTATTATTTTGATATTACTAATAATATGTATTATTAAACGGTTGTCTGGATTAAACAAAGTCTAGACTAATGAGGTTCTACTGTAGTTTCAACCATAATGTATGTCTTACTTGACAGGTTACCGAGTTAGACCACTCACTATGAACTAAATAATTAATAGTCTGTATTACAGGTGGATAACATGTGTTAGTTCTGAACTCCAACTGTGTTATTTTTGCTTTAATCAAGTCATAATCACGGGTAAATGAACACAGTACATCACAAGTGGATGAAAATGTAACCTGTAACACAACATATTAGGTAATAAGTAATATAATAGGTAGTAAATAGTAATAACTAATAGGTATAATTTAATGTTTATAGTAATAAATATAACCAATAAAAAATAAATAGACACCTATACAATAGTATGAAAAAGATATTGGTATAGTAAATCACTAAGTATATAAAATATTTTTTTAATAACGTCGGTCTATAATTTAAATATTTAATCACACTACCTATTAGCAAGACAATTACTAATGACATAATATTAAAAAAGTATAATTTAAACAGCCTTTAGTAATATTTCAAATGAACATTTTTGGTGCAATTTCATTATCCCAAATTAATACTCACAACCGCCACAAACTCTAGTCTTGAGTGTACAGCTAAATAGTCCAAAAGAACATTGACACCGTGTGTGGCCAACTGTAGCAGCGTAAAGGACTCTTTGGTATCTTTGATTTTAATGTCTCTGAGCATGGAAACAGACAGATCAATGGCTATAACGGTAGCCATCTTCTAGGTCGATCGCTGTTTCTATAAAAGCATACCTAGCCTAATCGTTATTTCAAGGGTTGCATTAAACACAAAATTTCGTTTGACAGCGACAATGGAAAACGAATATTTTTTTTAACAAGGAACGTTTTACTACTTTTGTTTACAAAACGGCTATTACAATATCTTGTAGTAACAAAACCAAAGTACATAAACTACCAAGTACCAACTACCTGTACTATCGCTATCGCTAGTAACTAAAGTACTAAAGTAGTTACAATGTTACATACATAATACTATTTAATATTTATTTATTTTATTTTTATAGAATTAATTTCTTATCACGTGCACACACGCAAAAATATGTTATCGCGTTATTTGTTATCACCTTATCATTGGCAGTTCAGTTCATTCAGTTTGTCTATCTGTTTGCTTATAGATTCCTCGGCTTGTGCTCGCGTTGGTCACACTGCTCGTTTTTGAAACGGCCACGACCGCGCGCACAGTACGGCGTACAAACTACACTACACCGCCGCCGCACCGGTCAACGCCACCGGGTATAGCAACGCTCCCATGTCATTACCGTTACTACTTTTTTTTTACCATGGTCCCTCACACCGACACGTTCTTTGGAACGTAAACAAAACTCAAACCAGTCCGAGACACAACTCGTTGTGCGGCTGTTGTTGTTTGCTGTGGTGCGTATCTCACGTGTGTGCTGCTCGAATTTTCTCTTTTGGTCGGTAGTTTTGTTTAGTTTTGTGTCGTCGGTTTTATTTTTAAAATAACTAATATGATTTTTGTAACAATCGTGGTTGATCCGTTGAGTTTTTCCGTTTTCAAATGTTTAACCGCGCGTTTTTAAATCATATACAGTTACCGTTTAATTGTCCACCTGCTCGTCGATCGGTGGATATAATATAATAATATTAGTTTGTTCTTGTTTTTTTTTTGTTTGTGTTTTCGATGTTTCTTAAATAATAAGAATCCGAGCGACGCCCGAAGACAATTTTGAGACGGTGAGTTTTTCAGTGTTTGCTTTTTGCATCGTTAGATGATATTTAGATCAATATGATTTAACGAACGACTATTCTAAAAGTAATATAGGTAGGTATATAAGGTATATTTACTATTGATATTTGATTTTGACGTGAACCGCGTTTGTACCTTCCATCGGTTGACTAGTCTAGAAGTTAATCGCAATAATGAGAATTAGAGACTCATAATTAGTCATTACTCATTGGAGAGTATGTATATAGCGGGAATATAACTTTTATAGTTTTATAACAATTACTTTCCAGCACGTAGTTATTTCTATTTCATAGTATTGATATTGTGATATTTGTTTTTAACCGTATTTTTTGGAAAAAGATATAACCAAAATGTATTTGTGTAAAGCCAGAGAAGATGATAAAGCATACTTGCCTTGGTACTTATAATTCAAAAATAAACGATTTTTTTTAATATCAAATTAACTATTTCAATATGTATAATATGACACAATGTATAATATAATAACTGCATAGTAGGTACACATAATATACATAATATAGAAAAAGAAATTGATATTCGATATTTGAATGCAGTTTGAAAGTTAAATTAAACTCCCGATTCGGATAAAATGTTTTGTACGATGATTTATCAATATCCGTTTCCGATTGAAATATTTACGCTTTAATCAATATTTAGTGTTGTTCAAACCTATTAAACCGGAAATAGCCGTATCTTATTGGTGATTAGAGTCGCTCTAATATATTTTGTTGAAACCTAGGCATTGACGCGTATTTTTTACAATATTTATGCTTAGGTATTAATTATATTGTAGGTATATACATAAAAAATTGTTTGTTTCTAACAACATTTTAATGGATTTATTGTATTTATCGTATTGTATTTCATCAAAAATGTTGATAAGCTTAGTGTTAAAATATATTTTTAGGTACTATATGTAAGTACCTGCTTATTTATTTATCGAGTTACACAAACATTAATTGTATAATTGACTATTGTGAAGTTAGCAGTTTTTGATTAAACATTAGTACCTACATTAGCTACCTATTCAAATCAAAATAAATTAACAATATTGGTTAATTTAGGTACCAAATGTAACCTATAAAGGTTAAAGTTTCGGTTAAAAAGACGCTACATCCGCATGTGTTGTCTCTTATCTCCATATATTATATATCTGATTATATACGCGGACCATGGTAAATCTATGTAACGGATACTTACTTTAGTTTATGTATAATTAATATTATTATAGCCAATTTACATATCATTGAATTTGTAGAGGAAAATTTAAACTGGGCCCATGCAGTTTTTTTCTACAAATATTTATTTTAAAACGAGTTCTATAAATTTGAAAAAATGAATTAGTTAAGCTGGTGCATATCAGAATATGGCAGCGCACTGTTTGTTTTCTCTCTCTGGCCAAGACAGATAGACAAAATGCATTTATGCTGCAGAATCTTTTTTTTGTTTTTGAGTTATCTAAGGGCCATATTTACAATGTCCGGTAAAGTGTCGGTTAACGCTAACCGACTGATAACAGATTTTATTACCGGCAGAATTCGGCCGGTTATTAAGTGTCGGTTAACTTTAACCGGACATTGTAAGAACAGCCCTTAGAGTAAAATAACCCATTGCGAAAACGATAGAGAATAATATTTTTGAGGGTATGACATCGATTTGTCTAAATATTGTCTCAAAAAACAATTATTTAAATTTACAAACATTTTTTTTTATTTTGAAAATCTAATACAAAGTCAAATAATAATGAAATATAAAACCGATACATCATACCCTCAAAAATATTATTTTCAATAATTTTTGTAATTAGTGATTTTACCGTAAGATTATTCAAAAATCATAAAAATTATTATAGGTGAAAGCGTTTTTATCTACCTATATGTTTCGTGTGGATCTGAGAGAGAAAACAAATATTGCGCTGACATCGCAGTAAGCAAGTCATTTTAAAATATAAATATGAAAAAAAACTCTACTCCAAAGGGTACCACGCGGCTCGTCAAATCTCGTCAAATGCGTTCCTGCAGTGAGCTATGAGTCTAGCAATCCCGACTTTCTTAAGTAAGAATTAAGATACGTGTCGTGGCTCAGCTCATCCAATTGTCCGGTACAGCCCGGCCCGCGAACCGAGACTATACACATGCATGCTGCCATGCTGGAATAGTTATAGTAATTAGTAGTTATAGTAATAATAATAACATTATTATAATGTATTACAAAGCCGCTGGCTTAACTCGCAATTTGATCATATTTAATATCAACGGTCAACATGAGTTACCTAACTAATTTTCCATATAAACAATAATACATTTAACAAACTTACTAAAAAACAATTTATATAATTACCTATACAATTTCATTTTTTTTTATCAGATACCTATATCAGTATTTGTATATAAATGGTCACATGAACTTATAAAAAATTAGAGAGGCCTGTATACAATTTTTAAATCATACTATTGTACAATTGTTATTTCTAATGAAAACACTTAGGGAATTCCCTAGGTAGGTATATGATAATATAAACAATTTGTACCTAGCCATTGATAGTTTTTACCTATTTTTATTTAATTTATAATCTTGATTTTTTAGGTTAAAACTAAAAACTACTTATGAATTTATTTTAGAATTTGTATTTTTCAAGTTGAGTAAAAATATTCCATGCATAAACTATACACAAATATACACATAAACTATCAATTATTGTCATATTTAAGTTCCTACATTTATTATATAATATTTCATACATACTTGACAAGGACGTTTTCTATTTTGATTTGTTATTTATTCAAAGTACACCGGCAAACTTTAATATTACATACTTACCTATATTCGTTTAATTGATTTATTTCATAAATATCGTGATAGAAAATGTTATAGTGTTGTACAGGCGCCTGGTACAGTGATACATAATTTTTGAATTACCAGGAAAATATGTCATATATCAATTTATTAATCCAAAATATTGAATAATTATTATCCTGGTTATTAAAAATTAATACTTATGATGCAGGCCACCATTATAGATACATATAGGCTATATTTTCCTTAATATTCATTATTTTTTTTTTGTAAACTGGAAACTCTTATAATTATTTATTAATATATTATTATAATACATATAAAAAAATTAAAGAACTTCAAACTAAATAGTATAATGTGTTAAAAATGTTTTATTGTATCTAACCATTCGTTAGTTTGGTACCTGTTATTGTATTATAGTTTTTATACGAGAAGAATCATAACATCGTTTAGTTTGGGATTTGAAGAACTGCGTCTATTGTATTAATATAGTCTCCAGAGTCTCGGCGCCATTTCGATGGACAAAACTACACTGGTGTCCAGAAAGTTGGCGCCGTTGATGAAATCTAGGTACGCACCCTCTAGTGGCACCTATATATATTATATACCTACATATACGTATATATGTCCAAGTGTCCGACGTGTACAATAAATGCATGTATAGTAAATATATTTTTCAACATAAAAATACGGGTGAATAATAATCTCTCAGGGAAATCTCGACATTGCAAATTAACAACTGGTTTAAAATATACGAAGAGAGAAAAAAATTATAAACAAAATGTCAGTTAAATCGTCGGGCTCCACGGGGTCTAAGACTGGCGGCCGGAAAAGGCGTGGTTGTGGATCACCCACTGGAACCAGTTCAATATAATAATATTTTTATAAATGTTGGTTTGCTTCTCCTTAACCTATCTATTCCACTTTTGTATAACCCTTGCTTCATGGATTGATATTGTTTATTTTATAATTGCATCTGATCTTGCCGCTCTGCGCGGTATGTTCGTGTTTAAATTTAATTATAACACTATTTCCTATTTTCCTATACGTAATTGGCGACCTCTCTTTCCCCGCGATCAGTTTTGATTTTATTAAAAATTATCTTGAAAATTATTATAGATTGATGAAGTATGAGGCAGATATAGGTAAATAACAAAATATATAATATATAACTTTAAAATTAAATTGGTTATTTCCTTATCATTCATGTTATTTTAATCTTTGTTAACTTTCGAATTTGCTTGGTAGTAGTAAATTATCTTTAAATAAAAAAAAATAGTTTCATATTATTGTAATTAATAATAATCATAGAGTAATTTATAAATAAAAATGTATTTGTATAAATTGCAGACTTACCAGGTTTAACAGTAAGGTATATAATATCCCGATGTAGAGAAGATATCTTTCCACATCGTGGTATATATTAATAATTTATTTATAAATATAAATTTATTAGACTTTGCATAGTAGATTATATTTTGTAATATTATCAATGAATACTATTTTTCTTATGCATTTAAATTTTAAACCTATTTAACTATGCATGTATCGAGTTTTATCAATCTAGATAAATTTGTCTATAGATAATCCGCTTTTTTCGGATTATAATTATTTAAAAAAAGAAAAAGTTTCTAATTTAAAGTTTCAATAAACAATAATTAACGCAATTAAAATGTAGGTATGTCAATTTAATATATTTAAAAAAAATATTTGGTAATAAATATTTTTTTCTTGGCAATCAGTAATTATTACTAAATATGATTATGATGTAGGTATATACCCTCGTATAGTATACCCACTTTGAACGTTTTGAGTTTTTACAATTTAATGATTAAATTATAAAAATAGTTATTATTTATAAAATCTTAGAATATTAAAATGTTGTTAACTAAGATTGGTTTTAAATTTGAAAAAATAAACAACAACTACAGATTTAAGAACTACAGTTAGAAAATGTAATTGTTTTCCTTTATACATTGATAACATTTTTATATTGATTTCCATACTCGAATATTTAAATAATAAATTTAAATTGTAATAGTTAAATGCGAGAGCTGGTTGTACATTACAGTAATGCATCTGGAGTTTATTTTAGTCGTATATTATAAATTATAATTAACTATAAAAGTATAAAACAACATTAATATAATTTGTATAGTGGAACTATTATTGTGTACAAATTTAAAAATATTAAGAAATGCTCTTGTTGATTTTGTGAAACTTGTCAAGTAACGAATACATCAATCATTTAATGGGTATAATATACATATTTAATTTATTCATTATTTCATTATTCTAATAATTATTTAATTTGTCTTATAGTTAATCTAGTCATAAAAAACAGACAATGTAATAAATGTAATTATACATTATACAATTTTAAATGTAGGAAGTATACTTTTTAAATTTAAGCCATATCTGCATAAGTGTATCATGTAATATATACAAAATTAATATTATATTATATTTAAAAAAATTTTGAACGAGTGCGTTTTCGAGTAGGTACCTTCTAATATATATTTCCATATTTACCTAACCAATTTTAAAATATTTAAATTAATATTGTTTAAACTAGAGTTGAAACTTAAAAAAAAAACTAAATTGTATGTAATTTTTTTTACCGCATTAATATACATAATATGACATCAAGCTTTCAAGTGTCTTATATAGTAGTGATTAACATTCGGGTTGGTCAGTAACCTTAATAATCCTTCTCTAATCCGTCTGATGCATTAAACAAACGAATATGTAATCAAATAATTATAGCGTGGGATTACTCTGTCAAAAATGATCTAAAACATTAGTGTATGGGTACGTTGATAATACTTAGGTATACCTTTAGCTGAAATTATATATTTATACTTAAATGTAATTTATTTTCCCTTACTTTTTTTTTATTAAAGAAAAAAAATATTTTTATAATCTGTACAGGATGGTATAATAAGTAAATTTGATGATTATAGGTATAATTACTAATTAGATTAATAACATTTATGGTTAGGTTCCTAACCAAGTATAACTTAGTAGGAACGCTCTCAGCAGCGCCACACACAACAAGACAAAACCTAACTTAAATACTTCGGTACAATATTATCAATAGGATTTTAGCGCATTATTTGTATTATCTTTTTACCAACGAGCTATGTAGTAATATATACCGAACCAAATTTGGGAGCACATGAGTTATGCCCCGTAAATAAGGTATGCACGAAATTTTGGGACGCAATTCGTGTATTTTAATCAAGGGTTCTTATGAGGACGTTACATTGAAATTTGTTGTCTCCGTCTTACAAGTGCGTAACATAATAATATACTCATAACACGTTTTTAATTAAAATATAATAAAAAGTCCATAAGATTGCTAGATCTTACCTTTAAATTTGATAAGAGGTAAATTCACTTTAACTTTGAAACTAACGGAGCTAAACGTGTTCTGCTGATCGTACAATTTGCTGTTATGCACTTGTAAGACGGAGACAACAAATATCGGTGTAACGTCCTCTCAAACAACTAACAATGAAATAAATAATAAATATAATATCATAAGTCAATCAAAGATTTGTAATCTAATGTATATATTATACTAATATATACAGGGTATAATGCCATGCCAACCTAAATTCGTCCAATTTGTCGAAAAACAAAATGGCTTGTATTTCGCAGCATAGGACTCAGTTTGAACACTGTTCAGAATTTATATTCTGTATTACTGATCTGAATAGAAATCGCACGCACTCTTGGGATTTACATTGGACACCGCGTAACAGGAAGACTTGACAGATGAAGTAACTTGTTCTAATCAATATTTTTAATTTTTTTTTATATTTATGTTATAGTCACTTGCGTTACTCGTATAATACAAAAATAATATTTTATTTTTATTACTGGAAATAAAAAAAATTTAATTTGATTTAAATATTTTTGGAAAAATTTAAAATAACCAATTTGTAAATTTGATTAAAAGAAAAATGTTGATGGTAAAAACATTTATCTATCTTATTTATTATAAGTAGTTTATTTTTTAAATTATCAATATTTTTTTGAGTAAATTAATTTATAACGTAATAACTTTTTTAAAAATATTATTTTTTGGAATTTCTTGACATGAATATATTTCTTAAAATATATACTAACCATATAATTTTCACAACTTTTGGCATACGTTTAAGTATTATCATTTTTATTTTTATTTTTGTCAGGTCTCCCTGTTACACCCTGTACTAGTATGTTACGGATAGTTCTTAGAGAGAAAACAAATAAGATAATATTATAATCCTCTTAAGATAATATAATATGCTAACTACTTCTATTATATTTGTCGAGTATTGAACAATTAACAGAATATTATTTTTATTATTTAATATTATTATTTGAACTTTAAGTTTTCTATTAAATAGATCAATAATTTTTCATTCTTGTTTACGAAATTGTTCAAATATGATGGAACTTATTCAACTTATAAGGAAAATGAAATAAAAATATAGGTAGCATTATAAAAGTTATAAGTTATAACATACTTAAACGTCTCAAACAATTATAATTTTAATAAGTTAGTACATTGCCATTAATTTTTATTAGAACTTCAATTGTTGTAATTTGTGCGTTGTTACTGTCTAACTAACTATGACATAATTGTTTTTGTTGCCTTCACCAACTTACAATCTACAATTTAAAAAATATAATATTATAGATAATAGCTTATAAAGATAGTTTCTCTATACATCCAAATCTAAGGATAATATCTTATCTCCAAAATAATAAGCTCCATAATTTCTTTAACCGGCTTATTATGATGTAAGAAGTCATTTTAATGTATGATTCATATTAAATAAAACAATGAATCATATGCTTAGAAGGGTTGTCGCGTGACTTTTGATTTGCACCAAATGACTAATAATGACTGGCGGACGGTATTCCTGGGCATAAGTCGACCTACTAATTTAGGGTCACGGATGAGTATACCTACTATAGTCATACCTATTGGCTTTCAACGGGGAAAACTAAATAGCGTAATTTGATTCCTTTTAGGGTAAAATATTTTTCAGAAGTAATTCTGTGTTTTAATTTTTACATGTGAAATAAATAGGCACATAACACATAATATTATATATATAACATATGAAATAATACAATGTACACAAGATCTTTAAAATGTATTTCTGCTTGGTACATTAGCGAAACACGTGATTTGAGTTCCTTGCTTTTAATTTTTTATGTCAATACTAAATAAATATACAGTAATTATAATTTGTTTGTAATTAAATTCTTTATAAAGAACACTTCTATTCTGTATAACATTTCTTGACTGTTTAGTTTGTATAGACATTTATAAAAAAAATTGCATGTATTTTTAAATAAGTATTGATTTAGTAATTGTATTTGTTAACGCCGCCAAAAAAATTTATTGGATATTTGGACATGAAAGATTTATTTCTAAGTACTCACATTTTCCTCAGCAATATGGTTACCATCAATTCAGAAATAAATTAATAGTTGATTTTGAAAGTGTTAGAAATCTAAATGTATATTAGGGTAACTGACCAACTAGCTAGGTTAAACATTTGAACGTCATATAAGAATATATTTTTAGAATTCAGCCGTTTAGCCATATCTGTTCATTCATATTAATTTTTATTTTATATCATAAATTAGGATTTAGTAGGGGTAATAAAAACGATAGCTCCGAACCTGTTGGGTCAACTTTGTGTCGTCTTAGCGTACTAGCAATACATACAGTAAAAATGGTAAAACGTGTCATAAAAAAATTCTAAACCGGTTTGTTGAGAAGCAAAAACTGCCCGCGGGTCGATTGCTTTTTACAGGTCTGCTGATCTCTGATACTTCCAACGTACACACTATAGCCTCTAAAGCTTCCATGTAGGTACCAATTAGATAATTTATCCAAAGACTATGCATCTAAAATCCTTGAAGAACATGTTATTGTCATTAAGTAATCATCGATCAGACTTCCAACAATATCACTGAAATACACGTGCTTAATGGACAACATTTTGTTGCGAATAAAAGTTATAAAAAAAGTATATTTATTCCACGATATTAAAATAAACTATAAAGATATAGAAAAATGAATTTCATTAGCGAATTACTTGATTGCAATCTATGACCCTGTTCCTGTATATATCGACACCAATAACAACAAAATTACCTTCTATAGTTAACTAACACGCTTTTAACATTTTAATTACACTATTAAATGTTATGATAATATGATTATTTAGATTTGTGCGTTAATATATTGATAAAAAATAGCGAAACAATAATACTAAAAGTGTGAAGGTTAGGTTTCAGTTATATAACATTATTTTCATTTGGTCATAATATTATTAAATTATATTGATACATTTTTTTCTTTTATTTATTCATATTTCATTTAACTATAATTTGTACTATTTATTATTATACAACTATTTATAACATCATTCAATAATTTCAACCTATCACTATATCTTGCAAAAACCTATAAGATACTTTGGAACATTTTTTGCTTGATATTGGAAAATTAGAAATTATACAGTTAAGTAATAATGAGTTAAAACTAACAAAAAATAGTTTTCAATACACCTAACATTTAAAATAAGTAATTACTATTTACAAGATCCAATTTTTTTTTTTCAATAAAACTAAAAACAGGTACTTTAACTAACTTTTAACAACATATGAACCGTTAATTAAGGTCTATATATTATGTTGGCGTATAAATTACCACGATTTTAACTGGTCCATAGTTATTTCCTACGGAACCGGTTTCGTTGCTGTAGGTTCACAAACACGAGTTCTTTAAAAATAAGTACTAATGTCTGTTATCGTTATGGTACACCTCTGCACACTAAAAAATAAAAGGTTTCTAGCAGGATTTTTGTCTCCTAATACCGGACAACAGTTGCTGTGCATAATTTGTCACTATTATAAATGGTTGATAAATATCAAAAATTGAGTCCAAATTTGAAGCTCAATTATATTATTTTGGTTATAATTCACATGAGTTTGATATAATTTTTAAGATAAAAATAATTTTTTACGTACGTACGTTTCGGATAATGATGAGACTACATTATTGTTTTATTTTAAATTCTAACTTATACCTAAACAAAAGTTTAATATAGCAAAAAACAATGAAAATTATTGTTTGTTAGGAATTACTTATTATGTACCCCTACCTAAAAGTAGAAGATTATTTATTTCAAATCAGCTGTTTAATATTTATCATATAAATACAGATTATTAATTAGTTATTTCTAACTGTGTGTGATTTTCATATACAAACGATTAAATTTTAATTATATATATTTCCAATATTTTAGTCTACTATTTGAAAATAATAAGACGTTTATGGCGTACGTTGCACAAGTACCCTAAAGTTAATACCAACATGAATCTTGACACTTCACAGTTCAACAATCTAGCTGGGGGATTCTATTGTTCATCACTCTATTTTTGTACGTTCCTTATATTAAAGTTTTTTTGTGATCCTTTCAATAGAGTATAGAGATTCTCTTATGCACGTTGTTTATTTTTTATTTTTGTGCACCCGACAACAATGGTCCTCCATTATTCGGCCCGTTCTACACGATTCTTCGTTCATTAACTATTATAGTTAGTTGCTATCCTCAGAAGACTAGATACTTTTTTCTATTCGCACCTGTTTTGATTTTTCACGCATGCTCATCCGTATAGTATATTAGTATATATCATGTTTGTCGGGTATTCTATATTATGCATAGGAAATGATTTCACTTTATATAATATATATATATACAATATTATATGTATATATAAAATGTATGAGATATATACGTATACGTACCTAAATTATTTTTATATTTGAAAATAGGCTTTAAAAATTATAAATACTTATTTCCAACAATATTTTTATAATTTTCATGTATATTATAGTATTACATGTAAGATAATATTTGCTTTACGTATTAACACCAGTTATTTATAAATATTTGTAAATCCTTATTTTATTTTATTCATTTTGAACAATTGTATTTAAAAAACTTATTTAAGTAAATATAATAAATATTATAGTGTTTATTTATGTTTACGATTTTCTAAAAAAAAATTTTGAAATGATTATTAGTAAAAATGAATCTACAACCGACATTTTGCTGTCAATAAAGTTCTATAAAACTGTTTTATTGTAAAAAGAAAATCATAATTATAATTTTATATCATGTAAAAATACTTTAATTTTATTTAAAGAACGTGTGAATATGTGATTGTAAATATGACTTAATATTGAATGAATATTTACATGTTTTGTAATATTTAATTTATTGGTAACTGATAGATGGATAACTAATAAATCATAACATAAGTAATATATATAACATGTTTTGTATTGCCTATTAGATATTATACAATAAATTAATATTATGTTGGTACAAACATTACAAACGTAAAGCTATAAAATATTTTTGTTAAATAGGGTTAATTTTTACTAAATTTAATGTAGGTACCTATGAAACAACTAATAACTGACAACTTAAATTTTAGTTTCACAGAATATTTTGTCTTATCATTCTTCTATATTTTTTTGTACCAACTAAACAACGTTCCATTTCATTTGTAGTAGATTTTGGCACACATATACGATGACGCAAATGCGTTGCCAGACTTCCATTTATTTTTTAAATGGTTTTCTTTATTTTTACACTGTTTGTTGAACTTTTGAATACCATTCTTGTAGAAGTTTTTTAAATGCTTATTCATGTGTATTTTTCTTTGTAAATTACATTCAAAATCAGAATTTAAAGCTTACCTATATAAGTACTACATTTGTGCAGGTAAGATATTCATTACCTAGTTAACTACGAATAATGTATATTTTGTTACTTGTTAGTACCTAGTATTATTGTACCGTGTCCTACTGAACTTGAAATTGTGTCCATACATTAGAGTATTAGACGATCTAATTGTTTCATTTGCTAAACACTGCATTAATTTGTGACTGTGTAAATAATTTTTCTTTACTATGTTTGTGCGTTGAAAATTATATTATAACAAATATTGTCAAAAGAAAAATAAATTATATTTTATTTTTGAATCTTCGAATAACTTAATATCATTATATTATAACCGTATTAAATATTTTTAGCATCCATACCTATACTATTTTAAGTACTATGACACGTTTCGCTCCTTAACTGGAGTCAAAACATAATTTATTATATCTTTTTTTTTTAATCGTGGTGTCCCCTCGATGGTGGTATTAATGTATTATCTACCTTTTTGTACACCTGCCTGTTACTTTATCCACAACTCATTCTTTTGTGACGTACATTCGGCTCAACTGATGATTTGTAAGGATAATATTTTTGAAAGAGAAAATGTCGGTTCTCAGCTGCTTAGTGCGCAATACGTGATACGATATTTATGGATCACTAGTATTTTTAAGCAGTTCAATATAAATATCATGGCTACACAAAATAAACTTTACGATCTTAGTCATAAACTGACGAATGTATTCTATTTGTGGTTACTCATAATAATGACAATTTTTTAGACTATTATTTTGTCGTTTTTTTAATGTGGCTATATTATTATTGTTACTGTTTGTCGTTATCTTACTGCCTGGACAAAAATATTGAGGGTTTAAAAAGTAGCATGTCACCATCGAACAATACCTAATTGCGCGAAATACAAAGCTCTATTTTAGGTGTGTGTGTGTGAATGAAGTGAACTCTCATTGCGCTCACAGACTTTATTGTTACGAAATGATATTGCGCTTTGGATCAGTAAGAATTTTTGATAACTGTTTTGTTGTTGTAGACTATAGTATAGTAGTATAGTTATTTAAAATTATAAAAACAAGACATTTTTCATCAACATTCAAAAATATATATTATTTATTTTTTTTTTAATTGATCGTAAAGCCCGGCAACTATGGCCATTAACTGTTTTTGTTTTTTGTTTTTTAGGGGAAGAAATTGTAGGTTTAGAAAACACGTGTGTTTTTGGTTTAGCAGATTTTTTTATTGGGCATCCGTAGGTATCTGCCATATGTCCGGGTGGGGGATGGCGGCACTTCTCTCCGGACACCGTGACTTGCCCGAAGAAAAATGCCACTCGTGGCCGAGGTTTTGAACCAGCGTCGGTGCGCGACGCAACTCGGCCACCCCGTCCTCCAATATATATTATTATATTATATAGGTTGGAAATTTTTACACATTTATTATTATTAAACATTCTATATTACATTCTAATAGTATGTAATAATAATAAAAATAATATATAATTTGGTTAAAGATTTATAAAAAGGGGCAATTTAATAATAATTATTTATATATTTTTATTTTATATTTATGCGTTTAATAATGATATTACCGATAATATAGGTAACATATGTATTATTTATTGAAATAAATTATTAAATAATTTTAATATTTATATAGGTACCTATTTTTACAGAAGTCTTACAAAAAATAAACTAGAATCGATTAAAAAAGAATTTACAGTAACATTTTTAACTATAGAGTATAAAGTATATAGGTAACGCATATTTTTTATTTTTAAAAATTGAAGAAAAACAGTCTTCCATGATAATGGCGACCACAGACTCCATGGTCCAAACCAGCTGGAGAACACGTCACGATTATCCCTCCCTTCGCTGCAGTGCAGTATATAATACCAACGTCGTTTACAATAGAACTGGTTTTCTTGCAGAAGCTGCTGTTGTTCGGATGAGACATACAGTGACTGTTTTGTCGTATTTTTTCCTCTTAGGTCGCGTAGATGGTCTATCGAATGCGTAATTCAGAGTGCCAGTGGTTTTTATCCCCTCCCCACACACACACATTGTTCGGTCATATATGGGTATTTTATTTATATACACAAAACACTACACTACCTACTATAGGTAGGTATAGGGTTTCTATTGTTTTAATTTTTGTTTATGCAGCGTTAGCTAGAGAAGTAGAATTTTTGTACCCCTTTTTTGTGTGTACGAAAAATACGCAGATGTTATCGGAATACTTTGCACGGAGTACCTTCAGCACTGAATTGACTTTCAATAAAAAAAAAAAATGAATTTAAATAGTTTAAAAATGCTAAGGATCATTTTCCTAACAATATAATAAATAATGCGGGCGTGTAACACTTTAACTCATTTTGATTACAATATTTATAATAGACCTAGCTTATTGTTGATACATTCTGGTCTTTTATTAATTATTTTATTCATGTTTTAACAATTATTATTATTCTGTTAAAACGATAGAGATTGTTTCTGTATGGCAAATACAAATACATTCGGGGTGGCAAACTAGTTTGTGTTTACCAGCCCGCCCTCGGGTAATCTGAAACCACTAACCAGTAAGAAAAAAGGATGAGATGCGCGTATGGCAAAGATAAATATTGTAAAAAAATATTTATAAAAAATTAAAACCGGTCGTATTGTCTCCTGCGCGTGCGTTTGTTGCCTAACTATAGTTGCGCTAATGGCGTTCATTTGATTCTCTGATTCAGCGATTCACGGTCAACGCGGTGTAATAGCCCCGGACAGAAGCCTCGTAGTCTATGCTTATTTTAATCTGTAACCATCAGATAGTGAAACACATATGTATAACTTTTCCTAATGAACTATTGCACGATACCGACCGTGAATGTATTGATGTAATATCAGAATATCAGATTCATTATTTCTTGTGTAAATGTGTACCTACTAGACAAAAAAAAACCATAACGTAGTATTATTGCTATTGTAATAGGAGTATAATACTGAAAAATAAAACTATACTCGTATGTTTGATATTAAATTTACAATCACCATTTGTAGAGAAAACGGAACAAGAACATTGGTTATGAGTTATGAGCATAACAGAAATAAACTACCTAATGTAAGGATTACATTTTTTAATTACTTTTTGCATTTGTCAAATGAATGAAAATTCAAAATTACTAACACTTATAATGTAGAATAATGACATGGAATAATAATTGTGCATTTTAATCATTCTAGTATTTTGTTTAAGTAGTTCAGTCAAATAGGATGAATAACTAGAAGTTAATATTTCATTATATTACGATTAAACCAAATAAAAAAGAATAATTATTGCTCTTGAAGTTAAATTGAAATCATTTTGCTATTATTATTATTATATGCAAATCAGTTATTATTTGTAAAACGCATTTAAATAATTTCTTTTAAGAATTTTTGTTTTTAATATTTTGTTTAGTTTAATATTAGTATAATTTGGTTTGTTCTTCATAATTCTATTAAAAATATTACTTATTAGTGTATTTTAGAAATAGTTTGTGTTTAAAGTTTGTATAGGTGTAGTATAATAAATTTAATTATCTTGGTCTTTAGAGTCAAAACTAGTTTTACTCTTGAATTCATTTATATTTAAATTTAAATTTTCTCATTAATATAATTCATTGCTCTGGAATTGCCAAACTTAACAATCTCAATTTGTAATAATTTATCTATATTGTATATACGCATAATATAAAAATACGCATGTAAAAATATTATTAAATAAATTATATATTATTATATTATTCAAATAGGTTTGATATGATTGTTCCTCATGTGGTCTTTCAAATTCTTAAAAGTCTTATTACAATTAAGTCCTTTATAATTAATGATTATTTTTTTTATTCACATTTTTTACTGAAAAATATTCGTCGAAAAAACTTTTCCCGCTATAATATGACAATTTTATAGTTAAAAAGTAGATTATGTCGAACTTAGGTTATTGACTATATTTTAGGATTCTTAAAACGTTTCGTTCATGTGATTACATAAAAATATACGCTTTAGAATTTGTACTACTTACTGTATTTCTTAGAGTTTATACATCTAAGGGGGGTTATTACTACAGACCACAAACTACCCGTACAAAATATAACAAGAATACGTCATTAATTAATTATTATTAACATAGAGGTGGTAGATACATGCAATACCTAGTAAATATGGCCCAAATTGTTTTATTTATATTGTCCAAGATTTGTCTGGGGATTGTTTGGATATTGTAAACGTGCCAGATTGGACATTGTCCATTTTAATTTGCTCAATCACTGCTTCAGGTCACGTCTGCAAGTGTTAGTGCTGAATTCGAATGTTCGTAGATTCTACTAACAGTATTTTGACGGCCAAAATTATAATTGATCTAGAGGGATCAAATATCCTCGAATATACAACATAAAAAACACATGTATAACATACATATTTTTATTATAATATATGAATTTATTATTTATATGTACATTTTTTCCTGATTTTGTGTATACAACATTTCAGTATAACTGATGTTAAGGTTTAAAAAACAAACTGAGAAGTGCTCCAATGTATATAGTAGATGTCTATAATATGTCGAGTGTACCTCGTCATTGAGTAGGTGATATGTAACTGATGTATTCAAATTTAACTCAATAATAAATCGTTTCATACGTAGGTACTAGGTACAACAATTTTGAATGTAGACGGATAGGTTAGTTTCTAATACTAAGGATATTTTACAATTTATTTATATTTATACTACCTACCATAAGTAGTTTATTTTGACATCAAAATCGTTTAGGATCGTAAAGGAAGGTTAAGTTATAATTTGCCCAAAACACCGAATTGTTGTTGTTATCAACTTTTATGTCAATATCGACGTAGGCAGTCTACCCTACCGTAAAACGTTGTGAATAGGTTCCTGGTATAAATAGCTTAAAATTAATCTAAAAATTAAAAAAATTATCCAAAAACTTCTTATAAATATTAATATTCTTAGAAATTATTCTAAACATTTTGAAAATGTAATTGTGTATAGTAAAAAATTGTAATGGCAACAATTTATAAGACCTATTTTTTTTAAATCACAACAAAATAACTAAAATGTTATTTTTTGTCTAACTATCAAAGTTCATCCAAAATTAACTAAAAACAAGTTGTGCATGTTTATTTTTCATATTTTAAAATTATGTTATGTTTTTGACCAAGCATAATAATTTTTATCAACATTCATAGAAAAAAATTGAATGATTAAAATGCTTATAAATACTAAAAACCAATCTTAATATTTTTAAATGTTATTGATATTTTATATATTTATTCATTTATGTATTACAACAAATAAAAACAAAATCGATTTTGTTGAAAACTAGTTTTGTGTAAAAATTTGGAATACTGGGGATTTAGAAGTTTAGAATCAACTGGCAACTAGATTCAATTTGGTACCACAAAAACCACTCTTAAAGATGAAAATCAAACACTACTATAAAAAAATTTATTTTGTTTTCAAACACAATACCTATACCTAATATGTTTTATTTGCACTTTATATTATGCCTAATTAATATAATAACACCCTTATTTTTCAGAGATAACTAATGGATTATTGTTTTTAGCTGGTAAATAGATTTGTATTTATTTATTTAGTATTTCAATTACACTTAAGTCTGTAATATATTAATATGTATAGTCATTAGTATCTACTTATACTTATATATAATACGCATATTATAAAGTTCAACTATTTAATATACCTTTTAATAGTTTTATATTTTCATATTTACAATTAAAATGTACATATTTTGATACAAGACTTAAAGCTTTTTTTATATAAGTTTATAAAGATAATTTATGGCATTATACATGACATGTCTTGCTCTTTTTTCCAACCATCGTGTATAGCTTTAATCGATATGATTATGCGGAAAGCATTAAAACATTTGCTATCACACAATAAACAATTTATTTAAAAAATGTTTTATCCCCCTACCTAAACAAACGTATAAGTTAATATTTGAGGGTGTGTTAGAAAAGTAGACAAATCAAGTTTAACCTTCACACGTTTTCTGTAAAAAAAACCTTGGTTTGACAAATGAAGCAATTTACAGTCGCCAAGAATGTATATATTTAATGTGTTACTATATTTTTAAAAATTATGAACAATTAATGATCAATTAATTTTTTTTTTCAAAATCATATGTTTGCTGTTTACTTAGAGGCCAGAAGGCCAAATGTATATATCATAAATGTATAACTCATAAATAATAGAACGTCTTAGAATTGTGCAAATTTTTCACATACCCATACTTTTCAATGTTTTATTGGAGACCTTATAAGTTTTTATTTTATTTTATACTATAGTTATATAAACTAAGAAATATTGATTTTATGTCCAATTATTTTTTATTGTTTTAATTTTCTTAGAGTTCAAGCACAATGTGTACAACTCGTTAATTTTACTTGAAATTTATTCAAACATAGTTCTTCGATATCACTATTCTCGGTAACTTACTCTAATAACTTTTCTTATATTTTTATAGTTAACTCATTTATTATACATACTGTATTGTATACTAAGTTTACACTATATACTTGGCATTATTTCTATAAATTATCAAAGTAAAGGAATAGTGAGTTCGTTTTAAAATAATTAAATATATTAATTGAGAAATATTCGATGTTTGATTGATTGGTCCGTGTTTGTTTTAAATTAAATGATTTATCACTATATTATATTCATCAATTATTAATTCGAAGTACATTCTATCCTTGTTTTCTACATTTATTGTACTGCCGTTTTTGCACTCACATTCATGTGAAAGTCTGGAAAATACTGTATAAAATAATATTGGCCTTCGACATAAAATTTAAAATTGAAACGTGTCTCCGTGGTCGTGGAAGCTGGAACGAAGTGATTTGAATAGAAAACGTAAATTCATCATGCAGTGTCCATTTTACTTATTTTAATATATACAACATGATCATTGATCACGAATGCACTTCACTGATATTCATACACAATATTGTAAGTGATATTTAAAATTGTTTTTTTTTTTATTAATATTATTATTATTGTTATTGCAATGGTATTATTATAATGTTATAATCTAATAACTAAATCTTTACCCATGGCCATTTTTATTGGTCCAGATATTATCGAGCCTATTGCTATTGTAAGGAACCGTAGCTTAAGGATATTTTCGACCTTGCACTATCATAGCTATAGACATCCTTTCATTGGATTTTGAGTGTATTAAAACTATTAAATAAAAGTTTTGTATTCAATATTTCTCCGCTAGAAATACACAATACTTAAATGTTATTGGTGTGTACCTAGGTAGTTATTATTATTTTTGATACTGCTTACAAATATGATTAATTCCGACTACTTTATTTACTCTCAATATATTTTTTATGTGCTTGTAATAAATTGAATATCTTCAAAAGCTTCAATAGATTATAATATATTTTTGTGATTGTGAAGTTGCTTTAAATACACGTATATGTGTTTGTATTTATTTATTTAATAGTTGTTGAAATGACAGCATGACATTTGTAATATTTTTTACTGATACAAGTTTTACGTATAGTTATAAATTAACTACCCTCGACTATATCTTAAATGCACGATGTACCTATTAATATAATTGTTTTTCTTCTAACTATTTCAAATATTATAACCTAAACCTCCTCATTAGACACTTATCTCATATAATATTGTTTTTAACATTTTGAATAAAATAATAACTTTTACTTTCCAAAATATTTAAAATTTAGTGTTATTTATTATTATATCGTATATAATAAATAGGTACCTTTATCTTAAATAATATGTTACAATTTCAAGTAAGTATTATAGTTTATTTTTCGAATAGTTAGGTACAACAATATTACTACTTTAATATTTAATTTCTTTAGTTATTATTAATTTATTAATTTCTTAGCAATTATTTTGCTCAACGCGTGCAGCTATGGATATAGTTACTACTACATATGCTATAGTTTGATATACATATAATTTTCGCACGCGCGTTTAAATTATATTTTATATCTCACAGCTAGTATATTAATATGTATTTTTTTTCAAACTGAGACCTAACTGAGTGGAAAATACTACTGAAATTTGATGAATTGTGTCATCCAGTAATAGTCATGTGTAGGGTGAGTATACATTTCCCTGCTGTCCGGCTGTCAGCTGTTATTGGTGCCTAGCAAAACATGAAACATATTAACCAGGTGGTAAATATAAAAACAAAAAAAAATTAAGAATTTCATTAGGTTAGTTGGTTAAAGTAATTGGAATTAATTAGTTATATATCCCCTATATATAGTAAGCTTTTTAAATAATTTAACTTAAAATTATATTTTTGCGAGTACTTATATTATACTTTTTTTGTCGCGAAACGTTGGTTTATTCGTTTTATATTTTTCATTTCAATGATTGTGGATATAAGTGTTTTCCTGAAGTAAAGTACGTAATATCGTTAATTGCATGTTATTTATGTAATGATAATAATATGGTTACCTGCAGTTGCCAAACATATTTCATAATTTATTTACTAAAATACTATAGCCTGGACTCAAGGAACATTTTGAATAATAACTACAGGCACGTTAATAAACTTGTTTCCTTTAGTTTCTCTTTTGAATACTTGTTTAGATTTTATATGGCATCTATTTTTGTAATAGTACATAGTTATACAATTTTGCTTAAAGTACCTATATATTTCCATATTTTATACTTGAGTGACACTCAATTGCATAGCATTTAATATTTATCATAATTTGTGACATTGGATGCAGTCATATATATGTTATTATATTATGATACATCTGTATATTAGGTAGTATATTTAATAGATTTATGAATTTAAGATATGTGCATATTGCTTATTATTATTCGATGCTAAACGTTTATATATATCAACAAACAGTAATCAATATTTAGATACTATTGTTTCTATTTATTATTTCTTGTAATATAAATCTTCACGGCTGTACCCCTGTTTTATTATTACATTGCATACTATTATTTATAGGGTATGTTAAATT
Source organism: Metopolophium dirhodum (assembly GCF_019925205.1). Classification (NCBI taxonomy): domain Eukaryota; kingdom Metazoa; phylum Arthropoda; class Insecta; order Hemiptera; family Aphididae; genus Metopolophium; species Metopolophium dirhodum. Next base: position 7,122,771 of record NC_083561.1, on the reverse strand, counting down.
CCTAATAATGTTATACGAATTGTACAATACTTTATAATGCAAAAGAAAATGCAAAAGAACTTGCAGAGTTTACTAGACATATCCAACCTTGCATAATTAACAAAGTATTGTACCCAAAACGTAAGATCTTGTTACTGGCTATAGTTTTGACATAACAGCTGCCTAGCACGTATATGACATGTGTTGTATGAACCGCATATATATTCTAATAGGTATTATACTCAATACCAATCCAAAATGACTATATAAAGTATCGGTTACCAATATTGCTGCTAATATTATATAACTAAAATTATTTCTTTCTTGTTGAGATCTAGAAACACATATAACATATAAGGTAGTTTGAAGTTATTATTTATTATTGTTCAATTAAAATGTATCATTATTTCATAAATATGTGACCTAAAATGTGATCAATTTTTATTTCTTTGAGCATATTAAATACGTTTTTCTTGAACCGAAAATATTATATAATTTTGTTTATGTATTAAACCATCTCTGTACACAGCCTCTGTAGTATGATGTGTACAACAGTTTAGTAGTTAGTGTTTTTGTGATAAATGCGATGATTTTTTGACCATCTAGGCACGAAAGACCGGAACTACGATTTACGATGACAATAGCGGGCTAGTGGTCTAAAAACTAAAAATTAAATAATAATAAATGAAAGAAAAAAATAGCTGGAAGAAATTAAAAAGTATGATAATAAATAATAACAACAATAATTATGTCATAAACATACTATACGCCACTGGACTGTGCAGGTAATTATATGTTGGGAAACGGTGGTTTGAGACAGCAGACTAAGGGTAGGCAAACGTATAGTAGGTAGCACGCACGCACGCACGCACGCACGTGGACCTTGTCATTAGGCGAATATTCAAAGCATCTCAGTTGTTGTTGGCTTATGCCATCGTTCGAGTTCTACTCTGTATCTGTGTGGTCGTGACGTCGTGTGTATAAAATAAAATCGAAGAGTAAACGTAGTTGACCTAGGGGAGGGGGAGGGTAAACCAACTCAAAAATGTTGTGGTTATACGATTTTTCCGAACGGTTTCTCTCGCATGCACAAGCACAAGCACCAGTGCGTCCAAGACTTGAACGCTGTTTCCGTGAAACAATACAGTACATATAGATACACAGCTAGTACGCTCCTACCAAGTTTTGATATATACGCGTAAAATACCAGAGATTGTAGGCGTTTCGATTTTTCCATTAATATTAAATATACGTACATGCAAATAAACGACGGGTCGAATTTACGAGCGTCTACACCCAGAAAAGAGAAAAAAGTCCACATCAAATAATGACGACGGCGACGGCGATTAAAATCGAAAAAAACGTAGACAAGCATCGTCGAAATCCCCGTTATGGGTTTTTGTCGGTCTCGCGCAGTCCGTGATCGTCTGCAGAACAAGTGTTTATTAAATAGGTACTAAGAAAAAAATATAGGTTTACATTTATAAAAAGTCGATATAAACATCTCGCGATCAGGCGTTACCATATAATGACGCACCTATATTCTGGCACGGCATGGTATTTAATATAAACCGTAATATTGTAACAATATTTTGTACTGGTGTGGAGAAAAAAACTAATGCAATTTGACAACCCGCTGATGTTTTTGCTACTTGACCCGTCTCCGCGTCGCCACAGCAGAATGGTTGAAACCAGTCTAATCTGTCGAATAGCTGTTGAGTATTGTTCATGAATAAACCGGGTTAAGTGATCTGTATAACTGCAGAAAAGAGACCTACTGTGTCTTATTGTGATTTGCGTCCGAACGTCGAATATTTTCTATTGTAAAAAATGACATTACAGTTTTTCTTTCTTTTTTAATTCAATTTACGCAAAACCTTCTGGTTATTATGTCCTCCTTTCTCTGTTTAGTAATAATAATAATATATAATGCGATACTTTACTATAATTTTGTGAAATAGCGCATTAAGGTCAAAATTAAATTCATAAGTGACAACATTAATTTCTTCAATGTGGAAACCGCTGCTGTATCCTACTATTTTTGAAATAATTTGTCTCCTTAACGTTTCATTAGACAAAAGGGTTATATGTATTTTATGACTCTAGGAATTATACTATAGTAATTTATTGTAATTATAAATTAAGTAGATATCTATACTTATAATAGTTATATTGTAAACCATAATAATTATTTACCAAAGCTATATTTCCAGTTATACCTAGCCATAATTATATTTAATATCATAATTATGTTTTGCTCATTATACGTACTATTTATTTTATAGTATACTACATAATATTGTCTACATTAGTACATCAGAGTATATTACCATCAGTACTATCATAATTCATAATATATCTATAATTAATGGTACTGTAATAAATTATTAAATATAGCCTATAGGTATTTATGTGGTGGATTTAAGAGTTTTATGAGTTAGTCAGGAAACTTCTGTGGGGAGACCTTGGTTTTCGTTAAAATATTTCTTATTTAACTAAAAACATGTATACTGTTCTCTAATATAGATCTTAAAACAACAAATAACTACCACTACAGTCGGAATTTATTGACAAAACAATAGTTTATTTTGCTACTGGTCTACAGTCTTTATACAATATACCTAATGGTCCATATTATATATTTTCAAAATACAAGCTATAGTTTTTAACTTTCATTTTATATGGAAATGGTTTAAAGTTTGAAATTTGAACTAAGTACTATATTATTACGATACCTAGGTAATATTTATATTAGTTTTTAAAATATTATTACTATAGTACATTTAAAAATTGAAAAAACTTCCTGTAGTACAATCGAATAATATTTTAATTAAATCGTAAACGCGTAGTAAGGAAACTTGAATGGATAATTAATTCAATAATATGTAAAAAAATTACATACAATTTAGTACCAGAGGAATCAACGATAAATCGTGACTGCAGTTGTATTTTTGTAAATATATTTTCCTACACCATTAGTATAAAATATATTTTATTCAAAACGGTTTACTGTTTACTCGTTAATAAGAAAAATAATAATATTATTAATCCATTTAAAACTGAAGTACATATCGTGTGGTAAATCCTATCATTCAGCAGCTCCTCGTGCATCGCGTGACAAACATTGAAAGTACTTATACAAGTATATAAATGTGTATAAACAACGCAACACCTTCTCAAGACCTCAACAACACATAGGTACCTTTATAGTCTAGTATATTATTATAATTTATAATAATATGAGTCTCTCATCTTTAATACTGTAGGTATTAGGTACCAATAAGTTGTTGTAAAATACCAACATTTTTTTAGCCATGTTTTCAACTAACACTATTCATTTTAAGAAAATTGAATTATTTATTTTACACGTAGCTTGTGTGTTATACTGTTATGAATATATAAAATATAATATGTTAGTCATTATTACTTAATCCAGTAAAATAAACTAACGCTGTATATAGTCACTAATACACTGATGCATAAATATTATAAATACAAAAATATAAAAGTTAATTTAAAATACGAATTATCTATGTACTCTAAATTTAAATTTATTATCTGTACAAAATACGTGGTCTCAAATTATTATACTAATAATATAGTCTCCATAGTAATTATTATCATATGGAATAACTATCAGTAACTATAATAACATTAAAAATGCCAAATGGTTATATAACTTTAAACATTTTATTATTGTATACGGCCGTGCCATTTATTACAATTTACAACATAACGTTTTTATTAAATATTTCAATAAAATTGTTGAAAATATTTAATTTAAATAATTTTCCATAAACAGATGATGTACTCGTAACCACACCACTATCTTGAATGAAATAGAATGATTTATAAAATCTTTGGTTAAAAATTGACTGTATTTTATTATTTCTGGTAACATAAGTTACAATATTGAATACATAATTGGCGATTTCGTTAAATGTCTTGTTAATACCATTTAATACTAAACGTATTTAACAATATTGTTAACTGCCTGTTTTTGAGTGTTGCTTGTTGGTACTGGTACATAATAGGTAGGTACTATAGGTACTTGCATTAAAACATGGCATAGTACGTGCGCGTTTTATCGTTAAAACACATAATTTTTTCTCCACAATCGAAGAAATATGCCAAAGGGTATATCGCGGAACGCCGCTCTTCCTCGTGATATCATCTAGATCGCATCGTCGCCGTATAATATTATATACTTTCTCCTAAGCGCACCGTCCGTCCAAATTCTCGATGCATATTATATTTTTATACCGGAATGAAAGTTACATGTTACAGTGAATTTTAAATTTAAATTTCTGGAAATGGTTTTTGTTAACCATCATAATTGTTTTCGTCAAAAGACCAAAGATGGATATTCTCTGGCCTTCTGGGTAATATGACATATATTATATATTATTGTTGGACTCGCGTTTACCTGCAGGATGACAAAAAATTACGCTGTTCTTCATGGTATCATATTTATTGCATATTAACTTCGGGGATGCAGATTTTGATGTGGAAGAAGCAATAATAATATCGACTTTTTTTCTTCTCTTCCCGGTCCGCGATCTTCGGAATTCGTAAACGACATACCTATGTACCTATTCGGTATTTCTGTCGTATACGATTACAGGTATGATGGCAATATTTCATTATGTACCGTGGAGAGGTGTATCATTGTTATCATTATTGTGAAGCGCGGTGGATCAGCTATTCTTATTCCGACGGAAATCCCTCGATAACGGGTCTGGTCACGTACGCGTCGCCGACCGATGATGATTTCCGAACGTTTGGTAACCGGGAAACGTGCCGGCCGCTGGGTACGCAAGATTTATACCAGAGACGTCGATCCACATCGTCTTCGGCTGCAGTGTCGGGGGTGTATTTTATTATTAACGTGTTTTTTTCTCTGCCCCACGACCTGCACAACACCTGCTCAGCAATGGATCGGCGAGCGTTATTGGCCGCGTGAGAACTCGCGCGCGAGTAGTTTCCTCTGCGGCTGAAGACGATATTCGAATACGAACGTGCATCGTGGTATATAGTGAGCGTTTACTCGGTAAAAGACGGTCGTCGTGCGAAAAAGACGGGACACAGACGGACGGATGAGAAATAAACAGTGTACAAATGCGACGACGACGGTTGTGTAAGAACCGCGAAAGCCTTAAAACGGTATGATGGATATAAAAACCGGTTGCGTGCGCATGTGAGTGTATGTAATATTAATATATTACTGCATCGCAATAATTACACACGAGCGTCGTGTACACGTGTTGAATTCGCAATAATAATAATAATACTAATACTAATAATAATAATATTATTTTCCTTTCGCGCGTCGTCGCAATTCGGCAATAATCGCGCTCGCGTCAATCTGCGGATTTTTTTTTATATTTCACCGCGAATATTCCGGTCGAGCGACCTACGCGTGTGTGCACTGTGCTTGCTGCGTACAACGGGTACATGGTATCAAAATATAATACACACACGGCACACGCGTCGACGAGGGCGGCGGCATGTCTCGTCTGCTGCGGCGCGCGCCACGTATTGAAATGGATCACAAAGCCACCGCCGCCGATTTAATAATTGGATTCGTGATAGGTCGGCCCGACTCGCAGCGTACAGGGCGCTCGCGGGACAACAACTTCAACCGCTATGACGATAATTACTATTATCTTCGTCGCATTGTTGTATTGCCGCCGTGGTTATTGGACTGAAGAGAATCGAAAATAATCATCGTCGTATCAAGAAAAATAAATTCTAATTAAAAAATAAAATTTTATTCAGAATTTTGTGTATGCACGGTTCAGTGAAATGCGATGCCGCGGCCGTTTACGCGTAATAACTCGTCTTACTGCCTGTGTAATAACAATAATAATAATAATTATAGTACGATCCACGGTCAAAGTGTCGGACTATATAATATTATTATTTATTATAATATCGTATTATGTACGTTTATGATGACGATTGTATTACCTATTATCATCCTTTGCGTCAAGCGCAATGGTAAATTCGGATACGTATCGTTTCGTTATTTTTATTTTTTCCTAATCGCAATCGCTTCGATGACGAAATTGATAATAATTTTCGAGACCTTTGACTCTAGTGCGTTCGTCTATACAATTATTATAGTCACGCCGCGCACCAGTATAGTGCAGTAGCTACCGTGCGCTGCTCTGAAGCCATTATGACGTTATACGCCATAATAATAATATTATTACATGCACGATGGGCTGTATATATTTGTTATTATTATTTCTTCGACTGACGAATTTCTGTCTGTGGACCGTGGCGTTTTAATATAATTCTATCGCTCGACCATGCCGTCACAGTCCCCAGCGTCTCGTATTTCTCATGGGTTTCCGTATACTTTAGGAGGTTTGAATCATAAAATAAATATACCTTACTTCCAACCGTCTCTAAACGCGTGTAGTGAAGTAGAGAACTTAACTATGGCGTTATATTGTTTTTTTGCTATATTTGATTATTAATACCTGTTCCGATTACCAAACATTCACGTCAAACACGTTAAATAATAATTCTTAGAAGAATAACATTTGAAAAATCGAATAAAACAAGATGATTCACATAAAAAACCGATGAGATCGTGTAACAACTAACAGCTATGTTGATATACAAGTTGCTATACAACTTCTTCTCTTGCCTTGTACCGGTATGAGACTCAGGAGAGGTGGTTTGAAAGTACTATATATTTACACTCAAACCCCATCAGCGGAATTTGTGATAAAAGTAATTTTTATTGGGGACTGAATGGATTTCAATGATGATTATCATTATTTGGTTACTTTATTATTGAAATTTTAAGTCATATACATTTTGGTCAGCACTGAACATTTTCAAAAATACCCCCCTCCCCCCGCAAATAGACATTTTTGTTGCCCACTGCACCAACAACTGTTTACTCGGGCTGCCTCATCGAAAACTCACCGCAGATAAACTGGTCTCGAAATGTTAACCGTTAAGATTTCTTAAGTTTGATCTTTTAGTCTTATCCAAACGTATATACAGGACGTTGCATATTAGAAGTATAACATTGCCGCCTATACTATATTATAGTCTTATACTCTTATTCAGTATACATAAATTTTTTTATTTTTTTTTAGTTTTCATAATACAATTTACATCTGTTACAATGTAGAACAATAAGTAAAAAAGATGGACAATTTAATGGCCTGAAAAAAAAACTGATTTAAGAAGCCTTTCTTTAAAATTTGAACTCATCTCAGGCATCAATTACCTTTGTCCTTAAATGTAATATTATTTTCAAATAAATATATATTTTAATGTAAGCATTATACAAAAGTATCTTTCTTTACAGTTTTACACTTACTCGTATCAGCATCCTGCATGGCTGTATGCATTCATAGTTTTTGTGCAGAAGTCACTACTAAACGTGATCACTACACACGGGAGCGCAGCGACGATCGTCGCGTTCTAATAATAATAATAGTAATAATAATAAAATATCTCTGAGTTAAACGAAAAAAAACACTCGAAAACTACTGCTGATGCTATTGCAGACTACAGACCAACTTACAGCGGCACGTGTTCGCTGAGTTCAGCGCCGCATTTATAATTTTTACTGTGGTGGGCCAAAATGTTGTGCCGTCTACCCTTCATCTACTTGTAAGGTCGTTTTTACAATGATTATAATTATTATTTATTATTAACTACTTTGGTCTGTTTTACGAAAAAAAATTGGTATTAGATTTTCCTTCTCACTTTTAAAATATTGCAGCATAGTAGCTCGCCCCCCCCCCTTAATGTGTCTTTAACAGAACTCGGACCGTGAACGCGTGACCCAAGCACTTTTTCAATATTTTACTGTTGACATCGGTCTACATTGTGGTCGTTTTTTAGGCATATTTAATAATAATATAATAACGCATATTCATTTATAATATATGCTCGTAGTCTTAGTTCATTACACACATGTGTGCGCCTACCTATCCTATAATCGTTACTATATCTTCGACACACACATATATTATATAATATGCATATTATATACGCCACTAAAATCAATTTAAAGATGAAAAAACGAGTTGTAATATACGCATTGCATATGCTCACATTTACCTGTCAGCGTGTGCGCATCGTGTACCGGGTTATTAAATTTAATTTCGGTTATTACCTAAGTATTTTTTTAAATCCTTGTCTGTTTTCCAAAAATGGTCACGTCCCATCGACATGTGCATAATGTATTTATGGTAATCGGTACAAACAATCGATAAATGGTTATTACCACTGTAATGTGTATCATTGTATATAATGTCGTTATTTTCCTTTAATCGTTGGCACTTGTTACCGAGAACGTCATTTCCTGTAGATATAAATAATATGTAATTTAGTAATTATTATTATTACCGTTTGAACTTAGAATGTATAATATTCTATTGACATAATTGGTTACGTCATACGATATTCTTAATGAATAAAAATTACAGATTTTTATTAGTTGTTGGTACGATCAAAATGATTCGTCATTATACATTTTACACAGTAACAGTATAATATACAATATACATAATATCATTGGCGATTTAAAACGGATACCTACATACCTAAATAATATAATGGCATTTAAACTATTACTATAAATACTGAACGGACAACTGAGCTAGGCCAACTATAATAAATTATACTGTGTGAAAGTGTCTGTTATTATAATATATATTTATGGTTTTATTTATTATTATCGAAATGACAAATGTACACATAATAACAACATGAGTGAACTAAATCGTCCGGTAAAAATGAATCGTGTGTCGCGTCTATAGAGCATAGAGGATATATTCAATTGTATTTCAAATTTATAGTATAATTGTGCTCGGTATTTTATGAGGGTAACACGGTGGTGTAACAAAGTCGTGAGAATTTTTTTGTTGTAAAGACGTAATAATCATATTTTTCTGCTAAATAATAAAACTATAATCGATATAAAGTGTTTATAATTATAAGTTGTAACTAATAAGCTTAAACAACTTCAATGTACATTGCAATTTTTTTGACTGTGTATTTAAATATATATATTATATATGTTTTTTTATCGCGAGCTAACTTAAATAGGTAATAATTGATATGGATGGTTAATAGTTATTACAACTTACTGCTGTCTCAGTACATCTGGTTCGTGTTAGTCGTGTATTTTTTGTAATTGTATACGGCAAATGCGGACATGACTACCTATTATGTTGCATTTTTTATGCTTGGCACATAAATTAAAAAATTGCATCAATTGTTTCGTTATCCATATATTGTTTGAAACAAACGCGCATTTCGAATTTTAATTTATATGTAGGTATATAATATACAAAATGGCCTTATAAGACAATAACAATATATTGCTGAATCGCTAGTTATTTCAGTTCAACCGAGATGTGGCCTACGATTGAACGAGAAAAATTAATTTTTCTTGAATTTCTTGTACGCGTCAGATATTTTGTATCGTATAGTCCACCGATATATTATTATGTCTATAAAAATAGTATAGGCACGTCACGATTTCTTTGGATTCGTTTCGCTCGTACGATAAATTCAAAATGTCAAAATGCATACACACGGGCTTACGATATATGTATATTGTATCTATCATTGGAAATATTTTGTAAATCATAATTTTTTGCTCTGGTCGCCGAGCATTGGCCTATACTGTGTTTTTTTTCCATCGTACCTATTTTTCGATTCAACGTCGACTGGGGGTATTTTATATATAGGCATACTGCGTGTATACAATAACTCGAGTGTAAACATAATATACGGTTATATTTTTTTTGTCCGCCGTACCTATAAAAATATAAAATATTATAATATTATATTATATAATATATTATTATAAACACTGGAGCGCGAACGTTGAACCCGCACGATTTTTCAGCAAGTCGCTTTTTAATACGTACACGACGCCCGTTGCCGCCGCCGCCGCCGCCGTGTAGACCGGTACATAATAAACTATATAGCGATATAATATCGGTATAATATCTGCGAGTGTAGAAATAACAATAATAATAATTATTATTGTTATATTATTATTATTATTATTATTATTATTATTATTCCGATGAACATTATCGTCGCACGTATATAATATACTATGGTACGTCGTATATAATAATATTACCATTATAATAATATAATATTATATACATATATATGGGCTATGTGGCATATAGGTAATATACGGTACGCGCTTATAATATTATTATGTACAACGCGTACCTGTACCGTATACACACACGCCTGAGAGATACCTATTACATATTATTATTATTATTATTATATAGAAACGCTGTACACTGCACGGGTGATCGTATGTATATATTATGTATGTATAGACACAACACACGCGTATTATATTATCATGTGTATGGTAGAAGCGACGGGCGCGCTTTTTTTTTTTCCATCTACTGTGTAATGGTCCCCGAGGCCAAACCCCGTGCGTGCGTGTGTGCCGCATACAGCGCGCGCCCGCTTTCGGGGCATTTCGACGGGTTACATAAACGCGTGTTATTATTATTATTATTATTGCAATGCACCTTACCAGGAGGACGGGTGGCGCGAGTGCGACGACGATGATCGGAGAGCGTGGTGGGACGCGCTGCACACTTGGGATAATGCGCGTAACCGTTTTCGGATCGGAGTCCGTGTATACATGCCCACCGCGAGTTGTACGTTTATAAATACGACGACGTAATATGTATATAATATAATAATAATATGATAATATACGTACACACTAGGCACGTAATTCACTGTACGTGTATATATTATTATTATTATGTATATGACTATACGTGTACTGCGGTATAAACGAGACGGCGGTACATCGGCCGCGGTCGGGGTTCGCGTATCCACTACGACCACGGCCGCGGTAAGCGTAACGACGATGGCGCGAGGGCTAATTAATTACATTTGGTCTCGGGCATTCGTCGTGTCCGGCGGCCGCCCGTCGTCGTTCTCGATCGCACTGTTGCTTGCCTGCTTGTACGATGTGTCCTACAGGCTACAAGAAGGGAATAATCGTCGTATATTATGGCCGAAGTTTACGTTTAATATTTATGTTTCGTATCGAGCTGTTTTCGGGTGTGTTTTATGACGGTGTCGTAATTTCTCACTTTTCGGCGACTATACCTGCTACCATGTATAATATATCGTTAAGTAAATCACCGTCGAAAACTCGTCTCCGCGTGTTCAAATTATCGGTTTATGCAAGCAAAATTAATATTTTTAGGTATAATTTATAAATATAAATATATCACTGTGTTCAGCCTCGTGATGGAGGGGGGGGGGGGGGGGGGTAATGGGGGTGCTACACTCCAAAATTCAAAGAAAATTTCAAAATGTTTACAGTGTTTTGTACTTTTGCCTATGTAACTTTTTAGGTGAGCCATTACAATGTTATTAGTATTGTAAGTTGCATGATAATATTGCTGCAATAGTATAAAATGTTAATTAATATAATCCATGCCCCACGGCATACCAAACTTATATGAGGGATTCTAGTTATAATAAGCCTCCTCTGTATAACGAATTTATCAGCCCCCTAGCCCCCTTCCTCAAATTCTGGTTCAACCATGGGCCACCGAGAAAACTGAGTGAGATTTAACTCCACTAGAAGAGTTACTTATCGTTATTCGTTGCTAGAGAGCGCATCATGATACAGAACTAAGATACTGTTGAGAAAAATTACGATAAGACTATTAAGTTCTTATTGCGCTCCGCGGATCACGGGTTTTCTTATTTGTTTCAAATTTCATTTATGGTTAAAAAAACCCATGGTGGTTATCGAATATCGATGGTGATATTATGTTGTTAAGTATGTATTATGGAGGTTCAAATCGAATTCTCGGACATTTGGTCAATGCGTATTTTTTTCTTATACATTCGTCGGTCAATCGCGGCTGTGTAGTAAAACAGACTATAAGCCGTGGCCGTCCTATTATGTTATTATATATAGAGTATTATAATACACCAATGATACAGTTGTACTGCACGCTGACGGGCTGTGTTTAAGTTTTGTCAGATCGTACTTGAAATCGAAATGGAAATTTCTGTTCACGTAGTCGTCGTTATTGGCACGTATTCAACGTGATGGAAATCGACGACCGATATCAGATATACATATAGGTGCACATATATTGTGGCATTATGGCAATGCGTGTTCCACTTTCTTGCGGTTTCGAATAAAAATAATATATTATTATAATATGCGTACGACGAAAAGCCGTACCTATTTTAGTGTTATATTCGTTTTGTTATTTGATTAATAAAAGCATTAAAGTCTCAATCGTAAAAAATATATTATTCATTTATAAGCCATACGAAATACGAATACGTGTCGAGTTTTTCGAAAACGTTGCGTATTGCCAATGCAAGTGTCGCCATAGTCTTGAAAAAAAAAACATAAAATTCATAAACATTTAGCTGTTATACGTATACATTTATGCTCGAAATAAAATAATAATAATAATATTGTATGATTGTGCTAACGTCGTCAGTATGTTGTATGTATGATATATATTTAATGCTCTACTATCAGATACATACATTATGCAAAATTGTATTAAGTTTTGTTTTTTAGAAATTGTCGTCTAAAGCCCGTTATTCGATACCTACGCAGAGGTACGGGATATGCTGCAGCAGCATATACAATATTTAGGTAGGTATAAATATATAAACTTCTTATAATACATTTGTATTTCGTAATGACAAATTGCAATACATGTTAGGTTATCATTAAAGTGTATGAAGACGTATATTTAGTTTACAAAGTATACGTTACTTGGTGTAAGTGATATTTATAAAACAAAATATAATATGTATGACGTATAATATACGTATACAATATTATTATAGTATTCAGCCTAGTATATAATAATCTAGGTTTGTATTCATGTCGTCAAACGCGGCGCGCCAGCTGACGTGTTAAGAGTACAAAAATATGTTTATTAGCGATAAAAAAAAAATATATATATAATATAAAAATACTACGTAGTAGTTCTTCTGCCGCAGACAACAAACGTACCTATATTATAATTTATAATAATATATTCGTGATAGTTTTTCATTCGGATCGGGTTTGGTTGTTAGTCGTTTGGAGCGTATTACACGACTGTATATTGTATATATATTATTATATTATCTTTATAATGTTATAACATGCGCAGCTGAAATCGAGGGAAATAGAAAAAATTGTAATTGAATTAAAAACGTACATCTATGCCAAACGATCGTACCTATATAGTGTTGTTTAAGGGAAAAACGTGTTTAAAGAATTCAAATTAGAATGAATACGCATTAATCCGCGCATAATAGCATCGGACACTTTTTAATTTATTATCTTGTGACATCTTATTCGGCTTGGAATAGTAGCCATTAATTCTCGGGGTCTTAAAGAATATCATTGACAATATTATTTTTATTTTAGTGTGAAGTAAAATACAGACGGAAACGTTTCAATATAAATTATAAATATGGAGATGGCCAAAATTAATGACAACAAAAAAAGTATTTACATTTCTTCGTGGTTTTTGTTTTACTCGTATTTACCTTTAGTTTTAAGAAAATGAATGCAAGTACTTAATATAAACACGGGACAAACTTTCTACCTCAGAGTTCAGACCAGATGGTTCGACGTTCATTATATACGCGCACTAATTAAAAATATTCCCTTTTAAAAAATAAAAAACCAAATCAAGTTTTTATGATCTAATTTGATATTAAATCATTTATAGAATTGTGCTTGTGCGTACTGTTATAACTTATAAGGCTTCGGGGAATTATTCGTTAGGTATACGGTGGTCGGTGAGATGTCAGTTCCATAAACAAGATGCGTACATAACAGTTTGCTTGTATGTATATAAACGTTTAAATATGTATACATAATGTTAAAGCTTTTATTTAGTAAATATATTTATCCTGAGGCTAATTTAGGTTATTTCCTATATACACAAAGTGCGTGATGTAAGTAGCATAAACATATTTACAAGTTTCAAGATGTATTGACTATCTTCACAGAAAAGGTTGCTATTAAAACTATATTACAAAAAAATGTATGGTGTTTCATTGAAATTTTTTCAAAATGAATCAGTATTAAATGGTTATTTCTTATTAGGATAATTACCTGTCTACCTATACTATACAGGTTTCCTAATTCCTTCGATATTTATATTTTTGACAATTAGACAATTCTGTGAATACATTTAATTATAGTTTTAGTGCCACCGTTATCACAATGTACCTATTATATACTGTTACTCGAGCATCCAAATACATAAATATGAAAAAATTTCAATCTTAAGTACGTACAACTATTTGTATAATCGTCTATTACGATCGATTTTTGGGTGCCGCTACCGCAACCTGCTCCAAAAATCATATAAATATATTATTCGGTTTTGCAGAATATAGTTCTAGTAAAATAGCACAAAGAAGTAAGTCAATGTTAACCGTAAATATAAGTTCTATTTAAAAATACCTCTTTCGACCGCCAGTATATATAATACATTCAGGTGATATACCTATACAATTGTTATCGGATTAATTCGTGAAAACGATCGTATATGATACCCATAATAATCCAACCGCGGACTAATCGATATATCGTGGTGTTATATCCAACTAGAATAGAATGCATGGATATTATTACGAGTATAATCAGTGGTGGACTGAACTTAAATTTAAAATGACGCAATTTCATATTAATGCATTTACCATCACCATTCACCAACCACCACCGCCCCACAATATACGATAATATACATTATTTGCTTATAACAATGCCATGATGTAAATAGCTATGTAAATAATTACAGTAGCAGTATCAACGAGCACGAAGCTACACTAATTCTAAACGACGCGTAATGTGTGTTGATTTTAATATCAGGTCCAGGTCGTGTCCTGTTGAAAGAAATATCAAAATAATTTAACGTGTCTTAAAAACGTTGTGCAATGTTTTTGAAATAACCAAAAAGGGAGGTTAGTTTTAGATAAGACTGCACGTACAAAAGCATTAAAAGTATTATTATTATTAGTAAACACTAAAATTGGATCAAAATACGAGTTAAATAAATGGAGAAAAAAGAAACTAAACTAAGTAAAATAAAATAGAAAACTATAAAGATTGAAAACATAAGATAATTTAAAAACGTGGAAGGGGGTCCTAGAAGACCATGAGATCTACATACTACATTGCTATACACAGTACACACATACATTGGTTACATGATGAGGAAACCTACCTTATGCGCAGCCTGTTAGGGTTCAACTAACTATCCAACTGCACCTGCTCATAGGATGCAATCAAACTGAAGTTATCATAACGGAAATGAATGATTCTGAATTTCACTGGGACCAAAATAAATGTTTAATATAATATACACAAGTAGCTATTTTAATAATATTTAAGTTAACCATTAATTGTCTGCCAGTGGTTTAGTAAAAAAAATATAAATATAATGTATATATTATTGTATACAATGTTCCTGTAAATATCTGCATTGTTTCTATAAGTTATGAACTATAACAATGATTCTTATATTATATATTTATATAGGATATAATATTGTTATATTCGAGGCCGCAGTAGAACGCCGCAATGATATTATGGTACCTACCACCTATAATACATGATATTGAGTGTACTGAATACTACTACTAGAGTACTGTAGTCGTTCTATTCGTATTTTAACGATCATAGCAGGACCTGAGAAATAAACGAGATACAAAATACCACCGCCCACTTCAATTACCTTAATACACTCAAATGGCGTTTTAATGTCTCGCACTTAGAGTCGTTAATTAAATATAATAATATTATATATGAGTGATTGGACGACGACTTCCGCCACAAGTCACAACGTACATAATAATATTATATTATATTCGAAAGCTTTTTCGAGACCAAGTTCATAGGTAAAATGACACCAGGCTCGCACGCATGTCCAAAGCAATAATATCTGGTGTATATTAAATTATATTATATTAATTATTAGCCATTGTAATGTATTTATTTTATTGCATTGTGTTTTTTTATTGGCGTGTAGTAGTAGTCTGTACTCTGTAGTAGTCGTAAACGCGTTTCACTTTTGACGTGACCCCAAAAATAGGTTTGACACAGTACGGTCGGTCGTCGTCGAGACAATACCCAGCGTGTAGTAGCGACCGCGGCTCGCGATGATACAAAGCGTTGTATTATTATTATTATTTATAACAATAACAATAATCTATAAACTGCATAAAGCCTGCTCGCGTTTATACTTTTTCTTTATTTTTTTATCTTATTTTATTTTGCAATTTTGTGCTCGTTGCGTTCTAGTTCCGATTGGTCAACCGTAGCGATTTCCAGTCCGTGCCGATTGTCCTCGCCGGTATACGAATCATATTATATACCTATCGTATTATATATACCTGCATGCAGCCTGCTGTCGTGTCAAGAATTATCGTTATTAAACGCACGCCATCCGGTCCGTATAACCGATAATCATATTATTATTATTAATGCTATACATAGTATACTATATACAAGTCGGACGTGTTACACACACACACACATATAATATACAATAATAATAATATAATACCAGAGCGGACGGGTTGTCATTACTATATATATATATAGGTATAGATGTATAATGTATATACCTCTGCAACTATAGGTATATATATTATATTTGTGTGGCGTATATTATTTCGATCAAGCCGATGGCCGAAGGGATTGAACGAGTCCGTGTTCTAAAATATCACATTTTCAAATCGCCGTAAAATTTCGCTTCAGTAATTTGATTTAGTTCGAATGACGTGGTCCGGTACTTCAATGTTTACAGCAGCAGACCGTCAATTTGGCTTATATGAATATTATAATATTATCTATTTATACTTGTCACTTGAGAGTATCTACGCCCGATATGCTATTATCACGAAGTGTGAGTTATCGTATTTTTTATGACATAGGTATAGTACAGTATGTATATTTGATTATTTACACGACGTGGTCGGGTTGACCGCCACTGTGCTGTCATTTATCACCCCTCGAAGTCTATGCTCATTTCGAAATCATCAGTCGCGGATCTGGGTGAATTGGCAAATGTTATAATATTAAGAATTGAGCAATAGGTACCTCGCCGTCTAAAATACATAATATAAGTACTATCTACCAGCAATTGTTGTTTCGTAACGTTTTGTTCTCGATTCAACTTGGAAATAAATCGATACCTAAATAACGCATATTTTAATAATTTGTTTTATAATATAAATATTATATTATAAAACCTCGAATTAACATTAGAAACACTAATATTCTAATTATTATGCATTTTTATTTCGTTTTTAAAACTATAAAAACCATTATATTATTATATTATTATATTATTGTAGTATCATTATAATGTTCATAAATTATACCTACCTAAGTAATTTAACTATATAGATTACGATACCTTTTTGTCTTCAGGGCGCATACTCCCAGTTTATTTTGAAATTTCGTGTATTATTTGTTTGAAGACTGACCTTTATTCATAAAATTACTAAATAAAGTAAATCGAACGTATTTATTGACCGGCTATTAAAAACTATAAAATAGTTTGTTTAACATTCAAGACTTCACAAGTATACATATTGTACATATTTATTTTAATTAGCAGCAGGTAGACAAATAGTTTTTAAGAAAAATCGATTAAACGGTATTTAGGTTTTTGCTAATGTACGCTTTCTTATTTTACAACGCACATTAAAAACGAATAAATATATTTATAATATATATGTAAAATTGTAATGTCGTTTTTACAGTGTTTCCCAACTGCAGTTGTTCTTAACACATTTTCGCGAATATAATGGTTTTTTTTAACAAATGTATAGTTATATAGGTACTTTTATCTACATTTCAACCGATTTCCGGTACTATAGCTACTATATAATATTATTGTACCTGTATTTATATTTTGACGCACCTAAGCATCTTCCCTGGATATAAATACAATAAATTTGTTAATATACTCATATATTAGATTACTGCAGCAATGGCAACAATGATTCTGTGTATAATACAATTACTATATTAAAATGACTTCCCGGTTAGCTGATCGTGGCATATGCACGATGGCGCAGAAGTCAACCACATCTACACCATTGAGTGGTTTTTTAAATTGGATTCTAAAAACACACGAGCGCGTGCTGCCGTGTCCTCGTTGCCCTTAAGACGTTTTCGTGATATCCGATACTTCACATAGGTACTTACATCCCTTCCATTTGGCAAATACCGATTATCAGTTTTTTGAGTTGTAAACCGTAACTCTATCGGTTAGGTTTCTTCGGCTTCTTCTTCACGCATGCGTACCGTATGTACCTATGATGGGGCAAAAGTATAATAATATAAAATTATTATATCGTTATCGCAGAAAACGGCAGCTGGAAATGGGCAAAAAAAAAGGTGCCTGGTTCTTCGTTTCCTCCACCGTGACGGTGGTTTGATTCATTGATTGGTAATTCTGAATCTCCACCAAGCCTGCGATGTTGCGATCGCGTAAAATATTTATTTTACTATAATATATTACATCACTCACGGGTGCTTTAAACTGCGGACGGGTATGTACAATTGCATTATCCTGGTATTAAACTACAGTCATAATAATAATAATTATAATATTAATACGATAATTATTATTTAATGATCCGGTGAAAGTGTTCGTCGCCGCCGCGTGATACGATGCCCACGCGCTATAGTTGCGATGCCGCGCCAGATTCGCGATCTCAAGTGATTTCGTATTTTATTTTTCCCTCTCGACGACGATGTATAATATACATATATAAAATTATCATGTCGAGTTCCATACGTAAAGCAACGATATGCGGGGGGGGGGGGGGGGTAATAGACGAAATAGTGTTTCCATCGGTCACGCTTACGAATTATTATACACATAATATTATTATATGAAAATGAACACGATGTATGCGAGCGGTTGTCTTGTACACGCGTTTATACATATGTAGCTACGAGTACTTATAAAATGTGATGTGTGTATACGTGGCTTTGTTGTTAACATGAGTCAATTCAACTCTTTCTTAGCGGAGAGAGAGTAAGAAAGCCAATGATTGGCTTTTTAACGTGACTGCACTAAAAGTCCGTTACAATTTAAAATGAATAAAGTTGAGCAATTTACGTTTCATACTTGATTATATTATTATATTATGGTGTCGCTCGGAGGCGGTCGTTTTCGTAAATTTTACGTAGGTTTCAATGACATAATACTAATGTATTCATGCCTATAATATATATTAAGTACGTGTGTGTAGTTTTGGTCCTTATATATAAATATATGGGTGACCGAAAACTGTTTTAAAAATATATCTCACAAGATAAACGGTCGAAGAGTTTTATCCACGTATATTATTGTCCGAAGATTAATATTGTGTTTAGACAATTGTAGCTCGGCCGGCACAGCTTTACAGGCCATTGCTTGCTGCCACACGCGCAGTCTTCCAAATCACCGTTTAATTTATGCGCTCGCTTATATATTATTGTTCTTAAAAATATTACCTGAATAATACATGAACTAAATTATATACGAAAAAAATTACCGATCAACCCATAATTATTTTTAAACGAATTTTTTTTCATTACCTAATTACATATTACAATGCGTGTGTGTTGACTTGTGCTGTATATATACATTATGCTTTTTAAATTATGCATATTTGATGTTATTTCAGCGTTTGTCGTTTAGATTATAATCATTTGCATGTTTGTAGTTTTTTTTGTTGATAAAATCAAAGTGATTCCCATATCGATATATTATTTTCAAAATTAAGTTCTATCAACTTTTTCAAGAAAATGGTAGGTACCTATGCATAAAAAATTCACGTATACGAATATTTTTTTCCTAGGAAGTTTTTTTTTTAATTTTTCCACCATATAATAATAGTCACTCGGAGTATTATACAATATTAACTGTATATATGCTACCTATATATTATTCGTCAAACTCTGCTTAATATAATTATAATTTCTTATACAATTGTTCATACAATAAATCATAATAAGAATACGCCCAATGGTAAACTAATAAATTATTTTATATTAAATAAACGTTAAAAAATGTAGGTAGATGCATTCAATATTGATATACATTTATGCATACTGAGTAAAATGTAAAGACCTTTAGGTAATGCCATCAATATGATTATCTTGATTTATGTTAATATTTATGAAATATTTTTATTTTGGATTGCATAATATTATTGTTTAGAATTTTTCAATAATATTAAAATTTGAAGTTATGGTTGTTATATTGCATTTTTATCGTATTACCTATGTTGCATGTAATAATTCATTTAGTAATATTAAATCACTGTGCGTAAATAACATATTCGTTAGAACGTAGATTCATTTTGCAACGTAAAACGTTATACAATGATTTATGGATCAAGTTATGAAGAGAAAGGTGTTAGGATGAGTAAATACATATTCATGTATCCATATATACAGGCAGTAACTTTAATATAGTAACGGTGTAATTCAAGTTGACATTACCTGTGGTAGTATTTTAGATTAATTATGATATTGTTATATCCTTTTGTTCTTGTCAAATTGTTTTAAATAGATACTCATTTGAAACGATATATACCTTCGAGCTAAATCTTGAAATATGATACATTTATTGCAATTATAATTATCTAAGTTATAAATGTATGGTAGTTATTACACACGTTCCTATATTATTATACTGTCTTTATGAATACTGTACGGGTAACTGTACGCTAACAAACGTATATTTAGCTACCTATAGGTACATATTTTTTAATTGGACGTTTATTCGTTATTCTTTATACCTATAATAGTGCGTATTGTTTGAAAAATATATAGTATTAAAGTATGATAGATATACGTTATAATCTAGTGGTTAGACGATCGTTTATGGTTTTAACTTTTAAGGGATTGTTTAAAGGTTAATTTGTGCAATATATTATTTTAAGTTAAACCTTCGCCAAGAAAATATTATACCTATACCTACATATTGTGTTGCTGTTGTTGATAGTACACTGGATAACCATAACATTTATGATATTTTATATTATTAAATGACATCGTCCTGTTTGTTTAGTTTCAGATGAATTCTCCGAACAACCTGTAAATATGTGGGGCTGTTCGAGTTGCGGAACACGTCGTCTGGTCAACTTGCTGGTCTTTACCGTTTTGATTAGTTTGGCCGAGGCTTGGCAACAGAATCTTCCGCCAAAGAACAGTGTCAGATATGGTGAGTACAAAAACATTTTGCGTACTTATCTATATTATATCGATTTCGCTAAACTACCATTGCCCCTATTGATATCCAGTAAAGACGAAATAAGATTATTATGTAACAATAAGTAATGTAATATTTTTTGGCGAAAATTAGATTACAATAACAATAATAATATAATATGTATGTGTAATGTGTATATTTTGATGTAAATATGCAACTTATAGTGAATATTTTTGATGAATCAATTCCTAGTTAATTACTTTTTCCATAAAAGAAAGGGGAAAATTCAGTAAATTATAATAATAATTAATGACTAATACTATTTTAAAAAGAAAATAATTTAAAATGTCACCAATCGCACCATATTAATATAATATTATATAATATGGTACCTATATAGTATATAGTTGATTGGTTTACTTTTAAAATAAAAATATTACAATACCTCCGGAAATCTATCTTATTGTTCATTAATTTATACGGGAACTTTAATGAAATCAAGTCCTGATCCTTAACTTAAATTATCATTGGCCAGAGAATAATGAAAACTCGTTGCGTTTTTCTAAATAGAAAACAGTACAATATTATAGTAATATACCATTTTTAATAATATTCAAGTCTAAACTATTAAAATCTTTGCATGATGGGTTAAAATTAAAATCTTAAAATAAGAAATAATAATATTTTCCGTCAATAGATGAAAATAGAACAATATAATCTGATGATAAGCGATTATTAAATGAATATACCCACCTATAGTACCTTTATTAGGTACCTAATTTCTAAACACAAATTTTTTCGACAAATATGGGTAAATTCCCTATTATACATATTATATTAATTATTATGTAGGTATTAATGTATTATGTACTTATTATACAACTATGTACCCATCCACGATATTATAATATTATAATTATAAAGTAGATAATAACGGTCGGTCTCGTATCTGCAAACATTGTGCGGTACACCGAAATCGCGTGGCACGCACCGATAATAAGTCGACCGAAACCCTGCCACCACTGTGTTACCCGAGCACAGTGGCGATGATTATGACATTGCAGTGGAACGAAAAAAGTGAACGGTCAATGTCTGCGTTATTCTGTATTCATAATTTCATAAATAATAATAATATTATTATTATTTCCCAAATCCCACAGTGTCTCGATATCTGTAATATCATCTGCGTCTGTTTTTTTTTCGTTTTCTGTCCCATATGTGTGCGGTGTGTAAAGCGCACGTCGACGATGTATATAATACATTACGCGCCGTACATCGCAGCAATACGATATCGCGCGTGCGGTCAGGACGCAGTCGGAACGACATCGTCTATCGGGGTTCAGTGGTCACACATAGCGTAGGTTGGTAGGATACCGAGGTATAATATTATTTTGTACATACGTGAGTGCGTCGCGGTCACCAGTTTTTGGGAGGTCTTTTAACGACGGAAAAGTAATAAAAAAAAAAACGAGACGTTCCAAACGTACGCGCAGCGGTGACGTATTTTTCCCTCTTGTCGTGTTGCATCGGTTATTGTACCAAAAACATATATTACATAGGTATATATATTATGTACATATACCGTGGTGGCGTGGTTATAGTAACCCGCGACGCCAACCACCTCGCCCATAGCTCTTGTGTATTGTTTGTGTACGACATTTGAGACGGAATAAAATATATTTATTACCTCCTGGTGTAATATATTATATATAGATATATCGTAGTATCAATAATTGTTTGGGAATACGGTTATTATATACCTGTAATCTGTATGTCGTATGATATTGTTATTCTTTAGTATAATAAATATTATATTATATAGGTAGGTATATAAACTACCCCCGGCATACTGCTGTATAGCCATAAGGATACTTGGATATTGGGCGTTTACATTTTGGGATAAATATTTACCCACTGTTCAGTGATAACAAAAACACAATATTATACTCGTTCTGTATCAGCATGGTATAATTTATCGCCGTGTACAACTTGTATACCACAATCTAAAAACTTCTTTGAGACGGTTTTTACTTTTTTACTCTTGGTAATTCGGTATCTGAAATTCTGAAGTGCAATTGAACAATAACACCTTCAAATTTGTGTACACGCTCTTGTGTATCCGTTTTATTTTAACACGTTTATTAATTATTTGTAGTTCGTATAGAAATCTCGATCCGAACAATTGTTTAGCAAACGTCTACACGACCCATTTGTCACGAGAAGGGTATAACTTATATTTTGTATATTTTGTTACAATTTAATATTATTAATTTAGTGTGAATGATTTCGAATTTGAAATGTCATTGTAGCTACTGACTTCATAGATACACAATATTAATGACTAGGGAAGATTGCCGCGAAGGTTATCTACATCATGCTGGTTTACAATATCATGTTGGATTAGCTTAACTGTAAGGCTATTGACAAAAAATATTATATAAATTCATTATAAACACAAACAGTGAATCGCTAAATTTTAGTTGTTATCGACGTGTCCTTCGAATAAAACTATAACATAATTATTGCTTTTTTACCATTCATTTTATTTTATTTTAAAACATGTGTTTATTTACCTACACATATTTTACACCACATCAATTTACGCTGTTTAACAATGTAACTTTTACATCTTCTCTATTTACTCAATTTTTTTTAAACCAATATTGAATGATACCTATAGGCGGTACCTATTATACGATTTAATTATTATTGCATTATTAAAATAAAGGGTATGTGTAAATGTTTAGTGATAACAATGAAACTGACATGACGAATTTGTTTAACACACCACTAAGTTAAACTAATAACTCTTACGTTTATTTTCTTAAACTGATTCGATATAATATTATCATGAATTTGGATCAGGTTAGGTTAGTTGAATTCATTTAACTACTATATTGCCCTATTCTTTAATAGCCATAAGGTATTATCGTCTGACACAAAACTGGTTACATGATAAAATGCTCGATAAAATATCAAATGGACGAAAATTATAATATCGTCCATACAAGTAGACACAGCGTTATAAATTATCAGAATATCAGTGCTTAAGGCGTCAAAAAAATGTCTAAAAAATCGGAACTTTGATATGGTAATTTATTCGCGATAAAGTATTTTTTTCAAAAATATATAGGTATGTAGACATACATATATTCTATTTCTAAATTATTTTAGTATTTGTAAGTTTTAATAGAATTAAGCCGGTATAAGTGATATTTTATGAATATTTTAACCCAACAACAAACTACAAAGTACATTTTTAAAAAAAACTGATTTGAAACATAGATAT
Organism: Metopolophium dirhodum; assembly: GCF_019925205.1. Classification (NCBI taxonomy): domain Eukaryota; kingdom Metazoa; phylum Arthropoda; class Insecta; order Hemiptera; family Aphididae; genus Metopolophium; species Metopolophium dirhodum. The sequence continues at coordinate 7,098,252 of NC_083561.1, read as the reverse complement.
AATATATTTAAAGAAGTACCTAAATATATTTACTTATGTTACATTGTGTATTGTATAATAGTGTACCTACACTCTACAGTATTAGGTTTCATAACTAATATGAGACATTAGGTATTTCTTATTTTGCTGTAGCTTGGTACCTATAAATTTAAGTCTGTACGAACGCTTATAAATGTGTTATATATATATACATCTAGCAAGAAATATAAGTATATAATATAGTACTTATATAAGAATGGAGTGCGAGGACGCCATGCCGTTATTCTAGAGATCCTGTTTTATTGCATTGAAATATTGTTTAACGTCTAATTTCTAAACGATTTTCCGACTGTCTTTGGGCATAATATTCTTCTTTGAACACATACATTACACGTGTGTATACAAGAATAATCGTTTTTGTCGCGATACCTCTATCTTTCATTTGAAACTCACTGATTTGCACGTACGATGCTGCACTATATTATAATGGAATATATGTGTACAATAGCATTTACTTCTTTCGTATAGGTATAAAATAAATATTATGTACACATATAAAACCGGAGTCTTCTTACTGTTTTTGGTAGCTAAGAGACTTGTTCCAAAATAATAAGATGAATAAATATGAAGAGAGAGGACACCGGCCGGTTTGTTGTTGGCTTCAATCAACTCTTGTTACGCTGCATTGACCTGAATTTGCCTTTCGTATGCGCTTAAATTAATATATATAGTCACAAACACGCGTGTGCGTGAGCGAGCGTGCGGGGTTCGCGCTATCAACCTCCGTATGCAGCGTTCCAGACGACACGTCGTTCTCGAAAGGTCAACGCGTTTTGAGGATTTTGATCAATCAACGACGACGTTGCGTTCGCCGAGTATTATAGAGCGTATAATGCAATGAATGTATCAATGATAATTGAATAATAATGTAATAAATTGTTCACGCCCGTAAAGACCGCCCGAGCGAAGTGCACGAAGTCCGATGACGAAAACGCGGTGACGATATTCGTATAATATAGTCAACATAATTGTGTATACGTCTATATATATCAATGTATGTATGTATTTAGGTATATAATATTATGTATACTTGTACAGACCAAAGAGTCGCGTTACGCAAAGATAATGTATGATGATGGAAGTTTTACATTTTCGATTACGACATTGGTAGAATTGCAGCGGAAGTACCTTTATTACAGCAGTGCTTACAAGCGGAGAGTTGCAGCAGTGTGATTAAAAAACAAATATCTATATTATAATATTCTCTTTATCGCCGCCGTCCTCTTACTGAACTCACCTATCTCGTATATATACAGTTATTTTATTTCAACGTCGTCGCTGTTACCGGTTTGTCCGGTGGGATGTCCCATTGACGGCGGCGGTGGCAAACGAAATAGTAAGATTTGTTTTCAATTTATTCATATAAGTAATGTGCGTGTATTTGTATACAACTCGAGATTACAATATTTCCGGAGTTCATAAATTATAAACAAGCGTAAAATTGAATAAGAAAAAAAAATATCCTACCTCATATGAATCCTAATGAGATCTCCCCTCCACGTCGTTTTTTCGCACGTTGTATAATACGATAAAATTATCTCTCTTATGGACCATATATACTTATGAGGTAAACAAGTTTTATTATTATTATTAATAATATTTTTTTGGTCTCAATCCAAGTGGTCGCACTTTCGAATGGAACTGATCAACTCACTGAAATCACGCCCCTGCAAATAAATACGCAATTGTTTTTCTTTTATCATACTTGAAAGCGAAATTTGCCCAAAATAAACTACAAATTCGTACTTATCGTTTTATGATAATACAATTTTTTTCTTGTTGGTAATGCAAGATAATATATTTTATTTTATTTTCTTATATGAGCGTAAGGAATGCAAATACAATATATTTAAATATTAGTCAATAATTAGAATATATTATGATTTATTCGTTTATATATGAATAAATTATACATTGGCAATAACGAATACCTATAAACTAACTTAAAAACTCAATTAATGGAGTTATATTATAATTAAATACCACATATTTTAATTATGATTTGCTAAAAACTACAATAGAGTGAATATCGTTAAAGCCTAAACTTGTTTTTACAATAATTACATTTTTTATACTAATCTGATACTCTTTTATCTCTGATATTTTATTTAAAATACGGCATTAGGTATATTCAAAGAATTTGCGTGTCGAGCGTCGTATAATATATATATTATGCAGATTGTAATATTTTAGTTAAAAATTAATTTATCAAATAAATTAGGAAAAAATGTTCATTCATCATTTGTCATTCAGTATTCAGTAATCTTATCTAAATGGGGTTGAAGACATCACGAACTATTAAAGAAACAAAACTTTTCATGGGGTCCTCCCCAATCGTTGGGCTGCAGGATAACAAATGACTTCATTTTCTCTCTTCATTAATTCAACGTTATTTTTGTTTCGTGTATCTTTAACCATGATCTTGTGACGGGTTGACGGGTTATTAAAACCTCACCAAAATCATCCTGACTGGAAGCTTTTGATCTTGATCATTATCGGCTGCCGCAGTACATGTACTGTGGTAGTCACGTATAATACAATATTAAGACGGTTTCAAAAAAAAAATAATATTGACTGTTTAATATAGTAATTTGATTTTCTTTTGTTTCATAATTTTTAAATGGTAGGTATGTATATAAACATATATATATTAAAACTTCGTAAGTATTACTTAGTGTTAAACATTTATTTTTGATTTACGATAAATTATGTTGAAACTGAAAAACATTGTAAATTTGAACAACAAAACTGATGTGTTGAGAAGTGACTCACGTTTATTATCTTAATTCTTAAGTGTTCATAAAAATAATTATATGTTTTATATATTTATATATGAACACAATTAAAGATAATATAATATGTGTTATCAATTTTATTTGCGACGTAAGCTGAGTAGTATCATTATTGTAAGCCAGTTGTGTATAGGCTCCAATTATTTTTTCTATTCCATTTTATATATTAAAACGATTTTGAGTAATAATAACTAATAATATACTTATTATAATATTTCCAAACATTGTTTTTAATTTCAATCAATCAACTGGAACCTAAATCATTATATTGTGGTTGTTAAGTCAAGACCTAACCTAGCTTGACTTGTGATTGTAATATCTATAAATCTATTATACAAAAATGACATAACCGTATATTGTATACTTTCATTGTAAATTGTATTCTTATATTACATACATATTAATCCATATTCTAAGACGGTTCTCATAAACCTATAATATATTATATAGGTAATAAAGCTGTTATGAAAAGTAGAAGAAAAAAAATGTAATAACTATTATATATAATTCATTAATTGTAAACAAATTTCATATGAATACAGAATAGGTATATGATTAAAAAAATTGTTAGGTATAAGTATTATAGAAACATTATAAAACAATTATACACATTACACAAGTTTCTATATACTTTTATGTTTAGGTGCACATTATAATACGTAGAAAATCGTTTGAAAAAACATCTGTATTATTATAGCTACCTATATATAGTTATTACTGCCATCAAAGTATAACTTATGATAGTTATAAATCATCGTGAATAATTATTTAAATTTAAGTCAAAATACATTCATCGTAGAAACAAAAATATCACAGTTAATTTGTTTAACCCATTTTTAAAAAAAAATCATGTACGCGTATACTGTATAGATTGTACAGATAATCAAAGAATGTGCACAAACTGAATGATATTTTAAAAATATGTTTGGAATTCTTAGGCTGTTTTGTTACTGATATAGATGTGTAAATGTGTAAATCATTAATACAGTAGGTATGTTATTATTATTATTTGTTTGCTTGGAAATACGACTCGAGTTCTTTAATCGAAAATAATAATATTATATGGGTGTGATAAGCTGTTGATTATTTATAGTTTTTTAAACACTTATCCGCCTGATACGAGTCCTTGTATTGCCGCTGACTCATTTTATTTAAATAGTTTTTAAATTATATTTTCCGAATTATACATTAACTCAGAAATATGATACGTATGTTTTATAATATGTAATATTATGTTGTTACCTATAAGGATAAAATAAATGTGTTCAATGTTATATATTTTAAGAGGTAGGGCAATCGCCTACAGAGGTTAGGTTAGGCTCAAGTACTTAAGTATAAAAGTCAATGCTTGTAAATTATGATGTTTTCATTTTTACATTATTATTTTGAAAATATATTATACTCTTTACCTAGAATATAAATTCCAGTCTGTTGATCAGACTCAAGTCCTTTATATTTACCTCAATAGTATATATAAAAAAAGAATTTATTATCTCTATAGGTGTCCCCAGTTTTTAGTTATGCATATTTTATAGTTTAGTTTTATCGGTGAAAAAAACTAACATATGACATATTAGATACATGAAAGAATAACAGAAAATACTTCAGATTATCAATTAGGTAATTTTCTTTTTTCATTTTTTAATAGGTAGTATATATTTTATGAAACGTGATTACTTATACTTGTGTCAAAATGATAAAGCTAAAAAAAAAACAACAATAATAAATAAAATTAGGGAGAATGGTTTTTGTGGCTGGCTACCACCACATCGTTCGTTAGATAATAATGAGGCACGATTTAGCCTTGTTCGCCGCACATACTCTGCAGACGTCAAGGTTCGTCCAGATATATCGTATGATATTAATAATATACAACACACACGAGAGAGTGAGAAAGATTGTACGACAATAGGAGAGGAGAGTTTTCGATGAAAAACAATAGATTAACAACATATTATTTAATAACAAAATAAAAAAAAACATTACTAATAACGGCCACCTGTGCGTCGGCGGTGGCGGCGGTGCGCTCCATAAGGGTGAGGAAGGAGTTATGATTTCTTTTTAACGTTCGTGATCTCACGCAGGGATTTAATAATTTATTGCCAACGTAAAATTATTGGCGTTGCAAGGTAAATAATATGTATGCATGATCGTATACGTGTACAGTACTCTCAAGGTTTGTTATTGCATAACAATAAATAATAAAACGTTATAATCCAAAGGAGAATTATATATTATATTTCTGAGCAGCGTGCGTATAATACGAATGCAAATCACAGACGACTTTCATAAAATGCCCAAGAATATTTATAGGGAAATTGTCTTTCGTTTGCATACGAATGGCATATACTTAAGAAGAGGTCGTTCAAGTAATGGTAAATCATTCAAGGTTCCATGTCTTTTTCTTTTTTCAATAAACACGAAACTTTTATTATTTGTTGTTTAGATAATTGACATATATATATATACATTATATTATAATTGTATTAATATTAAGTTTGTCTAATCGTGTTTCAGGCGCATTCAATTCCGACCAAATATTTCACGGAAATAAGACCGCCACAGACTACTTCAAAATACTCCTCCAAGATCAGACGACGGCACTAATAGGATCCAGGTAAATTATATTTCCACCCTTTATATTATATGCGCGGCACGTATATTGAGCACGCCTAATTAATAAAAACACCATCACACGTGGGATATGCGCCGTGGGTGTAGGCGTTACGGTGGTTCGATTTTTGGGGAAGGTGGAGGGTACCCGGTCGATAAGTCCGTAAACGTAAACAAAGAACCAATACGATGACTTGGCGTTAAGACAGGATACATGCTCTGTGAACCATTTATATTTTACGAGTATTATAATAATACTAGTAGGTGGGTGTACTTTTTGACTTGTTTTCTTATTAGGTTTCAATTTTATTAGTTGGTAACACAAACGTTTACACTACATCGTTAGAAAGTATAAATAAATATAATATAAAAGTCATTTAGATGTACATATATATTATATGCATATTGCATATAGAGGTATAGGTACCTATACTGTTCTGTGAATTTTTAAAAATATCGCATGGTTCAGAAACCACAATATACAAAACTATGAAAAAACAATTTATATGCTCTACTTATATATTTTTATGCTGGTGCGTTATGCTGCCTTTTGTTCCGGTTGCGCATTTGTCACATAATTTGAAATTTTGGCTTCAGTTTTTAGAAGTTTTAAAATTATTTCTTATCCTCGAATTATTTACTTATGTTTACATTTACCATACATAATATAAATCTGATTTTGCATTTCTGCATAAATCACTTTTACAAATTAAAATGTTTTGATACTCGATAGTTAATGCACTTAATGGTTAACAAGTAATCGGGAAATGTGATAAACTGTGTACCTTTTAATGTATATTATTTAAAGCATAACATAGGATTTTAAATGTGTTATATTTTAAACATATCGATTGATTTAGTGAAGCGATACGAATTTGGACAATAGATTTGAATTTGTCGTCAAGTATATTTTATATCAACTTTCGCTCATTTATGATTATTTAATATGATTATAATTATATAATTTTTCAAAATTTTTAAATAAAATATAAATTTGTGTGAAAACCGATCTCAAGTAAACTTGACGATAAATCAAAATCTGTTTTAAGAATTAATATCGATTGATCACTGAATCAATTGGTACGTTGAAACATAGAAAACGTCATCTAAATGTCTACGTTTCGCGTGTATTAGACAAAGTTAGAAAATCACAGCACTCAAATACTCAATCCCCCTAAGGACCTATTATTGGATATTTCGTAATATATCTTACACAGACTTTATGAATGAGAAGGAAATGTTTGAATTTATTCTGCCACTTTAAAAATTAAAATATCATGGGATACTTTCATACTTGTATTTTATACACACTGATAACAAATATTATAGTTTATTGAATTCTCAAAGTTATTACTTATTATTATAAGTTATTACATTATAAACAGATGTTCGTTACTATATGTGAAATATTAATTATGTTGAATTATGGTTAATATTGGTGACACATTTTCATAAAAAGCCTGTACCTATTATGACATAATTGAATTCAATAATTATAAATATTATAATAGGTATACCGAATACCTAGTTAATATAGTTTGTATAGTTTTTTTTATTAAAAACCGCTTGGTTTCGAAACTTGAATTTAATTTGCTGTTAAATCGTGTAAGATCATATCGTATAATCGTTTTAAAATTAATTATTGCCAAACTTATGTTTGAATTTTGATTACGGTTTTCGTTAATTTATCTTAGAAAACGTTGAAAATAGTTTACGATAAGTTTGTGTAATGTAATAAATTAATACTTAAAATTGTATAATTATTTGAATTAAATAAGTTTCCAAACATTCTAAAGCAAACGTAATTTGCACGTAATACCAGAAATATGTAATTGTTTCAAATTATATGCAAGCGCAAACGTTAATCAGTTCAATAATTGTTATTATTAATTATTACGTAAAACTTTAACCAAATTGGTGTGACCGTGTGACTATTCAATGATCAATAAATAATGTATATCGATAAATTGCACTCTGCGGTTATTTAATTTTATTATTTTTTTCCGTGTCACATGGCGTTTCACCTACAATATATAATGGCGTGCTGGAATTAATTGAAAGTTTTTTAATTTCAGAAATGTACTTTACAACATCAGTTTGGACACCATGAAGGAAAATCACGTAAGTGAATTAATTTTTGTTGTTTTTTATTCTCACCATAAAATACGGTATAACATATGTATTCTTATTGTGCGGCTACTAAATAACTTTAAGACTTGTATTCAAACAATAGTTCAGACAGTCTTATATATCTAACCGGTGGCCGCAGTGTAGTATATACATGTATTATAAATATATTATATATACAATAATAATATGGACATTGGTAATATAGTGAAGTTCGACGCGTTTTGGAATTGTTTTTCCGGTCCGTTGCTTCGAGTTCTTTGTACTCTTGCCTGGTTTGGTCACCTCGAACGAAACGGTGTATAAGTATATAATATGCGGTTAAGACGATATTTTCCTAAAGCCCCCCCCCCATTCGTATGCGTAATATATATAATATATGTAGGTATATATGTAAACCGGTGTATACTGTGTATATGGCCACTGTTTTTTTTCTTTTTAAATTTTAAATGTATTTTGTGTTGACGACTATAACGGATTTGGCCGTTCAGTTGTCTCGAATCGTCATGTTATAGTGACCTGCCGGAAACATCGTTTTACCAACTACGTAGTACATAAATACCGAATCACCAACTGAATAATAATACAGCAAATATATGTCATCTGAATAATATAAATAAATGGTCTCGACGGTACCTCGTCAATACACAAGTGCGTACACTGCAATTCTTACGTAGACTTATAAATTGTATAAATTATACGTAAAGTACTAAAGTGGTAGTACCTATGGGCGTTTATTTAATTTTTTGCTTTACTAGCAGGTATACGGTAATTTTAAAAACCAGTTGTATATCAATTTACCAATCGTATATTCATACGTATATAATATGTAAAAGGATTTGATAAGTTTGTTTTTAAAATTAAGAAATAACAGGTTTCTATTTATTGAGTATTTTGATTTCGAAAAACTATATAATATTGTTATGATGGTACCTACTTTATGAGCAATATTCGAAGAGCCCAAGGTTACGTTATTGTAATTATTATATGTAATATTTATAATCAATAAATTTAATTTAAATGCTACTTCATTTTTTACTTTTCTTCTTTTTTTTTTGCAATACAATATTTTGTCTCAAGACACTTTCTGTGGGTGATATTTATTCATTTCGATTTGATCATACGAGGGTGAAAGCCCTCCGGAGAATTGATTTATTATGGATCATCCTCATTTCATAATGATTACATTTTTATCAATACTCGGATGAAACTACTTATAAATCTTATAAAACCAACAGACGTTTTCTTTCAGTACAATGAAAATCAAAGAAGAAAAATATTTTATACCTGCGATGAGCTTATTTCTATAGTTTGTCATGTTTTAAACTATTGAAAGATAAGAAAATTATATAATATATTACGAGATATGTTTTATGTATTTGCTTTCTTTGTTCTTTTTTAAAGAAAATCCAATCCTTTTTATTGTTCGGTGTTCATCCATAACTATAATATATAGGAGCCTCACTGAGCTCACGTTCATAATAATCCTTGTCAAATACTGGCTTCATATCCCAGTAACCCATTTATTTATTTTTGTGATAATCTTAATAAACAACAGTTTTATTTCATTATAGTAGAGGAGTGATAAAATACGTTAAACGTTTTAGATAATAGTTGAACATTCAAAAATATCATGTTGAAATTAAACTACCAACTTATAAACTATGTTATGTTTATTATCTTGAATTAAAAAATAAAACAATTAGGTATATACCTTGGTTTGTTTTAAAAACCATATTTTATGTGTCATCTTTAATAATATACACAACATAATATCAACTTACACATATTTAAAGTTTAAGTTCTGATACAATTTGTTCAACAATTTGTCTCAAGAACAACCTTTTTACGATGAATATTATATGTTATATCTATAGCATATTTAGGCTCTATGGAGTAATATATTTAATATTTATATGTATTATGTATGTAATATAATATTATATTATTTTAAAATCAAGTTAATTTACATTACTTTAGTTCTGTTTCATTATTTTTATTGTAATTTTAACATTTTTATTTTTATTTTTCTTATAAATTATTGTATTCTACCTATACTGTATGATTTTTTTGTAGCATTGATGCCGTTGTATACAATCTTATTCACAAGTATTAGATTATCGTAAAAAATTAATCATTTTTACTCTCTCGTGTTCAAATTTTTTCTATTGTTATGGTCCAAAAATGCATAATTAATAAATACCTGGCAAGTAATAGTCTAATCAATAACAATGGAAAACAGTGGTATTGGTGAAAGAGTAGGGCACGTGTGGGCCTTCTTTTGTTTGAGTTCACCAGCGTGTTAGCGTGTTCTGGTTATTTCGCAAAATCTCCTGAACAATATAAAAATAATTATTATATAGGTGTTGTATGTGTTTCGAAGAAACACTACATTGTCCTTCTAATTAATGGCTTGACGACGAAAGACTGAGGTAGAGGAAAGTAAGAATAAGAGTGGGAGATATGGCATTATAGTTATAGTACCACTGGGTCATTTAAAATATCCTTGTTAAATATCAATTATGCCTCAGGGTCATGCTGGGTGGTGTTGTGTCCGAAAATCCGCTGGGGGGCTAAAACGCTTTTGATGAACAAATTATCAGCTACGGTTTTCGCTCAAATGAACAGAAGAGTTTTTTTAAGATTGCACGTGTATACATTATCATATACACGCGTGTTATTAAACGCCTCAAGGAAAATGTTTTAATTTTTATTATTATTATAATTTAATAATAATACTTTTTATGGATAGAATTTCCGGTCGACTCTGATGTCATAGTTTTGAAATGAAAGTAATGTAAATTACCGTGTATTTTTACCTTATGCGATTACCGTTGAAAAAATAAACTGTTGGATGACTGGGTGATAAGAAAATAAAAATAAACTTAACTTGTGACAGACATCGTGGGCAGACCGGTAGTAGTTTGAATGTGACAACACATTTTATGATTGATGGGCTCTGTTGGTAAATTACGAATTAAATGTCTACGGCGTATAGATGGTATAGGTAGTATAAGTATAAACCTAATATCTAGGCATGGCTAACGTTTCGGAGACAAGTCGCTTTCTAATAAATTAGAATTTCAATTGCACAATTGCCCGGTTAATGCATATCCGCAAAATGTTTCGTTTATATCGGTAAAATGTTAGTATTTTGCAGAGTATAATATACGTAAGATGAAGAGGAAAAAAAAACACAAGTTGAAACGTTTACATTGCCCCCATTACTATAAGGTTAAAAGTTTTTTGTATTTGAATAAGGTACGTGTCAAAATAAAAGTTAGCTTTTTATTTATGGATTCTAAATAAAACATTCTGTTAAAATAATTCTAAAAACTTAGTATTTGTGTTCGTTGTATGCAGACAAGACTCAATGAAATTGTTAAACTGTATAATTTTGAAGTAGGTATCTACCTATGTAGTGTATACAGTATACACGGGTAAGCATTTATCATAACTTTAACATTTTATAAGGATGAATTTTATGTTGAGGTTTCTTCATGCTTTTTTTTAGTAAAAAAAATAAATAAATTGTTTTACCTTCTAATTTCTATATTGCGTAAATTTAACATTTGAGACTTTTTTATAACGTATTTATATGAAGACCTTAAAGTAATCTTATTGTAAAACTTAGAAGCTGGTTTGTTTTTAATTTTGTTTACACATTATATATAGGTATATTATATAGGTACGTAAAGTAGGTAAACTTAACGTAAAAACAATAAGCAAACACAATAGTTTAAAGAGTTTGTATGAACTTCTATGGCTTAAGTCATCAGGCCAGACCCACTTTATTCTATAGTTACAAATTTACAATATATAGTTATTTTAATGACTTATGGTTTATGGTCGTATAAAAACACCCCTGCAATAATTTTAGCACATCATAATGTTGCATTTATTGATCATATAAGTATACAATCCATTCGTTGTGATCTGTCACATTGTTGAAATTAGTTATTCATATTATTATATAACGAACATCATAGGTATAGGTACAGTCATACGGTATATACAGGTATATGAATACAAGTAGGTATATCATGGTAGTATCGCAGAAGGAGAATAATGTTTTCAGCTGGCGTATATAATTCGTATTGTTAAAATCGTTTTTGACATTAAGGCCGGGGCTATACACGGCGTGGCCTAATTTTGTTTTCATCGCGTCTATTCGCATAACATAGCGTTCATTTTAAAATATATGTATAGCCACATTATAATATTTTGTTTTTGAATCAGGTTTACCGTTTACTGACATAAAATTGTATACGCCCTGACTCAGAGACGTAACTTTGGGGGCTAAAACATAACAATATTAATATTGTTAACTTTATTTTTACTTGTATGATTTTAAAAATAACTATTATGTTTATTAGGAACTAATACAAAAAATATTTAGCCAGTGACTCAGTTCCCAACTTAAATATTTAGAAAAATAAACTATACCTACTTCAAATAAAAATATCAATATTGTATGTCACTCGATAGTCATTTTATACCATACGTAATATTTTTATTTGAATTTATCGGTATCTTGTGAAAATATATAGAATATAGATATTATTTACAGACGCGATCATAGTCATATTCAAATAAATTATAAACTGAAAACAAAAAATATCCGAGAAACGTTTAGTCCTTTATACAAGTTGCGACATCATAACAGTCGGACAGTTATTATACTATTTTCTGATAGGCACTAATAAGTAAAATAACATTAATTTCGACATAAAGATATGGATAAGCCGATAGGCCCTGGTTATATATCAACATTTTATGTGGGGTCGTGGTCTATTTTGTGAAAAAGAGAAAGAATATTATAATATATTATTATCCATGCTCCTGGGTGGTTTCTCTTCGCATGCGGGATTTATTTTGATTGATAAAAAAATCGCTCCTGATAGAGTGAATAGCCTATCCATTATATTATTATTAATGGATATTACGAGCTCATATAAATCTTTGCCATTAAATAATTATTATCAACATCAGTGACACAATTTTATAGGTTTACCCACAGATATATAAAAATATCATGATTATATTAATTTATATATCTGTATTCTGTGGGTAAACTAAAGTTATTTTTTTATATTTAGGTATCGATCTATATTAAGTGAGACTGTCTCCATACCTTATTTTGTTTTCAAAAAATGTTGGGACTCGAGCCCCCAATTAAGACTTAAAGTCATAGTAGTATATGCTCGCTGTACCTCACGTAACTCGATTAAATAAGTCGAATACGTTATTGGTTTATTACAAAACTTTTGTATATTAATTAATTATTATACGTAAATCGGAAAATCATCTGTTAAATGTTATCCTGTGTGCATACCATATATTATTATCTGCGTCGTGTTTAATTTCGTTCAATTATTTTTAACCCTAGTCTGGTGGGTTATATATATACACGCAGAACAAAACGAGCGCACACAATATAATGTGAAAAAAGGGGTGTGCGGGCACGTCCTATATCGAAAGCGTCGTCCGACGGGCGGGCGACTATACAGCTAGTATACACATATATGTATATTATGCGTAAACGCACACGCGTTATAATAATACCCGTTACCCTATTTCTTCTGTCCCAAACGACAACGAAAATAAAACCAGCCGAGAACTCGCACCGGTCCACGACATGTCTCGTTTCAATATGTCTTTTAGAATACAATTATATTATTATTATTATTATTTTAATGGTGCTGTGGGTTCGAATCAGGCGCTCAATACGCGTGCGTTGTCATAATTTTTCTTCAAATTATCGTGCTAATGTGGAATTTATACCTATATAATATTATAATTATTAATATGCATATTAAAGGTTATAAATGACCAATAACTATTATAACTTTAGTGCATTGTATTGTTATACATATACCGTTTAGTGTTGTTTTATTTTTCTCGCGGTGCGTTTTTATATTATTATTTTTTATTCCCGTGGAATCGAATTTCCGTTTCCGCAACGCAAACGGTGTTTGGTTTCACGTTGTTAATTAATTAGTTAATAAAACACATGTAACACGTTCCCAAACTATCTATTAATATTATGATCATTAATATTATATACATTTTTACAACTGTACCTACTGCTGCTGCAGTTGCAGTGGGCCATTACTCCATGTCTCCATACGTGCTTTTCAGCTAGTTTACAAAAACGTATACGATAATATCATGTATACACGCGTGGTCTCCATTTGTTAATGAAACGCGCTTTTTTGTTATCAAATATTATTGTTTTTATCGTAATTCGTAGTATATTGTAGGTAGCTACATTAATTATTTGTTTAGATAAAATATTAAACCTTTTAATTTGTATTTTTAACCATTAATGAAACTGCTTGGTTTACATTAAAACTTTTATCTTAAGTCGTACGTAGCGAATATTAGACATTATAACGTAGACACTGATAAAATATGCGTAAAACCACCGCTGCTAAGTCTCTAACATAATACGTTTGTTATTAAGTATGTTTCCCTTAGTACCTAGTTTTAATTATAAGACAGGTTTAAGATTGAATAATCGACCCAAATGAAATGTGCTTCCGCGTAATTGTCTTCACAGACGTCGTTCTAGTTCGCACAAAACAATAAACCAAAAAATACATAATATTTTTAATCGTAAAAAAAATAATAAATCTATCGCGCCCGTCTTAAATGATGAACTTGTTTATTTTTTTCAGAAATACTATTGGAATTCTTCAGAAGCGAATTATGAAATGTGTCAGTTGAAGGGCAAATCGGAGGTAGAATAATTATTTTTTCTATATGATCAATTATTATTATTATAATTTTTGTCGAACAACTCTGCCCAACCCAACCCAGTTTTTTTAACATATTTTGTATATCTCGTTTCAGGACGATTGCCAAAATTACATAAGAGTCGCGTACAAAAAGAACGACGAAGAACTGTTCGTCTGTGGCACCAACGCTTTTCATCCGATGTGTAAAATATTCAATTTGACCGTAAGTCTTAATTCATATTATGTACCTATATATGTGTACATGGATAAATCATTTTCACATATCACGTGCAGCCAATAATAACAGTGGTTTTTTTCGGCACAGGACGGCACAAAAGGCGTGGAGGAAATGGACGGACGGGGTAGATGTCCGTACGATCCGTTGCACAACAGTACGTCCATATACGCCGGCGACCAATTATACTCGGGAACCGTGGCCGACTTTTCCGGCAGCGACCCGCTCGTATACAAAGAGCCGATGCGGACCGAACGCCTGGACTTCAAGCAACTGAACGGTATGCACTTAACCGCCCGCACGACTGATACATTCGAATATGACCAAACAATAATGACCGCAATTTATTTATTCATTTTTACAGACCCAAATTTCGTGAGTTCGTTGGAATACAAGGATTACATATTTTTCTTCTTCAGAGAAATCGCCGTCGAGTACATAAACTGCGGAAAAGTAAATAATATACACTCCTTAATATACACGACCCATAGCATTCTGCTGCCATCTAGTGTTAATATAATAATAATACAATGAAATTTAATTTTCAGACTATTTATTCGCGAGTGGCTAGAGTTTGCAAACACGATAAAGGTGGTCCGCATTCATACAGGGATCGATGGACGTCATTCCTAAAAGCTCGGCTCAACTGTTCCATCCCGGGCGAATATCCGTTTTATTTTGACGAGATCCGTATGTTTACCGTGTTATAATATAATTCATAGATACTTTTGGATAATCAATGATCGAAAATAATACATTTCTCGATGTGTTTTCATGTGTACAGAGGATACCAGTGACATATTGAATACTGCTCTGACCGGAATCGTCGACCCGATCGTCTACGGTGTGTTCAATACACCCGTGAACGCCATTAGTGGCTCGGCTGTGTGCATGTTCAATATTAGCGATGTCATCGAGACTTTCATGGGATCATTTAAGGACCAGGAGGCTATGGACTCCAACTGGTTGCCTGTGAAAAAGGTATGGCTAGTATATAATCATAATAACAAATCGCAGTTGGTTCGTTCTCTACCCTTGCATATATTATATTATAATTCCTATTAGCGAAAATTTAGGAGAGGGATTAATTAGACCTTACTCCTACAGTCCTACCTAATTTGGTATGATTATAATGTTCTGTCCTCCTCGATAATTCAGTTTGTTTGCTCTTATACGATTATGAATACACATTTATATAATATAATTCATCATGTATTAAGGGAAACAATATACTTATTGAACTATTTTAACATAATTTTTACAGATCCCCGAACCCCGACCCGGGACGTGCGTAGACGATAGTCGGACGCTGCCTGACATAACAGTGAATTTCATCAAGAGCCATTCGCTGATGGACGGCGCGGTGCCGTCGTTGTTCTCCAAACCGATTTTCACTCGGATATCGCTACAATCCAGGTTGACCAGCATCGCGGTGGACAATCAGATTTCCGGCCTGAAAGGACAGTACTACGACATTCTGTTTATGGGAACTGGTACGATAATGCTTAATAGTTACGATTTTCACAGTGTATATATATATTATATAGTGTTGAAATATAATTCGTAATCGACTTATATAATAGGACTTCGTAATACGCCGTAACCTATATATAACTATTATGTATGTTTGCAGACGACGGTCGATTGGTCAAAGGTGCATTGCACACTAACAACGGTTTGCCTGAGTTTGTCAACATCGAAGAAGTGAATCTCACCTCTAACAACACAAAATCGCTCCCGGTCCGGACGTTGAATATCATCAAGTCAGTCGATGGCAAGCCGGGACGGATAGTGGTCACATTCGACCAACACATAATATCCGTGCCCTTGGACCGGTGCTATCTAAAGACGACTTGCCAGTGAGCATGCGATAATAATACTTATTTTACAACTTGATAACATTGATTAAGCAATGGGGATTTTAACGACTCGATTGTCTACAGAGAATGTATTGATCTACAAGATCCATACTGTGCGTGGGACGGGTCACATTGTGTTAACCATTTGGAGATCAAGGGTACGTCCAAACAGCATTTTGTTCAATCCATTGGATCGTATCAGAGCAATATTTGCCCGAAAGGTATTTACTACAATATCATAATTTATAATTTATTGTATAGAATTTAAACGAGGCTATAATATAACTGAATTTATGTGATTATATTAATACCGTTTCCATATTTTTTTCCGTTTTGCAGTGCCTTTCGATGACAAGATCGGACATTCTTCGTCGATAGACGGTAAGTTGATTGTTAAAAATTTTATCGCAAATTATTATTACAATAATATCAAACCGTCTACATAAAAGCATATAATTTTATGTAAGATTATCGTTAATATTCTCCTCGTCTTACATATTATACAGATAACAACATCGATTCGAACGTGCCGAGGTGTCCGTCGTGCGCGCCCTGCTACACCGAGAACGTAATCAACAGCGACAGTGAGTGCCAATCGTGTTCACGTTCACTATTAATTAACATAATTATAATTCTACACGATAATAATAACAATCGTCCTTGTCTCGTTGACGATTTATAATAATATTATTCTTTTACCCGTTGTGCACAGGCGTTAGCGACAAGGTGTCCGAGATGCCCGTAATTTCTCTGGGCGACGTCATCGGGCTGCTGATGATGATGTGTGTGCTGGCCACGCTGCTCGTCGGGTTCGCGGCCGGTTTCGTGTGCTCGCGGTACTTTCGGCACGCCGCCGATCCGTTTTCGTCGATGGCCATTCACGCCCATCACCAGCTTAACCGACTGGCCGATATGAACGGGGCGGCGGAGATCGGCACAGCTCCGTTCCTACCGTGCCCTAACAACAAGGCGCCGCTCAACCTGCTAGTGAACGTGACCAAGTGCAAGAACGACACGCTCGAGAAGAACTTGGACTCGGCGGTGGAGAACAAGACCCTCCAAAAGGTCAAGAAAACGTATATATAATGAGCGTGTGTCGACGGACGGACGAGACGGCCACGACCGCCGCTTCCGGTTTCGTTTCGCCCGCGGACCGGATTTGGCCCGATGGAGAAATACAGTGACTGATTTCAACGACTTATGCGCAATGTGTGCGTACAGCGTACAATATTATGTTATTATTTTTATTATTATTAATATTATTATAATCATTATCATTATTGGTACGGTTGGACGGCGGACAAGGCGAATAAAAGATCTCAAACTTAATCAAAACGGCAGTTAAATGATATAATATATGTATGTATAATCATGTTTATATAATACTACTGTATAATATGCTTATGGAGTGGCAGTTCGCACAGACTCTTTCGCCGAGTAAGTCAACCGACGTTCATTACCGTTTACGAATGTTGTCAGCTCGATCATCTAACGCGACATGACACATTCCTTATGATTATTATATGAGCTTATTATTGACAATTATTATTATTATTATTATAAGTATAACGTATATTTTACTATATACGGTACAATACACTTCGGACGCGTTATGCTCCGCACACGTTTTTATCGCGCGTTGTTGTTAAAACTTAAATATATAGGTACACACGCAGATAAATAATATATTGATTTTATATTGTAATACTATTAGTATTGTTATTATTATTGTGATAACTATTACAATATTATTATCGAGTGACTCGAACAAATTTCGAGTGAAGGGTAGTATTCGCGTCGACACCAGCAAATGCTGTGTATTTGCCAGCGAACTTTGAACATTGAAGAGGACCAAATTTTCCCAAGGACTTGTAAATTATATTATATACTATACATACATAAGTATTCAATGTAAATCATACTCGATGTATTAGCGTGATTTTTTATCGTTATTATTTAGTTTTATTATCTATATTTTTGTGAATGGACACGAATAACAATAATATGGAATCGAAATGTACTGGGATGGATAGTGTAACATTCATTTTAATAGTGAGGGTTTACTCCTCTCAATCACGATCACAAAAATTACGGACGTGTAAAGGAGAAAAAGAAAAATGTTAATTAATTATTTATTATAATTTTACAGTATTATTATTTTCATAAGAGTCGTAATTTTGTTTGCGACAACTATGTACACGAACAATACATTGATTGATGATTTTGTATGTGCAATACACACCTTGATGCACGCCCTTTTTTGATCTCTAAATGTAATATTCTCTAAAATGTAAGTGCCTTTTGTAATTGATGTATTTGTAATTTGTATATTTTTACTAGATTAATATATGTTGTGCATAATATATATATATATATATATTATTATTAATGAACTTCCAATTATTGTATAAAGGTATAAAACGATATTTTTATGTTTAGAATAATAATATTATTGGTTACCAAGGTTTATATTTACATACAAACATATAAAAACATATATAGTATTTATATTATATTCTGATAATAATTTATATTATTATTTTTTAAATAACTAGGATATTTTTTATTTTTTATTGTCTATTTTTTATATCTCTTATTATTATGCTTAATATGTTATAATTTTTTTTGTATGGACCAGTGCATTTTTTTCACTAAGAAAATGTATAGAACTATTATTGTTGAAATATAGTGCCTTATGAACAGTTAGCATTGTTAATATTCTTATATTTAACTATTTTATTGTATTTATTATTGAAGATTGTTTTTAAATAATATTATAATATTATTACACTATGATAATTACCAATTTTAGAATATCATATCACATTATCGCATACTTAAATATCTAAAGAACACAGGCTAATAAAAATGGTATTATTATTTTTGTCAACATTATTCTACTGTTAATAATAGTACAAATTAATTCGTACTTCCGACGAGTCTTAAAGAATAATGAGAAATGACATCTTATTATGATATTTTGATATGGCTTATGGTTTTGCTCTCCCAACTACAAAAAAACAACACGGAAAAGCGTTATGTGTATTGTGTATAGTTGCTATACAACTACATAAAAATAATATAGGAGCTTCTGTCAAAGAATGTGAGCTAATGGGTTGCAACTGCCTCCACATTTTAATTTATTTTATTCTTTGATCCTTGATATCTATTTGATTATATATAAAACTTATACTTTTGTCTAAATAAATTATAATTATCAATTATAATCAATGAGTTATAAAACTCATATTATATGTATAAAAAAAGTGATAAGGATATTAATATGTAATGTGAGTATGGGGCCAATATTAAAATATAATTAATTTGAAATATTTATGAAATAAATATATTAATATTTTATTTTGATTTTTAACATTTTGACTTGGTATTTACTTTAGTGTTTTTTATATATGAAAAAAAAACAATTTTATTCAACAATCGATTACTACAATAACCTAGGAAAAATGACAACGTGCTCAAATATTTTACAGAATAAAAATACAATCATTCTAGGCGTATTTTTCTAAGGCTTTTGTGTGTAAATTAGTTTCGTGTAAGAACAAAATATTATATTTTATTGAATGCAAGTGCATCATGCGGGTGGTATTGCTTCTATGTAGTGTGCTTGAGTCACTCACATAATATTACTAATTATTATTGACTACTCAATACTCGCACAACAGTGTAGTACGTAACCACAAAAGTTAAGAAATTGCTATCTAATTCGCCCTAAAAAATAAGGTGGGAAATGGACCCCTTTATAAAGAAAAAATTATGCACCAATAAAAAATAATATATTTTGTTTAGATTTCGATAAATATGTACCATTGGGAAAGGAATATACCTAATCCACATATATTTCTTCAATATTATGGGGTACTCCAGTTGCCCACCAAAAAAATCAGATCTTCGTGCACATGGGTAGATATTATTATGTTAGCTATATTTATTTATTATCGTAGTGAATGCTAAGACGGGAATTAACTACACAACTATTTATCAGTTAAGGGGATTCGTTACCGTGATTTTCTGTTTTTGTCTAACACACGCGCGACATAGTATTTTAGACGTGTTTTTTGCCAAACATTCCAATTGATCTATTGAAGCGATAAGAATTCTGAAAACAGATTTGAATTCGTCGTCAAGTTTACTTGAAATCGACTTTCCCACATGTTTGATATTATCCCCCAAATTCCAGTAAACGTCATATTAAAAAAGAGTATTTAAACATTTTTGTATTTCAATTGTTGGAGAAGCTAAAATCAATTAAAATCAAAATTGTGGGAAAGTCGATTTCAAGTAGACTTGATGACGAATTCAAATCTGTTTTCAGAATTCTCGTCACTTCATTAGATCAATTGATATGTTTGGCAAAGAATCCGTCAAAAATCCTATGTCGCGCGTGTGTTAGACAAAAACAGAAACTCACGGTATGGAATCCCCTTAAATTGAATTACAAACAGTCAATGGGCTGAAGTAAAGTACAATTATTAATATAATATATTTAATTTTGTCTCTTTATATAATAAGTTAAGAATGAAGATGAACAAATAAAGGCTTAAATCATAGGATGAAACAGGCGATTGTGACATGGAATCACCAAGGATTGCTCAGATTAAAAAATCAATATTCGGCAGGATAAATGTAGACTCGTCCATTTAACAGTAATAATACTACTGTAATATAGATATTTACCATGATCTATAGTAGCAGGTATTGTGTATCAACCCAATTCTCGACTTAAATTACTTACTATCAAAGACTAGTAAGAAATACATCATTGAATCACTGTACCAGAAAGGTTAGTAATTATTATTATCTATCTAGAATATAGTTAAATTGATTTAATGAGTGTTTTCAGGCAATTCAGTCGTTTGCGGAAGACTGTAATAATATATATTATATATTTATTCTTCAAGAAGATAATAACCTCACTGAACAAGTTATCATAAAATTAGTTTTTTTTTTATCATACTTATATTGATCATAATAATATTATTTATTTTGAGAAAATTTAAACATTTAATAAAAATTTGTTATACTATAGCACTATTCTAATAAATATCTTAGTAATTTGATACATTTATAGGTATTTTGAGTAATTACAAAGTTATAATAGTATATTCTTTAAATAATTGTACCTTAAAATACATATTAAATTAAAACATAAACATAAAACATTATAATTTTAATATATACCATATTATTTGGCTTTAAATCTTTATATAAAAATAACTCTAATGACTTTATAATGTTCATCGGTAAATATAATAATATACAGTGGATTTCAAATATTTCAAACTAATTCGTATAGATTTATTAATAACTTATTTTGTACACGATATTTAATATACCTTCTACAGGTAGAATAATATGTACAAATAATATAGTAATGATGATGTATAGGTATTATTTACAGATGTAATGGAATACAGGTACGGATTGGCACCGCGGTAGCGATTCGCGCGATTGACCACCGTTCACAAGCAGGTCGCGTGTCGTTTACGCGGTTTTTCCCGGTGCTTCGGTTAATTTTCCGCCCGATCGTTCAGGCTGATCCTTTATAAGACAACAAACAAGATCGACGAGAGGAGAAGTAGAAAAGTTTTCACGCGTCACTGACGGGTATATCGCGCCCCGTGTATCAGGTATTCCGCGCGCGGCGTCATATGCGCGTTTGTCTGCCGGTCTTCACGGCGCATGCCAGGCGGCGGCAGCGGCGGCGGCGGCAGTCGGTCGCCCACGGACACTATAAACTTATTCGATTATCGACCGACGCCGCGACCGCCACAGCAGTCGCGCCGCACTACCAGCGTATCGCCACCAGTAGTAACGCCGTCTCCGGTCGGAACGCTCAACGTTTAGCCGGCGCGTGCTTGTCCGATTGTGGTGTGTCTGCGTCGCGTGCGATCTCCGGTATGACAGTGGTAGCGTGAGCTATAAGGTTACCTATAATAGTCCATCGTCCGCCGGTGGAGAAATCGTCAAAAATCTCGCGTCGTGGGTAAGTCTGGCCACGTATTTATCAAGGTTGACAGTATAATATTACTGTCGTTTCGTACATTCTTCGTACAACCGTCGTCGCACGGTTATTGTAAATTTCAAAATATTATAATACAATACAATTAGGTATTGTTAATGCGTGCGTACATATAGGTACTATTGGAATTTGACATGATATTATAGATACATAATAATAATAATATTATTGTGCGTGTCGTGGTTTTCCTCATGTCTGGCGGCCGACAGTGGTTTTCTGCCTGTTGTCGATGAATTCGTTGATCATATTATCGACAGCCTCGTTGTCGTAATAATTGTTACACCGCAGCAGCTCGTCAACCGGTGTCGTACCGGCGGCCGCGTAGACCTGCCTCCACCACCGTCGCCGATCGTCCCGTTTTCCAGCCAATCTTTTTTTCAGCGCCTGCAACGGAAATAAAGATAGACCCGTTGTTAAGATATCACACATAATTTTGCATACACGATAGAGTATATTATTATTATTATTATTATTTTTAACCTGTGCGTGTATAATATAATACAGTATTTCGCGATATCAGACTATTACCTAACCCGGTTATGTGTATAGGTATAATATTAGTCGGTACCTTACTATATACCGCGCGCATAATTGGCGGCCGAAAAATCGTTAGTGATTTATAGTGCCCCGCAAATGGTTTCACGATTTTTATATATTGCTCCGGAACACGCATTTCAGCAATTATTAAATTGATTATCTTAATAGCCGGAGTTCGGCGCCAAACGGTGGTTAATGCGGAGTTTGACGACGAAACAGTAAAAAAAAAAATACACGGTTCCCGCGTAAACGCTTAAGGGGCTATTACACTGCCTCCGTGTCCGTGTAAACAATGTGGTCCGTGTTCAAAATTTTCTTGTTATTCAACAAATTAAATAATATTGTTTTGGTAAAACGATTTCACTAGTCATTAATAACGACATTTATATTACTACCTAACGGACGGTGGAATAGTTGAATATTTTCAACTATTTGGTAAATTATGGTAACGGGTCACACGGATACTGTGTAATAGTCCCTTTACGATAATTCGAATATCTACGAACGTCGATAATATGATTTATTCTCTAACGAGTGGCTCTCAACGCTTAAGCGACGAAATCAAAATAATATGTATTCCTGATTTCAAAACTAGAACGGGAAAATTTGATTATTAAATATGATTTAATGTTCAAATCGTATACAAATTTTTTATATACCATCGATACTCTTATTTGCATCCGGCAAACCAAAAGAAATAAAAATCCACTAATTTCGCCTAATATAACGCTATACCAATACCCAACTACAAAGTGTGTTGCATATATGTACGCCGTACATTTTATTTTATTTTTAAAATAATAAAATTGAATTTTAATGTTTATTAACGTTTATAACCTATAATCTACCTACACCATATTATTTTATAAAGTAATACTACTCTTATTAAATGTTTTTATTTTTCTAAAAATAAAACAAGAAAATAATTAAATAAGTTTGATGCTATGAAAACCAGAACCTAAATTGTGGTGGAATCGGAGGAGGATGGCCTACCTTCTCTCTTAAACATATTTTAGCGTTCACATATAATTATATTCAAATCAATCAGGCATTTAAATCTTTAGATACATACATTTTTTTATACTTTTGCATCCCTTTTCTAATATTTTCAAATTCAAGCACTAATAATTGATTCCTGATAATTGTCACCTATCACCTTTAGAAGTGAAAATCAGAAGTCATAAACGGTTTTTGATCTTCAATAATTAAGCTATAACACTCATCCGAGTACCAAACAACTCAACCATCCTCTATCAATGGTTTGTACCGGTGTACCGCTATCAAATTCATATTCACCGCCCGACTAAATTAAAAAAAAATGTAATTATTTTTCTTATTTATATTAAAATATGTATTACAGTGTAATATGATTATATTCGTCCAATGGCTTATGCCGCTGAAAATATAAAATATTAATAAAAAAAAAAAATGAACTAGGTATATTAATAATTTATAGCTTCATTTTGTATTGTGTTTTAGTTTCTGTCATGGAATTTTAAATCAATACCACCTACCTTATTTATTGCTAATACTAGAAGATTGGTTGCTGCGATCCAGCTATAGTTAATATTACATGTACGTAAAGGCATTGTAAATTTAACTTAATGTGCTATGACAGTCTATTAAAGAACTTTTACTATACTAAACCTTGCAGAGATAAATGGTTTCAGTAGAAGTAATGTATAACGGCAATTACAAATAATGTCTGTGGGTAAATGTTGCGGGGTAATATTACATTTATATACCTACCTATGTTACATTTTCGACCTGAAGGTTGTGATATATACGTATTTTATAATGCAATTTAAAATTTTATCCCCATTGAATTTGATTTAAATTTTAAATTACCCATTAAATGGAAAATACCATGGTAAATAACCGAGCTATGGTGTCGTGTTACAACAATATTTTCAATTTTGCGTATTTGTTATTATAATTTGATCAAATATATTATATTATATGTACTTGTTGGAATGTGCGTTTGGCAATTTTGTAAGAAGTACGTTCTTATGGTGTATGGTTGTATAATGTATATAAATAGACACAATATAAGTTGAATACACTATATTATATACCTATGAACCTACTGTAGTGAAGGATCAACATTTATAATAATATATTTGTGCACTATCATATCATATCTAGTGTCAAAACTTTTGATATATAATACCTATAAATTATAACCGATAATATATTATAACATTTAATGAATAAAACGTTTATCAGATATTTGATATATTTATATATTTATGTAGGTAACTAAAAATATTTTATTTAAATATAAATTAAAAAATATTATAATCATGTACCATTTTAAAACTAAAAGCTTGTATTGTTCCAAAAGAGTGAAATTCTTATGGAAAATGTTTTAATGCATTAATTCTTATTTTTAGTTGAAAAGAGATAAAAATCTTCTTCCGTAATATTAAAAAAAATTACATATCAATAAGTTACACATATAACTGTATAAATGCGTGTGTAATGTGTATACGGATTTAGAAAAAAATAAATATGAAAGTTATAATAATTATTAATTTTACATACCTACAACAATTTCAATAGCTTACAAAAATTAAAAATTATTTAAAACAATAAAACATCATTCTTCTAGAACTCAAGTTTATCGATTATGTTTCTGAACTTTATAAAGTAATTATCACAAACATAATATATTTTGTGGGAGAGCACAACATATATATTATGATCTTGTAACATTATGATGAATGATTATCATATAATATCGTGTCCAGTATTTTAATAAACAATGAAATATTGTTGTATATTCTAACTGTGGACGATAAAATAGTAACGAGTTCAGATTTGGACTTCTTTTTTTTCTACTTTTACTAATATATCTTAGGTACAACGTTGTAAATTGCTTGATAAGTTTAAATATATAAATAATAAGTTAATAATAATAATTTTTGTAAAAAAAATAGTGTATAGATAGGTATTTATGATTCGATAAGATAAGCACATTGTTAAGATAATTCAACTAATCATTGAATTATTAATTTGAAGATACAGCATGCGTATTCAAAAAAAAAATTTTAGGTTAGTATTAAGATATTCTTTGAATAAGCAAGAAAGTTTTTGTTATCATATAAAAAAAAAAATGTATACAGAACATTATTGAGATTTTCTTCGGTTATTCGAATGGGGTTTTCTGTGAACAATCCAATAACAAATAGTTTGAATAGTATTTGATTTACATACAAAGTATTAATACGTTTCCGAGAAAAGAAATAATATAACCTTTGTAACTTGGAAGCTCCAAATATAATACTATTTTTTAATTATTCATTTTTATTTTTTATACTTAAAATACTTTTTACATATAAAAGAACTATAAAAAAATATATAATAAACTTGATATTTTACACTTAAAAGAACTTAAAATACACATTTTTCCTCATGATTTGGACTTTAAAGTGTATGGCACTTACTCAGAATACAATTTTCAAAAGTTGTTGAAAGAAATTTTAAAGTGACAACGTTTTTTAAATCTAAAAATTACAATAAAAAATAGTTTTGATGTACAATTTTAAATAAAATAGGAGGATTAAATTATTTTTGCCAAAAATATCACTTATTATATTGTATTATTATCATATTTTATCATATTTATTATTTATGAAGGTACCTATTATTGTTATTAACTTATAAGTTATAAGTCAATACCGAAGCCGTGACATACTGTTGAATGGTGAGAATATGTAAATAACTTAAATTTTGTTTTAATATTTTTAAAATGTCATTGTACCTATAAAGAAAATAATATTATACGTAATTACAAAAAGTTTCAACTCTTTACGATTAATAATACTTTTTTGAATTGCAACAAAATAACTAAATAATTCTCTATTTTTTGTTTAAATACCCAATTTCGTTAAATGTTATCTACAGTAACTCAATAAAAAAATTAATTGTGACTAATATTACTTCCATTAATTTTTAACCGTGGAAAGAACTTCCTATAATGAACCTTACATTTAATGTTCAAGCTTTTTCACCCAGAAATAAATATTTTATCAACTGAAATCAAAAAAAAAAAATGTTTATAAGTAGCCTAAAATTAGTCTAAATATTTTAATAATTGTATCATTCTATAATTATTAATATTTGGTAAAGTTTTAAAATCCCTACTACTATTCTTTAATAAATATATAAAAAAAAATCGTTTTTTTCAAAAACTGGTATTGTTTAAATTTTCCTCAGAATTCAAAAATAGATGTTTATTGACTATTGTCCACATAAAAATCATATTTTCATACTTCCATTTCAAATATGATATATTAAACTTAAGCTTATCCTAAATTAAATAAACCTTGGTATCTATTTTCTTCCCAAAAATAGAAATATCTTAATTCTTAATTTATGAAAATAGTGTAGCATTAAAATATTAAATATTATTAACCATTAGGGTTAAAGTCTATAATAGAACCATAAGTAAATTTTAATATTTGTTTATCCTATTTTAAAAAGTACCTACATTGTTTTTCCTAATGGTAAATAATTACGCTACTGAGAATTATATAAAAATATTTTTACCAAACATTAATTTTAGGTAAAAACCGAATATACCATCGGCAAAAATAAAACTAAACTTTAATTTATTTATTTCCACGGATATGGAAAATATAAGTTTTTATAAAAAATAATTCTGAAATGCATACGTGTTTAAAATTATTAATCATACACTTTTCTGTTATTTAGGAATGTACTGTACAAGTAATAATTATAGTTGGAGAGATATTCGGCAATATGTAATAATAATAACAATAATAATAATCTTAATATGAGTTATTGTATAGTAGTATTAAACCGTACAGAAATACAGTATGTTTATAATTATAATGAATGGTAGTACCTAATACCTATATGGCCACATGATTTCAATATGAATGATACAAATTGTAATCAATTACATGAATTATTCTTACACATTGAAGTTTTTTATTTTTATTACGTCTTATGCCAGACTTGTACGGTGCATATTAAAAATTTCCATGGTAGAGAGGTCCAGTATCTATTATATTATATTTTGTAGATAAATCATTTTTATAAATAAAGATATAGGTAGGTTATAGGTACATTTTGTATAATTAATCTACTATAAAATGTTGTGTGGCAAAATATGCGTGTCTATAATATGCATATTTCGTATTTAAAAACTGTATAAAGCCTATATGGCTATATATATATAAACTTTAAAAAACCAATTTAAATTTAATATTATTAAAATTTAACAGCGGGAATTGCAAATATTCAATAATCTCCAATTCCAAATTCACTCACGCACTGCGGTTTTCTACCCCCTAACCCACATGCAATATATAATGTTTGGCCGACCTACAAAACCAACTGTATAGACATTTTTTTTCTATCGGGTATTATTGGTATTCTCAATAACATATATACCTATAGGCTATATAAAATCGCTTCCCTTATTGAAAACGTCTTTTCCAATTCTCTAGACGACCGTCTTATTATTATTTTCTAGCCTTTTTGCGTTTTTCCTCAATCACACAACCAAATACACTAGAGTCACGTTCGTAATCCCAAACTATTTCTCGACACAGTCGTTTTTATTGCACACATACAATCGTAGTTTTAATTGGACACGTCTAATGGAACTCTCTTAGTTCTTACATTGGCCTACCACTCAGTCACAGGTACTACATAGTACATAATATACAGTATATATAAAAATAAAACCCTCCAAAGTTCCAAGGTCTAAATTTTTTTTAACGATAAAAATAACTACCTACCAACGTTTTATGGTTTTATATTTTATAAAAGTAGTTTTATTCGATTCGCAAATTGTGTGGGCGTCCTTTATATTTTTAGAGACATGCGTATTGTGTAACTACACATATATAATGGTTAACAAATAGCTACCCGGACGGACACATTACGAAATAAACTTAACTCCATATTAGATGTTTACTGTACATTGTACCCACATATTATTATTATAACTTACAGACATTACAATATTATATATTTTAGTTTTTTGTAATCAATGTCCACTCACCTTGACGTATTTATTGCAAGCACCGACTATGGTCCGTAACGCGATCATCGTGCACTGACTCCGGAGAACCAACTGATACCGCGTGGTATAGTGTAGTGTATACACTGCAGCGGGCCGCGGCGTCCCTCCGGCTATGCGTTCGGGGGTAAGTGGTCGGGGTGCGGAGGGGAGGAGGGTGGGGAGGGGGAGGGCGTGTAGTTCTCACGGGAGAGAAAACAGTTTCGCACGTGTCCGAAAAAAATAAAAGGGGCACCGGCGTGGCACGTGGGAACCGCTGCACGGGACACGTGCCACGATCAAATATAATATATTTAATAATAATACAACAATAACAATGCCTATCGTACACGTTAAGTACGCCACATCACCAATACATTATTATATATGTGTCGTGTGTGCGTACGTCCATTCTTCATCACAGAAATATTTTCCCGTCACTATACCTTCCCGTTCTCGCAGTGCCGATTTCGATCGCCATTTTCCTCTTTCCTGATAGTAAAATTATATAATGTATGCGATGTATTCTCATTCGATTATTTCCGTTAATTCGATTAGATACTTTGTGTGGCATAAGGATATACATATACATTATATCGTTATTTATTACATACAAAATACAAATAGAATACGCAGATAATCCGTTGGGCCTACATCGACAGATTTGTAAAATTGCGTCGTCTCGTGGGAATACGTTCGGTTTTTTACTTCTCATAATACACCGAAACATCAAAGTCATAATCGTACTCATTTTTTTTATTATGCATTAACGTCGGGGTTATATTTATACAAAGATATTTATTTTTTATCAAAAGTCACTTTTTATACAATATATTTTCGTCACGTCATTGCAATCAAGCGTCAGTTTATAAGTGCACGTAAAAAGTTGTTGGGTCATTCGAATAATAACAATATAATATGGAACTATATTTTGTGCAATGGTTCAAAAGTAATGTCGTTTGTATATTATTCTTGTGACATATTGTGTTATGCTGGGTATTTTTTTTTTAGATAAAACAAATGTCAAACCTCCCGAACCAATATTCTTACAACAATACAATCAATTGGTTGTGGGATACAGAAAACACAATGTATATATTTTGTATACCTAGGTATGTAATGTTAATGAACACTTAACTATAGGTATTATAAAATCACATTTGTTGATATTTTCGTCATAAACAATTAAATTACCTAAGTCGTAATAATATATGTTAAGTAATAATTTTCCTAGTAAAAATAATTAAACCTTTTTATAAAAGTTGTATTTTGTCTAAAATGTCCTTAAGAAGATGTTAGCACAATATTTGTTTTCTCTCTCAGATCCACAAGCAACATAGATAAAACAATAAGCGTAGACCCGCGCAGCATTTGGGAAATGAAAATATTTTGTGAATGTCATAAAGTGGTTGAATTATGAATATTTGACTAATTATGTTTTATAAATATTTTCTTCTTATGATGGAAAAATATTGTACTATATGATTGCATAAAAATGTTGACTTAATATTTTTTATAAAGTTTCCGTTAAAATGTTTTTTGAAAATATTTTCAAATATATGAACTTTTGGGCCAAAGAATATAACTAAAATATTACCTAATTATTTACGCAACTTTTTAAAATATTCTGACAACTATATTATTTTCCTGAAAATATTTTTACCATATTTAGGGAATATTTTTATGCTGTATGGGGAATGATGGAGACTAAGGGGGCTATAGCCCCCCAGAATTCTATTAAGCCCTCCGTGTAAAAGTTGACTGTTTTATACAACCATATTATGCTGTGAGAACTGAAAAAATTTTATATTATTATAGTGAATAAAAACATGGCTTAGAAATTCTATGACTAACGATAGTTTTCAAATCTATCGTTTCTTCATATTGAAAGGGACTTAGCTAATATTATTAATTCTGAAGATATTCTTAATATATTTGCCCAAAAAAGTAGGCGTTTAAACCTTATACTATAGTAAT
Source organism: Metopolophium dirhodum (assembly GCF_019925205.1). Taxonomy (NCBI): domain Eukaryota; kingdom Metazoa; phylum Arthropoda; class Insecta; order Hemiptera; family Aphididae; genus Metopolophium; species Metopolophium dirhodum. The sequence continues at coordinate 7,067,259 of NC_083561.1, read as the reverse complement.
AATTTCCAATTTAAAATGTTTTTTTTCATATTTAATTCAAATACAAAATATGTAATTGATAATAATATGATGTTTGGTAGTATATTATTTATTTATATTTTACTTTAAAATGGGCTTCTTTAGTGCTTTTTATATATTTTCCTTTAAATTTTTCTATAGTTATATTTGTAGGATATTATGTTCTGTATCCGAATCATTATAGCCCTTTTGCAAAGTAATTCGTAAGAAGTTCCGACATATCACAAAAAAGAGGCTATATATAGTCCCCCCAAAAAACATTTATCACGCCTATATGGATGAAATGCTTTCACCTAAAATCATTTTTTTACGATTTTTGAGTAATCTCAGGGTAAAATCACCAATAACAAAAATTATAGAGGATAATATATCTGAGGATATGACATATCAGTTTTGTATTTTATTATTAATTGACTTTGTAGGTATTCGACTTTCAAAATAAAAAAAAAATTGTAAATTTAAATTTTGTTTAAATTGTTTGAAAACAAAATTTAGATAAATCGACATGTAATACCTTCGAAAATATTTTTTGTTTTTGTAATGGGTGATCGATGATTATACTCTACAAGGTTGCTCAAAAACATTATGCTGCGTAAATGCGTTTTATCAATGTTGTGATGTGTAGGCTAGATGGATAAAACAAACAGTACGCTGAAATCTTCTCAAACAAAATTCTCATATAAAATTTCCCAATAGATAAAAATGTGTAAAATCAAAAATTATAAGTATAATATCATAATGGTATAATACTTATATTTGTATAATATAATAGGGGTGCTAATTATGGTCTACATAATATGTAATCATTTCCTCTTTGGGGTGTTATAAATACGAAAAAAAAATACAAAGGTAGCTTAGTTCTTACAGATAAATAATATAATATTATAATAGTATGTACCTATCGTTTTACCATCATACAAGTAAATTAAACTAATCTATAAATAATATCATACATTTATACGTACAAAATATAAATTTAGAAACAAGAAACGTGTAATAAGCCTATGTACAATTCTAATTGGCCGATATTGTTCAATACTCATACAATTAAAAAGAAATATGTAAAAGTTGGCCACACTAAATAATATAATAGCATCAAGTATATTATACGGCGCTAATATATATTATATTATGCATATCCATAATAGTTGTATTTTTTTATTAAGAGTTACGCTTGGTTTAAATATCAAAGGGAGTTTTGTAATGCTTTCATTTGGATTTTTGAATTTTAATTCACTTGACATTGTTTTTTTTTTCATCTGGCACTTGTCTGCAATTCGCGGACACGGTCCGCCGGACCCTTATCCATTTTTCGTGAACGGATCCCTTCTCAAAGTTTTATAATTATTATTGAGTGTAATATAATAACAACAATTGGACAATCATAACTCGAAATGTTATTTTGACCGATTTTAAATGCATTGTTCTGTAGGCCCATGTTTTCCACATTCAAATGATGAATGGACACGACCAGAACGAATTGACTTATATTATATAGTGTCATAAAGGTCCTTCTCGCGGAACAGGAAATTGACATTTATATTTTAAACTCCATAACCGCGGAATTCAGTGATATCGTTCTCGATTCAAAAAAGGGCAGAAATCGTGCAGTTCAATTGCAAACAGAATTTTTACCCTAAAATAAAATATTATAAAAAGTTCACTGCCATATAATATACAGCATTGTATCCATTTTCAATTTCTATCATATGACGTATTCCGTATCCTATTGTACTGCAACGTATTAACATATTTAGTTCAACACAGCGATTCCTTTATAAAAAAAATCACATATTCTTTATCAATATAACTTTCAATAATTTCCTGTATTCTACCAAAATACATGCAAATTAAAAATATTAAAATAAAAACTTATTTAGGTGGGTTTCTACTTGCAAGTACTGCATTGCACTTATTTATAACGATTTTATGATTTTTGTGAAATAATTATGTTTTTAATGTGTTTTAAAATAATTAATGAACAACACAATAATTTTGAGACTTCACTTAATAGTGTTCATAAATCATAATATATAGAATTACGTTTTAGAGATGTATTATTTACATTTCATAAAGCCGGTATTTATTTTTAAAAAAAATATTTCCTTGAAAAAATATAGGATCTAAATATTTTGTAAGTTTGATAATATGTAATTTATGACATCGATCAACTATACAATGTAAAAATAAGAAAGGACCACATTTTAATAACATTAAAATAATTGATTTTAGAAAAAAAAATTACGCATCATCGTACAACGATAATGTTTAAACAATATCCGCTGTGAATCTAAAAGCTAAATAAAATGTAATCGTTACTGTTTGTATTAAGTTAATAACAAGTAACGATAATTTAAAATTTAAAATCCCTCAGGGTTTAGTTTATCTAGCAAAACGTGTAAAGTGATGAAGATGCATTTGAGTTGAGCATGCGGAACAGGAAATCGTCATGATTGATTGATTGATGATCGACTGTCGATTGATTGAGCGACATGTGTGCTCGTTAACGTCCGATTGTCGATACATGTGCAATTGGTAAAATAAAAATTTGGATGGATTGAATGCAAACGTATAGTGGTTAGCTTTTAATAAAACAAAACGTATGGTTATTCATATAGATTTTCGAAAATAAAATAAAATGTAATTTATGAATATACATAATATTTAAAATGTACATTATGAATAAGATTCTACGTGTCTACAAAGAGTTTGAACAACTGTTGTTTAAATCAGTATGGTACAATTATAAAATATATTCTTTCAAAGTTTTTGTATTCTGTTTATGTATGGTAGGTATATAATATTTTTGGTAAACATTATTTTAATACTAGATAGGGAGATTTTGTATATTGTTATATCCAATATTGTAAATAATATAAAATTATATTTTAATATACGAGGTCGAGGATAAATAACTAGATTAGATCTTAAAGAAAAAAATTCAAAAGAATAAAATAAATGAAACAAATAAAGTAAAGTATTATATATATTTTTTCATAAATCAATTTTAATTTAAATATACCATAGATCAATAGTTAACTATATTTTTAACTTAATTAAAATTCAAAAATTAATTTTTATTATAAAACCGTTTATACTTCAACTGTAAATCTTTTTAATGGTTTTTTTATTACCTAAATTATATTGTGCTATATAGTTTTACTTCATGTCTTCTTTGACACCTATTGACTTGCATAGACTTATGTTTTTAAATTCAATACCAAATTGTACCGCACACCTACAACATTTTATATAAAATCACTACAGGATATTATTTAATTTTTTCGTTCCCCATAATACAAAGGTCGAGTAACTCGTTGTATAGCTGTATAGGGTATTAGGGTATAGGTGCACGTCGTCCGCGGTCTATTGAAAAAAAGTGTTCATATTTTCTTTTAATACTATAATAATAATAATAATAATAAAATAACTGCGTGGACGTAGCATAATGTATATGAATAGATAAGATTCTTTTTGCAACACATATCCGCACGTACTATAATATGTACATATACGCATACACATTAGACATATATAAATATCCAATATCCATTTATAATCCGTTTATCGTTTTTATAGCACAAACGCATCAGTTGGCGCATAATATAATATAACAATAATAATAAAAAAAAATATCATTGTTATGTTATATTTCAGTATATTTTGTAATAGGCATATAGGTACTATCCCGCCACATAACGTATAATATATTATTATGTGTAACTGCAGCATGCCATCGTCATCTTCCGCACATCAGCGATATTGATAAATAATAATAATAATAATAATACGTACAACAAAAAGCATTACAATAATAATAGTAATAATATTATAACAGTGTATAATAAAATTTATATCCGCCCGCAACAGTTCTATATAAACGCAATTAAGTATATTGGATTGTGACGTGTTCGATGAGCCGCGATGCATTTGTTTGCTTTACTCTCTTTTTGCGATGGTTTCCCGAAAAAAAAAAATAATAATAATAATAACAATAATATTACATCTGACATTCTATACGTCGATTACGTGTGTTATATTATTATGAATAAATCGTATCTCGTTCGGTCCCAACGTCACACCGCTGCAGTTCTTCGGCGTCGTGGCGTGTATAATAATAATATTATATACTTGTCGGGCATAATAGTATATAGGTACACTCGTGGGCAGTATATAGGTATATACAACACTCGTGTGCAGCGTATATTATGCGTGATGTGGGGTGGCCGGAAAAAAAAAATATGGCACATTAAACGCGCGTCCGGGTAAATCGCTGGGGACGCATTAAATCGTTGTCTGCAGCATAGCCACCGTATCGCACGCTCTCGGATGTTTTTATGACGATTGTTTTCCGTTTTATTTGCACAAAAGTCGAGACGAGATTTTCCGCGAGCACAATGTTATCTATACGGTACACAGCGACGGCGGTATCGGTTCTGCTGCAGCACATGTCACGGTATAAGTCCCGGTCATCGGCGGCACGCGCGCGAACAAATTGAAGTGCTTATATTATTATTATTATTATTATTATTCTTATTTCTATGCGATCGGCCGGCTTGGGGTCGGCGGTTGCCGCCGTGGACATTGGTCAGCGGCCCTCCTGTGCATATGACTCTTATAAACACGACGCATACACACGGAGCGGTCAATTGCCCGTGTCCCTTACACAAACAATTGTGCAATCGCGGGCCGGACTCGTATAATATGGTGCACTGTGGCACTGGACCACTGCTAGTGTATTATACAACACTATATAATAATAAGATAATAATAATAATAATAATGTACAACTATGAGCGGCGGTGGCTGCATATACGACTTGGCGCGGTGCAGCGTTTTCAATTATCGTCCAACTGTCGTATACGCGATCGCGTTATAAACCACCGGAACGATCGAATCATGTGACATTTACGAACTGATAATAATCATATTTCTATCGGTGTATTATTGTTTACGAGTTCGTGTGCAATACGCACGACGCAATGATAATATATACATCATCATATTTTTGTATAGACAATATTATAATATTGTACATTGTATACATCACGCACGATCCAAGTCCCCAGCGAGCACGCATATAATATATTATATTATTGTACGCGCGTTCGTCTATATACATCATATCTATATCTATGCCAATGTTGTTTTACGTATAAATTATAAATTATGATAAAATAATGCATGTCGGAATATAATCGGATGTTATCCCGAATATCGGTCACCTTTTGCTGGAAATACCTATATTTTTGGTCGACGTCTGCACCACGCACCGAAGAAATGTTAACCGTGTGAAACTGACGGGTCCGTGCAATAATTTAAGTGTAACCCTGCAACTTATTATTATTATATTCAGGGCCGTCTTAGAATTTGCAGGGACCACCCACGGGCACCACCCTGTGCAGTGCAAAAAAGATTCTCAGAGATGTTATATAGGTAGCAGTTATTTTTGCTGGAAATACCTATATTTTTGATCGACGTCTGCACCACGCACCGAAGAAATGTTAACCGTGTGAAACTGACGGGTCCGTGCAATAATTTAAGTGTAACCCTGCAACTTATTATTATTATATTCAGGGCCGTCTTAGAATTTGCAGGGACCACCCACAGGCACCACCCTGTGCAGTGCAAAAAAGATTCTCAGAGATGTTATATAGGTAGCAGTTATTTTGTAATATTAGTACCTATGGGTATCGCGGAGATGTTGTAGGCACCGTTAATATCCCTACCTGTGAAGTTACTGAATGTCGCAAAACAATGTTCTATGTTTCGTCACATTGTAACTTTCATAGCAATCATATAGAGTAACACGAGACTTCCCTATTTCAGCGCGACGACTTCGCTGAGAGTACACAAAGTGAAGTCCCGAAACATATGAAAAAAATATTCAAGTCTAATCAAATCACACCAACGACCTGAGTCGGAATCGAACCTTACACCCCTAACTTAAATGACCTACGCCTTACCTACAGGGACACACTAACAAGATACAACAGGGACCTCATACCCCATAGAAATAACATAGTGTATTTAGACTCGTATAGGTATTAGGTAATAGTCGGGTGTTTGGTACGTGGTATAAGTATTATAATGAAATATAATGAATGTATTACAAACAAAAATACTGGTATACTTATGATTTATAGACTTCTAGTTTATACATTGTTCAATAAAGTAGGTAGGTAGGTATAAACTTATAAAACTTATCTGCCACCTACTTACTAAGTACTAATTATTACCATAAGGAACATGCAGTAAGTAATTAATCTAACTTTTTTTGTTAGTTTGTTATATAGTTAAAATAATTTGGTTATCACTTATCAAACTAAATTTATGCAAGTTCATACAACCATACATAAATAAAATAAATCAAGTATTAATTTCAATTTTTGAAAAAATTAAATTCTCTACTAATATTTAGGCATTATTAAAACTTTAAATTAGGTACAGAAATGATTAATTATTATTAGCGTTAAGAAATCAGATTATTTATTATTTAGTATAGGTACCTTAGTAGGTATAACTTAAGAGCTAACATAAGGTTAGGTTCAAGTATTATATATATATACACACACACACGCCGAAATCGATATGATAATAATTATTGTTCCCAATAATTAGTAATTAATACGCAATTATTGTTCGTTTTAATTATGATCGACGATTACTGGGGATACGGCGGATCAATTATTATTATTATTACGTGTCACCATACGCTGTATATACAAAATTACAAACGAAACGAAATCTTTCTGTCTGTGTTTATTAATAAAACGTGACAGTTATTGTGAATATTATTAAATATTTGTTATAGTACGACACACATAATATTGAACAATTAACACGGTTTGTGAGTTATAAATTTAAATAATATTATAATCAACCCAAACATCAATTTATTAACTATTAATCAAGAATGCAATGGTAAAAAGTTCGAAGTCAAATAATTTGAACCTAGTTCAGTAATTGTCGTCATGTTCGTCAATATTTCGGTGTTGATGGGACAGAAAAATGTTACACATTTTTAATATACACTCAGGTCTGAGACTCCACTTTCTTAAGCTCCATACAAGTTAACTTATAACGCGAACAACTAAATAAAATGTTACTTTTACATTTACATTAATACGCGACTACAGTGTTAATAAAATATTATGCGCATACTATATTATAATACCGCGTGGGCCGTAGACCTTATTATTTCACCCGTACAACTTAAATGATCGCAGGGGCTATATTATTTCAAAAACTATGTTATTCGATTAGATTAGAGTCAGTGCAGTGTAATCAACAAACAGAAGTATCAACAATGTTGAGGATACTCGTTTTTGTACCTACACAGGTACAGACATTTTTGCCTTAGCACTATAGCTACCAAGTACTTGTTTGCGGACAGATGTTCAATGCAAAACGTAAAAAGCCGCGATTTTGAATACTTCAACCTGCAAACTGACGACTCGTTGTAGCGTATAACTAAAAAAAAAATCTACAATTTTGAGTAGTATACAGATAATAATGTGCATGCGCATTATGCACAAAGTGCCCAATATATGTGCACGTGTCCAAACATGTACTAATAGCTACTTAGTCGTTGAAACAATATACTATACAAATTCATTTAGAATATGAATTAAAATTGAATTCAATGAAAAAAAAATATAATTAATATTCAACGAAAAGACACAATATTATACAGTGCATTTAACTAGTTGCCCCCCATCGTTGTTATAAATAAAAATATCAATACAAACAGTATATGATATACATACAGTCTATATGGTTGCTTCAGCAGATCGGGTGGTTCACGATTAAAATATAAATTATCTCCCAAAAATGTTTACACTATATACCTATAGTTGCGTCCCATATGTAGAAGGAACTATTAAGTAATTGTTCATAATAATATAAACTTCACTAAAATATACCGCGTAAATAGATTGATACTATTAACCCTTTCACTGCTCCTGCAGGCGTACTATTACGTCCCTGTATTTTATAATATTTTCCGGTAACCGTGCAAGTCGTGGAAACCATGGTTCGCATTATTTAATCTTAAATAATTAGATCATATTATAGATCTCAAATTTCAAATCTTTAAAAAAATTAATAAATATTTTATTCTACGTAGCATACACCGGTTGCAGTGGTCAAATAGTGTATCAGCGAAATGGTTAAGTCTATTCTTTTTTGTCTTTGGGTGGCAGCTAGTATAGTATTTACCAGTTTTATAAGGGAAAAAACCGCAAAAAATCCACAGTTATTTAAAAATTGGAATATTATTAAAAAATATGTATTAATAGTATCTTTCGTGTACAGGCACTATACTATTATTATATATAAAACAAAATTTTGCATAACATTTTTTCGATTTAAGCCTGTTAATTTAAAATCCTAAAATCTATACTACCAATATGTATTGTGTAAGCACTTACCTACTTTAAGTTGTTAAAAAATACATTTTTTTTATAGCGCAATTTATTCGTATTTCGCACTTCATGCATAATAACAATATATTGTTCGCTGTTTTTTCCGACGACATGAAATATTATATATATATAACGGGTCGGTTTTTTCGTCAAACGGGAAACAAATAAAACCATACGCGATTGTGTATTCGTATATGGTCTAGTATACATTTCGCACTTTATTGTTGCAAAATATTTTTACTTGTATTCAAATGCTAAATGCGTGCGATTTTTAATGAAGGGATTTGTCGTGAGAAATTTACATACACGAGAAATAACCGGTTCATCGCCACCCTCCGAGAATGACTGGCCTGGGCATCAACAAAAAACTTTGGTCTGCTATTTCGAAAACGGGGGTAACTTATTTATTTATTTAAAAATAAAATAACAACTAATAATACGTCGTTACTTTTTCGGGATTACCGGCCCTTAACAAGTTTAGACTAATGAGAAAGACACGTGACCGACGTAACGCCGCGTATAAAGCTTCAAAAGAATAGCATAAATATTATATATATATGCACGTAAACGGGTGATATGCTGTTTATTCTCAAACGAGCCCAGCTAATCCTCTCTTTATGAAATATTATTGAAAACAGACTCGAACACAATGGCGGTATATGTTTTTTTTAATGCTTGGTGTGTAGCAGCACGTTTTCGAAGTAATCAAAGCAGCTATATTGTACAGTGATTCCATCTTTGTTATGTATATTATTATACTGCTGTGCAATGTGATATACGATCATCTTGATTCTCAATGGCCAATGACGTCATATTATAGTGTGCTTTGTCAAGTTTATTGTATTTTAATGAAAATAAAAAATGTATAACCGTGATTCAATAAGTATACTTACCAGTTGCAGCCGTGTCCGTGTTTATAGTTTACGCCTAATGTAATGAGGTAGAACAATAATATGACGTGTGTACAATTAATAGTAAATAAAAAGTAATTTGATTTTCAAAAAATATATATTGTGTAAAGTATACAAAACAATACGTTTAACAAATAATTTTTTATCATATCGTATAAAATAATCTTTATAAATATCATATTTAAAAATAAATTAGGATTATCTTACGTGTCCAAAATAAAACTGTCCTGGTGTAAGACTCTTAAAGTACACAAAAAAAATTAAAAAAAATATATAAAACTTAAAACTTAAAAAAAAGTTGCTCATCGATTGCATTTCTTCGAGACGCGTTATTTATTCAATGATATAATATTTGTATGATGAATATAGTGAACACGGAACAATAATGTAGGTCTGCTGCAATTGCACTCTGACTAGCAAAGTTAATTATTGCTATATAATGTAAATATATAATATAATATAATATGTATAAGTACAAAAAAACGAAAATGGCTTTGGTTAAGGTCGTTGACTAGAATACGGTTTATGATAATATTGTGTATTATTATTTGTTGATAATAATAACAGTCATATCTATAGGTAATAATTCACAGTAAAAAATTTCAGATGAAAAAAACTCTGATAAAATTGTCACATACTCTCATACGCCACTTATTAATATTAGCGAGATGAGCGTAGTAAACAGTTGGATTAGGACGAGTATTTAGTACGCCACTTCAGCGCCCCAAGGCCTGTAAGGTTTCATCTGTGCGGAAACTGATGAATCGGATTGGTATTGTTGTTGTTGTTGCTGTTGTTGTTGGTGGTGCTGTTGGTGCATGGCAGCTTCGTGATAGCCCGACGGCGGCTGCGGCGGCGGTTGAACAGGTTGCAAGTTGTGCAATTGGTTGCCGGCCCCGCCGCCGTGCTGGTGTTGGTGCTGGTAGTCGTCGCGACTGCGGTGGTGGTGCTGTTCGTGTTGTCGCTGCTGTTGGTGATGGTGGTGGTGATGGTGATAGTCCGCCGGGACGGACGACAGGGTGGTGAGACCGGCTGCGTCCGCTTCCGCCGCTGACTTGATACCGTCCACGGCCGTCGCTGACGTCTCGTAATTATTGTTGTTGTGGCTGGGCGGCGGCGGCGGCGGAGGAAGGGTCAACGGTGGCGGCTGCTGTTGTTGTTGTTGTTGGTGCGGCGATGTCGTCGACGGGTAATGGTGCGGCGAAGTCGTCGACGGGTAATGGTGCGCCGGCGGAAGTGTCGGTGGTGGTGGTGGCGGTGGCGGCGGTGGCGGTGCCCCGACGTGATGACCGCCGTACCAACTTGGCGGTGGTGGCGGGGCGTTGTGGTGTCCCGCAGCGGCCGGCGACTTGGCCGCGTACTCGCGCTGCGCCGCAAAGTACTGCAAGTGTGACAGCAACCGTTCGCGCAGCGGATCCCGGCCGTTCATGCCCTCCACTGACTCCAAGTACCTGGCCACCTCGGTGGCGCATTCCCTGAACCCGATGTTGTGGTAGTCCATCGCGTACTTCGACGGGTCGTAGGCCAACGTGTCCAGACCTGCGCGAGAAGAAAAACAAACCATATTATTATTATTTATTATATTTATTTTTTGCGCTTTGTGCTGTTAGGCCGGGGCGTTTTAAAAGTGGCCTAACTATAATTTATTAGTTACACTATGATGGCATTCAATGTTTTATGATTTCCATTTTATCATTTATCTATTTTTTAAAAGAAAGGATAGTTTTTAAAGAATTTGAATCTGGTCTCAAATTATTTCTATTTACCATACCTATATATATTGAGTACTATACTATTTCGCTGTTAAATATTGTTCTCCTAATAAATTACTATTGATAACATTTTGTAGTTCACGCAACCACCACCTGATAAAAACTCTGCCAAACACTCCACCACTAATTGTAATAATACATGTGTTTGAGTGTGAATGATACGTTCATAGGTTTGTAGCCTATCAGGCTATTATATTTTTGCAGTTTTCGGAAACTGAAAAATTTTTTGAATATTTTCTTTTCCTTTGCCTGTTGGTCGCTTATACGTATGATTATTTAAAAATATAATATTATGGCGTATAATATGTACTGTATTATAGGTACTATATAATGACGGTACCCTTTAGGGTAATACTTATTTAGACATCGTATATATGATACAATGTACTAAGTTTTTTAAATTCCATAAACTTATTTAATTTTCGGAACTGCGCGCGAGGGTGAAACTATTTTGAATATTTTATTTTTACGAGTCTAATAATATTATATAATTTTATAACGATTGTCATCGCGTAATTGTTGGTATATACTCCCACGATATCATTTCACGGCCGATTTACGGGTTTGTGCGTAATAATGGTAATAATAGTAATAATAATAATAATAATAACAAACAATAAATCGTTGTGTGTTCGGTGGTGGTGTTTGCGTATAATACTATAATATTATATAGACTCGCGGGGGCCGCCGTCTAAAGTGCGACGATGCTCGTCAAAACGGCCGCAGTGGTTGGTGGCGAATCGTGGGAAAAGGGTGGCGCCGATTTGCGACCGACGAGGGGCAGCTGACACGGAATCACGTTCTCACGGTAATATGTGTATATATACGGCGCATAATCTGTCCGTATTACCACCCCCTCCGAGATATCGCGATTTAATTTCGGCCGATAAATTAAAAAAAAAAAAAAAAATAAATGTAAGTGAGTTAACAATATTTATGCGCGGGGCACAAGCCAAATCTGCGATAAAAGTCCGAATTCACACGGTCGAAAACACCCGGTGACACGAAAGTGACGAGATCACGTCAAATAAAGATTATTGATATAAAGTACGTACCTACTTACATGTGATAATGTAAACTATATATTATAGTGTCAATACCTGTTGACGCGCATTAACCCACTGAAATTTCTTGTGGCGCGTGCGCTGCGTAATCATATACCCCTTCCCTGTATAATATTATTATGTTTACTCGGCCAAGGCACTGTTAGTAGGTGTATAATATTATAAAATATTATTATAATACGTATAGATAAATAATATCATTAATATCTAGTCCGGTGAACGCGCGAAGCCGACTTTAAGTCCAGTCGTTATAGATATACGAACTCGTACACATACGAAAACGAGATGAAAATATTATAATACCCAAATATCGTTAATACGCGCAGTTGTCTATGGTCACGATGTGTGACACCGCCGCCGCTTGTTATAATGGTGATAAAATGTATATTATTACGGTTGTGTTCCACTACGGCGGGCACTTGTCGTCGCTGAGGGGACAGGATGTCGAGTTAATAGACTGTTTGTACCTATCGTACCACTCCGGTCTTAACCCTTTGCCGGCGGTAAGTAGTTATGCGTGTACACCTTTTGTATAACACGCCACTGCGACGGGAAGTCGACGAGAGACAGGTGTACATGGTGTAGCGTACAAAGTCGACGACGAAGACGACGGCGGGCCGTTTGAATAGTATCTAAATGGTGAATCGTATAGATTCGCGACCGGAAAATCTATCGAAAACAAAGTATAATAAACCCACCGTCCATAATATAGTTACTAACTCACTATACGATTATTTATATTATTGTAAGCGCCTACACGACGGCTATACGGCACAAACAGTGACCGCTGGACACTTCAATAAAAATATTATTATGATGTATATTGACGACAGCGTTAGACAAAGTAGATAAGATAAAAATATACGATAGGAATAACCAGTACATAATATGCAATGAATTGGGTACCTACCAGCTAATCTGAGAGCTAATCATGATCTGAGAAAACGTAATATTATATTATTTTTAAAATTGTTTTCAATTTCTGTGTTGTGTAATAAATGTATATAAAATGATCATACGATTAAATTAAAACATTTAAATGAATACGTATTATGCAAAAACATGCGTATTATGGAGAATATGCACTTGCGCCCAAAATATGTAAAATAAAAATTTGCAATATCATTTATTTAAGTATGATTGATGAAAATCCATTTACTGCGTGTAATTGCTTATAAAAATATGAACCTGCATTATACGCAAAATTCGGTCTTTAGTGATAATGAAATAAAATCATTTATTACAACTCAATTATACTCAATATAAGTATATTATACCCATCGAGGTTGAATAGAAAGACTCGAGTAGTTTAAATTAAATCTAAGTAGAAAACCAACATGTTTTACGAACGTGTGAGTTTAGCTTATACATTATAACTTTGATACGTATAGGTATACTAATAATAACAAAATCTATTGTTTGTAAGTTGGTGATTTACCTTTTGCGTGAATCATTTTTAAATGGTCGACTGTGAGTTGCAAGATTTCGGCCTTTTCCAATTTGGCCGAACCCTGTTTTTCGTACGCTGTGGGCACAAGCCGTCTGAGTTCGGACAAGCTGGTGTTGATGCGATCACGACGTCTCTTTTCGATGATGCCCCGGCGTTTCTTCCGGGTGAGCATGTGTGGCGTGTCGGTACCGTCTCCGGGAGAAGAACAACTATAGTAAAAAAAAAGAAGAAGTATAAGTAAACTAATTTCAAAATTGGTTTATACATCTCGGGATAAAATTTATTATTTTTTAACACGATTTTTGTATACAAAGAAATTAATCTCATAATATATTATAATTAGACCCAGAGTCAAATTTTATAAAAAAAATATGAAAATCCGGGTTTTTCTAACGCTACCCCATTCAAAGCCGTACAGGCGGATTCGTCTCGGCAAGCACTATTGCGCTTCCAAGGGGGTCCCGTCTTCCGTTTCCGGGGATTTCACAGGGGTTTGAGGACCCGAGTAAGTGGGTGTTATATAGACGGGTGTATGTAGTGGGTATATTATATAGGCGCACTTACTGGTCTTTGCTGGACTCCTCGGAAAATGCATCGTCGCAATCGTCGCTCTCATTGAAATGCCTTTTGACACCTTGGTGATGATGACGAGAAGACGGCGGCGGCGCGGGCATCGAACTCCACGGTCCGTAGCCCCAGTGAGGGGGCTCGGCGGTGGCGGCGGTTGTGGTCGGCGGCTGATGCGGTACGGCGGATTCCGGGTGGTGAGCCGGGCCGCCCCCGCGGGGCACAACCATGCGCCACAGGTTGACTGCGGCCGGGTCACAGTAGCCCAAGTAATCGTTGGGCCGAGCGTCCGGGTACGCGACGGCAGCGGCGGCTGCGACGGACCGCAGGTCATGGTGGTGGTGATTGTGGTTAGCCACTTTGACGGTTGAGTTCAAAAAATTTGAAGAAAAAAAAACTGCCCGTGTGTGCAGTTAGCGTGCGTGTGAGGAGGGGGTCACGTGCTTAGGCCCCTTGTTTGCGGTTTTATCTTTAAGGAAACGGTCTGGTCGCGGACCACTTGTTGTCGGCGGCGGTGTACAATGTGTGTATATATATAATATTAAATACGCGGGCGAACGTGTGCGCGACGTGTACGACGTGAGCCGAACGACTGCCGTGGCGCGTGGACGACCGTCGGCCGTACGTCGGGCGAACGCCGTCCGGACGCCCCACACCGCGACGGCGGCCGCCCCCCACCACCGAAGGAAAAAAACGTCGGAAACCGGAAGGGCGTCCCTTCTCACTCGCGGCACAGCCATCCGGTTCCGAGTGCGCGCGATCGCGTGTGTGTGTGTGTGTGTGTGTGCGTACGGTAATAATATTATACGCGCACACGCACGCGACACCGCGACGTTATCGCGGCGAGCGTGTGCTTCGTGTACGTATTTGTATAAACGGTCCACACGTCGTCTTCGCCGTCGTTATTGCGCGGCCGGACAAAACGTCCGACGACGTCCAATGTAAGTGTGCAAATCGTCGGGCACGTGATCGGCCTGGGCACTTGTAATTATTTTGTATTATTAGGTGTGATGTACTGATGTGTGCCGAGCGCACACGTTACTATTATATTATTATTATAAGCAAACTCGTGGCGCTTTTTATAATAATATATTATATTATTGTGTACCAGTTACGGGTGCCGACAGTGTTGTTGATGTTGTTGTTGTTGTTGTCATTAAATGTCATAATTTTCACTGCAGTCGCACGTGCAGGCCAATTATTATTGTCTCCGATTTCAAAATTTTTAATAATATTACTGACGCATTATTATACGTCAAATTGCAGTTGCAGTGAGATTCGCGTGCAATTAATGTGACAATTCTGTGTTGCGTTCAATTCTTCAATTTATTACGAAAAACATTTAAAAAATGCACAAATATCCTATGCCGATATAATACTGTCATGTGCATTACAAAAAGCATACACTCAAAATTCGTTTTACTTGCAATAAACCTGCAGCCCAATGTGACCTATATACCAAGTACCAATTCCAGCTACGATCTCTTTATCTTATCTTTTAGACAATAGCTAGGTTACCAATAATAATAGATACACCTTATTATTATACCCTGAAGGTAATCTTGAGATATTTTATCGCTTTTTTTTCTACCGCGAATTGGACGCCATTATTTTTGGAACTGCCGTCTTGACAATAACGGGAAAGCTCCATTTGTTGTAATCCCACAATTAGGTTTTGTAATTTGGCGATTCGCAATATTGTTTCAGTGATTGTATTCGATTTACTTTTACAGAGGAGTTATGTTAATGATTTTTCCATTTGGTGAGGATATCGTAATGACTGTATATCAGTAGACTTTTAGATAACTAAGATAGCTGCAGTTTTCCTCGTATTAATATTTGACATGGGGTATTATTGAATTATTTTATTCGTCGAGAGATCATACGCTGAACATGTTTTATATTTTTCAATGGCATTAATAATTATCATGTCATGTATGATTCGTTACTTTGGTTGTTTTTATTACGTTATTTTGTAACATACTTATAATTAGAGCTACACTATAGTATTTTGAGATTTAATGGTGTATAATGCTTTTATTGATATTACACACATTACGTATCTATTATTTATTAATGGTTATTATAATATTTATGATATTTAAAATATTTATTAATTGTACAACACTACAGTTTATAGTATCGATGTATAAACAGAACATTCTGTGTTACGTTCAATATAAGTACATCAAAGTTAAATTTAAAGGTTCAGCCAAATCATATCTACTGCTTTAAGTACAACGTCGTTCGTATTATAAGCAGGTACATAACATATATTTATACTATAAACAATTCACTCTCTCTTTATCAAATCGCTGTATATAGGTATAGTACCTAGGCGCATCGTCCATTGTAATATATATATAGGTATATATATATAGGTAACGATAGTAAATGCTTTTACCGTTGTTCGCGCGTGTACAATATAGTTTACGATTACGACGTGCCCACAACACGTCCAAGGGATAATAATATTATACTCTGCGGATATCGTTGAAACTAAAATGCGACACAATAACGCACTTGTACAATACACATCACTGCAAAGTGGTTCTCGCAGCGGCTATACCCCACGCAGCCGTGTTATAATTCATAATAATATACAAGTATTAGACTACAGTGTAATAATAAATAGTATACATTATCGCCCGCGAGCCTGCAGTCGGTGTATATAATTCTGCTGCACCTGCGAAATTCAATTCGGTGTGCTGACCGCGGTATACTGCACCGTGGCCGTTTGTAGTGTCCCGGCGACGGTGTGCAACAATTAACGGTAATTACCCGTGTAACAACGATACCAAACCGTATCGCACAATATATTATAATGTCGCGTACTCGTCGTGGCTGAATTGCAGGAATTCCCGCCGCCTGTTTTCGGTGGATAGGGCGACTTTGAGCTGTGGGTTTTCGGATCCAGTAAAATACACGCCCTGCACGCGTAAAATATACCTAATGTATATAATGCAAGTAAAAGTTGAGACGATATTATGGCGAAAAGTTTTCGAGCTTCGTAATGGGATGTATACGGAATAGAACGAGCGGGGCTGCGGCCGATGTGTGTATCGAGTTCGAGTATAAATAATATACGATATATACATATACGTCATCCCACGCAAGCACGGTTTGGGTCCGATCTCTTTCGTCAAACTTTTTCAATCGTACCGTGGAAAGTTTAAGCATGCACACCTCCTTTGGTTCCGCCCCGGCAATCGAACGCGTCGTTCGCGTATACGTGCGCACCGACCTATATTTACCAAACCGAATTCGAAATTTTAAAATATACGATCGTCAATCGGCTGTATAATGACAAAAACAATAATATACATATATTGCGAGATCCAAGTCGAATAAAAACGCGGGCGTTCTATCAAAAGTCACAAAAAAACATGTCACTTTTTATCTGAAATTTACTGCGGAGCATATACACAACATAATATAATAATTGTACGTCTATCCAATATGGATGTGATATAATTTATATTTTTTCAGAGCATGCCATTTTATAGCGAGTCGATATAATATATTATTGACAATAATTGATATATTTTCATAATTACAGCTATATATCTATTTTTAAATTTTATGTTTTGGATAACATTATCCGGTAAAAAATCAATTTGAATACTATTATTTATCGATTATTATTTGTTTGTATATTTTTTATGAACTTTGATTGGCTAAAACTCCCATAATTTGACTATAATGTCGGTGGTTAAACGGTATGTGACATTAAGACATTATCCAAACAATGTCCGCATTATATCCATAATAATAATAAATACGTGTCACATTTATATAGTAATATATTTGTAACGGTCAGCGAGCATTTGATAATTTATATTACACGATATGCCGTGGCGGTACATGTGGCGCCCATGTATTAGACGATCGTTTGGGTATATTTATTATATTATTATATCGTACAGAGTATAAACAATATAAACCTAATTACGTTAATTGTTTTATTTCCGTTCTGACATATTTTGAGTATACCCTTGTGGCCTTGTGTGATAGGTACTTGTAATAATTTGATAGTTACAATATTGTTCTTCTATTATTATTTCTTATAATCGCACACTACCTATACTTAACAAAACTTATTTATTATGTTTTAATTCTAAAAATTTATTAATTGTGACTATTTCCGTAAACCTATTTTTCATTACATAAGTATATATTATTTGTATTACCTATACATAATTATATTTTCAAAATATTAGAGCAATACCTACCACATTTCTATTTTATAATAGAAAAATAGAAAATGCCGCTCAAATTTCTATAATCGTATACAATGATATAATTTAAATATCATTTAATTCAAATTTAACGTATCCATTAGACAGTGACTTAGGCATAAGCGTAAATATTATTTGTGTTTGTGGGGGGGGGGAGGGTTTTGAAGATTTCAATGCAGAGGTGAAGATTTTTCATCTCTTACAATGTGTCGTAAAATCTTCAGGTTTTTTGCGGTCGGACTATCGCTATACAACGATTTCCTTAAACCACAGTATTAGCCTAAATGTAAGCTATTCCTGCCCCCCCCCCCCGTTATTTGCGCCAGTGGAATTAGGTATAAGGTACACAATGATGAAGCACACTCGACAATCGACTGCACAGTGGAGCGAGAATTTATTGCACAAATTGAAAAAACTTAGCAATACTCATTATTAAGTTCGTATTAATATTAAATATTTAAATTTTATTTTATAGTAATTCTTACTATCTACGAATATTATCAATAAACCATTATATTTTGTTGTAGTATTTTGTAGATATGATTAATGATTAATGCAAGTAGGTATATAGGTACATATTAACTCGTACAAATTGTCCACTGACAGCAGTAACATTACATATTATATTTAAATATTGAAAATGATTAAATTACCCACATTTAACTATAAAACTAGTTTAAAAGTTTATTCAGTTAAACAAAGTTATTATTAAACATGTAAAATTTAATCATTTTCAAGTTGAAAACTTTTTTTAAAAAAAAAAAAAAGGAAAATCTTCAAAACAGTTTTCATTTTATCCATAAGAGTAAAGTTATAGTACCTAAGTATACTTTAAAACTTAAAAGTTTAAACACAAGATATAAATGTATTTCAACTTTTCATATAGGTACCATAATAAAGAGTATAAATCACTTTTTTTTACAATGATCATCATAATATTGATAATCAATCTTATATTCTAATTTCTAGTTATAAAATATATATATCAAGCTACCAATTATAATCAATGCTAGCTACCAATATAGTTTATAATTATTTATAACTGTTTTACTTCTACAAATCCGAATGTATTTATTTACCTATTTATCTCCGTGAATTTATTTTATATTTCTTTCAAAACATTCAAAATAATATTATTTAAAAAGAAAAAAACACATAATTATCACACTTAGGATCCAGCACAAACTTAGAAGCATGATTTTAATGAGTATCAAGATATTTACGATTTTTCGTGTAGGTCTATAAATATATTTTTGAATTAATAATCGATGAATTACAGTTTTCTTTGACTTACAAATTACAATATTCCATTCTGAAAAATAATCTAATATTAAAAATTACTAAAATATGTAGCATGATGCAATTTTAAATTAGGTCTATGAATATTGAATACTCAATACATAAAAGAAAAATTAGTTATAGAATATAGATTCATAGTTATAGTATTCGAATTTTACATAATATACGACACTGCAATAGTACAACTGATAGGTAAACGTAAAATAAAACGTACCTATATAAAACATGCAATTTATCAATTCAACAGAAACGCAATAATAAAAAAATGAATAAATCACGAGGTATAATGTTTTTTTTTAATGTTTTAATGTCTAAATATTTAGTTACGTTAGATATTGAACTCGAAATTGTATTCCCAGGGTAGATTATAAGTGGTTTTTATTAAATTATTAGATACGCTTGTGTATTATTTTATTCACCTACCTGCTATATGATAGTATAAATATAATATAAACTTACATTTTGTGAATTGTGATTAACTAAATTATAAATTTTAAAAATGTACACTAACCTATAGGTATATCGTATATAGTCTATAACCACAGTTTGCACGACGACGAAATGTTTAATTGATTATACTTAGGTAGTTTATAAATTAATTTTATAAAAATGATGACTATAGTACTATATAGTAGTATTAATGTATGAAATATAAAGAATATTATTTAGTATTATTATTTATTCTCAATGTGTAAATGTTACAGTAACAACTAACATGTAAGTGTTATTGAGATCTACCTGAAAACAATTATGGTCGTTTTATTAAGAACTATATTTTTTTTTGTAAATCAGTTCAATATTGTAACAAAAAGAAGCTATTATAACATCTAAGGCCCCTAAACAAATTTCTAGTCTTAGGCAAGGGCGTCCGCAGGGATTTATCAAGGGGAGGGCAAAATATTTTCCTTTTTACTTTTTTTGTCTCACTATCCTGTTAGTTCTAAAGTATTTGTGTGACATATTTTCTTTCATATAGACAAGGAATGTAAAAATATTTATGAATTATATGTATACATGGTTAGTTAAAACTTATTGTTGCAGCATAAATTTTAATTAATTGTTATGTATTTTAGATTCTGAGCGAAGCGATGAATGTGTTGATTTTATAATGATGTGTTTTTTTTTCTTATTTTTTATTTTTGTGTCTGTCATCACCTTTTAGGACAGTAAAAAGGCTTGGATTTTCTTCAACAGTAACTTTTCTGATAGGAAAGTGAATCTAGTTGGTACTTTGAGGGGGTCAAAAGTAAACATTTCCCTGTAGTTTTTAAAAGCGGCGTGAAAAACAAAAGAAAAATTAAGGAAAAACGGGAATTTTTACGCAAAATCTGTTTTTGAGAACATCGTTATTGGTTTTTGGTGTAACTCTAAAACAAATGAACGTATATACATGAAATTTTCACTGGTTGTTTATACTTGCATTTTCTTTACACGATAAAATTTTAAAAATATTTTGATTCGTTTTGAACTGTTTAGAAACATTTTCAGTTTCCAATTTTATTAGTTTCTATGGATGTCAATAAAACTTTATTTGTTGTGTAAAAAAGCTTGGAAATTTAATACAAGGCTCCTACTATATTGTTACTATGATATTTGAAAAATATTAAAAATCCTTAGTCACAGTTTTTATGTAATACAAGATTATCCATAAGTTTGTCTACCTTTATCTTTTATGTCTACAAGAAAGTCAAATTAAATTTTTATGAGCGTTTGAAATTCATATTTTTACAACATTTGATATTCACTCGATTTCCCATGTAACGATTTTCTTATTTTGTTGTAATTAAAAAACGTATGACTGTAGATACTTGAAAATTTCACTGAATGTTTACATTAGCATTTCCTATACACGATACAATTTTGAAAATAATTTGACTATTTTTGAGCTGTTTACGGACATTGTCAGTTATCAATTTTTTTAGTTTTCTATAAATATCAATAAAATAACATAACTTGAAAAGTTGTAGCTATTGTAGGTATGCTATCTATGAACATTTAATTGTTTTATCAAAAAAGTAATTACTTGGTTGACACTGCAGTATTGCACTTGGTCCCACCACTATATCTCATAATCTATAAAAGCAACGTTTTTAGTTCTGACTCTGAACCGAGTGTAATAAAAATCACTTTGTAAAAAAAAAAAATTAATTTAATTTAAAAAAAGTTTGTTTTGCGGTATTTTATATTACAATGGTAATGATTGAGGTTGGGATTATAATGCACTTTGCATTGTTTTCCAAATCTACGCAATACTCGTTTTATAACATACCTACATTGAATTTTTTGACGATTTAAAATTTAAGGTCATATTTTGGATTTAAAGATTTTTAGAGCATTTTGAAGTTATTTCTACATTTAAATTTAAAATTTTGTTTTTAAATTTGCATATGTTTTTATATGATTTTTATAATAAATAAAGTATAATATAACTATAAGTCTAAACCTATAGTTACAGAAAAAAAATAGTTAATTTTCAGATTAAATAAGTAGTCTAAATTCTGTCTGTTAAACTTTTCTACAATCATTTAAAAGTTTAAAATGTATATAAGAATTTATATCTTTAGTATTAAAAATAAAAATAATTTAGTGCACTATTCAGAATAGTTAGAGCATTTTTTAGTTTTTTTAAAAAATTAAAATCATCAATAATAATATATGATGATCAACTCAGAAAAAGCCAAGGGAGGGGCAACTGCTCCTACTTGCCTCCCCCTCCTGCGGATGCCCTTGGTCTTAGGCTATATTATGGCTTCGCTTTTTTTATTTATACATATATATAGAAATTACAATAATTACCTAAAAAATATTATTCAATATTTAGCTCATTGTAATTATTATTGGTTTTATATCAATTTTATTATTTATACTATAATACAATATTATATTTCAATGAAAGCTTAAAGCAATATTTTCAAATCTTTAACAATTAGCTTTAAAATATAAAAATAACTGAACAATTAATGTTGGTACGTCTAATAGTATTCAGTTATTATGCCATTATATACGTATTAGTTGTGATGTATTTTATGCTTTAGGTATTCAAACCTTTTTTTGCTAAAAGACTTTTTAATTACTTAATAATTTGAATGAAATGCGTTATTCAATAGTAATAATTAACATTTGGGGCTTGGGCTTCATATATTACAATCGTAGACCGTGGTATAATATTTATAGCCTAACCTATACTTTTGGCCTTTGGGTGCTATGTTTAATAAATTATGGTTATATTTACGTTTATTAAAATACACTTTTAGACGAGTTAAAAAATTACATTGTGTAAGTACTTTGAAAGAAAATTAGATTTTTATTTAATTTCCTAATGGTATTACTATTCATGAAATATTATTTTTTCGCATAATATTACTTGTCAGCAAAACATTTAATTTATTTAACATGCAGGATTAATATATTATTTTGAACGATATATTACACCAAACTGCAGTGGCTTGCAGATAAATATTAAAAGCTGTCGGACGATGGTGAGTGTTTAATTCGTTTTTGTTTTAAAAACTATCCCGTTCATCGGTGTTGGGCTGCTCCTTGAATGCCGATTACTATACCTATTATTATACAATATAATAAAGAGCGCGCGTGTCTTGCGGTTTAATCACGTGCGGCAGAGTCGATTTGCGCGCGTGCCTATTTTGTACTCCTCGCCACCGTCTAGCACGCGTGTCGTCTCGATCATATTATCATCGAATTCAAATCTAATTATCCCTTGTAAAATATATAATAATGTTAATAATTATTCAGAATGCAAAAACGCTCGTCTGCATATTATAAGAATGTAGACATACGTATAGTATTAAATATACCGTCTCACACAATATATTATGTAAACATTTCACGCTCTCACTTACTATAGACAGATATAGACTAACCCATAATTACGATAAGTGATAACACACACTAACTTGATGTAGGTCCTACAATTTGTGTGCAATAGAACATTTTTAAGTAAACAATATGGTATGGAACAATATTTCTTTAATTGTATTTTATACTATTCCTACCGTCATTTGTTTGTTCGTTTAAATTATAATGCGAGCAAAAGATATTTTCCGAAAATGTAACGAATTTACAATCGTACAATACAATATTATAGTTATTAATAATTATGATGTAAGACTTTGCAAGGAAAACTCACGTGATAATAATATAATATTACACCTGTGCACCAATGCACGGCCATATTATGACGATGCGCGTGCATGTGTCAATGGGTGTCCACTAGTGGCGACCGACAGAGGCTTTTATTGTACACATCGCGTCACTACATCGTATAGGCACACGTCGGGCACGCGCCTAAATATGCACGAGGTGAATCAGGTATGGATTTTACAATAGGTAAAAGGTATATACACACACAATTATAATATACTCGTTACATGCGTGTAGGTAGCACTACGGTGAACAATACGAGTAATCGTAAGTACAACATTTTTATGTATGTGTGTGTGCGTGTGTGTGTGTGCATAGGAGATTAAGTCCGATGTTTATAATTATATAATGGGCGGCGTGCGGGCGCGGCGGGTGGATGGGTAAAAGTGGCGATATATAAGGGTATACACGGCGCGAAGGGGTGTGTGAGAGTAGTTCCGGACCCAATTTCCCACGAACTCTTCGCCGGAGAAAACGCTTTCGGGAGGGGGAGAGACCGTTCCCGTAGCGCCGCACACACATACAAGCGTGTACATCGCACACAGAGGCACACACACAAACCCATTGTGTTCGATCGCCGCCGCCGCCGCCGGTCACACGCCAAAACCACCCCATCGACCTCACATACAGTGCGTATATACCGGCGGCAATGTAATATAAGTGTATACATATAGTATTATATACGTATGTAATATTAATATTATATCGAATAATATAACGTCCGCAAACACCAGACATTTAGCCGAGACCCGATCCCCTCCGTTGTCGGCCGCGGTTATCATCGCGCCGCACACGACACGATTGACGACGATGTGTATATTATTATATATATATATATAATGACGATGTACTGTTATTATACGTGCACCGATGTATACATGCGTGGATACGGTGGTCGTCGAGTGCTGCAGGAGTTCTCGAGAAAGGGGTCGCCAGGGAATAGCAGGCTATATATTGATATACATGTACGGTATACCGCGAGTTATTAAAATTACATTACTATTATATATATATAATGCGTAAAAGGAAATACAAGGATAATTTTGAATATGCCAACACATGTAAATCATTGTCGGAATCGAATTTTTTTTCGCACGCCGGAGCTCTGAACCGTTTAGGTTTTTTTCTCGAGCCGTGTGACTTTTCCGGGAAATCAATCGCTTTTCGGTCCCCACCGCACCGGGATTCGATTAAACTCTCGTCTCTCGACGTTTTTAATCTAGTGGTGGCACGCATCTTCCCAGTATTTTCCGACGAACCCTGCACCAGATGCGGTGGACTGTACGCGATTATGCGATCGTGGTGGTGTGTACCCGCCCTCGAACTTCGCGGCCGTCTCCTAAGTTTTATCGGTTTATCGCGCCAAGTGCCTCATCGACGTATATAATAAACGCCACGACGATGTGTCAATGTGCAACGGAGCGTATAACGATTTTTATGACGTAGAAATATATTTTCTCACAATTAGGCAATTTGCGGGACCGACCGCTTTATCCCGTGCAGCAGTCGTGTAAAATACTTTTTCTTTTTATCGATTGTAGGTAGAACTAAACCGTTTACCGTTTTCACTTAACACGCGGCGTTTTATTCGCACATTCTGTAGCAGTAATTGCTGCAGGGGAGTAAGAGTCTATAGTGATTCTAGATCGGCATAATAACTACATATATTATTATGATTAAATTATTAATTATCCATAATAACCGAGTAATCAAATTATCATTATTTTACACTATTTTTAAAAAGGGTGAATATTTAATAATCATTTTGAGTTTTTTATACTATGTATATTGTATAATATTATACAGTTATTGCCTATTGGTCAAGTATTTTCGGTATAATGAGGTCTCCGCGATTATCCGGGTAATATTGTACCGAAGATTCACCATTTCAAACATTTCATTTCCACTGTTATCTTTATATACCTTTTAAAATCAGAAATTGAGTATAATATGAGTTTACTCGGGTAATATTGACTTTACCAGTTTACCCAAAGTCGAGGGTCGCCCGTAAAATATAAGTATTATGTCTTACCTATCTACCTACCTATTATATGTATTATGAGTTTTATTTTATCCGATGACCTATCATAGCACGCTAAACGATTTTCGGTGTTCACAGTCATAACACTTTTAAACATTAAATACTTTTCGCTAGTTTTTAAACAATGTATTTTTTTTACAGCAAATACATTAATGGTTTTTTTCGTTGAAAATAAATCATTCATATTAATAACCGCTTACTATGTTAAAAATAAATAAAAATGTTAGGTACTTTTTACATATAAAACCCTTACCAAACCGTCATATATAATAGGGGTAAACGTTTTTTTTTATCGTTAGGATCCTCTCAAGAAACCATATAAATTGCCAAAATACAATGTACTTTTATTAATATTTATAAAACTATATATACATAAGTGAGTTGGATAACGAATTTGGTATATTTTATTATTTCATATACAATATATATAATATTATTTGTGCAATCTTATTGAACAACAAAAATACATTAAATACAACTAAAATTATTTTTGCATTTTGTAATGTATAGATGAAAAATTATATGAATATTTTCTGAATATTATATTCAAAATTGTAACGCATATAATAACGTACAAGTGTATAACATTAATTTATTATATCTAACTTTTGAGTATTTTTAATATTATTATACTAAATTAGAAACTATAGACAGTTAGGTATTTGGGTCAGTACGACAGTAGGTAATAATAACATATAAGTTCGTTTAATGTATAATGTACTTAGTTTAATTATACAATTGTTTGATAATCATGTTTAATTATATTACATACTCCTGCAGTCTTGTGGTTGATTTTTGAAATATTTCACGATTAACGATGTTCTTATATATTATGATTTCAGTTGTGCTCAACTAAGAGAAATTATGCGGTTGAATTTAAATAGTACCGAAGAATCGGATATAAAAGAGGAGTGCCTGGACGGAATCAAAGTAATAATATATATCTACGCATAATAGATTATTTTGCATTATTTCGCGTCACTATTAAACACTAAATATTTTGAAAACCTTAATGAATTGCACCATTAGGCAAAGACGGGATTAGTACGAGTGAACGATTCCAATCGAGGTTCGTTAACCGTACGGTTGGTGTTGACGCTGGAATGTTTGAAACTCCAGAAACAAGAAGTAGTCGACAACCATCATTCGTCGTCGTCGTCATCGTCCGAGGATACCGTCGACAACTATCAGCCTAGTCCCAACTATTATGTAAGTAACTAAAAAAAAAAAATTATTTATATTAATATTACTCATTGCACTGCGCATATTATTTGCCACCGCTGTTGTACGTATCATATTATGATGCATTTACGATCTAGGTATTTGATTTGCACGATGTGAGGGTGCCGTAGTATTTTTTCGATGATTTCTATACAATTATTATAAAAAAACAGAGTCATTGAAAAGTGACACATTGCAAGTCACAATAGTACAATACTGGTGGAGATCACATTAAAAATGTATAATATTATGTGAATTTATCCAATTTTCTAACTCTTTATTTGGATGACTGTTGATAAGATAATAGATACCTACTATAAATAATAATATTAAACAATGCCGTTCATTCCATTTTTTTTGTTCATACATGTCTGCATTGCAGCTACGCAGTAACGTTTATATAACATGATTGTTTTTATATATATTTTTTTTTTAACAATAGTTGCGATATGTGACCGTGGCAAGAAAAAACGGTAGCCTCGGAATAAGCGTCAAAGGTGGTCAAGAGAACAGCTTGCCGATATTGATATCGAGAATTCCCGAAGGAGGAGCCGCTTACCACACAAAAAGGTTATTCGTAGGAGATGCTATAATAAAAGGTATAGTGCCATAATATAAGACCAGTCGTTTTGATTCGTATTAAACGTAAACGCATAAAACATTCGTATTTCTAACAAAATGACCGCTCAGTATCGTTTTTCAGTACGAAATGGTTTATCATAGTAGCAAATATTGCTTTCAAATAGACAGTAATGTATAAAAGAAAAAATCCACCTCAATATCTGAGTTTTTAAGCACAACTAAACTGTCGCATTTTTCTTTCCGTTTAAAAAAATATTATTTTAGAGCATACAATTTACTGGGAATACGTGTACTTTTGAACAGTGTTGGGAAAAGATAACCAAAAAATCATCTGGATAAGATAACAGATAATTCATTCAAAATTTATCTAGTTAAGATAAAATATAACATCATTTTTTTTTATCTAAATAAAGATAAAATTACACATACATTTATCTAGATAAAAAAATAGATAATTTTTTTTAAAATCATATTATAAATAATGTAATTTATTAGTAATTACTAATTGGATAATATTTATTAATTAATAAATCTTAAATGTCATTTCTCAACTAAAATAATATACAATTTTAATTTTTAATACAACTTGAATAAAAATAAAATAACAAAATAAAACTGACAATATTTCAGTAAACATTTCTTTTTTTAACTATAATAATATTGGAATTTGGAATCACTACTAGGTTCTCGTAAATTATTAGCTATTTAAGTATTTAAAAATATTCTTATTATTATATTATTTATCTAGATAAATTACCACAGATAACCTTTACATTTATCTAGATGAGATAATTAGATGATTTAATTATTTTTATCTAGATAAGATAATTAAAGAAATAATTTTATCTAGATAATTCCCAACACTGTTTTCGAAGTAGCAGTAGTCAATGTAAGCATAATATAATTATAGCGTGAAAACAAAAATATGTTGTAAATTGTTTTTATTTATGTTCTAAACTTTTAAATATCAGCGATATAGGTACAGATAAACTCTAAGTAAATACAACTGAAAAATATAATAAGCACGTATACATGTTGCAACTATTTGTAAAATTATATAATACATATTTATTTTTTATGGGGGGTGCGAGAAAGGGTGGTTATGCTAATTATTAATAAAAATGTTATGCTCAAAAACATTTTAATAAATTAAACACGAAACTCTAATAATAGTAATTTCACCGTTGGTAACTAATTATCTCTCTTAATATTTCTTTATAGTTTTGAGAAAGCTTGGCTTTATATATACTAGGGAGATGCACATCCCTCCCAGTAACTTCCATTTAAAGCTATGAATTATGAGTAAATTGTGAAAAACTGTTATAATGTATACGTTATAATAGAATATTAAATTTCATATTTTACTATTGTGATTAATTTATTTTCTTTTAAACAGTGAACGACCAGTTGATCACAAATGCTTGCCACGATGCAGCTTTACACATTTTGCGAAATTCTGGAAATCACGTTACATTATTGGTCAAACACTACAAAGCTGCAGCGCCATTTTTACTAGGAGGGAGAGGTATTTATTTATATTATCAATGTTTGATTTGTTATATTATAATATTTGAGTAATTACTTTATTATATAACAATTTGTAATTGTATTAATGGCATTAAATATTACCTAACCAAATGATAATAAACCAGGTTTTGTACGTAATTTTAGGTGATAATTATAGATATATGTTATACGAGTACTGTGACTAGTGTGAACTTTTAGTTTCTATAACAGTACTACTAGTACTAGCGTACTATTACTACGCAACGGAAAGGTACTATGTTGGGTTTCAGTTCCAATCAATATGAATTATGATTGGTGAACGTTAATCAAGTGTTTCCATACAAATTCTTAAATCATTAATTGTATTTTTTAACTTCGAAATGAATACTTGTGATTATATGTTAATTTTTAAACGTCCCTTTTTGTGAAGTTTTTTATTTTGTTTTTGAAGTACCCACTAACCTTTTTTTTATCAATAAAGATAATATATTTACAATCTGTAATCTGTATACACTAAATACAATAAGTAATACTTTATACCTAATACGTATAAAAACAGATATACATGGTCAAAATGGCTTGATTGAAAGAAAGTGTCCATTGATACTATACTTAAAATGTTATTATTTTTTATTATTTTAGGATTTATTTATTTATTTAAGAAAGAATCTCAGTAATTTATTATTAAGCCGACGAGTCAGAGAGAGTGATGGAAAAAAGGTTGAATATAAGTGAAATGGAATGATTATAAGTATTGGTATGAAATTTTTTATAATAATATGTATTTGGTTCAGGGATTTTTAGAATTTTAAGGTTTGGGTGTCAAGATAAATTACTATAACGTACTAATAAGGAGCAATTGGTGATGCAACAAAGAATGAAAGAACAAAGGCATATTGAGTGGAGAACTACTTAAAAATACTATCGAAAGATAGAGTACGGTATAAGGTGTTATCGTCTGTACACCTATTTTGATAATGTATGGTCATTAAAAGGTTCATGCGTAATCAGTCGTCTCGTCAAAGCTGGTCTCATAGGTCAAATCGGTGGACGGTGACAAAATCAAATATTGTATCACGATCGTATTACCAATAATTAATTAATTTCCTCGACAACGAGCATATTATTTATTTCAGTGGCGTAGCCAGGAATTTTGTATGGTGGGGGGGGGGGGGGCTAAGTATACAAAAACAATATGTTTTTTATTTACACTTTTTATTTTTTCATTAATCTTGATAAAATTCTAAGGTCGACATGGTTAATGGGGGAGGGCTATAGCCCCCTTAGCCACCCCCTGGCTACGCCACTGATCTATTTCATTATTAATTAATAATTATAATATTACAAATTTACAATAAAAACACAATATCTTAAAATGTATACAGTCCACTATTTCATTATCATTTTAACCTAAAATCAAATTCCTTCCAAAACAAATAAACAATACTGAGGTTTGATATTTTAGCTGCTTCCCATACTTACTAATTACTTAGTTACCGTATAGATCATAAATAAAGAAATTATTTGTAAGTGCTGAGTAGGATATTCGCTTTAAGAAGGTATCGTAGTCTGTTGTGAGTCTTATGTTGAATGATTTTTCGTTTGTTTTTATTTGGATGATTCATGTGAGTTTTTTGTTAAGGTGGATAACTAGTTATCTAGGTATCTGAAATCTACAGGTAACCATTTATTGATGAGCATAAGAATCGGAGGATTGGGTACCGGTAGAAAAACAATTATATAGGCTGACTTGATGGCATTAATTTTTTTGTGAAACTATAGAACGAAAAGTCTAAAATATATGTTTCTTTTAATGCAACTGAGAAGGCTCGTCGCTTGTGCCGTGTAGTAAAATACAGTATTGTATTATGTACAAAGTAAACTGTTTTATGAACTATAATAAGTATGTAAAAACATATGTATTAATGTACTTATTAATTATTATTAGCTCTTATTCTTATTGAATCATATAATTTCACTTGACAATGAATTATTATTATACTTATAGACTTTTAGTGGTTATTAATTAATTATTTCAAGTATAATTTATTATTATTTCTGTGTATATGCACGCCATTGATAATGATAATTAATCTTTGATAAATCGCATCCTCATCTTGACTCGCATTAATTAATTCATGTCTCACGGTAATTTACTTACCTAATTAAAGTTTGATATATACAGTAAAAATATACTAAATAGTCATCTATAATATATTCATGGACGCTTAGGTACTACCCATTATATGATGAAAAATACTATAATACTGTATAATATTAGTTACAAGTTATAAATATTGTATTATATAATAATTTATTTTTGTTTATATTTACAATTCAGCTCCATTCGCGATTATTATAGATCTTAAAAATTAAAATAATCAGTCTTTTTAACATAATTTTTGAAATTTGTACCTATATTAATTTACCACCTTTTTCCGTATATTTTATACTTTAGACACTATCATAACATATAATAATATTATATTATATTATAATGATATTATGTTTTATCTTAATTTTTAGACTTTTTCATAAAAGTTTAAATTAAACATCTGGATAAACATTCACCATGCATATGTAATAATATAATTTTAATTATTACAGGGAACGGTAGTAAAAACAACAACAATAATGGAGAAAGTGACACAGAAGACGGACCATGGATGGATTATCTTATAAGTATGATTATCAGTTACATAATATACGTATATTTGTCTATTTAATGATTTTTATTTTGAATTCAGTACCGCTGATGATGGGTTATGTAACCAGATACGTGCAGGGTACGGACAAACTGCGGCGAAACGGTTTCGAAGTGCATGGCATGAACGATCTGAATTCTACCATCATACATTGCGATAACGTCAAAAGTTTGTCCGAATGGGTCAAACTTATTTCAGAAAACATCGCAAATCTCTCAGAAATACAAGTATGCCTAACTAGGATTTTATTTCTTTGCTATCGATGCATAATATTACTAAATATTAATCATGTTTGTATTAATTGTATCAATATTATGTTTTCTTCTTTTCAGATTAAGCTCTACAATTTAAATTTTGGTATCAACGAGAAAATCGAGTACATGGGATGGGTTAACGAGGGTGTGCTGAACAATAACCACCCTTGGCAAAGTTACTGCGCAAGGTTCATGATAATCAGAGGTCGTGACGTATTGCTTTTCGATACTCCCCCGGTAAGTGTCGTTTAGACTTGATAGGTATAACGGCTCGACATTTTCATAGCGAAATAAATGTTTCATAACCCATCTGAATACACTTGCACATATACGTACTATAACGCGCATTACTGGTGGATAGGTAATTCAATTCATGAAATTCTACGTTCGCCCATATATGGCCATATTTTACCTTAGTACCTTACCGTAAACGATTTATATCTCCCTGGCGCATTATTGTTATATAAATTAGAGACGCTTTATATTATCTATTATGCATTGTATATAACTCCACTTCGTCAATATGTCACCACGGAAATGGCAATAAATTACTATAAAGTACTACCTATATGTGGTAGTTACACGCCAGTAAACAGTACTGTAGCGATTTACCTTATAACCTAACCTAAAACCAAATAAGATACCATATCACTTAGTTGATGATTCCACCTTAAATCTATTGTTGTATGTGACACTCAACGTTTTGCATAATATTTGTTTATAAGTATAGCTATACCGCTGTTTATTTTGTTAAACATTATACTTGTAAAATATTTACAAGGAACGAACTTCGAATAGTTTTTTTAAAATAGATGATTTAACGTATAAAAACATTTTTTCACCTACTAATTGAATAGTAGGTATTATTAATTTATATATGTAATTTATAATTGACTATAGAAAATGATCCGATTATTTTTTGCGTATAGGTAATCCATTATCATTTATGGTTTTTTATAGTATATAGGTAGGTACTTCAAACGGGGCTATTTTATGGGGGGGGGGGGGGGGGGGGGGGTTAACACCCCCCGAATGTCGGCAACTGTAAGTACTACTCGGCAATTTTCAGAAATCGAAAAATGTAATATATTGTGGGATCACTGAATTATTGATACTTTCATATTATTAACAAATAAAACTAATACACATTAAGCATTAACCTATAGTTTACTTGTAATAAATATTACGTTTTTTTTGTTTATTTTGAATTTCAAATAACAATAAAATATAAAATCGATATGTCATTCCCTTAAAAATATTAATCGCTATCTTTTTTGTAATAGGTAATTTTACTCTAAGAATAATAAAAAATAAAAAAAAAAATTTTAAAAACACACTTTTCCATAAAAACATTTAAAAAAAATTTTAAAAATTGCACTAAAAAGACAAAAATAATTCTCTGTACTTAAAAATAATGAAAAATTTATTGATGAAAAATTTAAAAGTGTGTGGTGCTCATACACTTGACATATATTCCCAGTCACTATCTTATAAACATGATTGAACAAAGAAGTGTATGTGAGACTTTCCTTGGCTTTTAAATTTTTCATCAGTAAATTTTTCATTATTTTGCTCTTATACTTGACATATACTGCCAGTCACTATCTTATAAACAGGATTGAACAAAGAAGTGTATGTGAGACTTAGCTCGGCTTTTAATGTTTTGTATGATGCACCACACACTTTTAAATTTTTCATCAATAAATTTTTCATTATTTTTAAGTACAGAGAATTATTTTTGTCTTTTTAGTGCAATTTTTAAAATTTTTTTTTAAATGTTTTTATGGAAAAGTGTGTTTTTAAAATTTTTTTTTTTATTTTTTATTTTCTACTTTTTAGTTGAAAGTAAATATTTTTATTAAACGTTTAAGAAATATGTTATCCGGTGTTTTCGGTACCTATATCAGAATACCGGTATAATGTTATTTGGTAATAATTACCGTTGTTACCATAGATATTATAATAATGGATAGGACACGCCTATACTTGCTTCGTAAGAGGTTGCGGTTTTTTTTGGGGAAGAGAGAAAGTTCAATATCTGCGAGAGATATTACGGCGACGTCGTGGGGACAATCCTTTTTTTTTTTTTTGGTCCATGTCCCAAAATGACAACGGATTATTGTATTGTCATCCAAGACCAAGGTCTATACCAATTTTCAGAATTTTTCATCTTCAAAAAGTGCCTCAAATCGAGCGCGCAAGATTTGATCACAGACAGACGTGAAACCAAACTTAAGAAAAGTGTTAAAAACATAAATAAACATATAAATAAAAACACAGAAAAAATGATTCTGTGTTAATGCGTTTTGTCGGTTGCGCGTAGACCAGAGAAAGAAAACAAATTGTGCGCTGACATCCTCTTAATTATCATCGGCAGTCGGATAATCAAAGATTAGGTACATCCAGAAGAGCCTACATGGCGATATTATTTTGTTCGTGTAATAAAATTGTTTTCACTAATATTAATGTCTAAAAATAGGAATGGAAAATACCGATGTCACAGTATAAGAAATATTTACCAAAGCTTTAAATCCAACTTTCTATAGATTCTGAACGGAGCAATGAATGCATTAATTTTACAATGTGTGTTTTTTTCTTTTTTTGTGTCTGTCATCACCTTTTAGGACAGTAAAAATGTTTAGATTTTCTTCAACAGTCCAATCTTTTCTGATAAGAAAGTGAATCTATTTGGTAGGTACTAGGTACTTTGGGGGATCAAAAGTAAAAATTCCAAATAGTTTTCAAAAGCGATGTGAAAAACAAAAGAAAAATTAGGTATAACTGGAATTTTTACAAAAATCGGTTTTTGACAAAATTGATTTTGGTTTTTGGTGTAACTCTAAAACAAATGAACGTAAATACATGACTTTTTTCATAGATATTTAATGTCCATATTAGCATTTTTTACAAGATAAAATTTTCAAAAAATTCTTGTTTGTTTTGAACTGTTTACGGACATTTTCAATTTCAGTTTTTTTTAGTTTTTTTTTTTTTTATGAACGTCAATAAAATGTTATTTGTAGGATAAAAAAGCTTGAACATTTAATACAAGGATCCTAATATATTGTTTCAAAGACACATGAAAAATATTAAAAATCCAATGTCGCAATTTTTTTTTATCAGCATGAAACGTTCAAATATTGACAAAATACGTAAAATTCACAAAAATGTGCAAATTATTTTGAGTTAGAAATTCATAAAATGTTTTCTTTTTAAATCTAAGATTTGAAAAAGTGATACAAGATTTATCATAAGTTTGACTACCTATCATAAGTTTATCCTTGAAAGTCAGAAATATTCACTCAACATCCCCCTAAAAATAAACTCTAGGATCGCCCCTGACTTCAAAGTTCAAACATATAATATAATATATGTAAATGTACATCGCTCGTTTAATAGGACTTATTAAATATATACTTTACTGAAAGTCAACTCCATTTACCATATAAGGAGTATATATAATATATATTAAAAGTGTGCAGTGAGTGACGTTTCATGTTTCATCTCGTAACTGATATGTAACTAACTATAGACAAGTGGCAACTGTTTGGAGAGCCAATTAGTAATCCGGGAGTCAGAACTCAGGACCAATTGAACAACAATACTGTATACCTTCTTCAGATGAACGACGTTATTACAAGTCTCGGGAAATTATTGGTGTTATATTATAAATACATATTCGTTTAGCAACTTCAATTTCATATTACCTACACGACACGGTACTAAACAAATATTAATGTATAAAAAAAATGTCTTGAATTTACGTTGTAGACGTGTTATGACATCACATTTGGTGTTATGCACTTTGTAAGTTTTCATAACTATTAATTATTAATTATTAATTAAGTCACAGAATTAAACGAGCTCGAGTGTCAGTCTTCGACACTCGATATTGTCAACAATAGTCGATTATTTTATTGAATTAAAAGATATACCCTTAATATATGTACAGGGTGTCCTATGAGGATATACCCATAACCCATTAGCCGTTGAGGAAAACTCGCCGCCCGGACTATAACCGGTTTTTGGCCATTTTACCTATAGACTAAAAAAAATATTAAAAATCATGAGATTAATGAAAATTAAAATGAAATTTTCACAAAAATAAATTCTTTAAAATGACTTATCTTCGATTTTTCAAAAATAATTTTTTAACTTGTTTACGAAAAAAAATAATTAAATTTAAAAAATAAAATCTGTCTAGTTCTTGTCTCTGTGAGTCTAATAAAAAAAAAACAGATTTATGATAATATATTTATTATTTCAGGATATATCGCAATGGGTAAATAACATCCTGGTCACCCTGTATATACCTAGATAAGATAATAGATAATACAATTTTCATCTAGATAAGTCACAACACTGCGCCTAACCTTTCTTTACTGTAAATGTAAGGCAGATAGTTTTTTAAGAATGTTGATATAAGTTTCTAGTATCTAATTCAAAATTCAAATAATTAGTTTTTGAGTTATTAAAATGTATATAAGTACGAAGGATAATAAATAATATATAATACTTTAAATTGGTTTTAAAAAAATATTAAGTATTTGTACATTTAATCTAGTTTGTTCCTACTTAGACAATATTTTAAAATGTTAATAGATTAATACAATAACTTTCAAATCACCCTAGTCTAGTAGCCTCCATATTTTCCAAATTTATTATCCGTAGTAGGTACACGAGTGTTAAATAACTCAACAACAAACTAGCTACTTGTTTGAATTTCGTTCCAAACGAAAAAAATTTGAAAAAATATAATTATATACAATATTAACTTAAAAAAAAAATATTTTGAGTTTAAATTTTTTCATAGTTATAATTATTCGTTTAAGATATATTATACATTTGTAAATAAAACCTGCTACTATCAGTGGCGTACGCATGAAATCTCAATGGGGGGATGTTATAACTTATAACTAATAATACATTTAAATGAACTGTGGTAATAATAATTCCAAACTCTCAAATAAAGGGGTTTATCCGTCAATGGTGGGGGGGGGGGATAAAACTCCTAACCTCCCCCAGGGCAACGCCACCGTCCAGTCTACTAAATGTGTTTTAGATAATATTTTTCTAATTAATTACAAAATACTCTGTTTAATTTTGAGGTGCACCCCTACCCCCTCAAGGTTGAGTCTATTATATTCATATACTATTACGTATTATCAGATGTCCATTACGGAATGGTTGGACTGCGGCGTGGTGTACAAACTGTACGAGTCCATGTTGAGACTAGTGAAGGATGCAGAAAACGTGGACCAGAGGCAAAATTGTTTTCTACTACAGACATCCAACGGGGTGTCCCGGTACTTTTCAATGGAAACCAAACAGGGTCTACTGGATGTGCAGTGCGCCTGGCACAGGTCGATATGCACGTCCATGATGCACATCAAAGTAAGTCCTTCAAACTTGAACCTATATAATATCCAACAATTATTCGCATAAACGTGTGTTATGTGAACGAATTTTGGAAAAACATTATGTAGGTATATTGTGAGTGGCACTGCCGGAATTGACGGTAATCCCCACCATATGGGGGTAATACCGCATATAGGTTACCCATTGGCCATTGCATCCATCTATATTATACATATATCGAACTATTACTTTACTAATTTTCTCAGTAAATTTGTGTGATTTTCAAAATCAAAAATATATTTTTATTAATTAACGTAACAATTTGAAGAAAATATTTTTATATAATTATTTGAATACGGTTATTTATTATTTTTAAATAGCATCAATATTGCGTTCGTTAAAAAAAATATATTTGTAATATTACTAATGAATATTGTTCCTCATAGATTTTTATTGAAGATAAATTAGGAACTCATAGTAAGTATGAGGTTTCACTTGTCGCAGATAAGTTTCCACAGTTACCAAAAAATTATTTATTTTTCAACCCACAGTATTTACAATAATGAATTTCAAATATTGGACTATCAAACCCTAACCTAAATACCTATGCAGTTACTACGTACCTTATAAGATATAACATACCTATATCCTCGAACGCCTAACGTAATATTTAGCCATTTATAGGTCAATATTATCGCTCTAAAATATTAAAATATTATTGTTTTTCGTTTTCACAGAGCAGAACGTTCTACGTGTTGTTTGGCAACAACCAACAGCCGTCAAACTTAATACTGGATTGGGACAACGGGTTCACATTATACGACAACTGGACGAATTCGAACGTTTGGACGTACAAATTTTCCGAGCTCCGTGGATCCTCTGATGATCACATTTCTCGGCTAAAGCTTCACTTCAACGACAACAGCTGTATCGAAACGAAGGTTGTACAAAAAAAATGTTTAATAAATCGTAGTAGTCGTACCGTGCCTACGTAAAATATATTAGTGCCCACTGGCCCCATTCAGTGGCGGATCCAGGGGGGGGGGCAAAGAGTGCATTTGCCCCTCCCCCCAATCACCGTAGCTTTCCTTTGTTTTACAACGTGTTTAGCCAATTTTGGAACTTTTTGTACTTTTGTTACGGATTTCTAATCGTCCGCGATCGTAACTACTGTGTTTGCCATATGCAGAATTGATTTTTTTTTATTGATTTTGTATTTTTGTCTCCAATTAGGAATTGGTATGTCAAGACCTGCAGAGTTTGCTGTTCTGCGTGCATGCGTTTCTGACCGCCAAAGTGGTGTCCGTAGACCCTTCGTACTTGAACACCGAAGGGATTCAACAGCTGTAAGACGCCGCTGCGCTTAACCAATTATGTTGTGTATACTATAATATATATAATATTATAAAATTTATAATACTGTGCATAAGAATGTTGCCGATTTACACGCGATTCGAATACAATACATAGACTCAGTTATAGACGATTGTGCATATTAGTATATTTTACTATTAATATGGTTGTTTATAAAATATAGTCAATAATATTATAATAATGTATATTAGGAAACGTCATAATATAATTGGATTACATTTTAGCGTTTCAGGCCGTCACCGCGTGCTAATAACTGTAATAACTAATAACGGTCGTATTTTATAAAATACTTCCTATTTCGATTTTCGATAGGCTTATAGGTATATTGTATGTTTGACTTCTAAAATGTCAATCTCGTCCGTTGTGTAGGTACCTATCTACGACAATTAATTCTGCATTTATAATAGTACCTATAGAGTTTGTGCTTAAGTCGTATTCGGGCGAGATCAGACAGATTGTTATTTTAGCCCAACAGTCTTGGAAGAGACCCAAACTTCGAGTGGTACGCCTCATGTTGTACCTAAGCCCGTTGACGCAATGATGGTTGAAATTTTGAGAGAGGGGTGGAGACTACAGTTCTCACCAAAACGGCAAAGTATTAACTTAAAATAAGCATTAGGACTCCACCCCCTACAATCCATCAGAAATTTTATATTCTGCGCAAAGATAAAATGTATTGGTTTTATAACGATACGAGTTTTTTTTTTTATGTACTTATGTGACGACAGTGGGACACTATTGTGAGCCAAGTAAGCCAATTATACAAAATATGGTCTACCTACCCGAAATTCTATAAATCAACCACTATATTATATCAAACCAGTATTTTTTTTACACTAATTATTAATACAAAATGAATACTTTTTACATGAGCATAACAAAAAAAAACTATTTCATCGTCAAATATTTGGGAGGGGGGGGGGCTAAATGTTAGTCAAGCTTACTTCCCTGGTGGCACCCTAGTTGCACCACGCGGCTAGGCCTTTATCGTTGAGCGTATATATATTATATATAACTATTACCTAATTAATATTATTAATACATTGATCTTGTAGAGGCTGCAATAAAAAATTAACACAGGGTAGATAACGGAGAAATTTCAATTGGGGGTGAACATAATTCTATTCGTCTCTTGTAGAATAATGATAAATTAATATATTATTAGTCACCTATTACTATTGTTCTATGCTATCACCATAATATTGAGCATCGATTTTGTTAGAAAAAATACATTTAAAATAGCATGAATGCATGATATATGTACCTATACATTTTTTTTTATCAACAATTCGAGTTGTGATTGTTAATTAGTTTGTTGTGATTAATGAGTAATTGTTTTTATAATTTATAACATTTTACATTTGTCATATTTTAACGTCTCATTCAGATGACGTATATTATCAAATTGTGAACATTATAGGTAATAATATATTAGGTACCTATATTATAATAAAATATATATTATACAAGTTGTCTATATATTAAGTTGGGAAATGTACAAATTGTATAAACTATGTATGACGTTTCCAAATTCTTGAGATACCTACACTGTACCTATACAACTATACAAATATAATAAAATTTAATCTTAAAAAACAAACACACCTACCAAATAATAGAAGGTAACATCTCCAAATCCCAATGTATTTGTATAGAATATACCTATTACCTATACATAATTATTATATATGTGTTTTGTACGTGCAGACGCCGTTACTACTGGAAAACTATAATAACGTACCTACCTAATTAATATTATTTATTATTAATTATCATTGTTAGATCACTTTTAATTTAAGATTATTTTTCTGTGTTACTTATTATATATGTTATATGTAGAAATCCACAAAAAAAAAAATTAATACTTTCTTGTTTAGAAACTATTAGTTTCTTTGGTGAATAATTAAGGTTGTGAAGTTTTATAGTAATAAAGTATAAGTACATCTATATATATTTTTCAACTAATACATTTTTTCATTACTCACTGTCACGTTGTACCGTACTATTTGTATTATAATCAGTTGTAAAATAAGTATGCAAAATACAAACAATTATTACTAACCACCAATTCGTTATTATACAGTATACAGTTTGAACTAAAGTTTTTCGTACAAATAAATATTTAGTACAATTCTATTATTATCAGGATGAAGTATTTTACAAGTTTTTTTAAAAATTGTCTTCAATATAAGAAAACGACACGTTTATTGTATTTTGGAGAAAAGTTGATCGCCATTTGTAAATAATGTTGTATCACTGCTTAGACCATAATTCACAGGAAGTAATAAAAAATAGTCCAGATTTAAAAAAAAAATTATCACTCGTATGGAACACGTTTACTATTTTAAATTATATATTATCAATTAACAACTGGCAACATTGGAGTAATGATGGAGGGGAGCCTCTAATATTACTGAATAATATAGGTTCTAAAATGTACAAATTTAATATACATTGGTATTACCTACTCGCAGGATGGTGACGGAAAACAATAGGTGAAGTATATTATATAATTACATATTAATTATTAGATACCTATAGGTACACGGCTACTTACTTAAATTTAATTAACTTTTAATATTTAAATGTATCTTTGCTTTATTTATTTAACCCATCTCTAAAGTTATTTTATCACATGTCTATATGTCTATATCAGTAACTACTTTAATGAATTTTAAAATAAAAAAACATTTTCGGGATTTTTTTTTTGTGTTTATAAAACTATTTAAACTTTACTCTTATATATGGTAAAAGGAAGAACCGGAGGAAGTAGTGCGAAATCTATAGGTGACTTAATTAGGAAGATAAAAATAAGAAAGCGGTAGGACCTGATGGAGTACCAGTGTACAACTGTACCAGTAGATGTAGACATAAATTGATTATAATATGCATACGGACATTAGCCACTTAGAGTGGTTAACAGGTTTCTTTAATGTTAGTGGAAAGAAAAATTCCGGAGGAGTGGACGAAAAGTTTTTTGGCACCCATTTTTTAAGTCAAGGGATATGTAGGTTCAAGAAAATGTATGAGCCATACCAAGGCCGTTGCTGGAACAAATTTTGGGGGGGGAGGGTTTAATCAAATAATATTTTTATTGTAGGTAATTAAAAAAAACAACTAACACTTATTTTAAACAGAAAAAAACTGACATTAGGTATATATTAATACATCATAATTATTTTAGAATATTTTAACAATACATATAAGTTGACGTCAGGAAAATCAATGATGGAACCAATATTTTTTATGAAACAGATTGTGAAAAAAAAACAGTGAGAAGAAAATAAATGTGTGTATGGTGTAATTATACGGCAATGTTTATATAATAGGAATAAAGGCCGATGATAGTTCCAACCTCCAAGAGTAAACCTTAAGAAGCAAATACTCTTGGCGTACCCCAGCATCGAAGTTAGGCTTAGGATGTTCGACTATTTAAATGCAATGTTGTCCATGTCCCATGTGTAATACTATATGTATACAATAATTGATTAAAATATAATAGTATAATACCAAAATAGATAGTATCTACAGACTATTGGCTATATTATAATAGCTTTAGGTATCCACTAAATGTTTTTTATAAATTTATACATATGTTGGTAAACATTTGAAGGCCTACAAAACATTTGTAAAAATTTGGAATGTAATAGGTTACAAGTGGGTCACTGTAATGGATGGTGTTAAATTTGAATTCAATGATATTTGTTTATTTGTTTATTTATTTGTTAACGGGCTGGGCCCTATTCAACAGTTTAACATAATACAATAATACATAATTTAAAATAATTAATACAATGACATAATTAAATATATATAAGATAATAATTACAGAATAATAAGTATAATAATGATAATAAAACAATATAAAAATATATAATAATAAATGTATCAGTTTTTATGAACGGTGCTCTCATTGGCCAGCCGCATCATGCGGTCTAACGAATTATTTCTGCCATAATTGGTAGTGTGCGCAGGAACAACGAAAGGAGCATGGTATCTAGTAGTACGGGAAGGAACTTTAAAATTGACTATCGAGAGAAGTGAGGGAGCATCTATACGACCATCAACCAGTTTATTCAGAAATTCTATGTTAGCGTTAACTCGCCTGACAGCCAGTGAAATGAGGCTGAGTTCCTGCATAACTAAGAAATAGTCATGGGGAGGATGATTTATTTTTAAGACAAAAGCTGCGCAAGATAAGAACCGTCTCTGAACACGTTCTAATTGACATGAGTCATATAATATCATTGTATAAGAAAAACGATTCTGAGCGAAAACGGTCAGTCAGCCTATGGTATTACTAATATATTTCATGATATCATTGTGAATAAAGTAATTTATATATAACCTATTTACGCGGAACCTTGTTTTAAATTTTCAACCCTTAGCTATAAAATTTGAAAATTTTATAAATTTTCAATTTCAAAATAATTATTAAATTATAAATTTGATAAATTTTGTCAAAATTTGAACTTTAAATGCTTATAAAAAAAATTGTGCCTATGTATTTTTAATATTTTTCAACTGTAAAAAATTGAAAACTGACAATGTCCATAAGCAGCTCAAAAAAAATCAAAATATTTTTAAAATTGTATGGTGTACTCGTATAACAAATGAAAATATAAACATTCGGTAAAGTTTTCATGTATCTACAGTTATTCGTTTTTAAATAACAATAAAATAACAAAACTGCTACATGAGAAATCGAGTGAATATCCAATATTGTGAAAATATGAACTTCAAACGCTCGTAAAAATTTAATTTGAGTTTCTTATAGACACTTTTTTTTTTTTTTTTTGATAAAGGTAGATAATCTTTTAAGGAATCTTGTATTACATTTTCAAATCTTAGATTTAAAAACAAAAATTTTTGTGAATTCTTAACTCAAAATAATCTGGTAATTTTCGTGATTTTTCCATATTTTGTCAATTTTTGAACTTTAAATGATTATAAAAAACCGTGACTAAGGATTTTTAATATTTTTCAAATGCCATTGTAACAATATAGTAGGAGCCTTGTATTAAATTTTCAAACTTTTTACCCAACAAATAAAGTTTTATTGACATCCTTAGAAAAAGACTAATAAAATTGAAAACTGAAAATGTTCCCAATTAGTTCAAAACAAATCAAAATGTTTTGAAAATTTTATCGTGTATAGAAAATGCTAATATAAATGACTAATGAAAATTGCATGTGTATACGTTCATTTGTTTTAGAGTTACACCAAAAACCAAAATCAATTTTGTGGAAAACCGATTTTGCGTAAAAATTCCCGTTTTAAATTTGAAAGGGGGCCCAATTAATCCTTAATCCAGGCTTGTATAGGTACCTACATTTGAGAGGATTTGTAGGAACTCGTTCTAGCTCCAATAATGATAAACTATTGCGCATATTTTTAATAATACATAAATAATAATTGTCTGTAGTATATTTTATTTATACGCTGACTTGGATTGAGTTTCTTAGTAAAACCCTATTTCCTGTTGGTGGAAAATTTACAAACAGAAAATGTATAGGTACAGCCTTTTAGATTCTGAGTGGAACGATGAATGTATTTATTTTTTTATTATTTTTATTTTTGTGTCTGTTTAC
Organism: Metopolophium dirhodum; assembly: GCF_019925205.1. Classification (NCBI taxonomy): domain Eukaryota; kingdom Metazoa; phylum Arthropoda; class Insecta; order Hemiptera; family Aphididae; genus Metopolophium; species Metopolophium dirhodum. The sequence continues at coordinate 7,022,720 of NC_083561.1, read as the reverse complement.
ACGATAAGTAGTCGAAATAATGATTGGATTTTCAACTTCAGTATCTTGTTCCATGGGAAAGTAAATATCGTTGGTGCATTGGGAGGTCGAAATTTATAATTTCCAATAGTTTTCAAAAGCGCCAGGAAAAACAACATACAAATTAAGGAAAAACTGGAATTTCTACGCAAAATCGATTTTGGTTTTTGATGTAACTCTAAAACAAATGAACGTATACACAAGACATTTTCACTAGACATTTATAATAACATTTTCTGCCAACGATAAAATTTTCAAAATATTTTGATTTGTTTTGAACTAATTAGGAACATTTTCAGTTTTCAATTTTATTAATCTTTTTTTCTAAGGATGTCAATAAAACCTAATTTGTTGGGTAAAAAGTTTGAAAATTTAATACAAGGCTCCTACTATATTGTTACAATGGCATTTGAAAACTATGATATAATCCTTAGTCAGTTTTTTCTTATAAGCATTTAAAGTTCAAAAATTGACAAAATATAGAAAAATCACGAAAATTACCAAATTATTTTTAGTTAAGAATTCATAAAAATTTTTCTTTTTAAATCTAAGATTTTAAAATGTAATACAAGATTCCTTATAAGATTATCTACCTTTATCAAAAAAAAAAAAATGTCTATAAGAAAGTCAAATTAAATTTTAACGAGCGTTTAAAGTTTATATTTTCACAATATTGGATATTCACTCGATTTCTCATGTAGCGGTTTTGTTATTTTATTGTTATTCAAAAACGAATAACTGTTGATACATGAAAATTTCTGAATGTTTATATTTTCATTACCTATACATCATAAAATTTTAAAAATATTTTGTTTTCAATTTTTTTTGTTTTTTTTTCCTATAAATATTAATAACATTATTTTTGTTGGGTGAAAAAGCATGAACATTTAATGCCAGGCTCCTGATATATTTTTACAATAGCAGTTGAAAAATATTAAAAATACATAGGCACAATTTTTTTTTATAAGCATTTAAAGTTCAAATTTTGACAAAATTTATCAAATTTATAACTTAATATGTATTTTGTAGTTGAAAATTTATAAAATGTTCAAATTTTATAGCTAAGGATTGAAAATTTAAAACAATGTTCCACGTAAATAGGTTATATATAAATTACTTTATTCACAATAATATCATCAAAATATATATTAGTAATACCATAGGCTGACTGACCATTTTCGCTCAGAATCGTTTTTCTTATACAATGATAATATATCATTGAATTTAAATTTAATACCATCCATTACAGTGACCCACTTGTAACTTACTGGTTATTTTATTTTGGGGATAAAAATGGGGCCCTGCAAAATCGGTTCCACGACAAAATTCCCGCGTAAATATTAATTCAAAATATAACCTTCATTATAAAAGTTACGATTAAATTAGAAGTACCTAATAATCGCATAACCAGGCACTACGGATCCAGAGCAAAGATCTGGGGGGGGGGGGACGGGGCAACAATTTTTTTACAACACAAATACGATTATACTTTATTCTTATTTTCAAAATGTTGTCATAATAGTAGGTATAGGTAATTAATGTGATAAATTAATAGTTGATTATTTATTATATAAAGCAATAATGTGAAAAGAAATTTAGATTTTGTTTTTTTGTTATTTAAAATATAATATTTTTTATATTTATAAAAAAATATGTCTGGGGGGGGGGGGGGGTGATAACACAATCTAAGAAAAGAACAGTCAAAAAAAAAGCTGAGTACGCCACTGATAACTAATATGGGTTCGAATCGGTCATGAATAGGTAAGTTCTTCGGTAGGAGAGGGTTATTATGTAAAACTCAAATCAGTACAATATTGGAAAATATCAACTATATCGGTAGATACCTAAGTCTTAAGTCGAGATGTCGGTACCTTTTTGAAATCGACATTCGTGTTTACGATATGATCCTACTCCTTCCTTTTCACGAGACGCGCAGTGCAAACGCAAAGATGTTAACATAAACATTATATCATTTTAATCGCAAACAATGGGCTGCTCATGTCAGATGAGGGTGTATATTCTACTATTTAAAATTGAAAAATATTATATAGTTTCAAACTAAGTATCTAATGAGTAATGACTAATGGTATTATGGTAATCACTTATCACTTATCAGTAACGATCATTTATTGTCAGGCTATCGTATCGTGATTGCATTTTTTGTTCTAACCATTATTTTTAGGTCATCGATTTCCGGGCACCGCTTCCCCTACCAGATTGCCTACTTATAACTATACAGTTAATACACATAAATCGATAATTCTCTTAAGGTGCGTACTGAGTAGACACTAGACAGTGTATGATTTCATGGAATGCTTGAATATTATGATAAATTAAAATTGAATATTTGTATAATTGTATATTATATTATTATTATACGTAACAGCTACAACTCGTCGCTCAGCGTGTTACAATATATAATTATCATACATAAAGCTGGACGACCGATACGGCGAATTAAATAACATTTTAAAAATGTTTAATGTTTAGTAATTAAACGCACAATATGTTGACAAAAAATGTATACATAATAACAGGAAATTATGGTACCTAACTATGTCTAGGTAATAGGTATTAAAAATAGAATCAATACTTTATATACTTAAATACAGTATTACAATAATTAATTAGAATTACAATGACCGTGTTTATAAATTACATCTATAATAGAATAACGTGTTCACATTACGCAATCTTAATGCTATTTAAGAATTAAAAAATAAAGTAAATTCAGAATTCAATTCATCACAGATAACATATTATCAAACCTTAGAACCTTTGTGGCGGACACATTTTAAATTATAATGTATATAATATTATAAATGTATGTATGTAGGAAATGCTATTATTTCAAGTAAATTATGAAGTAATTTAACGTCTGCGTGAAGATTTTATGAGTTGTAACGCCTTTTGCATCAAAGGAGCTTTTTTCTTTTTCACTAAAATCATAAAAATTAAATAACATACAATTTATTACAATTAATTAATAAATTTGAAAAACATTGGAATATTGTTATATTATTATAATTTAGAGGAAGCCAAATGAATCTTTTTTGAAAGCTTTTTTCTTTATCACTAAAATCATAAAAATAAAATAACATACAATAAATATATTACAATTAAGTAAATCTGAAAAATATTGGTATATCGGTATATTGTTATATCATAATAACTTAGAGGAAACCAAATTAATCTTTTATCCTCATCAATCGTTCAAATAACACGACAAATTTAAGTACTTTTAAAATATTAAAATATTGTTTAATTATATTACTTAAAATATCACTCAATTACTTTTTAAAATCAGAATAGTAAATTATTGTTGTTTGGTGCAAGTTTATTGTTTTCCGAGTGGATTTACGTGCTATCCCGGTCAGAATGCAAATAGATCTATTTGGGAATCAAAATATTTTAAAATAGAAATGTAATTGATTTCCTGTGCATTGTGATTCATTGACCCGAACAATACAATCTTTCTACATGTCACACTGACTACTGAGATAATTCATACTCAAACCATTTAATATATGTAGCAGGCGTACGTAAATGTCGGGAATAATCGCATTCATTAAAATATATTTGAATACGATTAGAGGTCTCGGAGAAAAAAATAATCAACGTCTCTAAACAAACGAAGTAATATAAATAATGTAAAATATTTTATTTTCATACTCGCGCTGGACGACGTATGTGGAGAAGTCAAGGCGATTGGTACCCCGGTAGCCATGGTGGTTGATCTCTTACTGGCGGACAGTGCTTCTGCAGTAGAATGTCCTCCCATCATCGATTTGTTTAAGATATTACGCTTAATGTCCGAGGAAGCCGTTTGGAATTTAGCCTGCGACCGATAAAAAAAAAGGAAAAGACTATTAGAATCGAAAACGTCACGAATAATAAACAATTATGTTCTAAATTAATTAATTTGCCTGTTTTTTAGCAACGCCACGAGGTGGTTTTACAGCCGAGTCGACGTATGCTAGTTGCGTTTTTCTGACAGGCGTGGACGCGGCTTGATTCGCGTTTATGTTCTGCCGTAATTTGGCCAATTTTGTTTCACGTTCTTCTAGGCATCGCTAAACATCAAACATATAAACGATCAAATACAGAGTAGGGTGAACTCAATTGTTAAACGGTTTCGCAATACAAATTATAATTTATTTTAATTAAAAAATTATGTATTATATTATATTCGTCATGTTAAGAAGACCTGACACGGACATTTGTTGTCTCCGTCTAACAATAGTGTGTAACCTAGCAAGTTTACGCTCAGCAGATCACGTTTAGCTTCGTTATTTTAAAAATTAGCGTAAATCAACTTATTATAAAACTTGATGGTAAGAACATTATCTGTGTTTGTATGTGGGTTTTTATGAATTATGAGCATTTTTACACTAAATGATATACGCAATACTTTCTAAAAAATTGAACTAACGTTTAAAAACCCAAACCCAGACACCAATAATGTTCTTACCGTCAAGTTTCATATAATAGGTCGATTCACTCTAATTTTTAAATTAACAAAGCTAAACGTGATCTGCTGAGAGTACATTTGCTTTGTCATGCACTTGTAAGACGAAGACAACAAATTCTCACGTTACGTCCTTTTAAGCGGAGAAACCACTCCTAGTCTACTTAGTTAAGAATATTTGTAAGTTTAAACTTTATATTATAATTAGGTTAAACAAAAAAAGTATGAAGTATTTCAATAACTGTAATAAATAGTATGACTTCATAAAAATATAATAATATTACTGTGTGAAAATGCTTTTGATAAATAATTAATTACTATATAAAAATTTCTCCATGGTTCATTTTTATCTGGAACTTTATTACGAAACTCCTTTTTGCAATGGTACTCCCACAATACTCCAGTATCTTCAATCAAATAGTAATTGTACTGTTCTAAGTTATACAGCTGATCAGGGCTAGCGTGTTTCAATATTGGCTCAAGTATACTAAACGGAACTCCACCAGTGTATTCCAAAGCTAAACATTTTGAAAGATGTATAATAAATACATGTCTTCAATTTGTAGGTACAATAAGATAATATGAATGTGTACACAATAAACAAAATATATTTACCATCTAAATTGTCCTTAATAGTTTGGATACAGAAATCAAGTAATCTAGGAACTTCAGTGTAGATTGTACTCTTATTTCCAGAGTACACTTTTGTCCTGTAAAATATTATACCTTAGAAATAAAAATAACAATAAACTAGAATTTTAATATAATTGAATACCTCATATTTTTTGTGGTCATTATTTTAGCTAACGGATCGAGATCCTCTGGCATTTTCTTTTTCTTTACATCTAATTGAGATAATGGTTTATAGTTAGCAATTAATTCTTCAGGATCTAAATTAAATGGTGCCAATGGACTCTAGAATTAGGTATATAATAATAGTTAACTTGGTAATTTTTAAACATAAAAAAATTGTTTAAAATTAAACTGACTGGTGGTGCAGAACTAAATTCACGCTCTGAAGACCTTGATCTGTCTCTATGCTTGGATTTAATTTGTTTCTTTTTGACTGGTATACCTAGTAAAGCTTCTTCAAATGTTTTGCCTAAATAATATTATTTAATAAATAAATAAAGAATAATAACTTGTATATAACTGTAAAGTCCGGATTTATATTCTCTTAAAATGCCTAATATATGATGCAAATATTTTCTGAAAAACCTACAAATATTCTCCTTATATTCTCTTAAAAATTAGAAAAATAATCAATAAACCTCATTATATGCTTAAATATGCAGTTTTTATTAATTATTATTTTTACAATAGTTAGATATACACTTGCATAATGGAATAATTGCACTTTAGTAACAGTTCAAATAGTGTCTTTTGTATTGGGCGGTTCTATACATTGTTTTAAAAGGTGTTTAAAATTAATGGATTTATTCATTAAAAAAAACTTAAAAACACGCAATCACGAAACCAAAATATATTTGGACTTTTGATAAATAAACACTTGTTGTTATCAGTATAGGTTAGGTAAACTAATACATAACGGCATAGCAATATAATAATACTATAACTGCGTGGTTTTTTTAATCAAAATTATATAAAAAAAAATTATGATTGCTTAACATTTTTTCAGGTACAGTAATATTAAAATTAATGACAATAATTTTAAAAATAAAAATAAGTATTTTTTTCTCATAATTTACAAAATATACCAAAATATGTTAAATAATCAAAAACTTCCCTAACCCATGAAATAATCTCGAATATGCAAAAAAAACTTTTTTCTATGAACTCTGAGTTGAATAAATTGTCCACATTTTTTACACTCGTAAGCTCGCTTGTAAGGCTGCATAAACTCATTAACAATAACATGTAAAAACATATAAATCCAGACCTTATATATAAGTATATAAAGTGCTAAACTTACTACTACTAGTAAAATTAGTACTAGTTGAAGGCTTTGATTCTTCCTTGACTTTATCCTTAATATTTTTTTTTGAATCACTTTTATCCTTATGACCAGATGACTTTGATTCGTTTTTCTCCTTGTGGGAGTGAGATTTAGATTCAGATTTGTGAGACGATTTATGCTTATCTTTTTTTTTGTCTGAATGTGAACTTTTTTTCTCTTTTTTAGTACTTTCTTCATAACTATTATTATTTTCTTTATGAGAAGTTGTTGCAACATTTTGTGCAATCTTACATTTTTCTATTTCTGTTTTAACTTTAACATTTTCGTACTTATAATCTTTTTTCACTTTCTTCAAGACATGTCCATCTCCTTGATCGTCTGTTGAAGTAGAATAAGATTCCTTTCGTTTTTTACTGCCCTTATCTTTTTTACTTTTTTTGTGTTTGGATTTTTCATGATGTTTGTGGTGAGATGATTCATGGTCACTTGAATCATCGTTACTTTTATTGGTTATTTCTGGTTCATCGATAAATTCTTCATTATCTTTTGGCGATGATACATCATCATCATGTTCTTCATCAGAGTTATCATCTGTTCGATAAAAATTTTCAGTTTCTTCAATTTTTACTACATTTTTCCATTGAATGACTAAAGTTTTTGCTGATTCCCCAATGTTGCCATCATATTTTCTTAAGTTATTAACTACTCGGCCGATTCCAGTATTTTGTAAATTTTGGACAGTGATAGGAAGTCGAGAAAGCTTAGTTATACAGTTCATTATCTGAAAGCACAAACAATAGTATTTATTAGGTTCCAATTAGTTGTACATTTTTTTAAAAATATTATATAAGATGCATTTTATTATTTAAACTAGGTATTTTTAGAGTTATAGTAGTTATTTTTTTTTTTATGAAATCTGTAAATTTGTAAGAATTAACCTTAATCATTGATTATAAATAGTAAATACTATAGTCAACTATCTATAAATATATATATTAATATATAGATTAAATAGCAGTAATTACTCAACCTTACCATGTACAAGGTATATGTATTATAAACAAAACAATACAGTGATGGGAAATAACAGGTTTGTGAATGTGTGTTGAAGAACACATTTTGTGAACATAACATAAATATCACTCAATTATATCAAATATAACAAGAACAAAATCTATATTTTCAAAGAATTGGAAAATTTTTAGATTGTTTAAATGAAGTTCTTTTTTGTATTATAATCATGTTTATCTTTGATATTTTATATTATTATACAATAGGTGTTTAAGTTATTTTGAAATATTTATATATATTTAAAAATATGTCTTAACAAACATATTGATAAGGAAACTATACTTTGTTACATTTAAGAGTGAACTTTTCGCGCACGCAGACTGAGCGCTGAACAGTGCCTGACTCCCTATGCGATGGCTATGCATTCTATGATTGGCGGACAGACATCGCTGATTCGTCAGGCGCTTGTGTAAATGCTCTCATCAATGTTTGGATTATGGTGGGGATGCGCAGAAAAAAACATGTTTTGGTCAGCCAAAGTGGTTCACTCTTAGATGGAACAGAGTATAGTAAATTTGTTAAAATTAAATAAAAAGTAATACCTAACTATTCATCAATATGTATTTTTTTTTTTCTTGTAAGTACTAAGTTAATTTCATGAATTTAATATTGTACATTATAATAATATTATTAAATGCATAAAGCCATGTAGATATTATTTTTTTAAATGTTAAAACTAGATAATGTTATAGAGTTTATATTTGTACCTAATTATAATAATTCATTAAGTATATTTATTTTTTTATTATTTATAATAGTTCCACTAAAATAGAGTTGGAACGAAATTGCATTTGAATTTTTTTAGTAAATAGAATTTATTTCAGACTGAGATATAATTATATAAATTTGTTTTATGAAATTAAGATTAAAAAAAAAAAATGTTCAGTGCAATTTTAAAATATTTTTTGAACAATAATGCAAACAATTTTAAACACTGTTCAATGCAATAAATTTAAGCCCGAGTTGTATGGATCAATAACTATCTACAAAAGGGGGATATTTTGACTATAATCTACATTTCATTTCATAAATAACCTATCTATTAGAAATAAACAGTATTAGTATCAGTATGTTATATTATAAGGTAACTTATTAATATTAAAATATAATTTGTATAGGTATTATATTATTTTATATATTTTTTAATGAGACATATTTTAATATCTAATTACACTATTTTAATTTTCAAAATAAAATAGTCATTGAAATTTAAAAAATACAAAACAATTAAAAATGATTGCTATTACATTTTATCTTTTACAGTAACTATTTAAAATTAAAATCAAGTTCTTTTTTACAATTGTAAGTACTCAATTTATGTACATAATTTTCTTAAATTTTCTTATCTTCAGAATACCAGACTACAGTATCCAAAAAATATATTGCGAGGTTTATATATATTAAAATTAAGATAAAAATTATAGGCACTTATGTACTTAAAAATTCTGAAAACCGTCACCTTGATCTACTGACCTAGTGATGCCTAGTAAATTAGACTATATAATATACAGGAACTTTTTCTAAGTAAATAGGTTTTATAAAAAGTCTAAAATTGCAGGTGATCGGTAAAATCCAGCATGGAAAAAAGTTAGAAAAAAACGACAAAATTATAATTTTAAAATTTTAAAGATACTTACATAAATACAACAGTTATTATTAATTTGATCATTACATCAAATCTCAATTTTAATTTTAAGGTTTCAATATACCTTTACCTACTATTTGTAAAATTATTTATTATTGCCAATAACAGGAGCCAGTAGGGTATACACGAAGGGGGAGGTAAAGGGGATCAAGGAGATCAATCCCCTCCCTTCGTAAGCTGTAAATAATATGCAAACGTTTTCGGAGTTCTAACTTAAGGCCTCTAACTTTAAAGGCGGGGCTACTGGATAAAATCATATCACCCCAAGATAAAAACCTAAATACGTCACTGACAGGAGCTGATAATTAGCCAGGATTATTATTGTCACATTATTGTAATAGCAGATATCATGGGCCAATCAATTATAGATATTAACTACACTACCTGGTATACCTACTACTTTGTAATTTTTAAGTAAAAACACAATTGACTTTTTCAGCTAGTTGTTTTTACTTGATATTAAATTCACTTCATTAGTTATTGGGGAGGGAGTGGATGGAGAGATAGTCTATAGTTGTAAATAAGGGGGTTTAGGGGGTTACCCAGCCAAAAGTATGTCACTTATATGATAACAATTTGTTCGCCATTCTTTTAGTACAGTATGGAGTGTCCTGAATTATTGTTTATAGTATTTGCTTTAAGCAAAGCACAAATACAATATTTTTTTTTTTCATTTAATTTTTGTTATTTATATTATTTTTACAAACAAATCTGGACCTTTGTAAACTATTTATGAGTTGTTTTGGGATAATTAGAGAAACATTAGATTTTATTTAATATGTAACTACTTTTCCTTTTTTTAGAGTTTTTTTTTCGGTTTATATAATTTTAAATTAAACAGGTTATGAACTGGAATCATAAACATTTGATAAATAAAATTCATAAAATTGTATATTAACTGATAACTTGGATTTGTACCTTAAACATAATTATATTATTTTTATATGTAGGTACTTTCTTATTATTTCATTTTTAAAATGTAGATAATAGCAAAAAAAATATTACCTTTACTCAATAAAATTTTTTTTTAAATATTTAAAATATTTTAAGAATATAACAAAAAACTATAATATTACTTCAAATTTGAAAGAAAAAACAGTTTTGTGTTAAAATTGTTGTAATAAGTGCATAACAATTAATCTCAGAAATATTTTTTAAGGATAGGTTTAACTTTTAATTAAAATTATCATGTTCTATATACCTATTTTAGTACAACTAAAACTACAACCTTGTTCTCATTACCTTGGTGCCTGGTCTCCCCTAATACTTATTTCTTATAATTTTAATTTTATATCAATTTTTCTTCATTTCTTTTTACAACTCTAAGTTATTTTAACCAAATTCCACACGTGAAACAGCTACAACTTACTAATTATGAAAATAATCAAGGTAGATATTCTTTACCTATAAATGTATGGTTTCCCCAAGAGGTCAGTTTTATAGTAGGGCATTTTTAGTAAGACTAATTTGATATTTTTAACAATTTACATTGGATTTCTTCAGAACTACTTCATATTTTTAGATTTTTCTAGAGCTATAATTCTATTTCTATATTGTATTTTTAAACATGTTCTTTAATTCTAAAAACAAGAAACGCATTAGAGCGGATGCGTGGTCATAGTTAATTTAAAGCCTACACTTGGACCAGTATCATTATTGACCTACAAATTTGGGAACAAAATATGTCCAGGACTTACAATGGCTAAGTAATTTATCAATACAAATGAGTAGACTGAAAAACAATTGGTAAAAAAAGAAAATAATAGCCAGTAGGTAATAACAAATTTATTTAACTAAGAACACAAATATTATGTAGGTTACCTAATGCTGAAGGAGTTATAACTTATAACAGATTTATAATTTAATGAAACCTAGATAATTAGTGATATTAAAAATAGATTTTGAGTCAATTGCAATAAAATATGATATTGTGTGAAATCACCAGTTATCAAAGAGGGTATCGAATGAGAAAATATTTAAAAAATAAAATAAGTACTAAAAACATACTTTAAAATCAAGTGTTAGGCAATACCTACTTTGGTAAATTAAATATTGAACAAAACAATAAAGCTGTATTGGAAGACGGCAAAATAAGCAGAAAATATCAGATGGAAATTATTAGAAAACATGTACAATTGTAATCTAGGTACATGCAATGAACCAAATTTCTTAAGAAAGTGCGTCACGTTAATATTATAATGATGGAAATACACAAATAATATTCTTACAGAAGGTGATGGTTTAAACAGCGAGGAGTCCTCATAAAAGTTTGGGTCAGAGTGGCATATGGAAATCGAAAAACGCCAAGTCATCGAGGACTTGGGACATTGGACCGTCGATGGCCCAATTCTGGGCTCATTCCACTGGTCAAATAATTTATCAATTGCTCTAGACTGGGGGCTTTTTTTTTTGCGAAATCAGACGCCCCAACACGGGAAATCAGAGGGTCATCGACGTGAGCACACTAGCAAGGGCCGGTGCGCGTTTCTTACGCTTACGCACCTTGTCGTTGTCGTTGGATTCGGTGGCCCTGCCGATGTGTCTTTTGTAATGTTCAATCACGCCGTTCAGCTTGTGCATTTTGGCGTCGTCCATCTTCACGCAGACTCGTCGGACGACGTGTCGTGCGTACGTTTGCACTTTTCAGTGCTAGAGCCGTTCGGTCACGAGAGCGGCACGCTCATCGGCTCGGTGGGAAGAGGGGCGGTCAGCGAACGGAGTCTGATGCGTCGTACGTGTCGCTAACAACCACAGTCACAATATCGCGTTACCGTGGGGGTCCGACATCAATAATTGTGAAACGAATGATTTTGTGTTCGTTGTGGTTTATCACCAAAACGTAAGCAAAAACCAGCTGATGACGATGTAAGACGACCCGCACACAACGTCCGATCATAGTAATAGATTAAACCGCCGTTGTCATAGTGGTAGTGTGATAACGTCGTTGTTGTTACCGTCGTTACCGGCAGTATAGCTATAATAATGTAGTAGCAACACATTGGTAATATTACTCTATGTAGCAACCCAACATATGGCATGAAGTTGCAAACCATTTCGGGAAATGTTAACAAAACTGTACGAAATTTATAATTGTAAAGAAAACCATACCTATGGGCTATGACTATACAGAAATATTTATAAACGCCGAATTCAAACGTATTTTATTTTGAGCGTTTCATTGCAGCGTTTCTGTAGATATGGACGCCCACGAGCAATCGCCTAGACAGTGTGTAAGCGACTTTAAGGAGTCACAGATTATTATAATAATTGTAACGTGATAAATATTGTATCATGCATTCAAATATATGCAATTTGAAATTTTTCTCAAATTTTGCGATTAACACGTGAATAGACGAGAGAGCCCATGATTGTCACGAAATGTCCGTGAATTCAAAATTGTAAAATATTATAGAATATTACATTGTCCCACAGATTTACAGAATAGACGACATATAATATATAGCTGATGATCAAGGTGGATTGATAGATGTATAACATATGGCCCGGACTAAGACAGAGATCCAGGGTGGATCTATCTTAGTCCGTGATATTATGGTGATCTTAGATTATCTATTCCGCGGTTGTACATCCGCGGTGGCGTGACAAAACTCAAAACCCGTCGCCACGTTCATGGCGGTCACAGTGGTTACAGACAAGGTAGTACAACTCAGGTACATGACAATGGTATACTCCATTATCAGCTGCCGCAGCAATGAAATTTTTTTGTCAATTTTATCTCCCCCACCACTTTTACAACCATCGCATCTTCCACACCACTATATTACTATACCATACATAGTACATGGCGAATGTTATACATTTACACATCAGTCGACAGTCGACACTCGACAGTCACTAGTCCCCGCACGATACGCAGTCGCTCGAACGTCTGCCTTCAGCTTTCTGTTGCCGTTCTTTCTTCCGTCGTGTCCCTTTTATTCGTGTATATATTAGATGTTAATATTAAAATAATAATATATTGTGTGTACATACCGCGGACGGACGTGTACTGGAATCTTACGTTTTTACTGTTGCAATTTATTGATTTCGGCGAAAAAGTAACCTGATGACACATTGCGTTTAGTTTTCCTCAAATTCTTCTACCCAAAAACCGCCGTCGACGATTCACCGTTGCTCGTCCCAGTTCGGTTGGTAAGTACCTTCCTACCTGCTCGTTACGCATTTTCTTATTTTCCATCACCACACTGCCATATAATATAATAACGATTAAAAATTAATTCAGACGCTACAATATAATATGTCATTAAAGTGCAATCGGACAAGTAGGTACAATCGCGGTACCTATCGGCTATTGGTTGCCTATTAGACATAGATAAACGGTGGCATTGGAATGTTATATGTATCATTATTAATATCATTAATTTCCTGCATGTACGTACATGAAAAAATATTATCGTCGGAAACACACTTGTGTTTACATGCACGTACCTATCTAGTGTTATTTTTTATAATTTTTTTGTTCATATGGCATAGTGGGATTGCTTTGGTCAACACATTAAATAATTCAATATTGTTTCAATGACGATTAACATAATTTATTATTGAAGTACCTATTGTGGTCTTAATTTGATTTCAAATAATAGGTCTGCACATGTTTATAACGCAACTCATAATATCAATTATAAAATTATGATCCATGACTAACGACAAAATATGTACACTGGTACATTTTATTCAAAAAAATTCTGAGAAGTGATAACCTATATTTAATGATGTGCATCTACCTAGTCCACAAGATATCGATGGATTTATTAGAGATCAATACTAGTTCTGTCTATTGTATTAGAATTTAAATGTATTTGATCTAGATATTTAGTGTATATTATATAAAAAAAATTAAATATATAGGTATTTAGATTGTATACCTATAAACATAGTGAAAAACTACCCAATACTACTTACATTGTATATAGAATGTTTTTGGCTAGATTTTATAATTATACTTGAAATATATGCAGTACCTAGTTACGATTTTTGCATAAAAATTTTAATTTTACAGTTCGGAAATTAGAGATTGTACGAATTAAGAATTAAGATTGCGAACCATATAATACCATAGGTACATCAGTTCACTTTATTTTCTGGTAGGTATGTTCTATTTCTACACAATCACTACTTCACCATGTCCTTGAGAGATATAGCTCCAGGTAATTTATTACACTCCTTCTCACAGATTTTTTTTATTCATCAAATTAATTGATATGGAGAGAAGCTGTTATGTTACCTACTTCAATGCTATTATTATTTTAATTAATAAGTTATTATTTTCTTTTAATTATAGATACATTGGTATCCTCTTTTTTGGAAGTTTTAAGATAAAATGTTTAATGTTCACTTTTGATTGTTATTTAATAATGATGCAAATTACAAACTAGTTTTAAAAATTTGATAGGTAGTATTCTTATTTTATGATTTCTGAATTTCTGTAGGTAGATACAATCATATAATTTAAAAATGGTATGAAGAAGATTTATTTTTAAACCATTATAATATCATAACCACTTGATGGGTACAATAATGTACAAATACATATAAACAATGGTGCCAAAAATGCTACTCATAAAAAATATGAAATTGAATAATATAGTCGTATGGGTATTTCTTAAACCATTTAATACCAAATTGTTTTAAATATTGGTAATGAATTACCAAATTGTTTATATTTATACCTACCTACTTAGGCTTATTTATTTATTAAATGTAATTTATAGGTATTGTTAATATATTAACGTATATTAATATTGGGTTATGGAATAGGTAAATAGCTTTAAATAAGGTTTGTGAAAATTGCAAAAATGTAAGCCTCCTACATAATAATATATTATTCTAAATTATTATTTATCATTCTTCTGTGATAAACTTGGTGTTTTTTTTAAGTAATAGGTGTACACCATAAAAGAGGTACAACTGTACAAGTTTGAATGCCCTTGGTTTGACACCACAGGATTACATTGAATGATGAAGCAATCCCTAATAAGATTTATTATATAAAATTGCCTGTATTAAATGTTGTTAAATTAAATAAGGAGTCTATTATGTTTTAGTCGATATCAATTTTATTTTTAAAGACTAATTATTGCTTTCTGATTTATGTGTACCTATTTACTTGACAATTATTTACTAATTACAATGTATTCATTATACTTCATGATACTGTGTATATATATTTAATAAATGTGAACGATATTTTTTTGCAAATAAAGTTGGTTATTAAAATACAACACAACCAAAAATGTTTTATTATTTAAATTTAATTAAGTTATTTGAAAAATTAAATTGAATTAAAAATACTGACCTACTATTCTATTTTATTACGAGTTATTCAAATTTAATGTATTAAATAATATGAGCATAATTAAATATTTGGTTCTACACTATTACATAATTACTATAATGTATTACCTATGTATAGTCTTGTAGATAATGTAGATACAATATACCTACAGTGAGTATAATGTAAGTTGAATTAAATATATCTTTAAACTTAAAAGTTTGTTGCTTAAATTGTATTGTACTAGATCAATTATACTAGATAATTAAAAAAAAATCATTTGTATTAGCTAACAGGTAAGAATCATATTGAAAATAAATATCTATTAAAAAAGTTACCTAGGTATTTATGTTATAACTAGGTTTATGAATTAATGTTACAAAGATTTTACATACCTAATAGTCAATGATACTATTTTAATACTTAATACCTTATTAGTTACAGTGGTGCCGAACTATATTTTAAAAGGGGGGAGGGGGTAAGTAAAAAGTTATACAGACCACCACCCCTGTTTACAAAATTTTGCTGCATATGTATACATTAATAGCTTAGGGGTTAGGAACATAATTCATAAATAGTTTGTTGGGGTACCCACGGACCCCCATGACCCCACCCACCGAAAAAAAGGGTGGGCGGTCGCCCCTCTTAGGTTATAGGTTCGGCGCCACTGATTAGTTAAGTACCTATACTAGGTATTTACACTACCTTATTATTTTAATTGTTGGTGACATTTACTTTTAGGTATAGAGGTTGGTATTATCATTTACAGTAATTTTATAATATGTATTCATTACGTTTTTCTTGTATAAATTATTATATTAAGTGAAAACTTTTGAGTATCATACACTTCTATTTATAACTCTTATTAGTTATTAGCACTTCAGATGGAGTTTAGTAACACAATAGTCTTATTAGCATAGTTTTTGAAATAATGTATTATGTATTTATGTTCTAATTATTTTTCCTCAAATTTATATTTTTTTATTGTATTAGGTGCACATTTACTCTATTCCACAATAATAGATAGGCTGTGTGCCTTTTGGTACATCATACATTGTTACATACTTACATTGTATTTTATAACAATCAAACCTTACCAATATATGTATATTTAATTTAACTGTGTTTATCTGTAAGTCGGACTTTTTAAAAGGTACCTATTTGTTGATTGATATCTAAACAAACATATTTTCTGGTTTAATTTTGATGAATTATACCTAACTAAATGTAATTCACTGAAACCAGTGTCAAGAAATGACAAAATGGTTAAGAGGACGTGATACCTGCATTTGTTTGTCTCCGTCTTACAAGTGCGTAACATAGCAAATTTTACGCTCAGCAGAACACGTGTAGCTCTGTTAATTTAAAAATTAGAATGAATTTTATACAATCTAAAGGTAAGATTATTATCTAGGCAACCTCACGGGCTTTTTATAATATTTTGATTTTCAAGTGAGTTATGAGTACTTTAAGATGTACAAACAATTTACAATTTTAAAATACTCATAACTCGCTTTCAAATTAAAATATAATAAAAAATCCACGAGGTTGCCTAGATATTATAATCTTACCTTTAGATTTTATAAGAGGTCAATTCACTCTAATATTTAAACTAACGGAGCTACACGTGTTCTGCTGAGCGTAGAGTTTGCTATGTTACGCACTTGTAAGACGGAGAAAATACATGCGGGTATCGCTTCCTCTTCCATTCAATACAATATTAAAATATTAGATATTTATATTTATTGATACCCGTAATAAATACATATTAGTATATTACAGAGTAATACAGCAATATTAAGGCACATTTACATTTATATGAAAGAAAATAACTATTTTTATTCATCATAATGTAAAATTGTTTTTAATACCTATTATATTTTATAATATTATGTAATAGCAGTTGAAGTAGGTTGTAGGTACTATAAATTATAATAATTAATAATGTAATGATCATTACAATATGTTTCAATATTTTATAATAATTCAGGTCAGCTGAAGGGCAGTTGTTACTTATTTTGTGAACATTATATTAATAGAATTAAATGATTTGTGTTTTATAATTATACATAGTATTACTATTATAGCTATATTATTTTGATGAAAAAAGAAAAACAAGCTAAACATAAAGTATGAAAAGAAAGCCCAGAAAGGCGAAAGTGCTACTGTAATGTATTGTGCAAAACTTGATTTAAAACAATTGAAAGAATTTTATTAATAACACCTGTGTCCTGCAGTTAACTTTTTTATACATTGCATTTTTTGGCAAATGGAATATGTTTAGGCTGTTTACCGGTTTAATTTAGTAAAAATAAAACTAAGTAGGTACTGTTTGTATTACTGTTATTGTATGTATTAGTTGTGTTTCAGGTAGTGACTATAGTGTTAACTGTTAAGACACTTCATTGAGTTAAAAAAAGACCACTACTAGCTTAATCTTTGCCATAATCTAAATTAAGACTGTTTTGAAATTTTCTCATCCCATAATAAAAATAGAAATTTACATCATTACATTCTACTGCTTATTGGAATAACATACTTTAGTGTAATGTCAAAAGTCACTTTCCGTCGAAATATTTCTATATTTTAGTTTTATTATGTAGGTAGGTAGTTTGAAAGTTGAAAACATTATTTACACATAACTGTATAAAATAAGGTATAGTTATTGTTTTTTTGTCGGCAGTGATTGGTGAGTCAATGTATAATATATTATTTTGAATGTATTATATAATTCTTCATCCTGTTCTGAGTTATTAATGTCTCAATATGTTCAATCATTATTATAATCATTACATAATGTGGGAAATAGTTTTAACAGCCGGTGTGAGTAATTTAAAGGAATTTATAATGGTGGTGCTTACATAAAATAATTATAATAAGTCTATGATAATTTTCTTGGCTATGGATCCTAAATTCTTAATCAAGAAAATTTGTTGTTCCTATGTAATTTTATGAATGTTGCATAAAATAATCAGTGCGGAGGATTTAAATTTTCTTAAACGATTGTCGATTACCCATATTGAATAATATTAAATTACAATAAACAGTCTACAATAATGCAGTCTTATAAATCTTATCAAAAAATGTTCGCATTGAAGTATTTATAAATTAATCTAATCTTGAAAATATCTTTCACGATTATTGTTTAATTTTACTCAAATAAAATTGGAGGGCTTTTTTATTAACCATTAAGTATTTATAAATTATACATAATCATACAACATAAATAGTACGATAAGCGTATGTTACGAGAACTAATTACATGAAAGATAAGTCACTCAATTAACAACACTTTCAACGGAGAGATGTATAAATCATATGTATATGCCTATATTATGTTGTTGTGATCATGGCGCGATGTCTCAAGGGCCACTGCGGTGGGGTAGGTTTTTGGGCAGGTACACATAGTTACCAGCAACCAGCCAACCCGCAGCTAGTTTTATAATTAGATGATTGGAATAATTTTGGGAGAAGAGTCGTATCGAGGTATAAGTGACCAGCTGTTTCTTCTATGTATGCATGACGCATGTGAAAATCGGAGTGCAGAGTTTGGTTTGTAGCATAATGATAAATAATAGTAATAGGACGGAGTTTTAGATTGAAAAATTAGAAATTTTGATAAGCAAGATTTTTTTGTGGACACTCATACTTGGACTCTTTACGTTGGACTGTACGTCTGTATGGTCATTAAGGTTTTTGGAGAATTTATTAACTATATAGTTTGGGGTGAATACCAGATTTTGAAGACCAGGATAAATGATTATGAAGAACCTACGCGATTTTTATTGTCAAGCAATAGTTTTTTCGTATATTATGTATATGGGAAAAATGAAATGGTTAAAACTTAAAACAAATTTGTACCTCTACATTATAGTATTATACAAGTAATATGTATTGTAATTGCAGTGTATTTACGCCCTGCAATGTAATCAGTTAAAAAAAAGTAAGTCTAAATCTATTTATGCTCTGTTAGGTTTAATCATAGATATAATGGATATATTATATATTTATGGGTTTAATAGATTAAAAACCAGCTCTAGGTACTAGATATCATTTTTACAATTGGGATCGGTATATTATTACTGGTTCAAAAATACTTTAATATTTATTCTTATTTCTTTAAAATGTAGCCATGTAGGTATTTTTGTTAAAATATGAAAATATAAATTACTAATAATAAAAAATAATAATAATATATTAGGAAACATAATATTATATGATATTATTCACTGAATTTAAAACGATAATGTATAATTTAGTTCAATGTTATATAATATACTAATTAAAAATGTTTTAGATGTTTCTAGATTAAGAAATTCAAACATCGTTTTCCATTTTCTATTGTAATTTAATCTAGACGTCCAACGACAATAATATTATATTCTTGACTATTTGGATGACTAATGAGAATAATACTATAATATGACAATTCATCTTTTTAATTATATACAATTTGTTATAATTTTATATTTATAAACTTATAATAATAGTGAGTAGTAGAGAATAGTAACTTTTCATTGTGGCCAAATTATTTTCATTTTGATATAGTTGACAATGTTCTAAGTATTTGTGACAGTAATTCATATTTCATGGGAATTCTATATTTGCTGACATTGCTGGCATTTAGATAAAGAACATCTCAAACAGTTCTCATTATGTTTCACATATTACATTATTTATAGATAGTTGTTTGTGTAGGTAAATTTTATAACGATCCTGCATATTATACTTCTTTGAATTTACCGTTTTTATCATACTTCAATTTATTGATATGATTTATAAGTTGAATTTATGCATCTTTACAATATTTTGATTTATGTGATAATCTATTTGGAATTTTCTAGCTAATGCTATTGTACTTCAAGCATTTATATTTTATTTTTATTAGGCTTTTTAATCATCATGTATTATATTGTGTGTACCTATATTTTATACTATACTTACCTTTCTAAATTAATAATTTATGCTGGTATTATTTAAAACTGTTTATTGTGTTTAAATATTAAACGTTATGTCGAACAATTTAACCTGTACAATATATTATAATATAAAATGTTATTTGTTGGGTAAAAAATCGTAAAAATGTAATACAAGACTCCTGATAGGTATATTGTTACTACAGTATTTAAAAAATATTGAATATTGCCCATTTTTTTTTTTATAAGCATTTATAGTTCTAATTTTGACAAAATGTATAAAAAATGTATAAAATGTTCACTTTTTATAGCTATGGATTGACATTTTAAAACAATGTTCCACGTAAATGTTTGGCAAAGAACACGTCTAAAATCCTATGTCGTGGGTGTGTTTGACAAAGACAGAAAATCACTGGGTGGAATCCCTTTAAGATATGAAATTATATGTTGAGGGGCTTTGAAAATTGAAAATGGACCCATTGCTTCGTATAAATCCGGAAAGTTAGATTAATTTCAAGCTTTGTTAAATTTAGGGCATAAGAGTGGATTTGTTTTTGCCATAATGTGTCAATTATTAGCCGATTGAGAATTATATTTTTTTTTATTTAGATAATTAGATCTAAGTATTTCGGTCAAAGTTCAACAGAGTGTTCGACTTTTATTAATTTATTTGTTGTGGTTGTGTGCCATTCTGTGTTCCACAGATCCATGCAATACTAAATTTTCTTCGTTTGCCTACAAGTGAAGAATATTACTGTTGGGATAAATAATTTTATTTCTAGCTGCTTTATCTGCCTCCGTGTTTCACTTTATGTTACAATGTGGATCCTGGCATCCATAATCTATATGAATAGTTGTTATACAATTAATTGTTGATATTTTATCTTTGGTTTTCATATTATTATATCCTTAATAATACTCAACAGTTAAACTTAAAATATTTTTCTTATTGTTTTACGTTCTAATTATTAATTTTTTATTTTAATTTTTGTAATAATATTTAATATCATATACTAGTTGATTGAATCATGCTGAGATGTTGAATATATTATTTGTTAGGTATCTATTTTTGTCAATCTTTACACAATTTATACACAGCGGTTGATAACAATTGCTTACGGGTCAATAATATGTAATATAATAAATTATGTATTAATGTATAATCATATTAAATCTGTGATTATGTCAAAAATTGTAAACATCAACAGTTTAATTTTTACGAAGTTGGAATTGCATTTGTCGTGTCTGATCATGCCAACCATCGTGACACAGTTCATACTTAATTTCTTGGTTTTGCATGGTTTTTGTGTTGGTTAATTTTACAATGTTAGAAATAACAGTCTTAAAAATATATATAATTAATATCCTATTATAGTAACTGCCAACTGGTGTTAATTACAAAACATTCAGACGCATAAAGAAACGGTAGGCATTGCTTTAGTAATTTTAATATGATTTTACGTTGTGTAATGTACTAATGCGTATAAATGATAATATTATTGTTATGTTATTACAACTTCAGACTAACAATAACTCATAACTTATAAGTAGGTATACAAAACGAATTATTTTATATTCATTATTAAATCAATAAAAATATGGTACCCACTTAAGAGTTAAGACTAAAGCATTTCATTCGGGAAATAAAAAACGTTTTAAGTATCTATTAAAATGTATTTCATTTTTATAGTATATAGTAAAAGATAATCTTTAATATTAAAACCCTATTTAAAATTATTATATGTCAATCTGCAGACAGCAATAATTATGAATTCACTTATCAGTGGTAATGTAATCGCACTTTGTAAAACCCACATTACAAAATTTTCACAAAATAATATAATACTTCTTAAACAATTTATTGTTGTAAACCAACAAACGATTGAATAATATAACTAATTTAGTTACAAGTTATAACAGGTATTAATTTTATCAAGCTGTTAAGTATTTTCTAGAATGATTTTTTCTATATTACATATGGATGCTATTAATGGCTGTGGGAATGGGGTAGGAATATGAAACAACACTATTCAGTTTGTTTTATAATTAAGAGATACCTAATACTTATTGTAAACCTAAAAATATATTATATTTTGTTTTAGATCAAATTAAGCTAGTGTATCAGTTTAGGAAATGGGATGTAATGTACAAAAAATAGTCACGTGGTGAGTAGATAATGTTTATTATATTATATATTATTTAGTAGTTAAATATAAAATAGTGAATATATAATACCGAATACGTGTGTAATTTAGTGAGACATTAAACATTATGAGGCACGCACAATTATAATATATACTAATAACATTTTTTACATTAGGTATCAAAAAAAAATTGGAACTTATGATAAACAACAGTGGGAAAAAACGATTGAGCAACGAATTCTGAGTGGATTTACGCATGTTCCAAAGAAAAATGCTAAATTGAAGACTGATCTTATTGATGTAGACTTAGTTAGAGGTTGGTAGTAGCATTGATTTTAGAATATAATACCTAAATAAATATTAATGGTAGTAGGTGCAGACGCACAGTACAAAATAATGTACCATAATACGTATATTATAATAGTTGTGGTATTATAAGAGACAAATATAGCTTCCATCAGAGAGATTCTCTATACGACCCTGGCCTTGCTCCATAATACACAACGGGGTTCTGTGTAGTCTGAGGTTAAGGTCTATTGATTTTTTTACCCATTGACCTTTTCGGAAAAATCAATACGACTGAAACTCGCATACCCGATTAACCGGTGGACGTATCCGCGAACGTATCCGTTTAATTTTAATGTTAATTACTGTTTTAGAATAGAAATAATATTTTTTTATAACTGTAGTTTGTATCGAAACGATTGCATTTTGTCTACAGGATCGGCGTTTACCAAGACGAAACCGAAACACGGATTTTTTACTGTAGCCCGTCTGGCGATCGTCCGGCTATTATTTTTACCATGCTATTATCGATGGTACATACACCAGACGTCATGGCGATTGTTTCTGTCGCTTTTATGCCTTTACGTCTTGGAACTGGCAAACATTTTGTTGTTCAGTTACATCACGTTTGTTTCCACCGAAGAGGACACACCGCCGGTACGTAACAAATAACAATATTATTATAAATTATTTATAAAACATCACGTCGTAGAACAGAGCGTTAACCGCATTAAAGGTATATTATAAATTGTCGTTAATATTATTGGCCTACTACGAATAGTCTACAATATTTATATTTGTCTCGTTGTGTAAGTTGTCCGACAGTAAAACTCGTCGTGTCCGTCGACCGTCGGGTTCCACTCTTGCGTTCTAAATTTCTAATCTGAGCATGGACCAGGACACCCGGACGGCGGCCGTCCAGTCTCTATCCATTGTGATTTGTGATGCATGTATATTGTATAAAATAATATATTTGGGCGTCCTGAATAATATTACACCGATACGATATTCAGATGATGCCATCGATACCATAATGTTATGAGTAGGTATAGCGAAGGCGAACCAACACAATGTCGACCGTTGGACGGTCCGTTATTATTCCGGTCAGTCACTCGAAAGCAATTTATTGTCTGTAGCTGTATTCATAATAAATTATACTATTTTAATTCAACGTAAAATACAAGGTTTCTATAGTGTAGCGTGAGGGTACTGCAGCTGTTGTGACGTGTACAGCTTTAATATAATAACATACATTAAAACGAATTTATTGTACAAGATCGTTTATATAATAGTTTATTTCCGAGACTTTTATGCGTTAGTTATAAAGGTCACAATAGTTTAAGATTAATAAATAATAAACTATAAAACAGAATATATTATATTGATGATAATATTATCATATCGTTTGTCGTTTACCCAAAAGGCTCTGATACGTTTTAACTAATATGTGATAAGTACCTACGCACAAAGTTTGTACCTACGCATTAATTAAGTGTCATTATTCTGTATTATTATGACGTCATGGTTAGGTTAAACTTCATAAAATATATTCTATGGATTATAATAAATTGCGATATCATAATTTTTACATTTACGTATCTAATAATTTTAAAATTGTAATACCTGTGTATAAAAATAATCTGTTTTATATTTTTACGGTAAAAAAAAAAAACAAGATAGTTGTCATCTGTACATAGCACAATAACTAATATGTAAATATTTTTATCATAAAATTGATTTTTTTTTTAAATATTTACACAAGAGAAAACTTTTCTATTGATTATAGAACCCAACGGGATTTTATTTTTATGTTTTTAATTTGTTTACTATTACTATGTCAACAATAACCACTCTAAAAGTGAACCTTAAAATAAAAATGTTTGTCACACATGGGTTAACAGTTTAATACCCTAAAGCAACTCTGACAGCAACACACTTTAAGCTAATTTAACTCTATCTTTAATCAATGTCTCTCTTACTTCATAAACTGTGCGAGATCTCTGTAACCCATAATCGTATCCTCACTTCTCGCTTAGCAATACTCAACTTCCCTGCTACCTCTCCATCCTAGTTAATTTCAGTGCTAAATTGCTATATTTCGTCCATTCATATCAATAATTATCTATACTATAAAAGCAAGTCCATATTTTGTGTTACGGCTTGACCGAAACGGCTTATTTTTTTTTTTTTGTGTTCATAATTGTCAGGACAAGGTTCTTATGACATTTTAGGAAAATCCACTAGGAAATCTGGAAGTCAAAAATACAATAGCCGTCTGTCCAGGAGAAAAATAAACATATTAATAATATATTTTTGTTTATTGGTTATGATTGTTATAGTTTTAGTTGTTAATTTTGAAGAATTTTATTAAAATAAAAAGAGGAAATCAAACCTTGGCCGCTCCACAAATGGTGCCAAGAAGATGCGCTTATCTAGGAACAATATAGTTGAAGATGAAATTAATAACATGTCCGCTGTATGTTGAATTAAGTAAAAACAAAAAACTTGGTTTAACTTTGATACTTTAGAGTTAAATTATACACTTACGTACAAACGGCTATAATATGATATAAGCACCAATGGTACAAAAATGGCATATCATTTGCGCCAAAATTAATATTTCATATAAATAGTTATTTAAAAATGTCATACATAATATACATACAAATAAATATAATTTTAATAAATCTGTTGATTTTTTCGATCTTATAATAAATTGTTAAAATATAATATATAGTTCTAAATATACCTAATATCTATTAAGCGTGGCATCTAGGATTTTTGCGTTTTCGTATGATACAATTTTGGTGCTTTCGTACTATACAACTTTTTTTTTCCCATCTCATTTTGGAGCTTATGTCTTCCACAACAAACAGCACGGGGTCCGCGATCTACCGTAGGTAGATTGCCTATCTGATAATATACTGCTGCGAATCTCACGGGATAACGCTGGTCGAGATGGCTATACATTAAAATATAATATCATTTACACTTAAAAAGATATTGCTTCCCCATCATATTATACCCAAAAGGAGTTGAACAATCAGAAATTTTTTACGGAAAAGTTAAAATAAGTTATTAACAGTTTTACACTACTTTGCATACAGTTACATTGCTCTTCATATATAAAAAAAAATGTTGCAAGATAGATAGATAGGATTTGTGAAGCCACGAAACAGCCACACAATTTGCAAACAACTATCCACGGGGGCGGAGCACACGGGTGACAGCTAGTAATATAATATTCAGTTTTAATGTTTAAATTGTTATTATGGATTTATCTAATATATTACAATTATTTTGTAGTCTCCTTGCTTGCTAGATCTCTTTCCATTAAACACATTTTTTCTTCATCAAAATGCTCTATTGTTCTAATATCAGAAACCTGGCTCCTCTAGTCCCCTCTGCCTGTAAATTCAATAACAACTAAAGTATAATATAAATAGTAAATAATATGTACGTATACTTACCGTATAGTAACAAAAATTATAACATTTTTATCGTATTTTAATAATTATAGTTTAAATCAATTACTTATAATTATTATCAACGTCATTTATCATTAGAATACGTTATTTATACCTATACATTTTTAATTGGTCATCGATTTTATATTTATATAACTATTAATATCTCCAATACTTAATCATTAATTTTGTCCACAATTTTATCTGTTCTAAAATGCTGGTTTAAAATTAAATTAAAAGTGTAATTGTTCGTTATAATTGAATATGTAAGTATTTTGTTTTTTTAATGTATATATAATATATATTATCTAAAATATATTAAGAAAATGTTGAATAATTATTGTTGATACTAGTGGTTTTTACCAAGTCCGCTAATAAAAAATTAATAACTTGAAATAAATATATCTAATATACACTTTCATATTATTGTTATTTGCGTTTTATGTATTTAGATTTTAGATATTTACGTATAAATCTTTACACTATTGTCGCTTTAGGTTGCGGCGCTGCGCATAGGATTTCTTGGAAGTGAATATGACGAAATGGTGGAAACCAAAGGGTTGTGTGAATTTTGAGTGAAATCTTGAGTATCGTTTTGTTGCTAAAGGTCTTACACTTACTGTTACAATTTTAAGAATCGTAATGAAAAAGTCAGAAACATGAAATATTCGATATTTTAAATAGGTACTTCCCAAAAGTATTTTAGTACATTTTAGATTTTGAGCTGAGCGACAAATGTATTGATTTGATTTTATAATGATGTGTGTTTTTTTTAAATTATTCAAATTTTAAAATTTCTTATTTTATTTTTATTGTTTGTTTCTGTCATTTCCCTTTGGGGCAGTAAAACTGCTTCGATGTTTCTTGGTTTCTGGTTGGTCTAGAACAAATGACAGTAGATACAATATGAAATTTTCACTGATTGTTTATATTGGTTTTTTCCATCTTTTTAGTTTTTTTTCCATAAATATTAATACAAAGCTCCTGATATATTGTTACAATAGTAAATAAAAATATTAAAAATACATAGTCACGTTTTTTTTTGATAATCATTTAAAGTTCAAATTTTGATGAAATTGATAATTTACAAATTATTTATAATTAAATATTTAGTAGTTATTTTTTTTTTTTTTTGGGTAACCCGCGGCAACATAGGCCTTTGGGTGTGGGGAGGGAACTGTAGGTTTTTTTCTTATATTGGGTAGGTTGGTACACGTGTGTGTTGTGTTTGGCAGAATTTCTAATGGGGCACCCGTAGGTTTCTGCCGTGCCCCGGGGTGGGGGGATGGCGGCACTTGTTCTCCGGACACCGTGACTTGCACGGAGAAAAATGCCGCCCAGTGGTCGAGGATCGAACTCGGACCGGCTGTGCCGAATCCGTCGCGTTAGACCGCTCGGCCACCTCGTGCCCTATTTAGTAATTAAATATGAATAAAATGTTCAACTTTTATAGCTAAGGATTAAAAGTTTAAAACGTAAATAGTTTAAATATAAATTACTTAATTTGCAATAATTTCATGAAATATACTTAGTAATATCATAGGCTGTCTTCGCTCAGAATCGTTTTTCTTATACAATGATATATCATTGAATTCAAATTTAATACAATCCATTACAGTGACTCAGTTGTAACGAGAAAAATAACGACAAGCTGAATAATGTACAGCAGAGCAACACCCACTTGTCCATTTATTTTTCATTTTGCTTTTAGATAAATCCAGATTAGTGTTTCATCAAAATATTTTACATCTGAATAGGTTTCTGAGTTTTTGAAAACCATTTAAAACTAAGAATCCTTGCTAGAACTCTTGTAGCTAAAAAAATCAAGCAATTATTATTAATTATCTTTTATGTTTTCTATTATGGTTATTGTTTTATAAATTACATAATAATATGTATTATCCTAACTTGAAAATTTTTGTGTATGAAATATGTATAAATTATTAATATTAAATTATAAAATTATAATTATAATTATAATTGTATTTATAAATCGGAGAACATTATTTTATGTATTTATAAAGACAAAATATTTTTTTTCCAGACTGTAACACTTGGTGAAGTACTGAGTCCATTTATAATGATGCTTGTTTTGAGCATTGTTCATTCGCAAATTGTTTCTACCACTACAATTTCAAAAAAGAACTTCCTGAAAACCCCTAGATCTCATAGCACAAGACATGCTAAAAGGGGGCATTCTACCTCAAGTAAAATTAAAAGTAAATTTATATTATTGTTTATAATACTACACACGCATACTCGGATTATACTGTTTACTACAACATTTTTTTTTTTAAATGTAATACTAAATTAATCAACAAATTTTATAATTATAGATTCGACTGAAATGAATGTAGAAAGTATTCAATCTTTAGTTGGTACTGATACTAAATATGTGAAGAGAAGAAATAGAATGTGAGTTATATTTACTAAAGTAAATAAAGTATCTTATAATAAATAATACTTATATATTTGTTAATTATTGTTAAATCATTATAGTGTATTATTTTGAACTATTTTTGAATGATTATGTTTCAGTGGAGAAGCTTCTAAACCTCATACTGTTGTATGGGATACATCACCTGTAAAAACACGTCATTGGGTTCTAGAATCTCTACCTGATGTAAATGCGTCGTTAGTTCCCGAAGATTTTGGTTCCGATTTACGTTTAGTCAATCTTGATGAGAAAAAGCAATTAGGAGGAGTGTAAGAACAGTTTTTAAATCTACATAAACAATAAACATGGTAAAAGTTTATTAATTTCATGTAATTTTTTGTAGAGATCGTATGGACGTGAGACCTAATACGTCTAGCTCAACACATGATGATGATGGGTTTGAAAGTTTAAATGGCAACGGCTCCAGTGATAATCCCGAAGAAGATATTTTAACTGGTTCCACTATTACATCCCAAACGTCTGAGTCCACTAGTGCTGAACAATCAAGTAGTACACCCAAACATGATCAATTAGTGGAAAAAGTTGAATGTGATGTTACATTGGTAGCAAAAAAGGTTACTGATGACCTAGCTAGTAAAAATGTTTCTACTCAAAAGAGGTGTTTAAGATTCAAAAAAACTCCATTAACCTCTAAAGCTTCCATTGCTGATTTAGACCGTAGACTTTCTGGTATAATATATTTAAATTGCCCAAAATTATTATTTTAATAATGAGCAAAATCGTTTTTTTTTAGCTTTCCAGACATCTGCATGTTTTCAGTATGCGGTTAATTCTGAATCTGAAGATAGTGAACAAGAAACTGAAAATGATGGTTCGACATGTCCAAAAGTAATTTAATAATTTTAATAAATATTAAATACGTATGTATATAATATATCAAATAAATACTAACAATATGATTATTTTAGCGTTTGCTTGTACGACGTAACCATCGTTTGCAAGTCCTTCAAAAGACAAATTCTGATGACGATGAAGACGATAATGTAGATAGTTCTTCTAGTCGACAAACGGATGAAGAAGGGGATGTATTATCATCTAACGGGGGTAGTGCTTGTCCACTATCAATGTTGACTGAAGGAACAACTAGCGCTGGTGAATGGATTGGTCTTACTACAAATACTGAAGAAGGTTCTTCTACTTCGGATATGGATGCTGAACAGACTAATTTATTAAGTGATAATCAAGATCATCCATTTTTATGGGAATTTGAAACTGTAAGTTAATTATTGTCAATTTATTTTAAAACTATTTTATTTTCCTGTACTAACCTGGCTATGTGATTAGACAGAAAACTACATGATATTTTTTTTTTTTTATAGACACCAACTGTGATATTAAGTCCAAGTTGTGCGGCATCAGATCGAGGTATAGTTTGTAATTCATTGAATCATTTATTATTTAATAATAAAATATTGACTATAATTATTATTATTAGTTTACTTTTTTAAGTATTTCAAGTTAATTTTGATTGAATCAACTAATATGATAAATTAAATCTTAGATCGGTTCATAGTCTTACCAATGCTTTATTTATAATAATATTAATATTAATTAATATTTAATAGTAAATAGTATTATATGTTTTGGTTTTAGTGAGTTGTACAATGTGGGAAAAAAAAGAAGTAAAAAAAGCTGATTTATCTGTATTAGATATAAGTTCTGCAATCATTGCTAGAGTTGAAGAGATTCCTGAACAAATGGATTACTTCTACTTAGGTAAATTGTATTACATTAAAACTGCATTTACAGTTTTTAACATTTTTATATTTTGTAGGTGTTTTTTTGTCTGTGATAATTTCCCTCATGCCATCAGCGTATAGATTACTTAACAGCTTAACAGAGGACAAACCTTTACCAACCTTAGCTATCACTGTGACTGAACCTCCAGAGTATGTGTACAAGCAGTATTTGTCTGCATTTTTTACCATTGTTAATGCTGCTTTTGCACCTATTGGCTGGTGAGTGCTAAAGAGTATTAAATTACATAAATAATAATCTTTATATTTATATATTATTAATTGTTTTCATTATATTTGTAGGGAACGATATATTGTGATTACAACTTTGATAGAACGATTTTGTTTATCACTAATGTTCTTCTTCCTATTAACTGTAGCAGAGCGCACATATAAACAGAGATTTTTGTATGCAAAGTTTTTTTCACACCTCACATCATTTAGAAGAGCTAGGAAATCTAAATTGCCTCATTTTAGACTTAATAAAGTACGGAATATCAAAACTTGGCTTTCCATACGCTCTTATTTAAAAGTAGGTTAATTATATGTATTGGTCAATAGAGTATAATAAATTGACAAATAATATTTATATAAATAAACTTCTTTCTTACTATTATATAACTTTTTTTATATAGAAACGTGGACCTCAAAGATCAGTAGATGTGATTGTGTCATCTTCGTTCTATATATCATCATTGTTTTTAGCAATCTTAAGTGTAGAATTACTTAAGGTAAATAAAATAAAACTGGAAATATTATATAATATTATGAATTTAAAAAAAATTTACATTGTTTATAGGATACATTTTCTTTGAGTTCAGAATTTCACCTGGAGTCTTCTGCTTGGTGTATGGTGCTAGGAATTTACCTTTTGCGATTTTTGACTTTGGGAACAAAAATTAATAGGAAATATAGGAATTTATCAACACTTATTACAGAACAGGTAAATATTAAAATATTTTCTAAAAAAAACTGGTAATGAATTTTTAAATTTAATTACATTCATAACGCCTCGTCCACACAGGACACAAAAATAAAATTAAACGTAAACTCAACTCAACTTTTTCCAACATAAATAGAACAATCTAAATTGTTTTTTAAAAACAAACCAAATAAAAACCAGACCTAATATTATGAATGTTTTAGTTATGTTTACCTACTTTAAGAGAATTTAAAATATAACATATTGAATAACTAGCAATTATATAACTTTTTGTCTAAATAAGTACATTCATGGTTTACTTTTGTTTCAGATTAATTTATATATGCAAATAGAACAAAAACCCAATAAAAAAGATGACTTGATGGTTGCAAACAGTGTTTTAAAATTAGCTGCAGATTTACTAAAGGTATTTATTCTTTAAAGGCATCTTATTAGTATTTTAGAGCACCAATAGTTACTTCCTATCAATATTCTTGGGTTTAAAATATGTTATATGTAATAGCATTTACACATATAAGCACAATATTTTTATCTTAATATAAAAACTATTTATTAGTTTTTCATTTTTATAATAAATGTTAATAAAATGTGTGTTGCGAGTACACGCGGATAAATTGAAACTTTTTTACATTGAATATGAAAAAAAGATATTATCGGCCATTACGGTTGAATATAACGTCACGGTCTGTATTTGTATTATTATTATAAAGATGAGACCAAGATTTTTATTTATTACTAGGGCACGGATTTGAAGACCAATGCTTTTATTTAGGTTTAAAATTATATTTAAATGGTTTTATTATTGACAATATTACTTTATCGAGTATATTAATTGGTAATGCAAGTTAATTTAATGTTTATGAAAGTACCCATACTACATAGTACATACCTATAAATTAAAATTTTTTTTTTTGCCTGTTTTTTACATTTTAAATTGTTTTATTGCCTTCAAGTCCTAGCTCTATTTATTACCATAGAGAGTAACAGACTATCATGACAAGCGATAATCTTATTTTTTTTGTACGCTCTGTAATAAAATTTTACTTCAAAAGGGCTAAAAAATTTTAATTAAATTTATAATAAATGTTAAATGTTAAATGTTGGGTATGTGTAAAACTAATCAAAATTATGTATGCATAATATAATAATAAATAATGAATACCATTGTTAATTAACCATTTATATTTTTCAATGAAAATATTTTAATGTTTCTCTCACAATTTTAAAAATTCCAGTCCTAAAAATCAAAGTGAACTTAGACAATTACTTAACACAATTTAAAAACTAAAACTTTTTTACCAATTTAGTAAGTCTTTTATTTTAACATTTTAACGCTTTAAATGAAGAGTGGACTATGTTTAACATAAACAGTTACTACACAACTAGTTTAAATTACTGTTGAAATAACTTTGATTTTTTTTTAGTTGATTTTAAAATAAATTATTAAGTTAAAATTTAAAATGTTTTTGATATTGATGGTTGTAATTGTTTCTACACATAAATTACTTATTATTCACGCTATAAAAATTAAAAAAATCTTATACTATATAATAATAGTATTAATACTATTATTTTTGTTATGTCTCTTGATAAAATAAATAATAATTGTATGTATACTCAGGGCCGTATTTGAACATTTTGTGCCCCGGGGCAACATATTTTTCCGCCCCCCAAAAAGTTATTTCTTAAAATGTAAGGAACCTATTATTTTGGGTCATCATTTATGACTCTAAAATGTAGTTAGATTTTGAAATTATTTTTTTTGGAAACATGTTTTTCAATGAGTTAAGAACAATCAGTGATTCAAACAGAATTTGTTGATCGGACTTTGTTTCAAAGTTATACACGAGTTTGCGAAGTCTCATCCATCGGGAGTTTTTTTTAATACATTTCTTTATTAACAATATAATATACATTAAGTACAATAGGAAATTTCTGATTTCACCAAAATTATAAGGATAAAAAAACTCAAATTTACAAAAAAAAAATCTAAAATATTATTTTTGGTATTTTAACAATAAGATTTTAAGGTTTTGAAGTTGTTTTAATCTTATAACTTCTACAGAAAATTTGACCTACTTTTTTGTAGTACCATCATAAAGCGTGAAAAACACACATTTTGAAAAAAAAAATTCACGAAAATCGATTTCTAGCTAAACCTTATTCCTTCCAATATTTCATACTTTCATTTATTAGTTATCTATTAAATCACTAGGGAAACCCATGTTAAATAAAAATATTATAGTTTTTATAAAAAAAAGTATACTGTATACTTAAGTAAAATAAAAATGAATACAATATTACAATGATTTCTTAATAAACGCGTTTAATTTTTTTATCTTATTGTAAATAAAAATTATTGCATATTAATTAAAAGAATCTAGTACCTTTGGTATCTGATTAGTTATGGTGAATACTCATATTATAAAAATAAATTATAAACTGAAAAAAATATATTATTTATTTTAATTACATTTTTTCTGATCTTAATTTTATTAATAACCAAGACGAAGGTATTACGTAAAAGTAAAATAGACATTATTATTATTATGTTGTGGTTTATTTATCTACAACAACGCTTGCTGCGGGCTGCTATCATACCATTATCAGTTATCCAAGGAATTATTATTGTTAGTATAAAAATAGATTTGAGAGAATATCATCCTAAAATAAACTTTGGAGAAATCTCCACCTAATCACAATACATAAGGAAAAAACCATTTTACATAATTTTAAAGTTAACTATGTTGGATTAATAATAAAAAAGTTCATGAAAATTTACCGCCCCTCAAGTTCCATCAGGAGGGGCAATGGCCCACCCTGGCCCTCCCCTAAATATGGGCCTGTGTATACTATACTGATAGACACAACATATGTGCTCTTTAAATAATCTATGTACTAATTAAAAAAGTAGATTAAAGGGTTTTAATGTTAATAATAGGTATAGTTTATGAAAAAAAAAACATATGTTTGATTATTTAGTTATTAATATTAACATTTTTTTAGCTCTCTGTCTCTATATTAGGCACATTTAATAGTTGTAATAAGTTAATTATAATTGGGTGTTTTTAAGTACTTAAGTATTTAAGTACCAAATTGGAACTGCTGAAATAAATAATAGTGCCAATTTATTTAATTATGCTCATGCTACTTAATTTTTGATCATAATATAAACACCATTGTACCATAATAAAAGCATAGATTTTGTGTGCACAAACATATCCGATTGATATAATGATAATACTATTTAAAAATATTTGTTCTGTTTGTTCTTAGGAATTGGAAAGTCCGTTCAAAATTGCAGGTCTATCTGACAACCCGTACCTGTTTACGCTGATAAAAGTAGTGATCCTGTCTGCTCTGTCTGGTGTACTTTCTGAGTTACTTGGGTTTAAGTTGAAGTTGCACAAAATCAAAATCAAATAGAGAAGTTGATGTATTGGTTAGGTGAACAAATTACATGCTAACTAATGTTGAGATCACAATGGTTGAGATCGCACTCATATTATCATAGATAGTCATCAGAATTTTCATGTAAAATCATGTACACGTTTGGATAGTGGGTATGAGAACGCAAGAGCTCGTTCCTTTCATTGTTGTTTGTTGTATACATAATACATCAGTAGACATTATTGTCCTACACGCCATGGCAAGGATTTGCCATTTACGAAGTCATCATTCTGCAGTATGCCATAATACCTATTTTAAAAAATTATGATAAACTTTTCGAGACTTCTTATTTTATATATATGATAGCAATACCTACCTTACAAAATATAATAAACAATAAATGTCGTGTTCATAGATGTAACTTTAGTTATAACAGGCGTTCAGCTATATTTTTAATAATATTGTAAAACACGAATCCCGTTGTAAATAGTGATACCTAGTGTTTATATATAAGTATGGTACCATTATAATGATATGTAAGCATAATTTATTGTTTAACATGATGCTGTAAACTGATGCAGTGTCAAGTGGTATTGCTGATGACAATTTTTAGTGATTTTTATAAAATTGTTTTTAAGTGCGAGATGAGGTTTATTTAGCTAATTATTTTTATTGGTATATAAATATATCTGTCAGCCAGGCTGCAACCGTTATATATATTATGTTAGTTGTAAAATTTTGAACAACAGTAGCGGTGATATTACTTCTATCCTTCTGTAGTTGGTCACAAAATTGTTTTTTCTTCACCAGAATTAATGACCTTATTACAGTAACATGGAATTAACATGATCAGTGGATAAATCCTCAAACCAATAATTTACACTGTTCAGTGTTGTATCTCACTATGGCTGAAGTGTTCATAGTTCATACACATAAAGTGTAATTTTAATGTTTGTCTCTTTTGATAATTATTTAGGAGTAAACTTTATTTTCTATAAATTATCACTGTGATCTTTTTGTTATTATTTAATAATTTAATTTGAATGTTGTTTATTTAGTGATAAATAAACTGTCTACACAAAATATATGTACGTAACAAACTTGTATTTTAAATTTGTATTTTTGTTATTTCTGTCCTCTTGATATCTGTGTTGATTCCTATGGTAGGTATAGTATTGATTATTCAGAATTCACTTTTGAGTTGGTAAATTGACTTACTTGAATTATTTACATTAAACATTTTTAATCACTTGATTTTTGGAATTTATTTAACTATAATTAAAATTCTCCATTGATGTAATTGCTCCATTTCTATATTTTTAAATGAAATTGATAAAATAGTTAAATAGAAAATTGATAGCTATAGTAATTTTGTAAAGACGCATTACCGTAACAGAACGCAAGTTGCTAATGGCTAATCCCAGAAACTACTTGACTGATTTCAATAAAA
This sequence comes from Metopolophium dirhodum, assembly GCF_019925205.1. NCBI lineage: Eukaryota > Metazoa > Arthropoda > Insecta > Hemiptera > Aphididae > Metopolophium > Metopolophium dirhodum. The sequence goes on along the minus strand of NC_083561.1, from coordinate 6,986,519 downwards.
TGTATATCAATAGGTTCCTTGAGACCCTGAGGATGTTTTTAGTTTCTTGTTTCAACCCCTATATGCAATATGCTGCTATACAGTATGTCCCAAAAGTCCTGTATCACCCTTAGTATCTCCGTGAAAAATCAATATATTTAAATGCAGTTTATTTTGCAGTAATAAGTATGGAAATTCTGATTGAATGACATAATATTCGACTTTTTTCAAAAATTCAAAAATTTTTTTTTATGTAAATAAGTTTTAAATTTTCAAGGTAAAGGCTGTTTTGTTGATTGCATTTTTAAAACAGTTAAAAAAAATAAATATTAAAATGTAATGAAAATTGCCCAAGTTAGAGCTTTTTATTATTTTGAATTTCTAAGAATAATAGTTATGTTACCTATGCATACTACATTAGCAAAATACGATACGCATGCTTTAATCAGAAATGGAACGCTGATTTTTCGGCTGAAATTCAAAATAATAATTATCCCTAACTTGGTAAATTTTCATAAGATTAAAGTTTTTTACTTTAACTGTTTTAAAAAATATGATTAACAAAACGGCTATCTTGGAAATTAAAAAAATTAAATTGCCTAAAAAAAATTTTTTGTAATTTTTGAAAAAAAAAAATTGAAATTTATGCTATTCAATCAGAACTTTCATACTTATTACTGTGAAAAAAAACTGTATTTTAATATATTGATTTTCCACGGAGATACTAAGGGTGATACGCGGGACTTCTGGGACAACTGCTAATGGCTCACGAAAATCTAATATTTTTTTGTTCATGCAAATGGTAGGTACCATTGGATAAAGATTATATTACTTTTATAATCAGGGAAATATGGTATATTTTGAATTTTTTATACATGATATTATAATCCATTTCATACGAAAAGCGTTAAGTTGTTTACATATTATAAAAAAATTTACTGTGAGTAGTGCGTACTGCGTACTGAGTGGCTTACAACTTTTTTTTATCATATATTATCTATTTTATCATGAAATATATTGTCATAGAACATGATACCTACTGTAATATTTTTTTATATTACATTCTCAGAAATTCTCAATACAGAAGGAAATAAAAATATAGTTATATTTATAACAAAATAAAAATAATTAGTTGTATTTGACTTAATTGAATAGCTGAAAACATATAGGTAATGTTATTTAATTTGGTTAAAATATTTAAGTATTGTCACTACTGAATTATACCTACATGAGCAATGAGCATGCTTCTGTATCATAAAGTTTTATGTAGGTAGGAACCACCTTTATTATTTCTAAAAATTAAATTAGTTACTTGATTGTGATGGAAACACATACGTATGCTTGACCACTTTTAAAATGAATAGTCAAGGCCTAAAGTATCTCGATTCGTGGACTTAAATATGTGACATGGTGACCATATATTTTATGACAAGAATTAAGGAAATTCTTTGCCGAACGTTTTTTTTATTTTTTGTGAAAATTTCTTAAATGCATTTTTTTCATTTAAATAATAAAAGTTATACATTGAAATATAGAAAATAAAATATAAATACTTATCTACGAAATCTAAAAAAGTTTTTATGAATATTCTCCCTAAATTATTCTTTAACCACCAATACAAAAATGAAATAAGAAACTATGAAAAAACTTTAAAATGTAATACAAGGTTCCTTAAAAGTTGTTTGTTTAAATAATTAAATTAAAAAAAAGTTGAAAGTAAATTCACAATAATTCATTAAAATTGTCTTTTTATATCTAAGATTTTAAAATTCAATACAAGATTCTATATAAGATTTTTACTTTTAGAAAAGAAAATGTCTACCGGAAAGTAAAATTAAATTTTTATGAGTGTTTGAAGTTCAAATTTTCACATTAGATGATATGAGTATTAGTAATAGTAATTCTTTTTTCTTATGTCTTGTAATTCAAAAACGAATAACCGTAGAAACTTGAAATTTATACCAAATGTTTATTTTATCAATTACCTAAAGAAATTGATAAAATTTTCAAAATATTTTGACTCATTTCGAGGTGTTTACGGACATTTTTTTGATCAATTTAAATACGATGAATGTATTAACTTACAATGATGCGTGTTTTTTTTAATTTTTTTTTATTTTTGTGTCTGTCATCACCTATTAGGACAGTAAAAATGCTTAGATTTTCTTAAACAGTATCTTTTCTGATAGGAAAGTGAATTTAGTTGGTACTTTGGGGGGGGGGGGGGGGGTCCTAGTAGTTTTCAAAAGTGTCGTGAAAAACAAAGAAAATTTAAGAAAAAAACTTGAATTTTTACGCAAAATCTGTTTTTCAGAAAATCGAAAATTTTGGTTTTTGGTGTAACTTTTAAACGAATTACCGTAGATACATGCAATTTCGACTGAATGTTTATATTAGCATTTTCTATACACCATAATATTTTCCAAATATTTTGACTTATTTTGAGTTGTTTACGGACATTTTGACATTTGATATTCACTCGATTTCTCATGTAATGATTTTCTTATTTAAAATTAAAAAACGTATGACTGCAGGTACTTAAAAATTTCACTGAATGTTTATATTAGCATTTTATATATACGATAAAATTTTGAAAATAATTTGACTCTTTTTGAGCTGTTTGCGGACATTGTCAGTTTTCTTTTTTTTTAGTTTTTTTTCTTTAAATATCAATAAAAATTTATTCGTTTGGTAAAAAAGCGTGAAAATTTAATGCAAGGCTCCTGATATATTGTTACAATAGCTGTAAAAAAATATTAAAAATACATAGGCACAATTTTTTTTATAAGTATTTAAAGTTCGATTTTTTACGACATTTATCAAACTTAAAATTTAATAATTATTTTGTTGTTAAAAATTTATAATATGCTCTACTTTTATAGTTAAGGATTGAACATTTAAAACAAGATTCTAAGTTAGTAGGTTAATATATAAATTACTTTATTCACAATAATATCATCAAATATACTTAGTAATACGAACACAGGTTAGGTTAGTACCTACACAGTAGTTCGTGCTTAGTAACATCATAGGCTTCACCGTTTTCGCTCAAAATCGTTTTTCTTATACAATGATATTATATCATTGAAATCAAATTTAACACCATTCATTACAGTGTCCCACTTATTGTAACCTACTGTACAACAGAGCGACACCTACTTGCCCACCTTTTTTAAATTAATATTTCTATTTCTTTAAATATTAAATGTGTTACGATATTAGTAGTTTATATAGTAGTTCTAAATGTTATAAATTATAATATATTATTGTGTAGTGTACCTACTCGTCATCATCAACACAATTGATAGCATGTGCGGATTCGATCGCCAGACTCTCGTGGATCAATGAACTGTTCAGCGCAGTACCTATATATAAGTCTAAACTTACTAATTATATTTACGTAAACAGAATGTGGTATTTAAACAACCACAACAAAAACCATAGTTATTATTATCATCATTATTTTAGATTCGGAGCAATGAATGTATTGATTTTACATTTACAATGATGTGTGCGTATTTTATTGAATTTTTGTTTCTGTCTATTATTACGTTTTAGGGCAGAAAAAATGTCACCACACCGGCAAACTTATACTTGCACGTGTCCAAAACCTTCAATATAATATTTATTTATTGAGATTTGTACGTGACAAAAAAAAAAAATGTTGGTTAATATTCTTATAAGGGTCCCGCGTGAGCACGATCATGTTCAGTGCAGGAGCCATTATATTTTGTTGAAATAAATAAAATCGTACTCGTTGATACGAAAAGTAAGAAACAACATTTCAATATATATGTGCAGTAGGCAAACAAAATGATTTTATTACATAATTTAATGAACAATGTATGTTTACATTATAATGCTTCAAAATGTTGAACCTATATTATTTATTAAAAATGAAATATAATACAAAGAACAAAGTTTCAAAAAACAATAATAATAATTTTAACGAAAAAAAGACATCAGGCAAGACGTGGTGATGTGGGTGGGGGTGGGTGGGTGGGTACGTGATGGTGAGTGGGTGGTGCAGACGATGATGGCGAAGCTCGACCATGACGGTTGCGAGAGCGACGAGCAGCTAGTGCGTTTGACGGTAGGTACTGCAGGACGTGCCACGGAGACAACTGTTTTGCCGGTGACCAAAGCTCGGAGCCAGCGACGAAGACTATAATATCTGTGCTATGGAATCGGCGGCGACCGGAGGCGTTACGACTCACCTGGCGGGATCAGACCACTGAGCGAAAACAAGGTGAGAGAATCGGCGGACAGAATCACAACGCGCCGCTGTCCTAATACTCTCCGTGGTTTTGGCCTTGGCGTCCTGTGGCCATGGCTCCGCCTTGGAGTCACGCACCACCGAACCCTGAAACATTGAGTTTCCTCAAGCCCGGCGCTGCTGACGGCCGTGTTCCTAGATTCCCTATAACCCGCCGTGAGCTCTGTGGTTTCCGTGGCCGCCGTCACGAGTCGTCTTCGTGCAGGACTGCATCAGTCGTCAATGGCGGTACCCTCGCGGTGGCGTCGATGTCCGCGCCAGTAAATAAAGCTAGTCTCCGTCGTCGTGTCGTCGTTGCTCACGACCGGAGCAGCCAGGCGCCTGCCCTGGGTCTCGCGTGTCGGCGACCTCGAGCGCGCGTATCGTCAGTGATCCCGTCGCGCCACTGCCGGTGGCCTGCAGAGAACTTGTATATTGGTGACTTACCGCGGCTGATCACCCCCCCCCCCCCAAATGTGCACTATCACGTATCCATCTCGACCCCACTTGATCGCCACGCCTTGTTCGCTCCCCTCGGCCAGGGAGAGACTCGGACGGGGTTTCTCATTGGGAGCAACAACATAATATTATACGCGTACGGCTTTTTTAACGCCTCTCCGCGTGTAGCGGAGACGATTCTCGTCGTCCGTGTACGCGGAGATGCGCGTATTTCTGGTATTACCCCCGGGTCCAGTCAGTCGACTAAGTCCCCCCAAAACTGTTCCTTAACTCAGTTCCCCTGGCCGGGGTGACGTACCCCGCCTTGTCACTTTGTTCCTCTTCTGTCGAGTGCACCGCTGGCGCAGCAACCAAGTCGTCTCGGATCTCTTCAACTGGTCCAGTACTGGATTCATCGACAAGTTGAATAATCGCTATTAAAAATAATTGAATGACAAGACTCGCGTATTATCAACGTAATTATTTTGATGTGAAACATCTTATGGCGCGGTACAGTAGTGAGACCGACTGTGGCGTGGCGACGCCCCACTCATATTATAGCTCGTCGGCTCAATTCTCCGAAGCTCGGCGATTTCCTCTCCATGTGCGCAGTATTGGCTTATCTATTTTTATACGATTTATAAACGTATAATATGTACACCTATATTGTTGCGTATAAATAAATTGATTGTATATTACGTTGATTATATTGTTATTTGTTACGTGTAGGTATGATATTGTATATTATGTTGTTTTGAACGGGCCGTTGTAATAACGATATATATTTTCTAATGAAATATGAGTGACAGTGACAGTGAAAATATTAAAAATATAATGGAACGAGACAGTGCACCGCCGCCAGAAAAAAGAATTAAATTTCAAGTTAACCAGGTTGGAGTGAAATGTCTCCGTCATGTGCTTTTGATGTATATCCCGATTCACAATTTACTGATTCGAGCCAAAGGTTAGTTTGTTTATTTTAACAAAAATGATCTCTGTATAACTTCGTCTTTATATTACAAGATAGTGAAGAAGTAAAATACTAATTAGATTAATAGATATTAGTTATAAATATTATGTTTATGACTTAATATGGTTAGTCAACGAAATGTGATAAGTGGTATTCGACAGGTGCTTATCGTGGTGCTATAGATAGTAACTTAACTCAATGATCTAAAATGTAAATGGACGCTTGTTATTGTTGAAGCGGTTATACTAAAAATTTGATTAGTAGATATTATTAAGGCCAGTTTAAAATGTTATAAATATAATTTGTGAAAAAATAGAATTCATTTTTCAATGGAATTATATAAAAATATATTGTTAAAAAAATCTAACACGTCATGGGCAATCGCATAAAATAAAACGCGATGTGCATGTGCGTGTTGAAAAAATACTTTTGTTTAATAATTCTATATCGATATATTAAATATATTAAATATATTATATTATATATGATATAAATATATTATAATATATTATTTATATATACTGTTTTATATTATATTATATTATATAGTCACGAAGGATCGATGCTTTTGAAAGATAATTTGGATAAATTACCATTACTTTTAGCAGGAGATTTTAATGTAAATTTCGCAAGAGACAATTCATTACAATTAATTACATTTCTTCAAGAAAAATTTAGTTTGCATATTAATAACGATCCAAGAGAAGCAACAACCAGATATGGAACTGCTATATAGATGGAGTATTCACAAGGTACCTTGATAACGTTATGTCACGTACTTTTGTTGCATATTTCAGTTATCATCGTCCAATTGTTACATTGATACCAGCAATTGTACCATTAGAAGCATCAACTGCTACTGTCACAGAAATAACTGACGAAGCAACAGATAATATTGATTAGAGTAGGTAGTTACATTATTACATTTGTATATTTTTGTATGTCTTTGTAAATCTTTTAAGTACTTCATATGCAAATAAAAAACAAAATAGTCTTATGATATTAATTTAGAAATTATTTCATAGTCATCTTATTCACCATCTATTTTCAACATTATTACAAAAAAAAATTTTTGATGTTTCACATCTGCCAGGCCTCTCGCGACGGCTCACTTTTTTTTTTTTAATTATAAATCATTTTATGTAGTCCACCATGATGCGTCCATGCCTTGTAACTTGTTTCTTTATGAGACTTTTCAAGAACATCATACAGTTCATCATTATTTTATTTATTTCATTTTATTTTATTTACGAGCTTAGCCCTTTGACAAAAGCAGTGCCGCAATTAGGATTCTTGGGGCCCCGGACACAGTCAATGTATGGGGCCCTGAGGTCTATGTATAATATAATATTTTTTATAGGTTACCTATATACAAAAATAAATAATGATGGTGATTTTTTTTGAAAAAACAAAATTTTTATGTGAAGGTCCCCAACAGTGCAGGGGCAGCTGAGGCAATGCCCCTGTAGAAGACCGATAATCGTTAGCTCAGGGAGCTCCAATTGCGCCCCGCATTTATTTTTTTAATTTTTTAATTTTTAGGTTCAACTCATGAACGCTTTACAAACATAATATTTGTACTTTCAATATAATTATAAATTATAATAATTTATTGGGAGCAAATCTAGCTTAGCACCCATCACGTGAATTTTCCAATTTTTTTTCGGTAACCTATTTATATTACAAGTTACAACGAATTAAGAACGATATTGCAAAAATTAATTGCCGGAAATCATTATTTTTGAATTGAAAACGACGGGGAAGTCTGAATTTGGTGGTCAGACTTTTTAAGTTATATAGCTAATTGAAATTGTTGGTTTTTTCATATATACCCGGTGTAGTCACTCGCACGCTGCGCTCGCACGGACAATTAAAATCAAAAACATCCCTCGACTTATTATGTAAAACCATCATGGGTGGGTGTCAGAATTATATTTGCTCCATCATTTTTAAAACCTCGATTTACTCCTAAATACTTTTTTAGAACCATATATTTTTAAAAAAGCCCCCTGAGCTAACGATCAGCGGCCCTCTACAGGGGCATTTCGGCACAGGACAAAAGTAAACATTTATAAACAATCTTATATACAAAGTAGATAATTTTACAAACAACATATAAATTGCATATAGGTTCTGTTAAGAACCCCATAATTATTACATTTTTTTTTATATAATGTTAATATGCTAATGTCTATATGTGTACAAAAGAAAAACAACGATAAAGTAGACTAACATAATATATAATATCAGATATCTATAAGGTAAGTTGGGAAGCACCGACATTGGTAAGTGATAAGAGTCTTGTAATTGGTTCGTTAGCTAAATAATTATAGAGGTATAGGGAGGAACACAGAAAGGAACGGAGTATTGAAAAGTACGTCGAGGGACTTAAAAGTAAATTAAATTAAGAAAGAATGGTGAATCAAATTTCCCAGATAACAGCCTGTTTGAAAGTCCATTTGAGTGTTTCCGTTTTACAAGTATTTCAATGTCAAGTGCTCATTTAAATTATGTGTTTGGAAAAATAATAAGTAGTTCGCAAACGGGCTACCCTATTGCAAAGAGCTTAGTCTTTTCGCAAAAAGACTAATAATTATTTCCCATACGGCCTACGACATATATATTTATTAGCTGTATTACTCAGAATTATAAGACATACAAGCTTGCAGCAAACATAGCTTCAGATTTAAGTTGTATTTAATATTACTTACCCATACTATTTATATAGGTACATAATTTTATAAGACGGACTCGTATCTCGCACACATACACAGGGACGTATTTTGTTTATGACGGGTTCATAATATTAACAACACAGTTCACGTATTGTATTCATTATATGTATATTTTTATTTTTACAAATTTGAGAAACAATATCTCACCGAAATGGCAATACAGTCAAGTATATTAATATACTAATGCTGGGTTGCATAAACAATTTATTAAATTTAATGGTTCACTAAAAATTTAATGGACCAATCATGGGCCACTAAATCTTGTTTAAGGGACCATTAGCTCACTATTGATTCATTAAATGTTTTGTGCAATCCAGCATAAGTATAGTATTATAATATTATAATAAATAGGTAAACGTAATAAATAGTAATATACGAGGTCGTAGCTACAACGGCGTGGTCCACAAGAATGACCACCGATAACTTATAAAATATAGGTAGGTAAGGTTTGTAATCGTTACACAATGTAATAATACAATAAACTTGAACACGATACTATCAATATTATACTGTGTCTCAGCTAATTGTTTTAGAAATACACTAACTTTATAATAACAGAATTACACGTCATAATATCATATTATAAATTATAATACCTATTAGTATTACATCTTCGAAACATAGAATTGCACGATGTTACAATTAATTTGTGTTTTGCGAGACTGATATAGTGATATCAAACTACATTAATTAGGTTTGAGTAACATAATCTACTCGAATCAAAATAGCATTCAATTAATTGTGAACGTTAAGTATCATTTATATCATTTATACTGTTTAATGACTAGACAATAGTTGAATAGTATTATGTTTAGAAATAACTACTAGCGAAATTCTTGAAGATCCAATTAATTCGAAGGTCTGAGAAGAAAACTCACTCTAATTTACCCTAAAAAGTTTCATTTTATACCCTTTTAGAAGTAAGCGTAATCAAATAATAATAGTAATATTGTTGATTTTAAGGTGCAATTATAATTATTATTTACCGTGTTTTACTTCTCAGGCCCTCGGGTAAAGATGTGTTTTATAAGAATCAGTATAATATTATGTATCTAACATTATATAAGTACAAATTATATGAATTTATATTATATTGTGTTAAAAGTATATTTTATTCGATGAAGGAATGTTTTTTTTTTTTTTATAGACAATATCTACGCTACTTATATCTCGTAATTGCGAAACTTGTTGATAATATCTGCATTAGATTTTGCGTCCCATTTTACTTTGTTAGCTCCCAAGTTCACTCCACCTTCAGATGCTCTCCTGGACGCCATTGAAGACGAAGCCCCTTCACCGCCTTCCGGAAGCATTCTGTCTTTAGTGTTCATTTGTGCCCAGTGCATAGACTGAAAAAAAAATTGAATTATTATGATATTATTCTTCATTGAAGTTAACGTACATATAATTAATAATTAAGAAAATAAAAATAGTCATAACATTTTAGATCGAAGAACTTTACACGAGGTAAGCGTAGACAGAAAAAAAAATATTCGAATAATAGATTTCAGTTGAAAAGTTGAAAAGGTATTGAAGTACCTATATATAATATTAGATTTATTATGTATTATGTATATTGGTAAGCACTTAGTAATGGAAATTAGTGCTACACTGCTACGCTGAGTTGAACAAAGTTAAACACGTAACTGAATAAAAGTATAAAACCCTTAGATGTCGGTACTCGGTAGGTACCAATACTTTATCAGTTACCGGATTATGTTTATCGTTGTCCCGGAAAGTCTTTATGTTATATCCACAGGGTGTGATGACCACGTGAATTTATTAATGGATTGAGTGCGTGGAACCATATTATTTATCCACACTGTTCCCGATTTAAAAATGTGTCATAAAAAAATGACTACCACCTAGCACGAAAATAACCCATAAGTACTAGCTAACCTAGGTTTACTGAAATATGGTGCGCACGTTCTTTTTTTTTGTAAAGTTTGCTTGGATCGGAAAAAAAAACTCGCCGATAAACGTTCCGAATGTGTAGTTTCACATGATTATATTTAGAGATAATATTATTTAGTGTAAAATTTATCAACATTTTATTTTATGGTAAATTTATAGATGGCAATAATGTAAAAAAACTTTTTCTGATACATAATTCAATAATGCAATTTTAAAACGATTAACTTCTAAAATATAATTTTAGTAAAATCGGCGACAATATAACATTCTCGCGCGATTGGTAAATTGGGTCCCAAATGGCCTTATATCGGTGAATTGGGTCCAGGAAAAATAAAGGTGATAGGTAAGTCGAGTCACTGAAAAAAAAGGTATTACATAATATTATATTCTAAATAATTATATGGTATAAAATATAATGATCTCGGTATAAATTGTGTAAATAAAAAAATCTTATGGTATAAATTGTATAAACGGTACAAATTAAAATATATTATGTGTTTGTTATAATATTATGTTCTAGGTAAAAACTAACAGGTAAATTGGGTCCCGGCTATAAGCCCACTTACCAACCTACTCGGCCCGATCATTCAAGTTTTTACCAAGAACACAATAGAGAATTCAAAAGAGATTAAGAACATTCGCGAAGGTTATGCAAACATTTGAAACAAAAGTACCCGAAAAATAATTATTTAGGTATAGTATATACGGTGCGTGTTATAGATTATATTATTGTATATTATACGGTATATATATATATAATATGTTATAGAGGGCTACAGCTAGCAGTAGGTATAGGTACTATTATATGGGTACTTTGTTTTATTGAGCTGTAACGCGCGCGAGCAAAAAGACAAAATAAAATCGACGCCCTATATATTTATGGACGCTCGATCTCTGCAGTATTGTTATTAATGTCTCGAATTTACACGAGTCTAACACGAACGGATACACCATTGCAACTACTACATTACTACAATATTGTGTTGTACGTAATTCACACAGTCCGTACTTGTTGGAAATGTTCTTTGTTGCTCAGCCACGTTTTATAGCTAACGGCCACGCCGCTGTTCTTCCATTTGTCGTAAGTTGCCCGCTTTTCCGGATCGCACAGCGTTTCTTTGGCTTCCTACAACGCACACGAATATGATATCATTCGAAGACGATATAATAATAATAATAATAATAATAATAATAATAAAAATAGTAGGTAATAATATTATTAAGTATACCTATACGTATCAAACGAGGCGCGAACGCCCGTTATATTGCTTACATTAAGTTTCTGGAACGTTTCTTCCGCCTTCTTGTCACCGGAGTTTTTATCCGGATGATACTTAAGAGCTCTTACTTTGAATTCTGCGCTTATTTGTTCCACCTATTTAACATAACGTTTTACGTATACATTAAACGTAAATCGTGATAAAGCATTTATGTATATATATACATATAGATATACCTAGTTGAAAAAAAAAAACAGTTAAAATTTTATATCCATTTAATCTATAAATTATCGCACCATCGCAGTGTTCACCAAACTAAATTCACGGAATGCGATTATTAACCAAAATATGGTCGTGATTGGAAGTCGTCATATGCATTCCGAGTCATGAAATGTTATGTTATCTATGAAAATGATTAACATCATCATAATAATATTAATGTTAAAAATCAAACCGGAATGAAAGAATATGTCGACTCCCGTAATGTGCCAATTTTACATATTACTAAAATATGAGAATATTACACATAATAAACATCGCATGTGTTTAGTTCAGTGGCAGTGTCATTGTTCTCTTCCCCTGTTTTTTTAGATTATATCTCTTTTTCAGTCTGAAAAACAGTACTTTCATATATAGAACGGCCCACAATTGAATTTACCGACCGCAATTAATAATGCTTTCAGCGTAAATAATTTAATTGTGGAACGGTTTCAGGTGTTGCTTTTTCCAACCTTTCAGTTATATTATATAATATATTACCTATACATCCATACATTTGTTTGAAGTTGCCGTGATAGGATATTAGAGTGACGACCGAGTTTACAGAAATTATTGACTACAAAGTGAAAAATATTTTGTTCGGTGTTTTGCAATCAATAATAATATTAATAATATGCGCCGCATTTCAGTATCTATCAACATCGTCGGCAGAGTATAAAATATGTACTGAACTGATAAAGTTGGGTATGTTGGGATCGCATAAGTTATAAAAAGTTATCAAATAATATACATACAAGTACCTTATATAGTTCCGTGCATATCTATCTTATAATAAAGGTTTTTGATTTAAGTGAATTTTACAGCCAACGAGATATACGAAACAATATAGTGGTCGGTGTTTTAATAACACATAGCCACATAAAGGTAAAAACCGCATCCATCTTTCCCACATATAGGCACCTACCACCTACTAAACTACAGCAATATAAGTTAGTTTAAGTACAGGAGTCACAACACACACGGAAACCCGCAAGTGTTACATAGGTACCTATGCCGACAAAGTTACGTGCATTGTGTATACGGTATATATAGTGGTCTTTGTCTATTTTCAGAGACTTAAATTGTATTGTCTTGAACTGACACACAGGTAGTATTATTATACATAATTACTATATGGTGTAGTTCAGTGTGTGTACCTACGTGCATTGTGTGAGCAATAGTACAGAGTTTTGTAAACTTTTAAGGTTCAATATTGTGTATATAATCTTTTCAGTAGCGCGTGCAACTGTATGTGTTGTGCCTATATAATGTGTTTTGTCAAATCCTTTGGTATGGATATAATGTACATATTCTACACGTGAAAAGCGTATTGCTTTACCTTTTGCATTTTGTAGGTATATAAATAGCTTCAATGGGCTGAAGTTTGTCCACTCAATGATGAAAGCGTTCGAAAAGCAAGCCGTTTCTGAATAAAAGACGAAAGATGCTGTACGCATTTGATGAATGAGCAACAGGTGTCGTACCTCGTAAGTCTTTCGTATTATATAACACTTCAATATTTCATTCATTGAAAAAAATAAAATAAAATATTCTATTGAAATTATTTTTATGCAAACATCTTTATTCTTTATACATCGTTGACTTTTAAGTAAATTATTTTGTCAACCTGAAAATATATTATAATAATCCCGATTTCGATTCACTGAGGCACGGGCGTTGTTTATTTAAATCAAACATTAAACAGGTATAGTTACCTATATTATTTAATTATTAAAACATATCACCTATAAGTACCTCCTAATTGTAAACCAATAAATTGCCACTGATATTCGTAGCGGTTACGTACGACGTACGTGTTATCATATTTAAGACTTAATTACTGCACATGTGTAGAACTTTTTCGTTTCTAATTCAGAGACAAAATATATGATAATTTATTTTATTATATTGTATGTTTCATACAATATGTAAATAACAATGTATGTAAGTTTCTACTTAGTATAGACTATAGAGTAACACCCAATGGCCCATGGGTCTTCAACATTTTGATACCGGGCCACTTTCATTTATTATAATCCCATCCCCAAGGACCACAGTTAACATTGGAAAAAAAAAAAAAGTCAAATGTAATTAAATATAATATTGGTTAATTTATGGATAAATTAATGTAATATAATAAAATAAAACAAGAACAATGTATAAATAGTAACTGTAAATAATTGATTTAGCAGTAGGTATATAACTAGCTTTAATTTTTTTGGTGTTCTTTTTCCGTAAAATAAACGATATTGTAACGATGAGTAGGTACCTATTATATGAATACCTATCTATATGAATCGATTGCTCAGGTTAAAAATATAATAAAATCCTTTATACCTACTACCTAGGTACTTATATGTAGATTGTAGATTTATTGCTAGGCATATAAAAAAGGACCAAAAGCAGCAGACTGCGTCCACACTCATGCTATAAAGATTATAATTTTACTATGAACAGAACTTTTCCATTCAGAAAGTATAAATCATATCAGTATTAAAACATTTTTGTTAATCATAATATTATGTAGGAACTTGGAATAAATAGGTAATAATATGTTTTACATTATAGTTATTTGAAAATATTATTTCAATACCTAATCATCTTAATCTACTTGTTGTAGGCTACCTATCTTTGATTATTATTTATTACATACTTATTACTTATAAGGTACCTACGCACACGACCAATTCATTTTTGATTTGAATGTTGAAAACGTACAATTACAATGTTGATACAGATTTCGGGTTTCAATGTTTTTCAGATTGTTTATTTCGTATAAAAATTAGGTAAGTATACCGATTGGCTATTTCGAATATTAAGTATTAAAAATGTATTCATTTTGGAACATGCGAAAAGGATATGTAAGCAGTATACATAAACAATTTCAATTTAGGTGAGATAAATAATAACAATTCAAAAGTATGAAGTTTATTGACTTACTGTGTGAATAGTGTAGGTAATACCAAAAAATATAAATTACTTATAGATGTATTTAAAAATAAATCCAATCATCATTAGTTATTTAACTTTAATTAAATCATTTTTTAATTGTATTACAGTTGTACGAGTATTTAATTATACCTCAATTAATTTCGCTGACGTGACGATTCATGTTTTCAGCATAAATAAATTATTATTACATTTCAATATTACAATGTTTGAACAATATAATATAAAAGTAGGTATCTACAATGAACTATTCAAATTGCATACCATAGTAAAAACAAATATGTTCATAATATGATGTAGTAGTTGATAGCATAATGTATTGAAATTTTTTTGTAAACAATGTAGATAATATATAATTATGTGGTAGACTGAATGATTTATATATAAATAATAATAACATTAACCGTGTGTGAATCAAACTACACGAGGAGATTGGGTCATTATAATTTATAATAAACTCAATTAGTTTTAATTCAATATTATATTAAGACGACGTAACACGGGCACTTGTTGTCTCCGTTTTACAAGTGCGTAACATAGCAAATTTACGTTCCGCAGATCACGTTATGCTTTGTTATTTTAAAAATTAAATTTAATCGACTTATCATGCAACTTGATGGCAGGAACATTATCTGTGTTTGTGTGCGGGGTTTTTTTTACGATATTTCAGCTTTTAAGTGAATTATGAGCATTTTTACGCTATAATATTACATGCGCAAAACTTGATAAAAAAATTGATTAATCGGATAAACCTACATACAAACACAGGTAATGTACTAACCTAAATTATTTGGTTAATTTTATTTTACAACATTTGGAAAATATGAATAAACATTAAGATTTGTGCTAGTGTATATTCAGTGAATGTTTGGTCTACGGTCATTTGTACAATACGATTTTCGGCTGTTACCGGATTATGTGGTCTGACCGTATATATAGTGGGAATTAGGTATTTAGTTATGAGACCTCAAACCTCTAATGCGCATTTAAATATTTGTGGAATTATGTTTCTCGACTCTGGAGAACCACAGAAATATATTTCAAACATTTAACATCTGTAAATATTGTTTATTAGTAATATTATTTGTATAGTATTTAATATTTATTACGTATATAACAGTGGTACAAAAAGGAAACTAAAAGGAACTATAAACTTATTAATGTACCAATCAATTACTATACAGACTGTTCGTCGATTTACTATATTATCTAATTATCTATAGGCATCTAATATATTATGTGACATTGTGACCTAGTATATCATTGATCTTATAGTGTGTTCTGATTATAACTGATTTATAAATTACGGTAAAACAACTGGATCAATTATTACTTTGAATTACGAAAATACTTACTTTTATAAATCTTAGATGGTAATTATATTAGGTACCTAGTTATGATACATTGTAACTTTTTTAGAATATAGTATAATTAACAGTATGATAAGTGTTTTCATTATTATTGTATATTTTGCGACTTGAATGTGGCTTAAAATTGGATTATAGGTACTATAGCTACATTTTTTTTAAACATTGGTCATCTTGAAAAAAAAAATCGAAAAAATATAGAATTATAAACTATTTTACACTATTTAATCACCATACACACTATTATATTAATATATTATTATGACGTTTTAATTATTACGCATATTTTAATATTTTATTGTATTATAAAACGGTTATAGTCGTCCCTATTATACATCTATTATTAAGCATATTAGAATGTACAATATAATAGAATATTATTATATTATATTCAAATTACTGAAACTTCATTAGGTGAAAGTAACATTTCGGATTACGCTGAATACATTTCGAAATCATTAAAATCATTCAACAGATAAGACCTTGTAGAAAATATTAATTTGAACAATTTTAATAGTGGACCTTGGAAAAATAGTTGAACATAACTATTTTTCTTACGCGTTGTTTTGATGCACATCGTAAAAAAGTTGACATTTATTAGTAAAACAAATTGTAGTGCCTACGTATGTTATTATTATAAAATATTGTAATCGATCAAATTGTAAATTTTTTTCTAATCATAGGAAAAATGAATGATAAATAATAAAATGTCAAACGACTAAAATATAAGAAATAAAAAATAATACAATATCCGTAATTTTTGCAGTATATATATTATGTACAATGCATAATGATATAATATTATGTATATATATATTTTTAGCATATTAATATGGCTGTACTTATTATATTTATATAGGTACTTCGTACTTATCGTTTTTGTTGTAATATAGTTAACCAAGAGTGCAGCAGCTACAATCGAAATTAATTAAAACGTACAAAATGTCGTGCATGTAGGTACCTTTGAACAATTTTAACGTACATAAAAAAAATATATATTATATATTTCATTTGTTTGATCGAATCGCATCGCGTCGGAGGTTCAATTATTATTAGGTTGACAAATATTAATTAAAAAACAAATAATACCCATCAAAAACATTTAATTGTCGAGCTGACGTTTTAATCTAGTGTATATTATACCCGTATGGCCTGATTGTCGTATATACTCGTATGTAATGTAATTTCGTATAACGACATTCGCTTCAATTACGAAATAACATGTACATACGAAATTTATACATGTCATGTTGTGTGGACTGTTACTCGAAAATAAACGATACGCGACGAAATAACCTATACATATGCGGCTATACCACATTATACCGTATGAACCATATCACTATATTTTCATATAACCTGTGCACAATAACATACACGTCCTATATACGATTAATTATATCATAATATTATGTACAATATAATATATAAATTATAAACTGATAATAGTGACCCTGGTCGAGCTTGTTATGGTTCCATTAAAAACAGTGTGGAGTGAACGGATTAATGTGTCCCGCGGTTTATCCCGCCATGGTACTCAATTTGAATTTTCTGTGCCTCAAGTAAATTGTACATGCTTAATATTTATATTATAATTTACCTATAGTTGTATTAATTAATTGTATTATTATTATCACCATCATGACTGGTTTTTCTAATCACGCGTGTATTTCTTTCTAGTTATCTACGTGTGCGTAATAATGTAATATTACATATTATATTAATGAACAGTTCGACAATACTATACGCTTGCCAACATCAGTGATCAATCAATAATATCGTTTCATCCGAATTCACTGCCACCAGTGCTACGGGACAACGGTGTGCTGGTGCGCTCACAATGCACACACACACAACACACACACACACACACACACACACACACACACACACACACACACACACACACACACACACACACACACACACACACTCACCCTAGCGAGCGCAGGTATGGCAGGCCTTTGTATAAATCCTTATGACCTTTTCCCATCCTGTAGTGAGATATCGTCTCTGCTGACCATTGCGTGCGTATACAATATACTATAACGGTCACGATAATGTCTTCCTAAGTGTATGTCTAAATATATTATGTACCTATTATACAGTAAGATTCACCAACCATGATCACCCTCTACCCTTTTATACATTAAATAATGCATTTATTCAAATTCTGATTTTTTTTAAATTTTTAAGTAAATTTAAAGACCATATTTTCAAAAACTTAGATTTGTATAGCTACCATTTTAGTAGTGCCCTTTGCTGATACAAGCTTTTTTTTTAAATGTGAGCGACCTGTTTTTATTTTAAAATATTTTGAAGGAGATGGTTTCTATCTTGGCTTACTATTTTCTAAGTAATTAGATTTTAAACATTGAGGATAACTGTCCATGATAATATAGGTTTAGAAAATGATATGGGGGCTATATGATTTGAAAATTATAGCTATAATTAATATACATTTATATAAATTGTCCAAGTATAATAGGTACTAGGTACAGAACCTATACTAGAAAATATTACATATATTCTATGTAAAACCATTATTAATAAAGATTATTATCCTTAGTACCAACATAAAGTATAATAGCTAAGAATTTCAAATTTCGATTTGGATCCGTCAAAAATTAAAAAAATCATTTGATTATGTAACAATAAATTCCAAAAAAATATAGATGCATTTAAAAGAGAACTGATTCACTTGTCACCATAGGGTAACTATAGTTAAACGGTTAAACAAATCCAAGTATTTAAAAATATGTCCTTTAAAAATTATAATTCGAATAAACGCATTATTCAAGGATAAAATGGGGTGAACGTGCATGATGAATCGCCCTGTGTACATAAATCATATGACGTGTTAATGTGTGCTGAAATCGTAAATTACCCTTGGTGCGAGAAATCAGTAGCGACGACTGACGGGAAATTATAATGATAATATATTTTAATAAGCACGCAAGCCCCACTCGAAACGGTTTTTATACCCTGCTTGTAACCCTGCACGCTATATTGTGTATATCATCCCTACACCCGGCGGTGTACTATATGGAGGTAAAATAATAATCCCGGAAAAAAGTGCACGGTCAGCTGCTCGAGCACACACACTTTACAAGTACCTACTATGGATAATATTATGCGGGGTATGATAAACTTATACGCATAGTACATCGTGCATGCTATTATTTTTTATACCTACTATAGATAATGGTATAATTATAATGACAACACTGTCAACAATAATACATCGAGTACTCTATTTTATATGACATAACAGAGACGCAAACTATACTCACTGTTTTCGCGCGTACAACAATGACAATGTTAATAGATAACAAAATATTATAATAACAAGCGTAATCGGCTCACCGTGGACGTCTGGTCGCATCCCAACATTTGGTAGAAGTCGTCTTGGGCCGACGACTTGTCGTACGACAGTATTTCCGAAACGCTGGTCATCGCGAGCAGACGATCGACGTGTGGGTTATAAAATAATGTGCTTGTACTATGTGTTCGTTGTTGATCGGTGGTGTCGCGGTTTAGTCCGCTCTCGTCGATCGTCACGATCGTATTAACCGACGAAGGACGGTGCGAAAAAAAACCAGGCAAAACAAATCCGTCGTCGTCGCCGTCGCCGCCGCAGCCGCTACCGGTGGAGCGCCGCTGTTGCCCGTCGCCGTCGTTATCGTAGCTACCGCTGCACGCCCTACCGCAATCGTGCGCGTGACTCACTGACCCAGATCGCGCGTGTACCAAACATACACAAACATAAATTTATATAAAAATTACACACACTTCGAAGGTAAAAACACTACGTACACTCGGCCTATACAACGGCTGCTTTCGGGTGGCGGGGGGGGGGGGGTTCTCTCTTACTCTCCCGCTCACTCCTCGGACGACAAATCCGCCGTCGCCGATTTTTTTTATTATTCACCTTCATATTGTTATATTTTTACGCAGCTGTAAGCGTGTGCATACACGCAGGTGCGTCAGATGATGGATTTATCCTTTTTTAACCGTCCGATATCACGTACGTACACCAGCTTTCTATCCTTTTGATATTATATTTTATATTTCGTTGTTGTTATTACAACGGTCGGGTATTATAGTATAATATATAGCTGCGTGCGCACATATTATTATAAGCATATACTGTTGTTACGCGCGGTGTCTATACGTACACCTGCCTATACACGTAAATGTAATCGGTCGCGGAAAATGAAAAAGAAAAGCTCTCGCGGACTATATACATATTATTATATATACGCTCGTCGGCGGCGGCGGCGACGACGTATATATTGTGGCCGGGCTGCTGAGGCCGTAATCGTTAAACTGCAGCAACACGTTCCCCGGCACAACCAACCCCACCCACCCGCCAGGCCTAAATTTTCTCATTCACCTCTCCGCAATCGTCAGCGCCACTCGCCTTCTCCATCATATAGCTCCTCATCCAGCGTGCGTTTACGTCATCGGTTTGTGCTCCTCCGCCCTCGGCGCACCGCACCCTGACCGCACCCGGTATATTCGGCGACCCCGCAGCTATAGTGAGTTATTGACGGATCTGTTTTTCTACGAGGTGTATTGCGACCTTCGCCGAGTTTACGCGTGAAATCCTATACACGATTTATTGTTGTATACCGTATATATACGTATATAAGGGTATTATTTGTATTATCATTGTTGTGTGTACTCTAGTATGATGATATTATGTCTATGGTAGGGGTGTCGGTGGCGACGAGAGGGTAGACGCCTGTCTCCGGTGTGTAAATAGTACAATATTGTATTTCATTCGGGCGAGGGGGGTGGTCGCGTGAGGGTGGGGCTTGGAAAAAGGCAAACGGAATGAAAAAAAAAAACCCACCATATAACTATACACAGCTAGGCGTGTTTCCCGGGCCGTTTGATTGTCGTTACTGTAGTTGTATAATATAATTAACTAGCTGAACCCGTGCACTTCGGAGCCCGTTAAATGTACCAACTACTCTATATGACTCCAACTTTGTTCAATTCGTTATTTAATATTCGGAGTATGGCGTTCAAAATTAATCATAACTTTTCCGTTGCACAGAATAAAAATTCTGATTCGCAGCAGTATATTATCATTTATCAGGTAGGCAATCTACATGTGGTACATCGCAGACATCATACTGTTTGCACGTAAGTGTATGATTTAACTCTAAAGTATAAAAGTTATACCAAGTTTGTCATATTCTACCTATGGTGGATTTATATAATCAATTAATACAAAATCCTAACCTAACCATACTAAAATCAGATTAATAAAAAAAACCAAATTTAACTATTTTTAAATTAGCCTATCTTCTTTCCAGAGATCTAATCTACGCACAAACATTCAATTATATATATTGACAAAAAATAATAATACAAATCAACAAACATGCCCAATTAACCAATAGAAACCAATATATTATAATACTCTATTATTATTTGAATCTGCAACAATAAACTACATTTTATATTATTTAGTTTATTTTTATCTGGACAGATGACATAACTGTTGTATTTTTTACATCCAAATTTCCTACTTTTCCGGTAGATTTTCCTGAAATTTTCTTTCATAGAAACCTTCTCCGTGATATACTCTTCCGTTTAAAAACAAAAATCATGAAGATCTGATAAGTCGTTCCAGAGTTACCCTGTACAAAGATATATTATGTCATATTATTATACATAATAATATTACGTAAACAAATCTATAATATAATGATTATGGTGGTGGACTCTCGGGATATTAACGAATATGATGGATAAGTGTAATACATAGCTATATTACGTATAATATAGCTATGTTTAATGTACCACGAAGTGTGGGTTATTACCTACTACAAACGTAGAAAAGGAATATGTTATTTTAGAAAAATCTAGCCATATAGGTATAAAACGATGTTTGAAAGTAAAAGTTTAGTCAGTGGTAGAAGCACTCAAAACTATAAAGGAAACTGGGGATAACGAAGTAATATCGGAAATCTTAAAAATTTTAAAAATAATGCCAGAAACTCACAAAGTGAAAGGTAAGCCGCATAAACTGTATACATGGCTAGGAGGAACCACCAAATAAGGGAATTTAGGATATTATACCCCGATTATTCTTTATGATAATAAAATATGCATAGTAATCGTTATTGAAGTCAAAATATAAAACATTATAAATAATTCAAACCGTACACTGTGGACGTAAATAGGATAGTAATAAGTGGTTTTTATGTCAGGCGCGTTATTGATGGATCAAATATATTTAGGTTAGTATGGTCTTACAGTAGGTACCCACATGTTGAAAGATGCGAGATTTGAATAAGGATGTTTAGGTACTAGGCAGTACTAGGCACAAGGTACTAGGCAGAATGCTTACTATATACATTTTAGTTTTTAATGAACTCAAACCGTTATATTATATAGGTAATGATTTTGTTAAATTAGAATTAATTATTAGTACTTACTAGTTTAGAATTAAGACCCAAGAGACAACTTATTTGTGTCTTT
The DNA here is from genome assembly GCF_019925205.1 of Metopolophium dirhodum. Classification (NCBI taxonomy): domain Eukaryota; kingdom Metazoa; phylum Arthropoda; class Insecta; order Hemiptera; family Aphididae; genus Metopolophium; species Metopolophium dirhodum. The sequence goes on along the minus strand of NC_083561.1, from coordinate 6,963,936 downwards.
GTTTTTAGAGATGTTCAGAAATTGACTATCAGAATATTTTTATAAACAATATATTGTAAAAATGACAGTATGACACCACTTAAATATAATAATAATAATATTTTATTTGAATGAATAAAATGGGAAATTGCTCAATAATATATAGGTATTAGATAAAATATTAATAATAAATTAATAAGATATACCTACAACAAAAAAATCCTTAATATTTGTAAGAATATAAATCAAATAGATTTATAAATAAAGTATTTTATATTATTAGTTAAGTGAAGTGAAGTATATGAATTGTAGATAACGGAGCTACGGAGGGGAAAGAAAAAGTAATATTATATTATATATATTATTTTATTTTTCTATAACATATTATATCGTATCTTTAAATAATTATTTTTTTTTAAATTAAAAATCTTGCGTGTTTTAATAAAATAGTTCTGTAGTGCATTACATGTAGAAGAAAATAGTATATATTAGTATAATAGTATAATAAATTACAGTAATCACAACTTTCATAAATCTTTCAAATTAAATTGGACTTAATTCAGGACTTGGAAATCATATAGCTTTTTACTTCATATTTGTTATCATTATATAAAATTAGTTCAATGTGAATTACCTACTTGACACTTGTCTATAAACTATAAGAATACTATAATCTTTGGGATGTATTTATCTTGCAGCTTAACGGATTACTCAGGTAAGTTGTCTTTTATTTATCAAAACGGGTGATAAATGAAGTTGACAACAGGATCTACTCGTTTGAATACTATAGCTATATATAGTATTATAGTAGTATAGTGGACTATTATATATAATACTGATTTCTTAAAGATACATATATAGGTACTAAGTTACTATACTCTTAAGCACATTGCGGGGGGGGGGATATACTCGTAATTCGTAGAATTTTTTAAAGAAGGGATCCAAATTTTTTTAACATGTAAAAAGTATATGGTTTGCACCTTAAGAATTTTAAATTCTGTTAACAAATGGGGGGGGGGGGTCTAGACCCCTCCCCCACCATGGCTCCGCTCCTGGTGAAATGGAAATGTTATTTAGTATTTTTACCCTAGAAAAATATCAGTGGTCTATGATCGGCCTCGGGTCTCTTACACAGGGGTGGTTCCTGACAAGTCCCCTCTGGGGGTGGGGGGATGAAAATAGTTTGCATGTAAGTTTTAGGTATACATCTCACTTTTTTCTATTGATAGGCAGGTACATAAAAAATAATGGTATGTGCTATACATTTTGTACTTCTCCACAAACTTTGCTTAAAGGAGGTAGGTTGATAATTTATTGTAAAGCTTTTTTTTGTTCTGTAATTCTGTTTAATAACAATAAATAAATAAATATCACCATTTACATTTCCAAATATTTTTTTCGCAAATTTGTAACTTACTGATGCCGTAAACTTTCTAGCTTACCTACATTAGGTAGGTTTGTTACGAACAGGGCTTGCAAACGTTATAATAACGTTATGATTATAACGTTATATTTGATAAAAAACGATTGAAATTTGTAAACGTAATTATAACGAAAAACGATAAACATAAATAAATAAATAACACAAAACAAAACGTAACGTTTAACAAAATATATGATATATCATTAAACAAAACATAACGCAAAACGGTATATATTGTATTCCATTAAACAAAATAATTAATTTCCAATTATTTAATAATACTTAGTATTATTCAATTATTTATTCGATCCAAGAATTAATTTTATCCCGTATCCGGCCTATCCGGGAGATCCCGTATTAGATTTATTTTAAAATTTAATAAGAAGGTATTAATAGAATAATTTAATTACCAATAGCTAATAATAGTGATACTCTGATAATATTGTACTGTACTATCTGTACTACGGTCGGAATTTATACCATTCAAGTTATTCAACTATTGTGTTCGGTGATCAGTTTGCTCAGATTTGTTCAGTCGTCAGTGTTTGAGTAATTGTATATTTTATATTTATTATTTTATAATAAAGTCCTTAGAGCCTAGGCAATTTATTAAATTCAATAATACATTATCACTTATAACTTAAGATTAATTATCATCATACTGTTTTATCATTTATTTTGTTTCCATTTCTTTACGAACTATGTATATTGTAATTTAATCTGTATCACTGTACTCTATATTTTGTAAATAATATGTAATTGGGTTATCTAACCCATTTAATTAAATAAATAAAATTACACAATACCTACTTAAAACTCAGAATAGGGAAATTATGTCCCCAAAAAAGGTCATAGTCATATACTTTTTAATTGCGGCCTGTGTACTTTTAAAACGGGTATCTAAATGCTTTTAAATATTAAATAACGATAGACGCAAAAATTGTATAACGTTTTAATTATGAATAACGTTAAACGCAAAAATTGTATAACGTTTTAATTCTGAATAACGATAAACACAAAAGTTGAATAACGTTTAAATTTTGAATAACGATAAACTCAAAATTTGTATAACGTTTTGATTGTAAATAACGTAAAACAATATTTTTTTTTCAAATGCAAGCCCTGGTTACGAACCATCTTCGCGATGTGAAAATTACAATCCCTGTGTAACATTGCAATGCTATATTAATTAAACATTCATACACTGTTTCATAAAAAAAAAAACAAATTAATTTTTTCGTGAAATGTTTTGATAATGTTTACGCATTGCATCCTCGCGATATTGAAATAAAACATCACGTAGTTATAAATATATGAACATGTTGGTATTTTAATAAGTTTTTCATGTGACATATTATATACAAGAATATAACATTATAGGTAGGTATCATTTAAGTGTATCCAATATCGCATAATTATAATTTTTAACACATCACAATAATTAATACACAACTGCTGGGGGAACGGAGTAGCCGAGCGGACCAAGGCGTCGGTTGCGACGCGCACCGACGCCGGTTCAAAACCTCGTTCGCGGGCGGCATTTTTCTTCGGGCAAGTCACGGTGTCCGGAGAGAAGTGTCCCCCATCCGGGCATGGCAGATACCTACGGGTGCCCAAATTAAAAATTCTGCCAAAACAAACACACACGTGTAAACAAATCTACAATATCTTCCCCTACAGTACCACAGGCTAATAACCTAGTAGTTGAAGCCTTAACCCTAATAAAAAAAAAAATGATATGTATTGTACAAAAGCAGGTATCAATAATATATAATAACTGAATGCAGTAACATGCAAGCCTTCAGAGGTTTTTACATATTTTAGTATACATTTTTATATTATATATTGTGAACTGTTATCTGTTTCTTTCTGTGATCAGTGAGTTGATATTATAGTATTGTTTTAAGCTAATAAAATATCTTTTTAAAGTGTTTGAGTACATTTGTTTAGTTACTTTCTGAATGGATGTATTTGTATATACATATTTAATAATAAAAAATAATTGGAAAATAACCGAAATTCAATATAAAAATTTGGCAGTCTGCAAATTGCGCAGCATTCATATTATAATCATATGGTACATGTTATGCTCCGTTATTATATTATAATTATTATCTGTTGAGCCAGAAGGGATTTAATATTTATTACTATTTTTATTATAATATAAGAATTATTTTTATTTTTTGCCCAGAAGGGCCGCGGGCCATAGGCATATAATCTTATATTATCCTTTAATGAGCCACAAGATCCATATTTCATTTTAGTTACCTAGCTTTTTGGTCCATACTCCGTAGTCATATAGTACTGTTATGGACGCGCACTTAGCGATTCCGCACAAATAAAATAAAACGAGTTTAAATTACTTTGGCTCAAAATAATATTCTTTATTGAATTGTAATAACGTTTAATTATATGAAATGCTCCGAAATGCTCTGTAATGGTCTGTTGTGACACCAACACTTCACTAACTGCTCCGTGTGCGAGCCCCGCATACGAGCTGGTCGTCCGTTCAAAAAGGGTTTATTCAGCAGATTCCTTAGACCAGTCGTATGGAGAAGGGAGTCCTACTCGCCTGTGTCACACACGTATCAGTTTACAATAGAAAGAAACATTATTAAACAGCAAATTACATTAATACTACTAGAACCATAGAATAATATAACTAACAGTATTCAGGGGTTCTTAACAGTACACTCACACACATACAGGTGTGCATGATATTATTTAATGTTTCCCGCTCGCTCAAGTGGTTAGGTTAGGTTAGGTTAAGGTAAATACCTATTTATAGAATAAAAATCATCTAAAATATCCAATAAGAATAGCGTTAAATAAAACATAGACAATATGTCCGTACGAATATATTCGAATAATCAATTAACTATAAATAACTGAGTCTAAAATATTGTCATCAAAACAGTAAAATATTTGCTTGCCGTATATCTGAAAAGTTATCGTCCTATCGTCGGTTTTATGATGCGGACGAAAAAGTGCCTATTAAATATTAATCCTAATCGAATAGAGGCCCGCACGGCCAAATGTGACACACATTATTTCCATCATCGTGTATAATTCGTGTTGGTGGTGAGTTGTGCGTGCCATGAGTGGTATACCAGCTATCATAATGCTACGTCATAGCGGTGGCTTTAAAATTATATAATCACTGATTTTTGTTATGATAAATGGTATTTAAAATAAAATATGCAAAAACTGATCAGAACAAACAAATATCTAGAATCTCAAAAATTCAACGAAAAAAAAAAACATAAATATGCAGTATATAATATTACAGATTTTGGCTTAGTCGTAATATGAAACAATAATGGTTTCCAAATGGTCCTCTTTAACGGCTGTGCAAAACAAATAAGCAAACATATATGCTAGAAGTCCTCTGCCATAACGATGACTATAATGGGAGTACCTTTTACGTATTTACACGTGACACGACCAACCCACCCACCTTCTCACAGCAAAATCGTCACATACGGGTAAGTATACAATACTGGTAGCTGATGTATGCGATTAATTTTTAAGCTAGAATAAATTATTGTCTGTCAACATTTTTAACTAACATTTAATATTTAGTTGGTCAAGGATATGATGGCGCTGTGGCCATGAGTGAACATTTTAAAATTATTATAGGGGAACTCTCCCAGCAGGACTTATCGAGCATTCGATCACATACATACGACATAAGTACCTACTTACTTTAAATTTAGGATTGGGAAAAAAATATAAATAACTAGAAACAATAATGTTATCAACATGAATCGGAAATGTCGAATTCCTATAAAGAGATTAAACGGAACAAATGATTTGAAAATTGTATCTATAGGAAATGCTAATATTAATGTTTAGTAGACATTTCAGTATCTATTACGGTTATCGCGTTATGAATAACAAAAAAAAAAATAAACAAAATCGGTTTTGTAGAAAACTGGTGTTGACTACTGTTTTTTTTTTTCCATACCAGGACGAAACTGACGGTAATGCAATGAGAGATCTTGATGGTGGCCGGAGGACGAGCATGGTCAAGAGACTGCAGTACCCCTGTGATGTGTGTACAACTAACAATAGCGATTTACCCAAAATGGTAATCTTATGGTTCACCAGCAGACGCATATGGGAGAGAAAACGTACTAGTGTGCGACGTGTGTCCAAAGTTGTTCGTAACCAGCAGTAATCTCAAGGTACATTGGTAATTAAGTACGGTCATTGGCCTGTGCGGTGTACCTTTGTGAATCATGCTCACCTGCGGGTGCTGCTGTTTTTAAGATGTCATGTATAATATATATATTGTCTACAATATAATTATATTAACAGTAGTAGTTTTTCAATAATTATTAATACATCGTGATTTGTTTTTCACTATCCACCACAAAAACACTTTTTCATCGTTCATTATTTGTCAACAAATATACTATGCAGATTTTTACACGTTGACCATTACGAAGCATAAACATATTATCAAGTAAAATGACCTAGTAGCACATTGGCGGATGTAGTTTGTACGAAATTTGCATAAAGATGAAGCATTTTCTAAAATCTAAATGATCATTGGACGTGTGATATCAACGCAGTGTCTCCTGAATTTTTACATTCTATAGGACGTAGTCTAATGACAATTATTATTACTTACTCTATTCGAGTCAATGTTTACCCGTTGTGTTGCTCTCTGAATTTTAAAACTAATTAGTTTGATTAGGTTGAATTAAAAGAGCTTGTCTATGGCTGTGGTATTACCTATATTATAAAGTTCGAATCGTCGTCGAAGCAATGGATTATAATATGAGTGGTTTATATACGATTAAGTACCTATTAACATTTTATTCTGATCATTAACATTAATATTTGATTCACCTGTAGGTATCTGGTATATTATATTTTCCATGCTCCGTGTCCATTATATTTTTGCACCGTCTGCTCGGTTAGGTATTTGTTTAATGAACGTAAGAAAATTGCGTCGTGTTGTTAACACGTATACTCGATTTTGATCCAGTGACGATGACGACAACGACACGGTACATGTGTCTTGTAATATTATAAGACGCCTCCGATGATGTTGTATTATCTATCATCTATGCGTAAGTATTGCCACCACATGACGTCTGCGGGGAAAGCACTCAGACGTGTTTATTGTCATTAAGTCGTAATATTATTGTACTCTCTCGGGATGATTTAAATTCTGCCTTTGTTTCTCTCCGCGCAGCACGTCAGGGGATGTGTAAAATATAAATATATATATATGTGTAGTACGTATGACACATCCAGAATTTTCTTCTAAACATTATTGTCACTCGTAAATCACTAAACTTTGTATTCGACCGTCCGATGACAATAATGCGCTTTATTGGACCAAACGGAAATTTACAGAGAATAGGAGGGAGTTCTATAAAATATATACTTCGTTTAATTAGCGAAATGTTACGAGACGTTTTTCATAATATAATATTTTGTGTTATAATTTTTGTTATAATCTATTTATATATAAACTAGCCCGCATGTCTTCTTCCCAGAGGTCTAATTTACACACAAACATTCATTTATATATACATTGACAAAAATAATAATACAAATCAACAAACATGCCCGATTAACCAATAGCAACCAATATATAATACACTGTTGCGCCACTGTTGTATTTTAATATAAAATATATATTATACTATAATATCGTTTACATTTTACCACAGAGCATAGACCATATACAACATACCATTGTTTTTGAGTAATGTTAAATAAGTGATTATTATTGTTATTGCTATAGTTATTTGTTATGTCATATTTTTTTTCCATAATAATATGGTTATTGGTTGATTACTTATATATTATCGTTTTTATATTTAGTTTTTTAAATTTTTAAAATTTTTCTCTCCATAAGAACCATTCTTGTACTTCAAGGAATATTATAAAAAAAGAATTAACGAAATCGGTTCAGCTGCTCTGGAGATTTGCACTTAGCAACACATTCAGCGATTAATTTTTATATTATAGATATACATGATAATATATCATATATTGATATGTAATAAATCTTGTACTTGCAGCTAAAAAGACTTAAGACATAAAACTTTTTACTTAATTTACTTTTACAGAAATATGGAACATTTTATGTCACATGGGAGGGGGGGATTTCTTACTTAGTACTAGTGCCCGTACGATCAAGTGAATAGCTCCCGAGTAAATAAATAGTCCAAATAACGACCAAAAATGTTTTCTTGTAAGTCTATATAATACTTAATATAATAGTTAATATTATCTATAGTAGTTTTTTATTATAAACTGTTTGTGTACCTCAAAAACGAATGTAATACCAAAGAAATTATTACTAAAAGTTTATCCTAATTCCTGACAATTTATTTTGTTTTTCAAATCTATTGTATTATTTTAAAGAGGAATGTTTTACCAAAGAAAGCATTACCAAAAACCTAAATGTTTATTTAATTTGGATCTAACATAGTTTTAAAAAGGACATTTATTTTAAATATTTTTTTAGTCCCGATCATTTATTCACATAATTTAAATTACTTCGGTAACTTGAAGTTTTGATAGGTATGTCGAATTTTTTTTTGGTCCCTTAATACTTCGAGATACTGAGGTTCCATTGTATATAGTTTAAATGAACAGTGAACACGGAATTCCATTGAAAGTTTATATAAGTATCTATACTTAAAATTAGATATTTACATTAACATTATAATTTATAACCTTTTTTTTTATAATAAGTAATTTATAATTTGTGTTATTGTAAGTGAAACTTACTCTAAATACTTTTAGTAATATGGTAGGTTGAATTAATTTAATTACCTGTATAAAATGGTTTAAGAATTTTTAAAAAAGTAGAAAATGGTCAAAGCATTTACTATTTAGTGTAGACAACTTTAATAATGAAAAATGTTTACTTTTTTTGTAATAATATTAAATGAAAAAATATGTTTACATTATAATTATACCCCTGACTGTAGATAGATCAATAAATGTTACTAAATAATATATGAGTCGACAATTTTACTGTTTAGTAGAATTTTTCATTTACATAACAAAAAGCTAATGAACATCAAAAATAATATAATTTTATTGACCCATTAAATCAGTCACTCTATCTAGTGTTCTTCGAATGAACTGCATGAGCTTGACAATACTGTTGCATTTCAATGGAATTTTTGCGTTTGTTCATTAGGTTTATTATGAACATCGTTTTTAATGTTTTATTTATAAATGACAATTTAAATTTTGTTATAATTGTTTTACATTTCAAGTTAATAAATCATGTTGTCAACGAAAACAATTAGATTAGCTTTACATACGAATAAACGATTGTAAATTACTGCCATTGATTACCAGTTAATACATTTTTAAGTTTCTGATATAATTAAAAATAACTAATTAAAATTCTTAAGAAAATGATTTTTTGTACATAGATGAAAAAAATTATTGAGACATAACAATGTGACATAACTTTCATTATTTTAATGTATTTTTTAATATATATGCACCTATAGTTTTAAACCCGAAAATACAATGTATAATGTGGAAATTTCAATACATTTGAGAAACTTCTTAAAATTTATTACAGGTAACATATTAGAAAAGTTCAAAGATCGAAGTAAGGAAATTAATCACAAGGCCTCAAGGGACACGTGAGGGCTCTGCGTGATGGATGCCATATTTTTCACTGGATTGGAATATTGGTTAAGTAATAATCCAACTCTGATTGGAAATAAATAAATAATAATAATCCGTTTTAGCTTAGATAAAATAATATATAGTCATATTATGTCAATATAAATTATATCGATAGTCTCTATTTATACCATGGTTATACCGAATACCGGAGTTATACGAATTCGGTATACCGAATCAATCATTTAAATAGATTATAAATTAATTTGTAATTTTTTTTTATTCGAGAAATCCATTCACAATTAAAAGTACCGCCCTTAATAGTAATACCTACCTATACTCTACAATATTCTGTTGAGAACTTTTTCGATAAAAATTTTAATTAAATTAATAGGTATTTTTAAGTTGCCCTCGTCAGATTTTAGTTTACATTAGTTTACATGTAGTAGAAATTAGTTTTAATATTATTTTACTTTTTGGGCATATAATTAAATTCTAACCATTCTATATTAAATTATTTGATATAACTTTATCCAAAGTTTCAAAAGTCGTCGGTTTTATGGTATTTATAGCACAAATATTTATCAATTTATCATTGCTTTAAAATGTAAAAATGTATAGTAGGTAGGTAAATAGTAATTATTACTATGCACTAGCTATTATTATGTTGTGTTTAAGTGACTGAAATGAAAATAAAACGATTGTCCAACTCTGTTTCTTATTGTTTTATTTCATTGCAATCCGTATGTTATTTTTTATTTCATAATTAATTATTTTGCTGACAGCGCTATTCAGTTATTATAAACATAGAATATTGAATCGTGTTTTTTTTTTTTTAAAGCACTTAAAGTTTAGATTTTGCACATTTGCTCTTTTTGTCAATCTTTATAAAGTACATGTTAAGTCCGGATTTGAACGTTTTCATATAATTTGTAAGTGTATGGGTATGGGATGTGGATGAATCTTTCAAGTTAAATATCACATAGCAATCTAAATTTACCATAAAAAGTATATTTTAAGATTTAGAGAATATTTTTAATATTTGTCATATTCAAATTTTAATATAAACATATATTGTGCATGATTACTAAAATAACACATTTGGATTTGTGATACTATAATTCGTTTTTGTCTAAAATAGAAAAAAACGTTTGCATACATTAAGATTATCTAATAGAATATCTTGAAAAAAAAAACTTAACAATTTATTGCAATTGGGTAGGTACTTGTATATTTTAATATTACAATAAAAAAAATTATGTAGTATAGAGAGTATAATAATAGTCTAATGACGATTAACATCTCAAGTTAATTTGTACATGAAGAATCGTGGTAGGTACGTTTGTAAGTCAGGTTTATCGCTGCGTACTGAATGCATATATTGTATAACATACTATTATATATTTATATATATTTTCATGGTACTGACGTATATCTTGTAAATAATGCTAAATATTTAAACTATAATTTAACGAAGAACACCTATAGGTACGTTATTAGTGTGTAGGTAGTAAATTCTCTGATAGCCGACTATTTTTTACCACCATTATTTTTAGTAGTTGTTCGTGTTTTTTTTTTCAACCCACCGCAATAAAACTTTTTACCTAACGATATCCGTGACTCTGTGAGTTTAAATCTGTATAATGTGTTATACTCGCTAAAAAACTAATTAATAAAAGGTTGTTTAAGTACCAACTAAAATATAGAATTTATCCCATTTTTCATTCAACTTATAGAATATCAGCTGCAGTAAAAATCTAGAATTTATTATTATAGGTATAATAACCTACCTAAAGGTTTTTATTCAACTATAATACTACACAAATCCTCTTCTAAAGCTAATCGAACGTTTGGTGTTAGGTAAAAACTTACCTATTTTATTTCAGTTAAAATTTTTTTTTTTACATTTGCTCTATTTGTTTATTTATAGGTACTTGCTCAGTGTAAATTTATTGAAGTAAATTATTTCAAAATCATAGTTCTTAAATTGCTTATTATATGTATTTCCAACAATACATTTTAAACATCACTGATAATGATCTGGTATCTAAGATCTAACATTGATCAATTATTGAATACTGTGAAGTTTCGTAATGATTTTGAGGATTTATGAATTATGATATAATATAATTTGTTGTGATTAACTGTTAGACAAAATTAATAGGCGCATGGCTTTGATATTTATTAATTTATTTAGATATGGACCTTGTGTTATTACTTACTATGTATTTGAATGGTTAGTTCTGATTGAATATTAAAAGTTGAAAGTACCCATAACAATAATTTCATATTGTTATTTTAGATGATTCGATTATTCATCGAAATTAAAATTAGTAAACTTTAAGTTAAAAATTATTGATTTTTAATGACACGTTGATACCTAAATCTTTAATCAATTCAATACCTAATTTATTATGCTATACCCTATAAGTGTCTTATAAATAGTATACGTACCTAGACATAAAATGTTTGTGATTCTATTAAATATTAATATTTTAATGTAAGTACCTGCCCTATGTATATACTGGTCTATTTAAAGTAGTAAGAATTAATATTATTTACCTAGTGCTAAAAAATGTGATTTTTTTTTAACAATCTACACTTTTATTTTAAGTGCCTTCAGTAGAATTAATAAGAGAAAGAAAGCATAAGTACATAATATGGACTGCAATAAACACTGTCGATTTTTATGGATATTTCATAAAAATAAGAAGGAACCCAATGGAATAATACCTTACTCCGTATTTTATATGAGTCATGAGAAATATACCAATTATATCGATACATTAATTTGACAATACATTTCGTATAGGTAATGAGTTTTTGAGGAGTATAATAATAAAATGTAATTTTAACTTTAAAGTTTACAATTGTGGACCTTTCCAACAATGATTTCCAGCAAAACTTTTTAAACGATAGTTAAAAATAAATATTGTCATAACAATTCTATAAAGAAATTGATATAGAGAAAAAATCAGTATCATTGAACTTATACACTGTCACACTTAGATGGCTAGATGTATGACCACTTGAAAATCTTATACATCCCTGAGACATGACATCAAGCACTTCTTTGAGATTAATATCCACTCATCATTGGATGTCCAACAATGTTGACCCATTGGGGCCGTTTTAAAAATTACGTTAAATTAAGAAAAAATAGGAAGTCGTATATTAGCAAAATTATTACTCACGCTTACTTCAGTCATTGTGTCTCTATAAAATAGGTTTTCAGTATTTTAATTCATAAAAATGTTCTCTTTTAAGTCTATGTAGATACCGGCATGATTTATAATATTTTAAACAATTGGTAAATGTTTAATCATTGTATACTTACACAAATCAGATAAATGTAAAGAATCTATAGTTATTTTAAGAACTGTACGATTTGCTTCCAGTTTTTCATGCTCCATATTCTTAGTTGTACCTCGTACCTATTACAGTTTGAATTCTGAATTTAGGCAAAAAGTAAAAAGTTTATCAAATGGAAATGGTTGATATTCAGTAGTCAGTATAAAACAATAGAAATAGATAGAGATTCAAAAATTATTAATCAATTACTACAAAATACAAAGTATTTTAAATTTTCTACTTACATTAAGTGCACAAAAAACACTTCTATATAAAAAAGTAACTGTTATTTTAAATTATGAATAAAGGCCATGTGGGATTTAACTACTACGTATCTATTCCCCACCACTACGATTAGTATATTAATTATAAATTAATGTCAATGGATAGGTATTTATTATTAGATAATTTATTTTCTTACTTTAAATAAAATTATATATTTATTTTTATTCACTTTGATTAAATTACGTCTTGATTTTATGATATTAATATATTATGTTAAATAATAAATTACTCGAGTAGTTTTTAGAAAATTAGAACAAGTTAGCAAGTCAATTTTGCATATTAAGTTAATTTGATTTAAATCTTTTAAACGGTACCATGTAAATGAACTAATGAGTGGATTATCTTTGTTTTAATAATATAGATGAAGTTAGAGAAATACTTGGAAATTAAAGTTTTCCTTATTTTTGATAATGCACATTATTCCACTAAATGTAATAGGGTTATGTGTAATCGTATACCAAGTTTTTAGAACCACATACACAAGCCTTGCAAAATAAATCACGAGGTGGCTTAAATTACAACTTTGTTTTAACGTGTTTATACTGTGTTTTAAAGCACATTAAACCTATTAAAAGTTCCATTATCTTCAAACTTTACACGTGCCAGATAAATACACGTAAAGACTATACATTATTATTTTCATTATGTTCCGTATAGATTGAAGTCATATAATAAAAGTTTTGATCAAATTGATTTCGATAGGTAAAGTTAACAAACTAATTATTCCGATACTAATCTACTGTGTAATTCAAAAGTAAATCTAACGTCAATATGTAAATATGTAAACGTGAAAAATAACACACATATGATATTATAATTCGTCATATTATGGTTTTTAAAAATACCGTTAGTTATCTATATTATACTTGAGGATAAATTTAACGTAAAACACTCATTATAATAAATGTCTTACGGATCACTCTGTATACAATACAATCCACTCCAATATTAATTTAAATTCCAATAATGGAATAGATATGACAAGTGGCATGTTCTCGTGTAGCATATTGATGTGTTTGATCAGGTTCGGGAGTGACTTTGCAGCTTTGAATTTGGTTTACATATTGAACATGAATCGAATCAAACGGAAATGAAACTTATAAAAAATAAAATCTGTGCTGTGTATAGAGATAGGCAATTTCTGGGAACACAATGTCAATATATTGTGTGGGAATTCACGGGAATCAGAAACAGTGGAAACGAATTATTTTATACAAGCCACTAATTATAGGTCTGGCTTAAAAATATAAAAACAATCAATTTCATTTCAATTGGAATGTGTATATTATGACGTACCTGCATCGGTAAAATCGATGCCATATTACTGTCGGAATCGATGGGTTCCATTACAATTCTCTGATTTTATATTACAATTTAATCCAACAACATTTTTATAACTGTTGATAATAATTAAATTTAAATAAAATGTAATTTATAAATTATATCAACATTTTTTAAAATTTTTTTAAAAAACATTTAAACAAACAAAATCTCGCCGTTAAATAAATAGGTATGTTGAAAACGGGAGATATCGCAGAAATGTTGGATAAATGAATTATCAAATAATGCGATTTGAGTTTATAATAACTAAAATTAATATTATGGGCATATCAAAATCCTGATAACGATTTACGGGACACCGGGACGCCTGCAGGATACCCTAGATCCTAATCCATATTATAGCCGCTCCTAAAATATACGCAACTCAAGGTAAAATATATAACTGTACTCAGCATTCATGGTAACTATAGCCTATATATATAAAAAAAAAAGGAAACTATGTACTAGGTAGGTACCATATATATAATATTGTGTTGGCGTTCCTATAGAGTTAAAATATTTGTGTGACTACTTCGTTTTTATATTTCCCTCATTCTTCTCAGATTCCAAAAACTGCTTCAAAAAGTTTCATCAGTAGTTGTTAACTAATACATATAGCCATATATTATAGGTACCTACTCTGAACAAAAATGTTATTAAAATAAAATTGTCTAAAAATGATTAATACACTTTGGAATAATTATAATATATGTTATAGTATAGTAAGTTATACTCATGTACAAAATACACAAACCAAGGAACGTGACTGTCTATAATAACAAAAAAAAAAAAAAAAAAAATACTGAAAAAAATTGTCAAATTTCACTATTTTTGGTATTCCTGGCAACGGGAATATTCCTTCCCATGATTTTTCGGGCTTGTCACCCTTCGCTGTTTAGTATAGGCTTTGGCTTCGTCATTGAGTAGGTCACTGTAATTAGGTATGTGTACAATTTGTTTCAAATGATATATTATCTTTGTGTACGAAAAAAATGAATGTGAGTGGATTAGCATCTAGTTCTAACGTTCTAAGTATAGTTTATAATATGTTATATTATGTGTACCTCTTAACTACGATTATTTCATTCTCAATAAAACATACAATTTGATTTGATCGAAAACGGGTGTCGCATAGACAAGGTTTCCGTTTGACCGTTGTTTTTCGTTAGTTATTCTCAATTGTTCAGAAAAGTACTGGGATTTTCGTACCTTTGACCTCTTAGACCTTATACAAGAACAGCTATTTTACTAGAATGGCAGATAAAAAATGTACTAGCTATGCTTGAAATTTTAAAAACAAAAAATGATCAAAAAAATAAACAAAACATAAATAGCGCATTGAAATAACACACCATATAAAATATTATGTATGGTCTATATTTTCATATAGACGCATGTGTTATATTTCTATTTATTTATGCTTCTTTTTTACGCATGACATGCATCTATCATTTTATTTGCTACATCATTTGCTATGTATCGCAACACGTCACTTTGATGGACGGACGATAACCTTATACCCATAAAATATATTTTTAAATGTATTAACATTTTGCGAGTGGTGATAGAATTTTTTTATTATTTTTATATTTATCAATGATTGTATATTATTAAGTATAATCCGCCAAAGCGAAATTTTAATCACTCAATTTCGTGAAAGTCATTATTCACCTAAACATATCTGAGTGTTTTAATGGTAAGTACAGTCTTAATATTATATAGTTGACATTTAAGATCTAACATTCTAACCACAATGTTATAATGATATAATGACGGAATTAATTTCTTCGCAAAAGTGATAAAATTGACTAATAAGTAATATGCATACATAATTATTTATGAATACGGGTTTTAATGAATAATTAATTCTTAGTCATTAATAAAATAAATTATTATATCTTGATTTTAATTTATAAAGAAAATTATTGATCATTTTGTTAAACCGATACTTTCAATTTATGTGACTGTCACGATAGATATGTTTCCTGTGGCTGCCGTAACCCGATACTGCAAATGCGTTTTGTACCTACCTACTTCCTACCAAAAAGCTGAACCGTTCGGGATTGAACCATCAAACATATAATATTGTTATGAACCCGTAGTATAATGTATGTTTTAATTAGGAAGGATATCACCTAGTCATATTAAATTCGTATGGGATGTTTGTATAATTTTATTTCCAATTAGTCATATAAGGATACAAATTTAAATAAAAAGGAAAGAAAAAGGTCGCTTAAATGAATGGTTCAGATTACATTTTCGTGTGGTTATTAAGTAGACGGTAGACACTTGACGGTATTATATACGTGTTTATATAATATTTTATAATGGGTCGATGTATTGTAAGTCGATTTGACGGTATTCACAAGTTGTCGGTATATCTGAAGTGTAGGATTCTAACGAGAAGTGCGTAAGACAAACAGGGAAAATAAATTTACAGTGGTAAAAGTTTTGCAATTAAATTTTGATTTTACTTTTTGTAAAATAAATTATGTGTACCAAACGAAATCTTAAATGTTCGAATTTAAGGTTTTATACGACAAAACTACTGATTTTATAACAAAGTGGTTTTTCATTATTATTTCTGTAAACACATTTAAACCATTCGTCTGAGAGATCCACGTTGTGTGTGTAAGTAAGATGGAGTAAACAATTTATATATTCCTGCAGAATTCTCATACTTTTTTTTTATTACTTTCTAAAAAAAAGACTAACTTATTTAACATTTAAAAAAATAAGTTGAACGATTGGGAATAATAAAAACCTAGTGATGTTTGACAAGAGATATGTTTAAACATATTTTTTCTTAATTACAACACAATTTATTAAAACAAATTATATAACAAATGGTTAAAAAAAAATTGTTTAATGTGTTGAAACGGTGTTGAATCATGTACTTTCTAGTGTAGTCTGTAAGCTAAATACTTTCGGCAGCAATGATAACTCTATTGTGCCGATTGAAAACTGGTTGAGATGATTATTTTGTTTTTAAACCCGTCTTGCCCAGCTAATTGCCGTTCATTTACGTCCAATTCAGTCTCGTTTGGATTAGACTTGTTCCCATCGATACTGTTGAGTCAAGTCCAGCCTGATAGAATAATAGTTGCATGTAGATCAGATAACATATTTAACTGCCTATTTCTTCTTTCACACAGAATCCTAAAAGGTAGTACGAACCTAAAAGAAACTCAACATTAAATTTTGTTTTTGAAAACATTAGCCTTAATACTATTTTACATTTTAATATTAAGTAAATAATATTTTCGATTATAAATCATTTTTTTTTTTGCCCAAATTATTTGATTGACACCGTCATTGCTATTTAATATTATTGATGAATGACGATCATTTTTCAACTTATTAATTTACTACGCGACTTTCCAATATAAAATATCGTTTCTGTCGGTGAACGGCAATATAGTGTTCTGGGTATAATATTTATTTAAAGCAATAAAACAATTAGAAACTGTTCTGAAAAGAGCGAAAGGCTAGGTAAATAAAAACAGCATTTGCTCATAATAGTACCTATAATACATTCTACAACCTACGTTGATATATAGTTTTTCGATAACAAATAGCTCACTAAATGTCGCAATAAATATTATCATGTAAAAACATACCTAGGCCTTTTATGTGGCAATTAAAAAAAAAGGTCAATCATAAATTACCAACTGGTAAGTGAACTAGTATTTTTAAACCAATAAATAATTCATTAATATTATGTTAACATTATTCTTTTTTTTTACTGCCAGTAAATATACATTTTATTATTTATATACACAATTGTATGCATTGGAATTTAAATTATAGTGTTCTATATCAATTACCAAGAAGACATTTAACATTAATTTGTTTTTTTTGTTTACAACACAGCATTATTGCTTTTCATGTATTATTTCAAACAAACTGTTTATAAATTAAAAATAACTTGTAGTAGGTATTTAATATTAATAAGAAACTATTTTTTTAAGTAATAAACCTATAGTTATATTACTTACCTTTAATTTACTATTAAGATTTTAATATTTTACCATAGATGTTATTATACAATTTTCTCCTTTTAAAATTTGATACTAGGTACAAGTATAAGTTAATATTTATTAGGAATTCACGAAAAGTAACATTGTTTGCATTAAATATATACTATTATATGTAATTTAAGATGTGTACAATTATTTTATTTGCCCGTAGCAACCACCAATTTAATGTCTAATCCTCCGATGTATCGTATTGTAAAATGGACTAATATATACAATTTTGATTTATTTGTGAATATTATTTAAGTGAATTTAAGAGAAATGTCAATTTAGTCATTACATGATATGTTATTGTATTTAATTATATTATTTTTATATTGTTATTGAACTTTAAGTCCGTATGAATTAAATAAATTCATAAATACTACTACTACAACTAATAATAATAATAAAATAATTTTCTCAAGTTTTACACATATTTAATTTAGTTTTACACATGTTTTACACGTATTTTGAACATGTAGTTCTGATTTATGACCGTAGCTTCTAGCTTCTATGTCCAAAATATATTTTTAGTCCCTACAGTAAACGATCAGGTAGGTATTAAAAAAATATTATTATTTAAATAATAATAGTATAAACCACGTGTTCACAAAATTAACATATGAATAGTATCTATATAATATTAAGACAGTGTTGTTCGTTGTTTTGAAGGTTGTATAAGTAATTTTTACAAAATTACAACTTTTTTTTGTTCAGTTATTATTTTTAAGTAAATATCAGGAAAATTGTATAATGTATTCCGTGAGTCGTTGAACAAAGACACGCCATTATTATGGAAACATCGATTGAAACGTTTTTTTTCATATTTTAACTATTATCTGACAGTCTGCAGTAAAGTATCTTGTGTGTTATTCTACAAAAATATTCAGCATAATAATGTAGACTGGGAACAATTATTATTGTTGGTTATTGTAATTTAAGAAAAGAAATGTATAAATGAGAATACTTACCATAATAACATTATATATACCTGTAGAATGAAAAATAGGATTTAAAACCAAATATTCTAGTATCGATATTTAATATGAATTAGTTTATCAGGTAAAATTATATATTTTTTTATTAAGGAAACAAAAATACGACGCGTACATAGTACCATAAAGAAGTAAAGAAGACAATTATGCCTATATATATATATATATATATATAAGGTTCAATGTTCATAATACGTAGGTACTACTTTTATACTTTAAAGTATTCAAACATTAAACTATTTTATTCGATGATTGGTTAATTTAAGGTGAATGGATCATGCTAAAAATCCAGGAAAGTCGTTCTTCCAATAATATAGGTTTGAGTGTAACTTTTCATTGAGTAGGTCACCGTAATTTGTACAGTGTAATATATGCGTTGAACACGGTTATTGCAATGAGAAACAACGTCATCCTGTGGATATTTTATAATTTGTGTAATACAATATGAACAACTAATTTTTAAACTTATTAAACTCTTTTTTTCATCTACTTTATTGTATTAACTTAACAATACAGGTTTTTAATTTATTTTGTATAGAAAATAATAATTATATGCGTAATGGTGAAAAGTTTCCAACCCCTGCTTGTGCTTATGAATTTCCTATAATTTTTAATCATATTTCTGCTAGCACAACTGATGAGGAAAACCCTGTACCTATACTTTATTTTAAAACTTAAGTTATTAAAATTGAAAAATATTTTGAATATTTAACTAAAAAATAAATCATAAATTATATCCTATAGTTTTGATAAATTCTGTCAAAATTTAGACTTTAATGCTTATAAAAAAAATTCTTCTAGGTTTTTTTTATATTTAAAAATGCCACTAGATCAGCTTATGGACATTGGACCTTGTATTAAATATCAGATTTTATAAACTGTGAAAATCTTATTAATATTTTTTAATTAGGTAGGTACTTACAACAAAATATTGAATATCTTTCGAGAAATAATCGTGAAGTAAAGGCGAATAATAATTTACCATACGTATTACTGAGTATTTTTTCTATTGATGCCTCAATGCTCTGAGTACCAACCATATCCAATTTGATCCAGAAACTACCCTGGAAATCGAAGACTGAAGCATTTTTTCCGCTCTAAAAATATTGAATGTATAACCAATATAATATTCATAAATTCACTCAGAATCTACTAATTTTCACTATTTTATATTTTTATAGTAACCCGGCTACTTACCAGAATACGCAGTTTACTTACCACAATATTATTTGCTGTCTGAAATTTGAAAAGTATTGATATATAAGCTACCCCTCAAAAGAAAATATAATTATTGTGTGATTAAACTCTAGTAATACTAGGAGGTATCATGAATTAGCTGAATCGTTAAAAAACGAAGGCGTTCTATTATAAATAAATAACATTCATTAACTTTCAATAATACATAATTGGTTATTCAGTCCAACAATTGTAAACAAGTGTTTAATAGACATAATGTAACATGTTGAAAAGTAATAGTAGGATAATATTATATTTATAATTTACACATATTACTAGCCTCTAGTAACCAATTCGTTTATTATTTTATATTTTAATGTATAACATACATAATATTTTCAATTGTTTTTCAAATAATTTTTATAACATTTCAACAAAATATGATAGTTTAATTTAACGTTATTTTAGTTAATTAAAATCGTAATTTTAATAGTTATAAATTGAAATACAACAGGATCAATAATTAAAATAATAATAATAACGTGGTATTATATATTATATTAGAACGATAAATAGGGTTTTCAGTATCAGTAGGTGTATGCGCCTACTATTTATTTGAATATTGAACTTAATAATAACAATGATAATATGTATTATATAAACTTATAACACAATTTAATTGCTCCAAACTGAAATAGCAATTTAAAAATGATAACTTCCGACTAGAAACCAAAACAGTTTAGAGCAGTTTAACAATTTACCACTAGAGGGTATCCGATATAATCAACACAATATTTGAAAAATGATTAGTATAGATAATTAAACGTCAAGAATCTTTACAATTGAGTCTATGTTACAGCGTAGGTGGTCAAAACGGCTTAAGTCAAGTCGATTATTTATTTCTTTACACTTAATACAATATAATTTAATTATATATTACAATCAGAAAAACATTTCAAAATAATATTAAATCGGTATGATCGGAAGTAACTCATAAATAAAACTCTATAATTTATACAGTAAATAAGAAATTTTAAAGTATATGCTGAGCAAATAACAACTTACTTATCTTACTGTTGAACATTCTTTCTTACTATATCCGTTTTGACTAACCACATATTTGTAAATTTTCCTTAAACATTACATTGCACAATTTTTTTTTTTTTATGAAAAAATGACAAGCTATAGTAGCAAATTTAATTAATTATATTTACACAATCCATTCATATATGATTTTCCATTAAATATGGATATATAATAATTATATATAGTTTAACAGTAAAACGCACTTGGCGAGTATTTAAAGCCTATGTAACTATAATTTAAACAATTTAATAACGAAATAGTAGTCGAACCGGCCGACTCAAATTTCCAGCAGTAGCAGCAGCGGCAGCAGCAGCAGTAGCAGTAGCAAAAGTATATCAAAATAATAATAAAAAAAAATTATCCCGTTTCGTCACCTGTGAATTAGAATAACGGCTTACCTATATTGATAATATATTATCAAAATACTAATACCGGGTTGCATAATTGTTTAATTTGATTTGATTTAATGATTCACTAAAATTGAACTGTCCAATCACCGGCCATCGGATTATGTTTAAGGGAGTATTAGCTCACTACTCATCAATGGCGCCCGCAGAGGGGGGCAAAGGGGCCATCCCTGCTGGAAATTTTCAACTGCATGAGGTACTTTAATCACTTTAACGAGTATGACATTGTAAGTAATTCTTATACCTTGCACTGGTTGGGATTTTATCCTGCGGGCACGCTTGCCACTCATTCATTAAATGTTAAGTGATTGTTAAAGCAACCTGACTTCAGAATTTCACTTTCTGAAGTCCATTTAAAGAGAATTCAGATTGAAAATGTATAATATTTATACGGAAATTGTTTTAAACGGGGTTAAGCGAAAATAAAATAAACAAAGCCTAAGTTTTTGATACATAATTTCGTTGCGGTCTTTAAACGGGACGAAGTTTTCTACCGACATTATCGAATATATATGTGTTATGGGCCGTGACAATGGCTATATTAAAACACGGCGAAACAATGGTGTAAATAATAATATCTTGTCGTTTCTTACCGTAAAATATAATAATAATAATAATAATAATAATAATAATGATAATAATGGTTTTGAAAGGATTAAAACACGGACATAACACTCGAGCGAAGCGAGCTATGGTCGGCGAGCGTGTGTGTATTATTGACTGAAATATTGGTCTACGAATTTTACGACACCCTACAAAGGCATTATGCTTCGGACCCGGTCACAATGAATCTCGTAAATCTCGGCCACCATCTGTGGACATTGTGGGCCTCGCAAAGACCGATGACCGCATTGCCAATCGTTTAAACACTCATACACACAAACACACACACACACACACACACGCACAAACGCAATAATACACAAAACTTATACCTACACATTCACAACACACAAAAAACGCGAAATACTCATAAATTACAACAATATAATAATAAGGCGTCGGATATTAAATATATTATAATATACGCATTGACGTATTGTGTATGTAATAATAATAATATTAATAATAATAATAATAATGGATATTATGTATAATAATGTTGTGCGCATTTCATTATCTCCTATACGTGGTGCCGCAAATCATTTTGGTGAAAGCCAACCGGAACTCGGGACTGAAAACGGTGTAGATGATCGGGTTCAGGGTGGAGTTGAAGTAGCCCAGCCACAGGAAGAAGCTGGACACGTACTCGTTGATCACACACCCCTGGCACAGGGGCATGACCAGGGCCATGATGAAGAATGGCAGCCAACACACGACGAACGCCCCAGTGATGATGGCCAATGTCTTGGCCGCTTTTCGTTCGCGTTTCGCCTCCAGTGACTCCTTCTTCTCGCGCTTCGTCTTCACCCGAGCGGGCGCCGGAACGCACACCCTATTCACGTTCATCTCGATGACCGTGTGCCGGCCGGCCGACGGGTCCGTGATGGTGGGTCCGTCGTCCTCGATCACCGGGGGCTGGAGCTGATTTTGGTGCTGGTGTTGGTGGTGTTGATGGTGGTGGTGGTGGTGATGGTGTGCCGCCGACGTGGCCCCATGATCGTGGTTCGTAGTGATCGTGAACGCGGTGGTCTTGTCTTCGCCACCACTTCCGCCCACGCTTCCTCCACCGCTTCCGCTGCCGTTGCCCGCCTTTGACTGCCCGCCACCGCCACCCCCGCCGCCGTCCTGCGACGACTCGGGCATCGAACAGCTCGAATGGCCGTCGATCAGACCGATGCTTGAGCACACGGCTGTCTCTTCCACTTCCTTCTTCTTTTTGATCCGCAGGAAAACGGCCTTCCGGAAGAAACCGCATTTTTTGGGCTCGGCCGAGGCGGCAGCGTCGTCCGCCGGCTTTTTCAACCTGAAACACACACAAGCAAATCGGTGGAATCAAGAGTGCTTATATAGAGGCATGCCACTCAAACTATACAGGCGAATGGAAATCTACGCTAGGATAATATATAACTAGACGAGAGTGTTTAATAATCTCACAACTGTGCTGGCGGTCGCGCACGTGACGTTCCATCGTTATTACCGATCCTATTTCAATGGCTAAACATGGTGTAATCCTCGGCCGTCCAAGTGCTTCTGATACCACTACCCACGCTGAACGCGAAAGGCCGAGTAGCGTTATAATAATAATAGTACACACTTAAAATACCTACGATCGATTCATTAAAATGTACCGGATAATCGTTGTACGTAGGTAATGATTAAAAACCACTGCTTTCTGCAACAAGATTATTATTCAATGCAAATCGAATGCGAGAGCGAATAAAATAACATGTGCTTTTTGGAAATAAAAGAATAGCGGCGATGCGTGAGTCTTTAGATCATCTGAAGAACTGATGTTGAAAAAAAAAAATCAAGCATATAACGACAATATACTTGATATTCATATATTTTAGACAATATCACACAAGAAATGAACAACCGTAAAATATTAAAAACCAACCACAAAAACGAATTTGCGGCGATCGATGACGCGACAATGTATATTTGTCAAAAACCGTTATGGAATATACCTACTGTTTTATTTTTTAATAAAAAAAAAAAATTATGAACGGTGAGATGCATCTTATAGCTGCGAAACCCTCATTCCGTTGCCAGGAAAAACGAGACGTCGTCTCATATTTATTTTTATACCGAATTTATACTGTGTTTGGATGTTTACTGAAATGACCCATCACGTTGCAGACCGCCAGCTCACGCGTGAGTCCCGAAGCTAGACTATTCTAAGAAAACTATAAGAATATAACAAAAATAAAAGATTTTCAAAAAATGAATATTGAATAAAATAATATGTATATAATATATGTATATATTATTGTGATTTATTACATTCAAATTTGTAAAATAAATATTTTATTAGATGTATTATTTCAATTATTTTTCCGTATTCTAAGCGGGTAGATGTTGTCCCGTTGTTTCTTATAACGCTCACTGAAATGAGATTATTTTCTTATTATTTTCCATATTATAACCTAACCTATTCAATTGTTACTCGTCGATATGAAACCTCAAACCACTGACATTTACAATACACTTATAACGATTCGTAGAATTTACGTTTTTTTATATTGTAGATATACTATAGGCACTTCTCTTGTTTTGAACGATCTAAAAATATAATCGATTCATGGTAATAATATATTATTTTTAGTTACGAGTTATGATAACTGTCTTCTAGGACCAAGTTAAGCGAAATTCCTTCTTTTTTAATCATAATTAATATATGGGTCGCTATTTTTTTTTTTTTTTAAAGTACGAATATAGTTGTATTTTTCAATAATTTAAATACAAACAAATCCTATTTCGTCCATTTAATATTTCATTTTTACATTTCTCAATAATGCACATTTTCCGAAACATAATTGGAAGTACGCATTATTAAAGAGCATAATTCATAATGTTGTAAAATGCGTCCAAGAATTTGTACATTCAAATAAATTTCACATTCAAATCCTCACCCAATTCATCATTCAATAAATACCTATTTATGGGGGGATGGAGTGGCCGAGCGGACTAAGGCGTCGGCTGCGACGCAGCCGACCCGAGTTCGATACCTTGGCCGCGGGCGGCATTTTTCTTCGGGAAAGTCACGGTGTCCAGAGAACAAGTGCCGCCATCCCCCCACCCGGGGCACGGCAGAAACCTACGGGTGCCCCATTAGAAATTCTGCCAAAAACACACACGTGTACCAACCTACCCAATTTAAAAACCTACAGTGCCCTCCCCCACACCCAATGGCCTATGTTGCCGCGGGTTACCCGATAAAAAAAAAAAAATACCTATTTATATAATTTATTATTATATTTTTAGATACCTAGTAGTAAAACTAAATAAATAATTAGGCACCTATGCATTATAGTATACGTAATAATTGAATATTGGGGATAATATTATTGTATTAGTGTTGTAAACATTATTATATAATATTATGTTACATTTTTTTTATAATTTTATTTTGCACCTTGATTAAACCTTTTCATTGTTTTTTTTTTTATATTAATTACTAAAACATAAAAATGAATCCGGGTAATCAACTTAAAATCTAATTAAAACATAACTATAGGGGATTTAATTTCTAGTAGAATATGGCTGTACAAAATAATAGTGGATCAGTTCGTTTTACACAAGTAGCAAATAAGAAAGTTTCATGAGTACTATCATACTGCAGTGGTGTAACTTAAGATAAAATAATAAATATTTTATAGTTTCCAATTGTGTCTAAAATTATAGTGGTGGGCCGGGGGAGGGAGGGTTGATGGTGACGCTTTTATACCCCTCAAATAATTTACTAATAATAAATATTTACATGTAAACACCTCGAAGTTTTGTAGAATTGTAAAATAAGTGAAAATATAGCAAGTTGGTAGTTTAGTATTATATCCATATTATAATCTGTATAACTTTAAGTGTATTTATACATTATAAATATTGTAATGGATAATTAATTACATAAAATGAACACAGAGATAAAATATTCAAGCTGAAGCATAATGCTTGAAAAAAAATATATGTTAAAAATTGTAATAAATTAAAGCTTAAATAGGGGGTCAAAACGATATATTTGCACCACTATAAAATTCAGTGGGCAACTCCCACTTTGCCTAACATTGATTACGCCTATGTGGAACCATGGTTAAAAATTGATAATGACAGCTTTATTTATTTTGAAAGCTAGTAGAGTTATTTATGCAATTATCATTGTTAAATAAAAATTAAATTATTTTAATGGGTTTAGTGTGGTGTTTTGATGCTCTTGAGACTATTATTATTTTTCCATTCTGTATGTATATTTTATTCTAATTCTAAAAATAGAAATGATTAATTATTTTATTCGTACCATTTAAATAATTCTTCTTCACGTCTGCATTATTAGTTTTATCAATGTGTTTCGTGAATTATATATAGGTATGTTAGAACGTCAAAAACATAAATATTCTGAATATTTAACTAAAAGAACTTATTGTATAGTTTAGATACCAGTTAGTAGGTAACTAATAGTTAACATAACATCGAAATAGTTTATAATTTTAATTAAAATATTTGATTTTTTTTCTATTGAAAATACTGTTCAAAATAATCATTCAAAATTATATGTTAAATATTTTAAATATTTTTTATTGCTCCTGAACTCGGAAGTCTGTGTTTCATACCTTAAATATTTTATTTAATACACTTTTTCATATTTTACTTTGAATTCAGATATTTGATCTATTTACATATTTTTTATCTCGTTAATTTTTGTAATTTTAATTTTAAAAGATTTATTAAGTTTTTATGATGAAACGGAAATGTTTAAAATGTATTAGGTATATTATAACAATATATATATATATATATACAATATACATATATATATGTGTATTATAATTTTCTCAATTAGGTACCTGCGCTTAATTAAATAAATATTATAATAATCGGTCTAACCTCGAATGTTCTAGCATTGCGTTTCTTTGAGCTCTTCTTCTGCGAATCCTTCTCCTGGCTATCTTAAATATCTTCCAATAAAGAAATAGGATGACCAGTAGAGGCAAGTAAAACGTTGAACATGTGGCAAATATCTGATAGCCAATGTCTTGACTGACCATACATCGCTGTTGGATATTAATACGGTCCAGGTAATCCGGGTCTTTCCAGCCAAACTGTGGAGCCAATGACACGACTAGCGCTACAAACCACACCACAATAATCATGCCCACTATTCTTCGACCGTTTCTCGTGTGGATATAATCAACATTAGTAACAGCCCAATATCTGAAAAGCAAATACCATTAATATTCATAATTGATGTATTATTTTATTTGCATACACTTTGTATTGATTAATTAATTATTTAATATTCATATACAAATATTAAACAATATTATAGATATTAATAAAAAAAAAAAAAACCTAAATATTTATTTTATAATTAATCAGTAAAAATTATCTATATCTCCCTCCTCCACACATTTTATCTATGCATAACTGTTTATGAATGTCTCAACATTATAGTAAGTAATCATTATTACTATAGTATTATTAAACTATTTAAATTTATTAAAACAAATGTCTGTAGCATATCGCTATATGGAAGTTAAATTTGGACCTTGGACGATATAAAATATCAACAGTAGAGCAAGACTACAAATCAGATAAGAATCGTTTACAATTTGGTGTTACAGATGAATGTTAAAGATAAGCTGTATCAAATGAATAACTAAAGAAGAAATTGTAAGAAAAATATCGGCAGGTAGATCTTTTTGGAAAATATTGATAAGGATACGAAATTAGTGGATTGGCTATATAATTAGACATGAATGATTGTTAAAATTATTGATAATGTAAGGCAGCGTTGATGGAAATAACCACGTACAAATACCTAGACTGGAGTACAAAATAAATAATACAGACCATGGAGGATCAAAGGTCTGAGTCGTACTTACTACTGGAAATAAAATAGGTCGACTGAAACAAATGGAGAAAAGCTGTAAATCAATCTGAGGATTTATAACAAAGAAAAGAAAATTGAATATTTTTATTTAATCAAAAAAAAGAGGGTAAAGTGACTGCTCTTCTGTATACAGTATGTTTCAAACTTTCAAGTTTACCTCTTCATTGAGTAGGTCATTGTAATAGATGTTTTAAACTTGAGTTCAATGATAAATTATTGCATACGAAAAACGAATCTGAGCAAGGTCTGTCATCCAATAACCTATATTACTAAATTATAATTTTATGATATATTAATAACACAACTATAGTACTTAACGTATTTTACAATTAGTGAGCGTGTGGGTTGAATTCATTTTTGCCAATAACATTGCATTTGAAAATGTCATTTTGTATATTATAAAATATAATAATATATACGTTACAAGTTTTATGTTCCCACAAATAATATTTTCAAATTACCACAAAATAACGAACATTGTTTGTCTTTATTAAAATACGTAGTCTTCGTAGTTTTCGTCCAAATTTCAAATTTCAACTTAAAATGTCTATTGATAACAAAAAAATTATGTACACACATTTTTTTTTTGTTTACAGTATAAACTTATGATGAACTTTATATTAAATTTTCAAGCTTTTTGACCCAGCTAATTTTTTTATCAATATTTATATAAAAAAAAGAATAGAAATCGTCAGATGTTTATATAGCTCAAAAATTTTCAAAATATTTTGAAAATTTGATGGTGTACCTATATAGAATATTAATAAAAACATTTTTTAAACATTTGAATTATCTACGGTTGGTCGTTTTTGTGTTACCAAAAAAAAAAAAAAACAAAATACATCTTGTCAAAAATTAGTTATGCGTATAGGAATTTCCCTTTTTTAAATTTTTTTTTTCCCCCAATTATTTTGAAAAATAATAGATATTTTTCATTTAGACCGCTTAAAGGTCACAACTACATCCAATTTTCTGCTAGAAACCACCAACATAACATTAAAAATCAAAGCCTTATTAATTTATTCCAACTTACTTGGTATGATTTGTGTACAGATACACACAAAAGAAAACCACACACATCATTGTAAAACCAATACATCTATCGCTCTATTCAGAATCTAAAATTATATTAATTTAGTGACTATAAAAATATTTAGTGTAAATAAACTTGAATTTTTAGGATGATACAATAAAATTTATATTTTATATGTATTTTAAATTAGATGAGTGTTGTATGATTTTTAAATTTAAACTTATTATGATGACGCATGACATTAGATATTTTAATGAAACAACTGAATTACTGCAGGGCTTACGAAGATGTCAAACAGTATAAATTGTATTTATTTTTTTATCATACTTACGAGTGTATAAAAAAGGGTGTTAAATTGTTTAATACGTTTTTATACATGATATACCAACCTTCTTTAAATATATCAAATGATATATCCTTTTTTTTGCAACGGTATAATATTAAATGTAATTAAAGCGTCATGGAAGTAGAAATGGGTCCAAGGACAATTTAAGTAAATGTACCTGCATAATTACAAATGATGCAAAGTATTACAATTTAATATTGAGATTTCCACTGAGTAAGCTAGGCCTGGGGTAGAAATTAAGGGTAGGTATGTATTTTTAGATGACCCTTTCATACATGTTTTTTTTATTTATACAGCTTTCCCTTACACGTATAATCCTCTCTTCGAACGATGTCCAATAATTACCAGTGAAACTAGAATTATTCAACAGAGAAATATATTCAGTGAACAATCAAAATCCTGCAAACATATTCTTTCTACCACGTCCCTCCTCACCGTCTATCTTGCCACTTATGCTTCTGTCCTAATCGCCTTTGTAATCAACATAGACTTTCCTCATATTTTTTTTTCTTTCGGCAGACCTAAATCATTTTGACATGGTTTTCCCCTATTGCATTTTCTCATTAGATGTCATCGATTCTACGTTATTTTATTATTATTTTAGTTTTCACGTGAAGTGTAGGAACTTTAAGTTTACAGTGTTTCATTTCTTCAAGAACTTTTTTGAACAGTTTTGATGATCTTAATGATCTTAATTTTTCTTGACCAATTATTTATTCTATGATTTAATATACATTCCTTATATAGTTTTTAGACAGATTTTATCATTTGTAAGTCCTATTAAGTATTATAGGTACAATTGTTTCGTTTTTTTTCCTACAAATTTTGTTTTAAAATTATATATTACCTATTATAATATTTAATTACAAACATAAATTACATTAGGCAGATACATTAATATATTATCAATAGATAATTTTTATCTTTCAAAAGGTGTGTGTTTTATTTTTCACATAAATATTTTATATTGTTGTATAGGAAATATTAAGTTTATATAATTATTGTTGTATGCTTAACAGTACTACACATAAATTAATGTTTTGATGATATAGTTGATTTTTTTACTGAAATTGATAAGGATTATACTGCATACACGATGAAAAATAAATGCAATTAACTAATAATGAAATTACAAAAAGATAAAAAGAACCCTTATATTACTTCATAATTAGATTTTAATTAATTACTTAATATCAACGAAACCCTAAAGAAGGGAGTAAACCTCTAGTGATTAAAACCAAGATTTCTGCCAGATCCAAGCCTGGATAAAAATGTGAGCGAATTCTTCTTAAACTTAATACAAATTTACATAAAATCAATAACCTGACATTTTATTACACTGAGATGGTTTAGAAATGTTTATAAAATGCAATATTCATTGCATTAAAATTTACAATAATAATTCACAATATTATTTGTCAGCCAAATATTTTTATTTCTATTTTGTTTGCAATTCAAACTGTTACAGAGATAAAAAAATATTCCTTGCAAAACTATATAAAAGCTTATGCAGCTTTTGTGTATAATTAAAAAAAAACTTTTCATTGATTAATATTTAAAACATAATATACTGAGTACATTTATTTACAAGCACAGCAAAAACATAAAACATATAATTGTATTCAAATCAGGTTTACTCAATTAAGTACCTACTATTTTTTGTTTGTAAAATCTGCCTCTGTATTAACGCTTGACGTAATTTAAGTTAGTTCAAAACTGTATGTATTTAATGTAGCGGTCATTTGGATTTTTCGTCTTAAATGTATTTGAACACTAATATTACAATGAATTAATTTCGGCATTAATTTATTATTAGTTCATACAATTATAATTTATCCAGGCGTTTTTTAATATATTATTGCCACAATGGTAGTGTTTTATGATGAAAATAAAGCTTGTATATACAAAACAAAATAATTATTTGACTATTAATATCCAAATAAAAAAATTACTAATAAATGAACTTCGAACTTCGAACGTATGATTTATATTGGTTTATGCACTATCTGCTATCAGCTTATAAACATTAAACGTAAATGTATAATTTTATATTAAGGCAGAAGAAATATTTTTTTGATTATGTTCATTATTTATGTACATTTTACAGTGTACAGCATTATAATAGTGGATCGTTGATTTATGATTATAATAATTCATTTTTTATTTATACTCAAGATAGTTGAAATAGAAAGGATAGGCTAGAATTTTCCTAGCCTCAATCAAATAATATTTATAATTTATAAACATGGGCATTTTCAGAAAAAATATTATTATTTTAGTTTTATTTATTCTTAGAGAAGCAAATAGGCCCTCACTGAATAGTGTGTAAAAATAAAAACTAGCCATAGGTTACATCAGCGTCCAGTTAAATGTAATGCAAAAGGGATAATTTTAACCCAAAATTTACGTTTTTACAATTTTGTGTTACATGATATACAAATAGAGTTTGTTTTAATATAATTTAATGTATTTATAGAACTGAAATTTTTGCAAAAATTCAAATAATTTATCATGAATAATTTTTTAATGGACAATCATGCAACTTATTTTTGGTTTAAAAACGTAGTGCCAACTTTCAAGTTGTCTAAATCTATAGTTTATCATATTTTATAATAATCAATGTTTGTAAATAATAAACTATTAGTTAAATAATTCATTTTTTTTTATTAAAAAATATTCTCTACATAATTTGAATAGTTTTAAATAGCTGTAGTTTTGTAAAATGGAATAATCCTACTTTGCCTAACATGACCTTAATGTAATTATATGAATACAAATTTGTTTTTTTTTTTTTTAAAAACAATATCAGGGAAATTCAGTGTATCATATTAAAAAACTACCTTTTGTTCCTTTTATATTTATTATAATTTATATATATGATTTATGAACCATAAAAAACTAGTCAAAAATTATATTTTTATTGATCTTTATAAAAGGTATCTATATTAAATATTAATGTTAAAATATAATTTTTAATTAGGTATGGAATGATTTGACTTTTGAAAATCAATTTTATTGTCGCAATACTAAACGAGTCACATTGTACAACAATTTTAGAATGTTGACTAAAATATTAATATTATACTTAAATTATATACTTATCTAGTGACATAGGACATGGAAATATCTGATTTATGACCTTCTATGTAAAGAATATTACTGTAGTAAACTCTCCTGTCAAGAATTTTAGGACAATGCGATGTTGCTAAACTTTCAAAATCTTCTTTTAAGGAACTTCATGGTTTTAAGTAAAATAACATAAGTAAGATATTATGCGTGTATCAAATGATAAATCATCTATAAAGATGGGAATAAAACAATTGACTTAATACAAAATGTTAATGTTTAGAAATTTATCGTGTAGTCATAAATATATCGTATTCTTTTTAAATACGCCTGTAATAGTCTAGGAAGTTATAATTAATCAGTGATAGAAATACATGATTTATATTTAACCCGATACCACAAATCAAATTAACCTATAAATTAATAATTAATTCTATAGAATGAACGGAACTATACAAATTAATTTAAACAAAAAAAAAAATAATATGAATAATTATTGTAAGTGGCTAATAACAATAATTGTTGGTGAAACTTTGGATCAAATAAATAATATTTTATGTATAATGTGTATAAATATTATACTACACATAATTATATCGGTTGTAGTTAAAATATATTATAACTTATTAGGATAAGTTCAAGTTTTATTGCAACCATTATTTCTTTATTATAATTGTTATATTCATATACTAGGTATTAAAAAGCAATTAGTATCCTTCAATATCATAATCTACTGCATTTATCAATCTGATATTTTAAATAAAGATTATTATACATTATTTATAAACTAATTATCGTTCAGTCTCTATAACTCTTACTTTAATAAAATACCAAAAACTAAATCAACTCCGCTTATAGATTTTGAGTAGAGCAATTAATAAAGCTATTGGTTTATTTATGAGTTTTTTTTTTAATGGAATTATATTTTCAGAAAAAACACATTGCATGTAAAGAACTGGAAACTTAACACCGAACGCAAAGGTTCTGTTTGAACGGAAAATGCCTCAATATTTTTTCAAGGAAACAGTGCAAAACTTTGACAAAAAATTAAGTGGTTGCTTTTTGACCAAATGTCTACTGAGTATTATTTTTTGAATTAAATAAAAACATTATGAAGTAGTTGTAAGAGGTCAACCGTTACATATTATTGTTTTATAAAAAGCATATTATGGTTGATTCTCTTTTCGTATAAATTATAAAACTTTCTGGAAAACTACTGTCACCTTTTTAAAACAATTTTCAAAGCGATTGAAATCTATTAACTTCATAGGTAATTGAGGTAAACATTTACACGTTAACGTATTATACTATATAATATTATCATTATATTTTAGATTCAGATATTGAAAAAAATGAGCATTATATTGGGTTTAATCAGTCTTGTAAAGTACTTGAGTAAAAGTATTTAAATACTTTTTAAGTATTGAAATACGTATTTTAAATATTTTGAAGAAAATAATTCCATTTTTTTTTTTTATAAACATTTAAGTTTAAACTTAGACGAAATTAGGAACGCATTTAAACGAAAAGTAATATGGATTTTAGTTAATTTGTTGTAATAAAAAAATATATTTCGTTGGGATTTGAAGCTTTTAACGTAAGTACATCATTATACTTTATTAACCTAACGACATTTTTAAATGTAATGTTTTAGGAAAAAAATAATTCAACTAACCTACCTACCGTATTATAAAATAGTAAAATAAATTACTTTGATAGCAATATAAATATATTATCATAAAATATACTTAGTGTCTTAGTAATTTCGGCTAAACGTCTTTGCTCAGATTTGTTTTTCGTAAATTCAATACATACATTAGTATGACTTGCTCAATGACGAGGTACACTTGACACCATCTGCAATAGGTACAGCAGAGCAGTTATAAGGGCAAAACCTTTTTTTGTTGTTTCTGTCATCTTGTATTAGTTTGAAAAGTTTTCTCCAATTATCAACATCGCAAATAGTTTTCAGTAAAATATTTTATTTAGCTTGTGTACTATTATGGAGTTGGAAGTTAAAATAAGGAATTTGTCAGTAAGTTTTTTAATATTTGTGCGGAAGAACAGTGAAAAAATAGGAATATTTACACGAGACTAGTTTTAGATAAAATAAATTATGTTTTTTTAGTAATTCAAAAAAAAAATATAAGCGTGAGGACTATGAATGTTCCACCATTACTTAAGTTGTAATTTGTATACACAATGTAATTTTAAAAACAGGTATTTAGACTACTTTGAAGAACCTATTTGTTTTATGTACCTAGCTATTTACACCACTCAAAAGTACCTACGTTGGTGCAGACCTTATTTTTGTTTTTTTCAATAAAAATTTTTACAATCTACAGAATTAAGATGTTACCTATTAATAATAATACAAGTATTATGTTTTAATGTAAATTTAGACGCATGGGGCCAGAACAACTTAACGTTCTAAATATTAAATTACATTTTAGTACATTAAACATATTTGGTACATAAAGGGAATGATATTTACATAAATAATTTATTTCAGAACTAGAGCCTTACTCAATGATAGTGGGATTAGGTCATTTTTGCCACTAAATGTGTTAAAGATACTAATTAATCGGACACCGGAATATCATAAAAAGGAACATTAGTATTTAATAATGGCATTATATACAACACGAAACAATAATATATTAACTTAAGTGCATTAAAATTACTGTCATCGACGGTCCCGATAATGCGTAGAGTGTTCCCACAATAATCTTGATAATTTAATATTGATAAAATGTGTATTAACTATTAACTGATATAGGTTTGACCAATCCTATGATAACTTAATAATTATGTTTTATTATTAATTTCATTGTCATTGTGATCTAATCACCATACGAAAAAAAACTAACTAAAATGTTGAAAAAAATAAAATTTGTCGAAAAAATCATCATTATATACTATATAGATACTTAAAATGATATTAAGCTACATAATATTATACCCACAATATTTGTAGAGATTATTTCATAATAATAATGATTGAAATAATGGAACAATTACTCTTAAAAATAAGTACAGCGACGAGGTAGGAACTCTCAAAACCAATGTCAATGCACCGGAAGCGAGTTTCTTGGTTTCCTTTTTTTTGTATTTTTTATATCGTAATATTATAATTAAGTATTTTAGTACAAAAACTCGTCTCTTGGGAAAAACTTTCATAAAATTGTCAGTTTTTCAAAAATTTTAACTTTAGATAATTATATAGTATGATGATAAGGATAACTACCATGTTGTAAGGTAATAACAATTTATATATTATATATAAAGCTAATAACCCGTGTAGTTGATGCTTAACCAATAAAGGAAAAACAAAAGCTTATATAATATACAGTAGGTAGGCGTGAGTTTATAGTTATTTAGGTCTTGTGTTTATTTTAATTTAATTTATAAGGTCTAGGGGCCGTTGCCACTTGAGCCTCCTGGGGGGATTTTTCAGGTCTGGTGATAGATAAGAGATTTTGAACATGGGGATTAGTATGATTTCGAAGGTGATTTCTAAATTTAGAGTATTGTGGGTAAGCTATTTTTTTTAGCTGTTTCAGTGACTATTTAGGAATATGGTGATCTGTGTGAAGGGTACAATTTGAGAGATAAGGGGGAGCATTAGCTATGAGTCTGAACGTTTTTGATAGGAATACTTGTATTTTTTTGTTTGTTTGTTTTTTGGCAGTGCTCCAGAATTGAATGCCATACATCTCTATATGGGATTAAGTAAGATATTGTAGATGTGTATTTTGGTTTTGAAGGGAATTTTAGAGAATTTACTTAGGATGGGTCTGATTAGGTTAAGTCATATATTTAATGTTAATTTTGTTGGGTGGATGTATTTGGTCCACATTGGACGTTTATCGAAAGTTAGGCCTAGGTATTTGGCTGTGTCAGAGTTTGGTATGGGTTCGTTGTTAGGCTAACTCATAATACCAAACAACGAAGAAATATTATATTATAGGTAAATAAAATAGCATCCTACTTTCCACAGCTACTAAAATATTAAATTGTATTTAATTACGGTCGTGATATCGGTACCGATATAACATTAATAACAATAAAATTTTTCCAAAAAAAAGCAAACAATCAAACAACTTAAATTATTGTTTTTATCTTATTGTTCTTTAGTTAAGAACTTACTCGTCTTTGATATACAATTGTATTTTATACTTTACGTTTAGCTAAGGTATTATTATCTTTTCTGTTGATGATAGTTCTAAAATAAATTGCTTCATATTATTTGAACCTGGAGTTCAAATACTTTACAATACAATTCACAATTGGGTGATAATATGTATCACACTAGAACGTGATTATATTAATTGTTCAAATTAAAATATACTCAAAGGAAATACACATTATTGTATAAATATTTTAGATTTTTTCCTTGTTAATATTAATAATATTACTATTAAGATTTCTCGAGAAAAATGCTGCTAATAACTTGTTAAAATAATACATTAAATCGTATACTAAATAATTATATGTTTTAATAAAGATGATCTTAAATAGTTGCCTATGCGTCATGTGTCATTGACGCTTGTATAACAACTATTATATATATTATATATACATATTTTTTTTTCGTAGGTTTTTAACTGTTGGGGAGAGTATGGTTGGTTAGAACACGTGTGTATATATGTGGCGTGGATTTGTCCCTAGAGCACGGGTGGTCACCCATCCGGGAACTAGGGGGACCGGTCGATGCTAACCACACCGTAGCAGTCCAAATATTGTACATTATAATAATTTATTTAAATCAATTGCAACGTGTACGTTACCTATCAACAGCTATTGCAACGAGATGAAGTATCGAAGCTGTACAACATAGTACATCACTTGAAGTCCACATATCACATAGTTCTGGACCTAAGATCCATCCTCTGCTTATCTGCAAGAAAAAAAAGTTCTTTATAATATAAATATACCATTAAATAGATTAATGTAGTCAAAAAATGAATAATACGTAGTAATATTTTACATTCATATTTTACATCCAAACTTAAAAGTAGGTTAAGTACCTATTTATATTCGATCATGCCTGTTATCTAATATTTCGCGAATAAAATAAAACTTGTATTAATATATTGTGTGTATTCTTTGTATGAGTAATATTTTTGAACTTACATTTAAAATTATCGTTGAATTAAAAATATATATAAATTAAAAATTATTTTCTACTAAACAAAACAATCATTATAGTATAACAGAATATACCAATTTGATTAATTAGCTGGTATTGATTTAAAATCATTTACTTTAGTTGAGCTCGAACATGATTTGAACGAATAATATTCAAGTGGAGTATATAAATATTATATTTGAATTTAAACATAATTTACTTAAGACAGGTGTTCAACTTGTGCTATATTAGAATTTGTTAAATTAATATGTTTTACATTTACCTAATGACATTATTATTATATTTTTCTATTTTTAGTTGTTATATAATTTACATAAAGGCATAAATAGTAAGTAATCAAATTAGCATTAAGTTAAAATAATGTATCAATATACAAATAAGTTTTTTTTATTATTTCGTCATTGCTATTAGCATAACAAAAAAATGGTAATTATTTTTATTTTTTTTTAAGTACAACAATTGTTGTATGTCACTAATTTACGATTATTTCCTTTTGAAATTTATTTGTCTTAGAGTTATTTTATTTTACGCATAACTTATAATAGTTACGAGATTGATTAAACAATGGGTATATATTCCTTTCAAGTGTTTTGTTTTTATTGATTTAATGTTTTAAAACTTTCAACCAGAAACAAAATTGTAAGTACCTATTATATATATCTACCAACGTAATACATTCATCAACCCAAAACGCAATACTATGGCAGACCCGGGCTGCCGTTAAATCCAGACGCTTTGTATTATCGTGTAAACACGGTGAAACGGAATGATTCGAAACAAATCCCAGTATTATTAAAAACAATGAACAACTGATTCGACTTTCCAAATGTGTTAATGATTTTCTTTGGCGGAAAATAACCAAAATCCAAATCCTGCCTTTCATACCGAGAAACTATAATCGATTGTTGTAAGAACAATAATATTATTTTTTTCAGACGGAGGTACCTGCGTCGTATCGAGAACAGCTGTCGCATTATCAAATCGTACTATTTTCCTATTAAATGAAACATTACATTATATTTTCATAAACAAACAGCAATTTAATACGTCAAATAAATTGATTGACTGGTCCAGTTATCCACCGAGAGTGCTTTACTATTACACGGATTTCCGAGAAAAAGGGTTTTGCACATAAGGTATAGTAATAACTTTTGACAACTTATAAAATATTTGAACTGGCTGTATATATACTTTTAGGTTTCAATAGTACATAGTGATATTGATCGATTAAGCACGAATGCGGGATTTAAAGCCAAAAGTAATAGGTACCTACTGAATCAGAATTTAAGGTATGTCACTTTTCGTTAGGTTAGGTTTGTATTGATTAATAGCAAATTGTTTACTATAATATATAATATTACAACTGATCTTTATTAGAAATTGCATCTTAATATATTTTACAATGTTTTAATAAATAGAATTTAGGGTGTTTTCGAATAACAATCTAATATATTTTAATATTTATTCCATTCTAATATAGGTATATAAAATGCTTAATTAGTTCAGAAACATAATATTTCAAAATGTTTGTAAATGTTTGTCTACGAATTAGCTTTTGATTAAAAAAATATAGTCTTCTACAATCGTTATCGTTGGTATACAATATGTACAACATTTTTAAATCTGATTTTTAAAATGTACAACATTTATTTCATAATACCACGTGCTCTGTTATTATGGTAACTCGTTTGGGGGCTTGATTTTTTTGACAATTAAAAAGTTTGACTATTCATTTTCATTTATTATTCTTATAGAGTTATGCATTTTAAATTGTATAACAATTCTATATTTTAATTTATTCTTAATAGATAAATTAATAATTAAACTCATACCAGGTTTAAAAAATATCTCTGATGCTTTATAAATTATTAAAAATAATGTGATAAAATAGTTCCATACAATATTTGTCTGTGGCCTCTGAAGTTCAAACCCACTTTAATGGTATATTATATAATACGCTTTAATTTACACGAGTTCAAAAAATTTAATTGACATGAACAAACATTATGATTTAGGTAGTCTGTTGCCAATAATACCGAAGTGATAAACCGTATGATTCAAACTGCAATATGTCACGCACTTTTTTATATTTTTAATGGTCTCTATTAGTCTAGCACAACTCTGTGGTTAATAATTGTAAAATTAGTATAACAGCAGTTAACACAATAAATATATAATTTATAATGCTTTCGTTGCATTTATTACATAATACATTCGTTTTGGTACATTTGTACAACGAACATAAAATACATTTGTGCCCACCTCATTGTCATAAGATTTTCAGACTCTAATCATAATAATATTATGCAATTTAATGAAAAACGTAACATAGGTAGGTACTAATACAGCGTGACGTAATACTCAACAACTCAAGAAATATTATGATATTATATATTTATATCATCAACCGTAATTCATTGTGTTCTATTTGTTTTCCTACTGTAAATATCGTAATGTCCATACTAAAATGATTGGATACGATAAAAAAAAAAAATACAAATAGATAAAAACTATAATAGTGCCAAATGTTTTTATGGTTTATTAAGAATAATATAATATTATTTGATGTTTAATACCTATATATTTATAGTTTTATCGAGTAAATGTTTTATGGTTTAAGATAAAAATATGTATAAATTACGTGGAACGAGAAAATTAAATGCATGGTATATAAATGTCACATTTGAGTACAAAACTTGTAAACTTAACGTTTACAGATGACCTGATTTTAAATTACAAACTTTACTTTTTAACCTAAAAAGTTACAAAACATAATATTATAGTCTTATTAAAAATAATAGTGATATTAATGGTCAATACTTATCAAACGGTTTTATTTTTGTTGTTGTCGAACAAAATATTAAAGAAATTATTGTCAATATAAACTCAATGATGGTAACGATGATGATAAAATAGAATCTACGAGAAGTATAACGTCAATAGTAGTCAGGGGTGTGTCCAATATTTAATATCTTGTATTTTCGTTATGTTTTTGACATAATCTTCCTGGTATATAAGAGAAGCTGAAATTAGCTTATTATTTTAAAGATTGACGACTCCCATGAAACCAATTTCCTTTGGATTCCTCCTATTTTCTTTTCTGAGGAAATTACATTTCATCAATAGGTACTCTATTCGAAGAAGAAATCATTTACTATTGGGCGAACTTTTATATAAAAACAATCTCAATTTTTAGAATTTTTATTTCGGTAATCTATTTGGTTTGACACCAGAATATAAAAAAAAAAACACCCCGCCATTGCATCACTTCAGTGTGTAATAACGAGGTTCCGCGCTAGTAAAAAGCTGACAAAGACTCTTGAAAAATAGAAGGAACGAAGACAAAATTTAATTAAACGCACCGTTTTAATAATGTAACCCAATACTTTAAACATATTTCCTTCATTAGTTGGTTTGAATAACTGCTTGTAGGGGGCGACGTATAATTTATATTTTACGGCTTTTAATACGTGGTAACCTGTTCTCTGTGCATCGTGTAGCTTATGAATAATATACCTACAGTTTCCACTTCGAGCTTATAGTAATGTGCGAGGCGCATAATATACATATGTGCCGCAGACCGCTACAAAATAATTATTATCACTGCGTTTATAATTTTATAGTTTTATATAAACGCGTAAAACGTTAGTTCATAGAATTGAAAATATAATATATGCTCGGACAATTTTATAAGTAGGCACCTAACGTGTTTTGCTTTTTCGATTTATCTTGGGTTGGTTTAATTATGGATTCCAAGCGACCGAAACGAAAAATATATTGGTTGGGTATGTAAACACTTTTTCGGACAAATAGTTGCTCCGACTTGGTCAAAAACCTTTTATTTCGTTTGTTTAATGACGGCAATCGGGGTAAAACTGGTACTCTAATGAGGTCAATTTTGAATTTGTCTCATATTTTCAATAATATTTCTTCAAAAGTGTAACATTTTATTATTTTTAATTAAATTATCGAATTATTAAAACATTAGAGTGTTATACAATCTAGTCTCATAAAAACATAACATTTTTGGACATTTATAGAACATAAACGGGTTTATTTAATGACTACACAATAAGTACATCTAATAATAATTAAAAATTAGGTAAAGGTATTATATTAGTTTACATATTGTATAGTTGTGGTAAATAGTATCATTACACCTTACATGGATAAATATTTTAAGCATTAATACCAAAAAAAAAATCAATACATTCTTTTAATATAAATACAAAATATATATATAATATCATCTAGAAATGAAAGCTGTTTGGTATTTTCTGAACTACAACCAAATAAT
Source organism: Metopolophium dirhodum (assembly GCF_019925205.1). NCBI lineage: Eukaryota > Metazoa > Arthropoda > Insecta > Hemiptera > Aphididae > Metopolophium > Metopolophium dirhodum. The sequence goes on along the minus strand of NC_083561.1, from coordinate 6,921,894 downwards.
AGATATTATATATTTCGTTCAAAACCGCTTCGTTGTAAATTTTACTGATTGTTGTTTTGCAGTTTTCGGTTGTTTTTCGCAATTTCACAAAAACTACTTAGGAATTCCACAAATGACCTGTTTAAAGTACCATCTGTGTCCAAATACCAATCCATAGACGGACTATATACAACTTTATGACTTTGGAGTACTCTTTATATTCATATCAGTATTAACAGAAATACAAAACAACAATAATAGGTAATATTAATGTAATAACACTGCTCTGCTCCAAATATAAAATGCTTATCATCAAAGTAGGTCATTTTTCTTTTAAGTTATTTATTTAACATAAAAATAATAATTCCATTATGGATGATTTTAATTGTTTTCATGAAAAAAAGATTAAAAATAAAAATAATAATTATAAATAAAACCAACATGAAGTTTTATGATTGTTTGTTATATGTACATGATTTTTATATGAATAGAGGTGATTTAACTGCTTTGTTTCATTTTTTATGGAGTATATAATTATATTTTTTAAATATATGTATGAATAATTTTTAGCAATAATTTAAATTTAAATACATTTTGTATGTTTTATAAATTAAACAATTTGGCAAATATAGTTCACTATATTATGTATAAATAAATATCTTATAAAATATTTCATATAAAATGTATGAATACACTAATCTACTATGTATTAAATTTGAATAATGTGTACATTCATAATATCATTGATTATAAATACTATTTATTTTATTTTAGATTCTGAGCGAAGTGATGAATGTATTGATTTTACAATGATGTGTGTTTTTTTTTTTTATTTTTTAATTTTTAATTTTTTTTTTTTCATTTTTGTGTCTGTCATCACCTTTTAGGACAGTAAAAGTGCTTGGATTTTCTTCAACAATAACTTTTCTGATAGGAAAGTGAATCTAGTTGGTACTTTGGGTGGGGGGGGGGGGGGGGGTCAAAAGTAAAAATTTCCCAGTAGTTTTCAAAAGCGACGGGAAAAACAAAAGAAAAATTAAGGAAAAACGGGGAAAAAAAACAAATGACCAGGGATTGAAAATTAAAAACAAAGCTCCACGTAAATAGGTTATATAAAATTACTTTATTCTCAATAATATCATCAAATATACTTGGTAATATCATAGGCTGACTGACCGTTTTCGCTCAGAATCGTTTTTCTTATACAATGATATTATATCATTGAATTCAAATTTAACACCATCCATTACAGTGACCCACTTGTAACCTACTGTACAGCAGAGCGACATCCACTTATCCACCTTTTTTTTTTTTGTGTCTGTCATCACCTTTTAGGACAGTAAAAGTGCTTGGATTTTCTTCAACAATAACTTTTCTGATATAGGAAAGTGAATCTAGTTAGTACTTTGGGTGGGGGGGGGGGGGGGTCAAAAGTAAAAATTTCCCAGTTGTTTTCAAAAGCGACGTGAAAAACAAAAGAAAAATTAAGGAAAAACGGGAATTTTTACGCGAAATCTGTTTTCGAGAAAATCGATTTTGGTTTTTGGTGTAACTCTAAAACAAATGACATAGGGACATGAAATTTTGACTGAATGTTTATGATTGTATTTCCTATACAATATAACATTTTCCAAATTTTTCTGTCTTATTTTGAGCTGTTTACGGACATTGTCAATTTCCATTTTTTTTAGTTTTTTTTTTCTATTAATATCAATAAAATTTTACCTGTTGAGTAAAAAAGCTTGACAATTTAATAGAGATATTATATAGAGATAATGATATTATATCATTGAATTCAAATTTAACACCATTTATTACAGTAACCTACTTGTAACCTACTGTACAGCAGAGCGACATCCACTTATCCACCTTTTTATAATCAACAATAACCTGTCTGTATATAAATCTTGTGAGCTTTTAAAATACAATATATTCAAAAAGAATGTACAAATATTAAGTGTATGTTTAAACAATGCATAAGACAAGGAATTGCAATAACCTGGTAAATAATTTTAAAGTACCTATTTCAAAAAAGTATTATAAAAGTAATTATTATTCGAGTTTAACAGATTTGTTATTATCAATCACGTTTAATAATATTATTGTATTTAAATCGTTTCTGTACTTATAAATACAGTGAAACCTCCATATAATAAATATAAACCTTATATTCAATGAAATTGAAAACCATTATCAAATTAGAATCAAATTTAACGAATTTCTATTGCTGCCCACCGAGACTTTCTAATAGGGAAGTTTCACTGTATTATAATTTGATAAGACTGTGCGAATGTCCAATGTAATAGGAGATGAAGACATATCCACTGGACCCAATGGAAATTAATTAAGGGTCAATGCTTTCCGTAGTACAACTATACTCGTTTTAAACCCATGGTCTATATTATATTCATAAATACCAAATAATAATAATAACAATAATAATATAATATTGTCACGGTAGAATTTCAAGTGGTGAAAAAAAATTGCCGGTTTAAAACAAACTTTTAAATGAATTTATACTTAACAACGAATTACCCCAAGTAATTTGTATTTAAGTGCCGAATCATTACGGATTGTTACTAAAAATTGCACCACACACCATCGGTGATGTGTGTGCCAGTCGGTTTTCGGACGGTCACCGCAAATATCGATTAAGACCAAAACGATTTCCACTTCGAAGCGCTGCTGCAGTGTATACTTCCACTGTACAGCCAAGGCCGTATAGAAACTTATTTGAACCATATAAGTATATTATTTTATTTAAAATAATTTGTCAGTTTCAATGCTAGTTGTAATTTTTAATAAATTCACATTACAATTATTGTTCTATGAAATCGATTGTGTTTTTTTTTAAAATTTTAATACTTATTACAATTCATTTTTTTACAATATCTTAACGATCTTTTCTTATTGTTATTTTTTTTTTTTTTTTACTATTATGGTGATCCCATTTTTGGAGTTTGGTTGACACTTTGGGCAAATTTGATAACGTACATTCTCGAAAACTGTTACTATAAAGTATATTCTATTATATTACACATGACATAATGTTTTGACGACGGCATACTATTGAGATATGTATATTCGACATTTTTTTTGGCGCGATCGGATCAACAATACGGCAGCGGCTGTTGACATTTGAATAAATGTCGTTATGGAACAATATTGGTGGTTAACAACCTCCGTACATTGGTGACGGTTTGCTGCTTCCTCTCCGACCCCCTCGCACACTATTTATTATAATATATATTTTATTATATATTATATTATAGCAGTTGACTATATTATTATACTGTTCGATAATAATAATGTTTCACGCTCACCTTCATCTGGTTTACGCATATAACGGCATTCGATTCAATTACATTCCCCCTGAAGTGAAGATGGATTTTATACGCAAGTTTTTCTACTTTTTTTTTTTTTTATCGACTTTGACGGGCGCCTCGGACTTTTTATTTCCCTATGAATAGTTTAACGAACTCTGTTTCTCTCGAACGCGTTCGCCAACATGTGTTGTCGTCCAGAAAAGTTTTGGCAATTTATTCTACTTGATTGACATGATAATATTATATTAATTTGAACTTCAGAAAACTCGCGGTAGTTTTCTCTCTTTGCCCCGAAATCGAATGACAAACATTCTATAGTCTACGATGTCATCGGAGGCGGTGGTGGTGGTGCGTGAGCGAGCCACGCGCAAGTGACTTGGCGTGGATAATCGAATTCAGCAAAGTGTGGACAATTACATTCTGCGATATTCAAAGAATTCCAATCCTCTGTTATTGTCGTGTGAATGTCGATTTGCCATATCGAAAAACTTCTTTATATGGCTCTAGGCCTCTGCGGCATTTAAATCAAAATGTTTCAAAACGTACTGGATTATGTCAAGTTTGCAGTCGACAATTTGAGAAATGTGCAACAATCGTCGGGCAACTATTTAATAACAACAATAATATTTACGACTTTATTCGAAAAATAGTCGAAACAAGTCTGAAATAATGCCATCAACTTGGGTGTTTATTTTATTTGTTCAAACTGTAATACATATTATATTGTATTTCTAATGATTTAAATTCAACTTTTAAAGATAAATACATACTTTTTTCCATATATGTAGTAGCCAGTGGGACCACAATATTCTGCACACATTTAGAAATAATAAGTAAAATAAATATGCATGTGTAGTAAATTGTAGGGAACATAACCCTTAAGTTTAAATAATAACTAGATTCGTGTAATATTTCAAAATTGTGGAAAAGTTGTTTACTGTGAAAAATTCAAAATTCAAAATATAAATTTCACTTTAGAATCATTATACGTAGGTACCTCTATACAAGTAAAATAACAGACAAGATTAATGAAAACAAATTTGAGACTCGACTAAAGAAACTTGTAATAATATACAACGGGTTCCACGATATGTAATAAATTCATAATGTCATATTAAAATATTATATTGAGATAAATATTATCATTAAAATAAATAGCGTTGTGCTCGTATATAGTATAATATTATATTTAATCATGAAGCCTAATGAATGAATATTTAAGAAAATCATTGGTGATATCAATCAACTAGTAAAAAATGTAAAATGTAAAATGTATAAAAGAGGAAAAAGTTTTAATTTATCTACTGTAAAACTGATAATTAGTCAACTAATATTAAAAACAGAGGAAAAAACGACAGTAAGATTCTAGTCTTATCATTTTTTCTTGATCATAAAATACAAAATATAGTTTTATAAATTAAAAATGTATAAAAAGTATTTTTAAATTTTAGTACTAAATACATTTTGTATTGGTATGTCTATAAAAAATTATTATCTACATATTTATTGTTTTTGTATTATTTATTATTTAAAATACTTATAATAATTTCTATCAATTTTATTATATTACTTATTAAATGTAGGTAAAGTTTTTCCATCCCTAAATTTATTACAATGCACATATTGATTATTGAAGATCTAAAAGCCACATATCCACATTTTTTTTATACATTCTATGGATACTATACATAATATATACAATGCCAAAAACGGATTTCTATTATTAAATTTTAGATTTAAAAGTTTTGGCTATAGTATATATTTTATGCCTACATATATATAAACATTATATTATATCGTTAATCAACATAAAGTGTAAAAGCTATAATTTTTGAGCAAAATAAATAGTATGATCATTCATTTTTTTGGCTTATATTAAAGACCTATATTAATATATTATGGTAATAAGATACGATTATGATGGGCCTTCTCCGAAATGAGCGTGAACATTTTCCCCAGAATTTGCCTTTTTACAGAACTTATACTCATTATAATATAGCGTGATATAGCTGTAATGAATTAAAAAAAACTTTAGTTATTACCAAATTTGTCATTTTAAGTGACATTCAGAAAGTCTATTTTATCGCAGTGAGAAAAATTGGCATAATTAATTAGAATATTATGTAGGTATACCTTTCGAGAAACATAATGAACATACGAAGCCAAAGACTAGTTTTTTCCAATGGTTTTAACAATTAATACTGTTAAAAGTCATAATTGAATCGAAGTCTACCCTATAGCCTCTTTATATTTAAAATTGTTAATTGTTTAAACAAAATATAAGTCACTAACTTGCATAATATTTCTGTGTATTCCATTTGAATAATGATTTACTATTTTAAAGTGATGGTTCTAATGGAAATTAGAAGTTTAAGTTAGTGATAATTAATCTTCGGAAGGCATTTTGTGTAAAGCATACCTACTCAATATAATTGTATTTTTTTTTCAGTGTTCCTCTATTATATTCAGCTCAATTTGATTACGTTTATATATAGTTAATTGATCAGTGATCAAACAGATATATTATTATACTTACGTCTTACACTGATCAACTTTCATACATTGTGTTTTAGTTAGGTACTATTATAGTGAATTGTATCGGTATTTTAAATGTTCAACTGTTGAAAATATTACTGTACAATTATACAATTATAATAATTACAACAAAATACTGAATAAAAACTTACTGTTTACATAGTTTATTATATTTATTTGACAGTGAATCTCTTCAAATTTAAAATTGAAACACAAGTCTAACGTTAACACTTCAGAGTGAGTTGACTATAGCTGTATTGCTTATTTTAAGACATGTAAATTATGTATAGGTGTTGTGCGGTCCAATGATGTAGGTACATTTGGATTGTCGAATCATTTTTTGAAGATAATTTAATCTGTTCAACGTGTGTTTGTAATGGAATAATGTTACTTATGTACAATTTCGCTTTTGAATATTTTATGCAATTAGTAGTTTGTACAGCGAAATTATTCATACATCACTGTAATATGTACGAAACACGAACACGTGTAGTACGTATCTCATACAATTTTTTAGTCTGACACTACATGCCTTATTTTAATATACGGGTTTTCACAGCGGGAGCTCCATTATTATTATATACGTTTATGTGTGGTTGTAGACGGTTTTTAATTTAGTAAAGTTTATCGTGGCTATTTTAAACTGGGACTTAATACGTACCTATACACTAGCGTTATTAAAACCCAAAAAGTGTACGCTCGACACCCTATGGTTTATTTGATAAATGAGTGGTGTGCAGTTTGAACATTTTAAATTAAAAAAATATAAATTTACAGGAAAATATTCGCATTTTAAACATACCACTATTTTTTAGTGTAATATTGTTTGCACGAGTTATAATAGAGTAACAAAAACCAATAAAAATACAAACGATAAAAAAGATAGTGTTATATACTTGGCAGTATAACTATACATACGTAAATAACCGTTTGAAATTTAAACACATGGACATTTCGCGCGCCGCCCTTTGAATTCGGATTGTAAAACAACTGAAAATGTAAAACGAATCATCGTGCGTTAATCATTCCGCACAATACGTCTGAAATATGATCTATTGTATAGTATTTACCTACCTGCTGACAATTATAACGGCGAGTGGGCGAATTCGGATTTGGTTGGTAGTTATAATATTCTAATATTTCAACGACGGTTGGGTATAACCGGCTCAAACAATATATTATTATTATTATTGTAATATGTGCACCATTGTACAGTGCACGTTTGATTCGAACGCGGTAGACGATGACGACTGCGTTGTATATGAGATAATAATGTATATATAGTAATGGTATACGTATGCAGGTGGCCGTAGTTGACATCTCGCCTGTATATTATAATAATAATACTGTTCACGGACGAGATAATTTTCGAGACCGATAAAAGTGAGAATAAGAAGCTTTGCGCACCGATGTTAAGCCGTCGCCGAGTGCTTTACGCCCCTGTCTGACACTCTGTGCATGCTACATATTTAATATTTATACACGTTATTATTACCTCTGTATATTATAACTGTTGTATAACACCGGTATACAGTGATGGCGGGATCACACCAGCTATTGTATATATATATGGCAACGGTGCCGAACACTATATACCATCCACCGCCTGCACTGGCACCGAAGTCGTTATTATTCGTCATTAAATCGCAGACACGACCGTTTGTCCGTCGTATATTATAATATACTTATAATAGTACGCCACATCGTAATGTTTATGAGTTCGCCATCGGCCGTCATGCGCGCTATCCAAGTCCAAACACGTAGGTATATCTAGGTTGCTAGGTACATTATATGTATACTGCAGACTTACAGTACACGTATAGGTATAAGCATATATTATGCAGTGTCTGTGCGTGCGTATAAACTATATACACGTATGACACATATCTATATGACTATATATTATATGCGTAGTACACTGACATAATGTATAAACGTCATCGTGGTTGCACATTGCAAGTCCCCGAGGCGGTTACGCCTTTTTCGTCGACTATAGTACTCGGAGTAAAATTGGCGACCATTGTCGGTCACCCATTTATACACACACACACACACACACACACACACACACACACACACACACGCGCGCGGTTATCGTATGTATAAATGGGTATCACTGTGTTACATGTGCGAGCGTAATTAAAATCCAAAGTCGATACACCCCTTAAAAACAGAAAAGAGCGCCTCCTCGCTCACCTCGTGTTCTACACTTCTACCTGCATACCTCCGCCGCCACCACCGGTCGTCTCATTAATCTTTTGTTGCTCGCGTGTCGAACCCGACCGTCCAAAAATACGTATGGCGGTTGAGGCGATAGTGGTGGGAGAGGGGTATATAGTCAGCTTGCGAGAAACGCTATACACACTCGAACGCCAAACACATAACAAAAATATTAACAACCACCGCGTATGTTCATTAATCAGCCGATCGACTTATGTATATACCTATACTACGCGTATACGCTATGCCCGTATATTACATACACAGGTATATATATTTTTTTTTATATACGATACCGCCGCTACCACCTCCATAGAATATATATACATGATATAAATGTTGTACTATTTTTGGAAAAGGTTAATGTCAACTTTTGCGGAACAGCAGTTTGCACAGCGTCAATATTGATCTACAGTAGCCGCTGCCGTCGTCTGTTATTCGATACACGTGCAATATGTTATAGGTCTATATATATATATATATATATATAATAATATAAGCATACACATATATATATATATATAGATGTAGACATACATTAAACGGACGTGTATTTATGCATGGTATGTAAATATTATTATTATGTTTATCGGTGGCGCCCATCGTTTGTTCAAAGTTTGCGACTTTACACTCGAATCGAATACCACAGTCGCACACGTAGGTAGGTACGTATATAATATGTACATATTATACTATGAACGTACCTATATATCTATATATATATATATATATATATATATATATACATGTTGACATGTTGTATATAATATATAGGTATATTACATTATATACGACGCGCGTTTTCTATAAAGTGTATACACTTGCCGCACACATCCGAATTATTTCGTAGCTCATCCGCATCTAATATTACATTATTATATGTATACGTGTCAAAAGGTACGAGAGTTAATAAATAATTAAAATTTTTTTTTTTTTTACAACGGCCAAGAATATAATATTATAGAGGGTTGATTTGTTTCATCGTCAAAAGTTCAATTTATAGAGCTTGCACCTTATTGTTTTTTTTTTTTTACAAAATATTTTGACGTCTAGCAGATATCATTGTGATCGGATAAAATGTAAAATGAACTGAAAAAGGTAGACAATTAACAAAACCATTTGAAAACAAAATTTCAATAAAATAAATTATACGTCAGCCAATGCACGTTTATGTCAATATATAATTATAAAATATATGCGCCGTGCATGCAAACATTATTGTGTGCGGAGCATTTACAAATTTGATCGAACAATAATGGCAGTAACTGTTTTCAACTTCTAAAAGCAACTTTTTTTTATGATCACATCATTTAAATCAAACATTCTTTTAAATTTTAAAACATACGTATAACAATATTATTTGTAATCAATTTTTTTTAATGTAAATATGTAATCGACTTTTCTCAAAATTACGCACCATTCATTATATTATCAAAGAAAAAATTAGTCGATAGTAAAAGAAGTATTTTAAAATAACATTTTTATGATAGTAAAAATGCTCCAAATATATAAATGTAGTAATGTAGTATATTACATAATATATAATTGTAATTTATAATTTAACGAGAAAAACAATTTAAAATAAAATAATAATATTTTTTTTTTTTTTTTGAGAAAATAGCATTTGTTTTAATAATTATAATTTTTTGAAGCGTAGAAAATTTATCACAAAAAAAATAATTGTATAAATAATATAGTGCTGTGTACGCATAATGTGTATAGAATTTATCATTAAATTAATTTTAAAAGATTTATTGGTCCTTAATGTTTGGTTTTAATTGAGATTTAAATTGAATTATTTCACATTCTTGTTTATTTTAAATTATTCTAGTATAATAGACTTAGTTATTTGTTACATACTACAATTTAATATATGTAATGTATTACCTACATTATATAATATTATGTATATTATATTTGTATTCCTGATGACACTTTTCAATTTTTAACTTCAATATTTTTTCAGGAAGGAATCTCAATATAATTTGATGAACAAAATTTCTGAGAAAATGTATTTTGTTATTTTGTAGTTGATAATCAATAACGAATAACCATAAATATGTTTGACATTTTCACTAAATGTTTGTATTAGTATTTTCTATAAATGGTATAATTCTCAAAATATTATGACACTTCTGGAGCTATTCATTAGCATTTTCGATTTGCGATTTTTGATTATTGAATATTTATACATAAGTTTAGCTCACAGAAATAATGAAAAAAAGTTGAGTGTAATAATTCCGCAAATATTTTTATGATAATTTACTAATTAGAAAACTGAAATTTTTTCAACAAAAAACCTAATACCGTAGGTTGTAGTAAAATAAATTACTATAAAAGCAATATAAATATATTTAAGCAGACCAAGATTGCCCATGGCTTTTTAATGGCCAAAGAAGATCCCCAATATGCACCACATGTGGAACTCAAATCCCCATAAAACACATTTTAACAGATTGTCGCAGATATGAAAACGCAAGAAAATAAAATAATTTACAAGATCGCTTTTACGAAAATCTAGGACCGCAAACAGAGGCAACCAACAAAGTAATAACATTTTTAAACCATTTTGAATTATATAAACCAATATAGTAATAGTTACAGTTAAAGAAATAGAAATTTTAATTTAAAAAAAAAAAAAACGTAAACACTTCTATAAACTAATAACCTTTGTTGTTAAAGCGAATTGATGAATAAAAAAATTATATATTTATACTCAGTAATAAGTAATAACTAAGGTACACAGCGATAAGGTTGACAGATCGTCTCTTCTACGAATCATTTTTCGTATGCAATGATTTAACATTAAATTCAAATTTACAAACATCCACAGTTGACTCACTCAATGACGTGGTTCACTCGACAGTTACTGTACAGTAGAGTGCTTCTTTCTTTGCCCATTTTAGATTCTGAGTGGAACGATGAATGTATTGATTTTACAATGATGTGTGTTTTTTTTTTTTGTGTCTGTCATCACCTTTAGGACAGTAAAAGTGCTTGGATTTTCTTCAACAGTAACTTTTCTGATAGGAAAGTGAATCTAGTTGGTACTTTGGGGGGAGGGGGGGGGGGTCAAAAGTAAAAATTTCCCAGTAGTTTTCAAAAGCAACGTGAAAAACAAAAGAAAAATGAAGGAAAAAACGGGAATTTTTACGCAAAATCTGTTTTTGAGAAAATCGATTTTGGTTTTTGATGTAACTCTTAAACAAATGACCGTAGGGACATGAAATTTTGACTGAATGTTTATAATTGCATTTCCTATACACCATAACATTTTCCAAATATTTTGACTTATTTTGAGCTGTTTACGGACATTGTCAATTTCCATTTTTTTTAGTTTTTTCTGCTATAAATATCAATAAAATTTTACCTGTTGAGTAAAAAAGCTTGAAAATTTAATATTAGGTTCCTGACAGGTATATCGTTCTAATAGCAGTAGAAAAATATTAAAAATACATATGCACAATTTTTTTTTATAAGCATTTAAAGTTCAAATTTTGACAACATTTATCAAATTTATAATTTATTAATTATTGTGTAGTTAAAAATGTATAAAATGTTTGGCTAAGGATTGAAAATGTAAAACAAGGCTCCACATAAATAGGTTATATATAAATTACTTTATTCACAATAATATCATCAAATATACTTGGTAATATCATAGGCTGATTGACCGTTTACGCTCAGAATCGTTTTTCTTATACAATGATATTATATCATTGAATTCAAATTTAACACCATCCATTACAGTGACCCACTTGTAACCTACTGTACAGCAGAGCGATATCCACTTACCCACCTTTTTTTATATTTACTTTACACACGTTGTAATATAACCAAATAAGATTATAATAAAATTTTATCATCACATTCATAGTTAATATCTATACTTATTTAGGTATCAGTTTAAAAAAATGCATTTATATGCTCTATATTATATTTGAATTGTATCGGGGGGGGGGGGGGGGGTGTCTGTTATAATGTTAACTATCAATAATGAATTTTGAACTCATTCAGGGCATCGTATGGGAAATATATTTATTCTATGTAATTAACCGAAGAAAGCACAATGGTTGATTGCCTACCTAACTGAAACTAACCAAATAAGAACGTTTTATTTTTCCTAATACTACGTACAATAAGGAAAGGTTTAGTGGATCCGCGTTTTATTAAATATAATGCCAAGTTCTGTTCATCAGCTTACTGGCTTTAAACATATTATATATTTTGCCTTAGTTTGCCCTTTTCTTGAGTACAGATATAGTATATAGTTGTTTGGCATCCTTAACTTATTGCACTAAGGATCAATTACGGTTAGTACGTGCTGGGAATATGTTGCTCGTTTATACGGCATTTATGTTGAAATGTATATAACATCGCCCATATATGATTATTGTGAAATTCGTGAAAAATGTTGCTTGTTTACTTATGTGTTTATTCAATAAAGCTGGGTGTATTTCGCTGTTGATTATGCTTGGAAGTTCATTAGACGTTGTGAAAACCATCTGGCAGGCGTTTTTTTTTCTCCAGAGTACATATAGTTAGGCATTTCCATGTTTTGTTCACAGCAAATATTTTTTGTGTACTAACCTGATCAGTGTGCATTATAACACTGCAATACGATTATTTTTCAGTATGATATTAAATTGTATAGTTTATTAATTTATATACATTTTTTTCAGTCATGAATATAGGTAGGTACTATACCGGTATTTTATGTACATACTTATATACATGTGTGAATATAATAATACACTATTATTTATTCATTCGTTAAAATTAAATTACCATTTATTTTCTATTAAGACACTGAGGCACACACATTAATTTTTTTTTATTTTAATTATAATATGGTAATAGTTATAACTAATAATACTGTAAATGTATAAAAATACGTTGATATTTGTATTTTGGGTGGATTTGAAATTGATTAAAAAATATGAAACACATATTTACTTTTTTATTACTTCTCCTGTTTTTATAATATATTATATTAGATATATTAGATACATAATATATATTGTTATTATTTTTCAATTTAAATATTCCAGTGAAATATAAAAGCATAAGAAATATTAAGAATGTTTTCGTTAAAAATAAAATATAAATTATATAATTTTTAATCTGTTAAAAATACAATAATTATTTAATTTGTTAGTGGCTTTATTTGAAGCTTATCTGCTTAAGAAGATTTTTATTTTTTTTTTACTACATCACATAACAACCGAATTATAATGTGGTATTAAATATAATATATATAATTTTAAATGATGGTTTTATGATAATAATATGAAACCTACGGAATCGCTGTTTTTAGAATTATAGAATAGTTTTTGGTAGGTACTTCTTTGGTAATAATGAACACTAATTGTACCAGGTAATCCAAAGTTGTGACACAAATTACAATTGGACTGGTATGGGCAAGCAAACATTTTAGGTAATAAGGGAACAGATGTACATATAAATCAAGAGGCTATAATAAATCTTTGGTATTTTCCGTAGTTGGCTCTATTTTCTAGACATATGAGATGAGATGTCTTATTTACAGTTGTGGCGTATACATATTATATAAGCTCGTTAATTCATATATGAACCAAGAGATTATCATTCCTCTTTAACACGTAGCTACTGACACGTTTAGGAGTAAAACTTGACATGTTTTGCATTATTTTATGGTTTTTAATATATCAAGCTCGTGTGTTGTAGGCATTTATAACAAAATTGTGAAATTGGAGATGAAAATACATTTTTTCTTTTCAACATAAATTATAAAAATCCCGTATGAACAAAGAAGTAATTAACCGTACACAAATAAAAAAATATTTGAAAACTAATTCATGGTTAGATATTCAGAATATATTTTAATATAATATGTTTAAATGTATAAACAATGAACATAATTGTTGTGGAAAGTATTTTGAAGTTTTTTTTCGGGCAACTAGAATTTTTTAAAAATAATTTTACATTAGAATTTAAAATTACATACAATTACAGATAATAAAATGAGAGGTATACATATTTTAATATTTGTTAGACACCAGCTTTCTTAAGTTATTGATATTTTGTTATTATCAATGTTAGCTGTTTCTGATTCCTTAATTTAAATAGTATAACCTTATAACGTGAGTATAATTGAGTCTTTATGTCCTTTGATATTTGTTTTCTAATTTTAAATTTTAACTATGTTACATATTTACATCAGATTTATCAGAATTTTCACTAATTATTCGTTAGTTTTGTAAACTACTGAGAATTTACAAACATGACCATTTAAAGTGTTATTTGTGTTTAATATCTGTAATCTCTAAAAACATTATATGCAACTTTTGTAGAACTTTTGCTGCAATTAAAACTGTTTTCTGAGAAATAACATAATTCTAAACGTAATACTAAAATAGATATAGTTCCCAGTACATTTCCAATCTCAGATTAAAAAAAATTCATAATTTTTATACTAATATGAATATAAATACTTTCTTATTTTCTCCTAACTTCTTTATACAATTGTATAATTAACTTACTTAAATAGTTATGTAAAAAGTATTAAAAACTACTTATAGTATTTAAACCAACATTTTGTTGGTAAAACTTCTATCAATTTTAAACAGATTCATTAAAATTCAATATAATTATCCGCGTTAACTAAATGCATAAATAAAACACTGCAAATTATGAACAAATTAAAAAAATTAAATATTTCGAGTACACATTTTAAATTCAAAATATTAACTTATTATCAAATAAATTATTATCTTAATATGTTTTGTAAGTATATTAGCGTAATATAAATAAATAAAAAATGAAATTGGTTAGAGGTGGTAATGATGACTTATGTAATAGTGCCAGGACGAGTTACTTAATATTTTAACTCATTTTATTTAATAAACTGAAGTAATAACCTACTACTTAAATCAAAATATTGAAGTTTGCGTAAAATTGTATAAGAATTATTGAAAAGAAAGTAGGTATACCCGCTACGTCTAGTTTACTTCCAAACAATTGAGCTATTTACGAATTAATAACTTATAATTAGAATAGGTTAGATTCGTTTTCAATAATCAATCATAGATTCTTATTTATTCGAATATTATTATTGTTTTAACATGTAAATTATAACTTTTTCCATAGTTATTCGTTGTACCAAAAATGTTTAATGATTCTCTTTACATAATTACATCCTATTTCATGTTAAAATGAATTTGTATTTATATTTTTACGATGGGCAAATATTTTAGCCTGGAGTATTTAAGGATATTAATTAAAATATTGAATTTCATTATAGTAGCCTTGTTCTGAAAATGCCTACACATTTTATGAATTCTGAAAATATTTGTGATCATAGAGTTAAGAATTTATTTTTAAATTGTGTTATAATGCACACAATTTCTATAGACAAAAGACTAAAAGTTTAATGAATAAAAAGCATTTACAGCATTTTCAGAATTCTGAATTTTTAATAAATACATATTTTTAGTAAAATCTTGTAAATTTAATTATAATTACGTAAGATTGAACTATATTATAAGTTTAATTTGTTTTTAACATTGCAACTATCGTTAATGTATTATTAGTGGCGCTTTTCTCCATTTCCCAGGTGTAAACGCAATCCCACTTAAATGATCTAAGCACTTTATCTATCAGCATTATGATATATGAATTGGATAGGTTTTCTCCTTACATTTGAGTGGCAATGTCGAAGGCGGTCGATCAAAACTCGTTCAATCTTCTTTTCATGTTGTATTCAAGGATTGCACGGATGGAGAAATAAATCTGCGTATCTACCAGTGGTAATGGCATTTTTATTCATCGTAATAATTCGCGTTGGAAAAAACCTTTTCGGGTTCTATTTTTTGATACTCTAAAGCCAATATTTTTTTTCCTGGGAAAAGATCTATGCTAGTGCAGACCATATAAGCCTTTTTTTAACAACGAAGAAAGCTTTCCTGGATCTTAAATTTGGTTTGTCCGGAAACATTTCAGTGCATCGGTAAAAAAAAAAAGTCTGAAAGACTATACAGCATAAGAAACTTGTAGTAGGTTTGTGACGGATGAGAACAACTTTACGAAAGGTGTGAGCTAATGGATATTCGATGTACACTGGTCCATGCGTCGGGTATAGGATTGACGAAAAAAAAAATATGAGGGGTAGAGGAGGGGTGAAGTAAGAATGATAGACATCTTCCATAAAAATATGTCAAATTTGATTTGTTACACTCAATATACCACTAATACATTTTGTAAACTGTTTTATCATATTAAAATACAATAATTTGTAATTTCATTTTATACATTGTACATTAAACATTATATTTGCAATTCATTTTTCAAGCATTTATTTATTCTTATCTGAATCTTACCGTTGATTAATTTTGCATATTTATAACTCATATTTATGTTCACGGTAATATTTAAGAATACCAAATATCCATGCAGTCTTTGTTTATTTTTGATTGGAAATTCTCATTATTTCAATCATTTAAAAATAAATCATAGCATCTATGCATAAATTGTAAAGAATATAATACAACAGAATTTTGCAAGAAAGCAACATTGACTTATTTTTAAATTTAAATATAAAGTGATGCAATAATATTTGACCTATAATTGTGGAAAACAAAATGTTGTTTACAAAATAAAAATCTACGATTTACCATCAAGAGACGACATTTTGCAGTATGGAATTGTATAAGCACATATAAAAATAAATTGGATTGGTCAACGACGTCGTAAGTGAAGAGTGTCAATCTGCCATATCATAATATGTTACTATGTTAGGGAATCTACACACCAATGTATAACTGCAAAAAATACTGCAATGGCCAGTGTTATAGTTAAAACTTAAAACCGTTATAGTGATGAAAAATATAGGAATCTTGTTATCTCACAAGGACAATTTATTGTAACATTGAAAAGAAAGATTTTTTTAAGACATTGCCGGTAAAAAGTGTATTCCTAAATATTATTGACACGTGTGACAGTAGATTTTGTACATAGTAATTGGATATTACTACATCTTGAACATCACATCAAATACATTTTATCGGGCGACTTAAAAGGAAATGTTATTTAAAAAATATGTACAACAATAATTGGATTTTGATTATATTTCTTGAATTCAAATTTACAATTTATTTTTTTAATAAATTGCTCAGTATTATATTACCTAGGTAGTATAACAACCTTTTAAGAGAATTTCATAAAAAAACACACAATTCCTTTGTTAGTAAAAAATGCGAAGACTCTTTTCATATGTTAATTATGAAATGTACCATAGCTTAATTTTCTTAAGAAACCAACGAGACGGGGTTAGAAACGTAGAGCGATTTTATGTTAAAAACAGTTACGTTTTTTATGATATTTTGTAATAATAATATTCGTAATAATGATTTAAAATCGTATTTGATTAAATACCATAAAAAAAAATGTTGATTAATTATTATTTATTTTAAACATATTTAAATTAAGTTGTCTCATGAAAGATTTTTCCAATAATTATAAAGTAAAATACTTAGGAATGTTTTGTTATTTTTATTATTAGAACTAACATAAAATATTCTGAAGTTCGTATTGACGTATAATAATTATGTACATGCTAACTTAACTTATGAATATCGCACCATTTCTTCCTCATTATATCATCTTAAAGAACACACTTGTAAATATCGGAAATGTACATACAAATGAAATGATTTAAATTGTAAATCAATTACGTATTTACGTTCATACGCGTCACTCTTTCAGTTAACATTGTGTTCATAAATAATAATATATCTATATGTAAAATTATACCCTGAAATAATTTTCAGTAAATTTGAATATACATTCCGATAATATCATACATACACTTTCAATCAATAAACACACAATTAAATAAAAAAAAATTATTTTTATTTAATATTAAATTTAATTATTTCAACATACCTGCCGTTGGTTTTTGCAATACTATTTCATTTAAATTAAATTAAATTTTCAATAAACAAATATGAACAAATTAGTCGTTTTTAGTGAACATCATCTGATTTCTATGATAACGAATTAAAAAATCTTGTGGTAGGCGTGTTGGGGTGACAAGAAACAACCAATTCATTTTGTTAGAAAATCATGTTCATTGGAGACATTTTTTTTTCCATAAAATTAATAATTTTTAATCTTTGATTTTGCATAGTACCTATTATTAAATTTAAATGTAGTAATAAAAAAAAACATATATTAAAACCATTAGTTTTTTCAATAAACACAACATAAAATTCATCTTTGGAACTTTTAGAGTTCACTTAAATATTTTCTGGGCCAGAAAATGCATAATTTACGTTTATTTCACCTTGTACAGAGTAGAAAATATAAAACTGATAAGAGATGAAACAATATGGCGCTGTATATTTGTTCATTTTTCCCGGACGATGTTTGGTTATACATCTAGTATGATTATAAAATAACGATGAATATCATAATGATAAGGAATGTTTTCATCAGTAGTTTATGATTTTACTTCATGCTCATAAAAAATGTGTAGGTCACCTGCCATAAATGCCGTCACAAAATAGTCTGTAAATCTTTAACACGTGTTAGAAACATACATGATGTACCAAGAATTTGCGAAATACTTTTGTACAGATTGAGAATGTAGAACGTTAAAAAAAATATTTTTACAAACTTTCTCGGTAATTTAAAAAATGAGTAAGAAAAACATGATGTTTTTACAAAGTGATATTTTAAAGTGAACAGACTTATACCGTGATCGATTTATTAACCAAGGTATAAGTCTCTTTAAATACATATATATTACATACTATTTTTTACTTTTTCATAAATTAAAAATAGTATTAGATATATCTCCAATCTCTTATTTGTTAAAGGCGTATCAACTTTCAATTTTCAAATGAAACTATAAATTGAATTTTTAAATTATATGAGATATTTTTCAAACTAGGTTTATACCCACACACTAGTATATACTATAGGTACACTATAACATAATATCGTACACTCGTATTTGGGTTTTCAATTACAATAATTTAAATTGAAGACAGAGAATTAGAAAAGACTTAATTGTGCTTATTCATATCCCTCTTTTTCTAATTATTTTTCGTGACTAATACTATTATTTGAAAACTAATTAAAATAAAATAATATGTATATATACATTTGAAATATAATAATTAATTTATACAAATACCTAGTTAAATCATAGGCATATATATAGGTATTTTAATA
Source organism: Metopolophium dirhodum (assembly GCF_019925205.1). Taxonomy (NCBI): domain Eukaryota; kingdom Metazoa; phylum Arthropoda; class Insecta; order Hemiptera; family Aphididae; genus Metopolophium; species Metopolophium dirhodum. The sequence continues at coordinate 6,902,620 of NC_083561.1, read as the reverse complement.
TGCTTTGCTTTATCAAATTTGGTTCAATATTGATTATAATTATTCAAGGCTGGGCTCGGCAAGTTAATGATTTTTTTTAACTCAGTTAAGTTAAGTTATTAAGTTAAAAAAAAGTTAATTTGTTTATACAACGCTAGCGTACTTAATTTTTTTTCAACCCAAAACTAAATTATAGGATATAGGTAGTGTTAATACTTCATACAGTATTTCCATATAAGTTAGATTCGAATGATATAAGTTTTTAACTTTAAGCAATTTATGATACATATTTTTTGGCATGAAAACAAAATAGACTGAAATAGTGAAATAATATAAAATTAAAAACAAAATAAATTAACTTAACTTACTTCTTAAAATGAAACATTAACTCGTTAATTTTACGTTAATTAAGAAAGACATTTAGTAAGTTAACAGTTAAGTTAATGAAAAGCCAAAAGTAACTAGTTAAGTTAAATAAAATTAACTTTTTAACTCGTTAATGCCCAGCCTTGTAATTATTAAATAAATAGAACATGCATTTAAATAGTAGGTATTTATTTTACAAACATAATTATATTATCTGATAGAGACTGGGCCAATTATTATATGTATAGGTATAAACTTTGTTTTTACCTAACCAAGAGGTAATGTAGATCTCTAGAGATAAAAAGTATGTTCTAAGTTCGGAAACATAATTTCCGTTGCGACATCCTAAGTGATTTTGAATATTCTGTGCGGTTTCTCTTATTGGTATCTAATGTTCTGTGTACAGATTTCAACTATAGAAATTAAATTAAAGTGTAGGTATATTTGTTATCGTTTAATGTTTAGTATTACCTATGTAATATTATAATTTTCAGAAAATTATGAAAGAAAATCATAATATTTTTATATTATTGTATATAAGGTTTAAGAATTTAAACTTAATAATTAAATACCTATGGTTTAACTATAATCACAGAAAAAATGAAAGATATGGAAGTTAATATATTTATTGTTGATCATTTTTTAAAATTATTATTTGAATACTTGAAATGTTAGTTTGCTTATTTGATAATGCCCTTAAGACTGTTAAGTCTAATAATATTTCAAGTGGAAAATGATATTAGAAAATGTAGTTAATTAGTTACCTATTATAATAATAGAAATAGTAGGTATTTTTATTATAACTTTATAAAAGTTATATTTTTTATATAATATAGGTACTCACACAAATTTAATCGTAATTTTATGATTTTCAAACATAGTTAAAATTATAATTATGTTTGTGAATCAAAAAATATAATTAAAATAATTAATATATTTCAAATATTTCAAATATTTATAAGGGAAGAGTGTACAGTTATTATCAAAAATATTAAGTAGGAAACCATTAAATATTAATACATCGAAATATTTACTCCTTTATAATACTGGTTATTGTTGGTATTTAGTAGGTAGTTAGGTACTAAAAATTAATTAATATAATAAAAGAGAAAAATCTTTAATTTACTATAAATACATCTAAGAAAGAATTATATACATATATATTTTAATCTTATTTATTTATGATGTTAATATGTGTATAGCATATTTAATTAATAATACACTAAACAATATTGTACAATATTCTACTATAATGTTATTATAATTTTATGTTGTCCCAAATGTTGTTATCCTAAAATTTCCCATTACTTTTGATGATTTAAGTCTCAATGGCCTTCATCGAATAGTTTATTTGGCCAACAATTACTGTTGTCTTTAGACGTGTACCTATATCCAATTATCGTTGTTTATACATAAGATCAGGTTTACATAAATTGCCCTGTTTATGTATAATCTCTTTGGTCCCTTTTGTAAAGTACGAAGAGAGGCGTTTCTATATGCAAGAGTTATGTACGTTATTCTGAATCGTGTTCCCGATTAATTTTCATTGATTTAATACGATTTTGATTAATCGGGTTACATTTTATATGTTAACATATTTTGTCTGCTGTATATATGGTACATTGTGTATAAAAAACCAAATAACTTTTTAACACTTACGCTTTTCATAAATAATTTATTATTTTTTTTTATCGCAATCCACTTATTATGAATGAATAAATTGAATAGTATGTTTTTTGTAAAATATTCGATAACTTTTTAAACTGAATTATGCGAAATGATTTCACATTTAATGCAATCGTGCTAACAATTTAAAATGCTTCCAGCATGATTGCCGATTGATATTGCCGTTATACCAATACAAGTATCATGCTATATGCAATGTATAACAATATCATATTATTATGTTGTTAACGTGCCCCACAATATTATTGTCGAGAGAGAAACACGCGATCGTGTTGTCGGTTCACATTATTTTCCTTTTTCTATTTTCGTGTCGTAGAACTGACATCGTAGTTGTAGAGTTGCACTAGAGCCTATTAGGACATATTCAACAAGTTTTTCCGCGGTTGTATCGTTTGAATTATGGCGGGTAAGTATACCGCGGTATACGCTGGCGAAACGGCACCAGCCCCTCCCCCCCCCCCCCCCCCATACTCTTTGGCGGCGAAAGACGTAACAATAATAATATGTCATACAATACACTATCGTAATAATGGTATTCGCCTACTTCGCGCGACTCGTCCGGTACACGATTTCGCAGTGTGTGCAGTGTTTCACGGACGACTTGGGACGCGGCCAACGGTGTGCGCATCAAGCCTGGTAATAATTTAACGTCTTCGGGAATATTTGCGTGCGTGCATGCGTACCGTATAATATATTGTTTTACGGATCGACTCGGGACTTTGCCATGTAGAAACACCACTATATATTGTACGGTTCGACCGCGAATAACGGGGTGCACGGGTGTAGTGACGAGGGATTAAACGTGGCGTGATGTTGCAGCGAAGACAATTCCGATACGAATTAGTTTCGTGTGACTCATTAGGTGGTGACGTGGGTGTACAACTTCAGCGGTGGTTGTTAATAGTCAATCCGAACGCAGTGCATTTATATAATAATAATAATAATAATAATAATAATAATAATAATAATAATAATAATAATAATAATAATAATAATAATAATAATAATAATAATAATAATAATAATAATAATGATAATAATAATAATAATAATAATCATAATAATAATAATAGTAATAATAATAATTATAATAATTATAATTATAATGGTAATAATAATAATAATAATAATAATAATAATAATAATAATAATGATAATAATAATAATAATAATAATAATAATAATAATAATAATAATAATAATAATAATAATAATAATAATAATAATAATAATAATAATAATAATAATAATAATAATAATAATAATAATAATAATAATAATAATAATACAATTAATAATATTAATACTATATAGGTATAGTAGACGTTGGCATTCATATTGCACTGGGAGGATCAGACGGGTATTATAATTAGATATTATAATATTCGCTTATTGACATTTAAACGTCACGTAAGCGTATGATACTGCAGTATACGAACGACGAATACGAAATGAGCAATATTCCGCTCTGATAACGCAAAACACGCTACTTCAGAAATGAGTAATCGATAAATTATAAGTAAAATAATTATAATAATAATAATGATTGTATATAATATAATATTTAAACAAAATAAAATATATGTAATTAGTAATCACAATAATGTAAATGCAACGCTTGTCGTCGAAGTGGAATAAAGATCAATTCAAATAATAATAATTGTCACAATGGGCGTGAAAATGCTTTTAAAAATAACAAACGATCGGGTTTCTTTGACAAATTTTAAATTGAATAATATAAAATAAAAAAATGGTAATAATAAGTACGCACACTTTTAATTAATCACAACTTGTTTATTTTTAGGGGTTTTTTTTTTGTTTGTCGATAAAACATCAATTGAATAAAACCAAGTCCGAAATTAATATTCCTTTATTTGAACTACCATCACATGGAATAATTACAAGTGAATAATTTATTATTATTTTGGTTCTTCTGTTTCTTAATAATTTTTGATTTCATCGATGAAATGTTACCATATTTAAAAAAAAAAAAAAATTTTTATTTAAATCTATCACAGCTGTACCAGAAGCAATATTTTTTTTAGTTTGTTTTCAGCATAGTTTGAAATAGGTTACAAGAATTATTGGAGGCTAATATTTAAATTTATCAAAATACAATAATATAAATATCCATCATTGTACCATTGTATTCTATCAGTTGTATCATTGTTGATCATGGTGATCAATCGTAGTTTTTATATTTATCTTAGATTCTGGAGAGAGGGAGGCATATATTATTAACATTACAATAATAACTTCAATACTTTTATAGTTTGTGCTTATTAGACTCAAAAAACGAGAACTCCAAATATTTTTATTAATAAATTGAAAAAAAACAAGAATATTAAATTAAAGCAATACCAACTTGGTTTCAGTTTACGAAAACTGTTAATAGAAAATTAGTAATTTTTTTCAGTCAAAATATTTATCACTTTTACTTCAAAAATATTATGTAAGTATTTTCTATCGTTATATTAGACAGTATTGAATATTATAGCAATTAATAAAAATTTGTTTTTAGGAACGTTTTTTAGATGACCAACCTCTAGGCTGAATTTTGGTGAAACGGGAAAACTCTTTTCTTCCAAATTTGTATGCGGATGATTATTAAAATACTCACCGAATTTTATTGTGCTACGACAGCAGTACTCAAACCGCTTAGTAATCCGCTTAGTTTTAGGGATATGCAAGAATGATATAGTTGCTCCACGGACACATTCAAATTCAATATTATTACCTAGGTGCATTGAAACGATTATCATGATTTATTAATATTTTTTTTCTAAAATTAATATTTCTGGTTTTTGGGGCTTCTCAAATTTGTTTAGCGTTTTAAGGGCTACATAAGCAAAACAGGTTTGAAAACCACTAAGCTATGATATTCCATTGAAATACAAAATATATAATTAATTAACTTAACAAGCCACAGGTACTATTACAAAACGGTTTTCAGTTTAAGTGAAATTATAGGCTATAGCCACACGACACTTAAAAAAATATGTTTTACCACTTCACTATTAATTATACTCTTAAAAATTTAACACCCGAATAAATTTGTCTTTCTCCGACCATTTTCCAAACATGGATTTACGTAATGTAATACCCATTCAAAATGTATGATGATTTACAAATTATAATTTAATAGCAACTTAAATTTTAACTCGAATATCATAATATTTTTTGGTGTAGGTTTCGCAATATCTAAATCATAGGCATTGTAAGCAAAATGTCATTGGCATTTTTTGACTTGTGAATCATTGGGATCTCTTTTTAAATTGCTTTCATATAATATTTTCAAAACAAGTTCGTGATATAAATCGTGCGACAAACCAGTGGTGTTTTTTTCTTGGTTAAATAATTCGATGAAATGGAACAAGACATCTAGTGTCATCTACACGCCCATGTAACGAAATTGCCTATCTGTTACGCCGTTTAACTCATATTTTAATTTATTATTTATGCAATAAAATGTATGTAAATCAAATTTCCCCGCTAAATATGAATATTCATACAACTACTTATACAATATTGAAATAATGAACGTTTCATGTATCTTCAAAAATATGATAATATACAATAAATCAATGTGGATGATCAATTTTGAAATGTAAATAAATAAATTCACTTATATAAAAACTATCATCTTTTTAATAACCACTATTAATGAGTTTAATTTATTAATCATAATATAAGTTAATTAAATTTAAAAAAAATCTTCAAAGTATATATAATTAGGTATTTTAAATATTGAATACACAGTAAACTTCAAATAATTTTCTCTAAATATTTTAGAATACTTTTAAGTATTATAAATTTTAAAATGGATAATCTTGTTAAATTTAATTAAGTACATTTATAATTTTTACTTTCAGGATATAAACATTTGAGAAAATTACCAAAATGTTTTATTTATCATTATTCGTTAGGTATATTTGTTTCTGATTATCTCTCTTAAAAATAAAAACAAATAGAAGACAACATAAATATAATTATTACTAGGTGCGGATAAACAATGAATATTACTCAAAATGTGATGAGCACCATAAAAAAATAATTCATAAAATAATATTTTCAACTAGAATAACCTTTAAATAATTAACATACAATGTTTAATAATTAATATACGTTTTATTTAAAATGGAGATTCTATATTTGTATAAGCTAAACATATATTAAATTTAACTGTTTAATTAATAATATGCTGGATTATGTTTTTTGGTATATCAGCATTATTAAAATAATAATAATAAAAACAAAAAGCTGGTTTTTTTTATAATATGCAATTGTAAGTTATTATTTGATGGATTTAATCATATCTAATACTTAATATTTGTTAGTTTATTGGTACCTATATTCAATTTAAATGTAGTTTAATGAACATTTTTGTTTGAAAAAAAATGTGTTTCAGCTGTAAAATCTGAGCATTAATTCCATAAAATAGAGATATTAATATATAGTATTATTAAATTAATATCGTTTCATTTATATCTAAATAATTAATAAAAATCATTTATTTTAGTGTCCATATAAATCCACAAAATATATTACATGCACAAAAATTAAATTAATTCATAATGACATATTATAATAATTTGTACGATACATCATATCTTCAGATTACTATTAGGGACATTTTTGATTACAAATACATGCATAATATACAATATTAAGTAGGTACCTATACACAATTATTATATGAGATACCCATTGAAGTAAAAAAAAAATTATAACTCAGTAAAATATCAATAATTATTATAAACTATTTGTCTTTTATTTTTGGTCGTAATACCGATAAACAAGCCTAATAAGTGCTAAAAGTATTAAAATTCCAAGGAAGATTCTATTGACCGCAATGTAGGATAAATTACAAAAGGTATTGAGTTTATTGCCACGGTATTTGAGGGTCAGCAGAGAAGTATAACATTTGGATACTAAACCGAATTTAGACCCTTCCTGGTCTATGGTGTGGTTTTAACTGGCTTAAAAGGAAATAAATTGTACAGAATGGACCCGAGAACGTATTGAGCATGACTTATGTGTATTTCAATTACTCAAACCACTCGTGGACATGGCCAACTCTACCGTGACTCATTATAACGTATAATTTTATTTATTTAAAATTAAATATAACTTTGGATGATATTAATAAAATAATATAGTTTAATATTAAAATGAATGTTCAAGTTATATTAAAATTGAGTTCCTTACAAAAGTTGTTATGAACTTATAAAGAGTATTTTAATTTTATCTTATACTAATAAAAATATATTTAACATGATATTTTATCATAATATTATGTATCATACGATTATTTATAGAACTATGGTGAATAATCAGTGTCAGTTATCACTTATCACATTAAACAAAAGTTCGATGATAAAATCAAGCTACTGAGCTGGATGCGTTCAATTTGTGATGTGTTAATATCAGGACTCGGAACTTTATGCGCTAAAAAATAATGAAATATGTGCATCCATATGCACTGAAATAAATTATAACAACTTATTATCAGATGTCAAATTAAATAATCCGTTTGTTTCTTACATACTTGAATACTTCCATTGTTTTTTCTTTATACTTAAAGCAATTAATTACTATTAAAAATAGATTTATCTAGACCGCAGTGGCGTAACTATGATTTTTTTTTAAAGGGAGTGTCATCAATAATAAATTGTAACATCATAAATAAATAAATTAAAGTACAGTTTAGGTTATAAAAAAAAACGATCTCATACAAATAATCAGCCAATCAAGACATTCATAATATGTAACTATAATATAAATTATATTTATATACACAACTACATTCTAATTTATATGTAACACGTGCTAAAGGGGGGTGGGGTGTGGTGTCATATGTTCCCAACATTCCCTTGTATTCGGCACTGATGGACTGATATCTTCCGATCTATTGAGGTGCTTTATGGATATTTTTTCCTAGTTTATTCCTAGCCAAAATAAGGGTATGATAAATAATACTGTTAAATATAAAAAACCATCGTCAAACTATTACAGTTCTGAGAATAAAAAAAAAAAACATTATTTTTAAATCAAAACATTTTTTACTTTGAATGGAATCAAAATAACCAAGTTGAATGCAATAAAATAATACTTTGTAGTTTGTAAAAATGAATGAATATTTTTAATAAATAAAAAAAAATAATTATAAGAGGTGTTTTTCCATTTGTATTGCTTTTAGTTTTAATGGATAGGTAAATAAGGTTTCATCGTTGTTTATTTCAATTAGGTAAAATAAACTATACATGATACAAATTCTATTTACAAATTATTTGTAAATTGGAAACTAATCAATATAATATAATAATGTTTTCATTTACAATTTCATAGCTTTTAGAACTCAAATACCCAGAGACATTGATAATATATTTGGGTATTTTCGTCAAACAAACTTTAATGTAAAACATGTATTTTCACTATCCAATAATAATTTACCCTATTAAACTTAACTAAATATGTCGATATTTTGCACTTTGTAGTTAGTTAAACTTACCTATAAATGAACCGAATTATTCGTTTTATACCAAAAATAAGTACATAAATAGACATAAAATAAAATAATTTACAAAATATTGTCATCTATTATTCATTATACAAAGTGATTCACCAAGCATGTTCAACCCCATTTTTTTCTTAGCATTTTTTATTCAATTTATGATTTTGGGAATTTTAAAATATATTCATATCTTATAAACAAATTACCATGGACCTTTTATTTTTAGAACATAAAGACACTAAGTTGGACTAACCATACGAATTTTGATTCTGATACGTCAAAAATTAAAAAAAAAATTTACCCACTGTATAATTTACAGTTGAAAATAGGTGTTCTCATTTGAAAAAAACAAGTTTGTATCTCCACAGGAAATTTTTAAAAAAGTATAAAAAAAACTCAAGAATTTGAAAATATGGCCTTAAAGTATATTTAAAAAACTCTAAAATTAATCAGATTTTGAATAACTGCATTATTAAAGAAAAAAAGGGGGGGGGGGCTAACATGCTTGTTAAATCATAATGTATTTTTATAATTTTTTGTTGAATTATTCAATTATATAATCATTTTTGGTTTTTTTATAATTAATCCATCAAGTTGTATACAATATTATTAAAATTCTACGATTAAGTAATACTAAATGTTCGTTGAAATCCGCTTTGATATTAAAACGTCATATTGAATAATGAACTATAAATTATCACAGTGTAGTTTTAATTCGGTTGGTGCATATTATGCAAGACATTTTAAAACTTAGCGATGGTTGCTGTACTTTTTTTATATTTCCCTTTTTTTGTAGGTAATTTTTAAAACAGGCAGAGTTATAGTTATAGTGATTAGTGATTACTGATTAAACTTTTTCCCGGGAGTTGACGATTAAAGAAAATATATTAATATTTTTGAAAAATGTATTTAAGGTTAATTAGCTCCACTGTATAATATCGAATAGTGTTTTCAAAAATTGTTTATCTCTTCACAGCAGTTGTATAGGTATGAGATGATATACAGCTGAAGATATTTTGTGAGATAATTTTGATTGATTTCCTGTAATATCACCTGCTCGTTAATAATTTTCTATACCGTGTGTGTTTCTTCGTGTCTCCGTTTTCGTGACGCGTTGATGATATGATTTGTCCATTACCGGTTATATCATTTTTATCAATGGTATCCTATCGCTCGAAATAAATACAATCTTTGTCCCAAAAACGATAATCAGAATTCGCCATAAATACATTGAATTACTGACGATAGGTACAATGTAGGATACAACCACGCACAATAATGGATATAGACCAGCTATTTTTCTTCTCATCCGATTCATGCCATACCCTTTTCAATATGATATTTTGGGCAGGCTGTTAGAATTCCTTTACCTTCCTATCGACTCATATTAAAACAACTAGAGTCAGCCGACGAGGTGTGAATGGGTAGACAGTGCCGAGTGGGGGTAAGAGGCTTAGGATTTTGGCACATCGGAATTTTCAGGGTGGAATAAACGACTGCAGAAATGTAATAAAGCGAAGAATTTTAAACCTTTGTTTTACGATCATTATGGGATATTGTTAAATTAAAACAAATGTGGACGTAAATCAATACATGTACCTAATACCTATGTGCTTTGGAATTCATAAAATATATAAATAAATGCATATTAATTTATATTATACAGGATGTTTCCATGTAGGTATTTGAATTTTAAACATCGTTTATAAAATAACTACGGTTTAATGTTTAATTCTTATTAAAAATGAAACAAATATAAAGCTAGCCCAGATAAAGGTACTGCAGGAAGTCTTGGCACTAGTTCTTGAAAACCAAAATAAATAATGTTGATGATTATCTTTAATCATAACTCATAATGTTTTAATGGCCACGTTAGTTACTGCAGATATTCTATTTATCTTAAAACATTCCTAATATCAATATCACAATTTAATTTGAAATAATTTATTATTCTAATTTTATGTTAGTTTTAATACATGGTTGTTTATTTTTTTTACTATAGTTAATATTTCAATTTAATTCAATATTATTGGAACTATTTAAATTGATTTGTAATAAATTCACAAGTGTATTGATATTTATTATTAACTAATAAAACCAGTATAATCAACAATCATAAAATATTTATAACTTTTTGAAAGTTCATTGAAAATCTGTGAATTAATATATTTTTTCCACAGTTCAAGTTACTTTTTATAAATCATTTGTATAGGTATTCAAGAGTTAATAATTGCATAATAAAGTTATTTTAAAGCTTTCTGTGGATAATAAGATTCAGAAGCATGTAAACGTTGTTACGTGTATAACAAATTCTACGAGTTAAGGAAATTACTTAAATATATATTTTTTTTTTCTAAAGGAAGTTATTTGATGCGTAGGAAATTACAATCTCCATCATTTTAGTAAATAAGAGTGTTTTTAAACCGTCTTAATCGTAAAATGTAGATCGATTAAAAGCTTTCAACGCTAAAATGTTTCAATGTTTAGTATTTATAACAATATAAAAATATATAAAATATTTTTAGAAGTATAAATTATATAATATGATCACACTAAATAATAATTAATAAATAATTAAAAATATAATTAGGTACTATTAAAAAAAAATTAGTAACCTTTTATATAACAATGTTATTCGGTAGGTACTTGAAATTATTATTTTCCTAAAAATTCATTATACTATATAATGAATATTTATAAAGAATTACAAATGGTGAAATTTAATATTAATGCATAATGCATGGTGGCACCAAATAAACATTTAAAGTTTAGATGAACGGAGGAGTGTTGCAAAATTCCGAGGGGTATCCCCTGCTGATTCACACCTATAATCCAATATTGTATATAGTGCATATTATTTGTATTATAAACGTATATAGAAGTGTGATTTTGTACTTTGTATAAATGGTAAATACAAAATGAAAAAAAATGTTTGTTTCGAGAAATTTACATCCAAATATTGGATTAAAGTTGATTTTTTCAAACACAATTTGCATACATATTACAATTCTATACAACATTTATATCGCATAATAATCATAGAATATAATGTAAAATCATACACATTGAATGATTCAATTTCTACAGAAATCAAAATAATATGTAGAGCAGATTACTTACAAAACAAAGCCTACTCAACTAAACATAATATTTTTTCTTAATTTATAGTGATGATAGTTAATATTTATCAATAGTCAGCATTAATTGATACTAATGGTACTTAATTATTTTTAATGATTACCTTGTAAGAAAAATTAAATTGTCGTTAATATCTATATAAAATTATAAGTGTTGTATTTTGTCTATTATAAATATTTTCAAACATACGTTTAAATATAAGATAATTAAGATTTAAGTAAATTTTAGGTATTATTTAAATTTGTTTAAAATTGAATAACTATTGTTAATTCTAGATATGGTTTCTTTTTGGAAACAATCAAAAAGTATAAAATAACATTCATTAAATATTTAATATATTATTTATAGCAGTATTTGTTGTATACATGTATTGAGAAGCTGTATTAAATATTATAACAGTTGAATATGCATTTTAAAACTTAAAATTCATATTATAAGTTATAAATGTTTTTTTTTTTAAATAAACACAGACATTTTATATTATATTATACTTTTTGAACTCTTTAAAGTAATATCCAGAGCTTGGAAATCATAGATTATTTCAAGTTTATTTTTTTTATTTAAATACAGATATCTTAATGATGTTTTCAACAATTTACTGGGCTATGATGTTGTGTAATGTTTGTTCTTAATACTTGAATAGGTATACCTAACCAAGTGTAGGTCAGGGAAATTGGTTTATACTATTTTGTACAAAAAAAGTGTAAATAACAATTAGGAGAAACAAAACAACTCTTAACATTATTATTAAAATTTTCAAGAATCGAGGGAAAATTTCTTTCATTTCAACTAAACTATTTAAAGAGTGATACTTGTTTTTAAAAACAAATATTATTAATTTTTCATTGAATTTAGGAATTGTGACTTCTGGTTGGTCCTATATATCCTACATAATCAGTAATGACATACGGTTACATGTATTACATATATAAAATGTGTTGACCACGTGACCCTAAAGTTATATGGAAAGCGATTAAAAGGTAAACATTGTGTATAAAAAAACTGCAAAAATATAATATAATATGATTACTAAACGAAATTAGTAACTACATTTAAGAAAAACTTAGTAATTATTTTAAATGTTTAAGTAGAATATGTAATGAGTAATGACTTCATAAGTTTTAAAAACTAATTTAAGTTTTAGGTTGAATCGATTTAGTATTTAAAACTGAATGGTCACATAAACTTGTCATATGATTTGATTATAGACTTATAGTTAGATGAAATTCATTAATAAACTATTAAAAAAGAAATACAAAAGTAATAACAGAGAAGAGCTATGTTATTTAGTAAGATATTTTTATTATAATAAAGTGGTGAGAAAAAAGTTGTGTAAGCCCATTACTAGGACAAAATATTTTATAGTGAATCATATAGGTAACAAGTCAGTTGAATAATACCTAATTAATTTTCATAAATAAAACACTTATATTATTTTATTGAAAATGCATAAGAGATAATTGTATGATTTAATAGGGAAACACGTAGTCAGTGTTTATAATTTATTTATACACACTGGACTTGAAGGGTTGTTTTTATTTATAATTTATAATAGGACCTTATAAAAAAATTGAATCTCATTAGAGGATATCGAGCTTTTTTAGTTTTCAGAATAATAAACTTTCATTAATATAACTTTTGAACCCTATATCAATGAATTATGATATTTAATGCAATTTAATATTAACTGTGTAAGCTAAATATTAGAAAAGAATTACTATACATTATAATAAAACCAATAAACGAGAATAAATGGTTAATGCTAACACAAATACTTTTTTTTCTAAACTTAAAAGATTATAATAATAATATGGTTTGTATTCAATTATTATAGAATCATCTTAAATGAAAAAAAAGTTTGAACGAATTACAACTATATGTCTATATCGTGTTCCAACACACTCATCATAATTCGTTCACATCGAGTAAAGTAGTATAGTGATGTGTTGTAATAATAAATTAAAAATAAATGACTGATCATCACGTTAAAAAAAAAAAAACATTTTGAGAAAGCACTTACTGACATTTCTTTCACAATATTTTCAACAGTGAGTTGTTGTTAGGATAATCTCGAGCTTAGAGAAAATGGGTAGAAAACCGTAAAAGTATATTCACAAAGTGGAAATTAATAATTGATTTTCGATTTTTGAAGGTCGTAGTCAAAAAAGTTTCACTCTAAAGTTAAAATGAACTAAGTAATGTGTATTGAACAATATACATTATACAACGATAACATTATTGTAAACTAATACATTACTCACTTCTTTCAAAATCTAAAATACTTATGAGTTATATTCAACTACAACTTTTTAAAAAATATCAAATTTGATAAGATTAATTTATTTTAAATTACTTGTTTTGCAACGTTGGCAAAATGCAAATAAAATAAGATAAGAAATATGACTTACGGATTGGATATTCATATTGTTGTTTTTGGTAGATAAAAAACAAAAAAAAAACTGTATAAAAATCTTTAAATATTCATGAATATACACTGAACACTTTATACAATGAGTTTATAAAATATTTATTTAAAAATCTACGCAAGATAATTATTTTTTGTAATTTATCCCATCAACTCATACAAAAAATAATGTTTAATGAAGAAGAATATTTATCATTTTAATATATTAGTCAACCTGAAATGTTCAAGAACAAATAATTATAAAATGGTGCTATAAGTTATGTATAGCGGGGAATTTGTAGGTTTGGTTTTTTGAAGTTACCGTAATTTTCACATTGGATATTTTGGGGGAAAATCCTTAGATAATAAGAGTACCTAATATTTTTAATACTACTGAAATACTTTTCAAAGCGTTATTTACAACACTGCATAATGGATTTAAATGTATCGGTCATCAAGACAATTATCTGTTTCCACCAATATAAAAAAATGGTTGATTCCTGTTTCCACCAATTTACCTGCTATATGATAAAAATATTGTAAAACAACTAAAAATCAAAGATAATGTAATTTTCCTATTATTTAAATTTAACACAGGTTGTATACAATCTTTACAGTTCACATAATAATTATTTTGTATAGAGCCTTATGCTGAACAAACAGAACAAAATAAATATTATGTAATACCCATGTATAGTGACTTTTTATTATTCGAGCTGATAATTATTATTATATTTTTGTTGTTAAATTTGTTTAAATGTTAAACTTTGTCCTACAAACCATGTAAAATTATTTCAAGTTGAAACTATACGATTTAAAATTTAAATATAGATACCTTAAAAATAATCACATTTTGCTGTTTTTGTTGCAACATTCAACTATTATTATAAAAATTCTAATACTGATTTTTTATTATAGGTGGGTACAAAAAATGCAAAATGTCTTCCAAAAATTAGCATAGAATATAGAATATATAATCATTTTACCAAAGGATAGAAATATTGGCAGAAACGGAAATAAAACATTTTTTTTTTTTTAATCGACAGAAAAGGGCGGTGGTGGAAAGGGTAATTTTAAATGTTGGTGGAAATGGCAGGTACATGCCCGTCGTCAATATACAATTCTTGGAGTAGGTAATAAGTTGGTGGTAAGAATTTATTAATTTATATAGCAGCCCCTCGTAGCATACTCTATCAAAATCCGGTGAGATAACAAGAAATGCACAAATTAAAAATAAAAACCCACTATGGACTTGGGCGAATAGTTTAATGATTTAACTAGACTGGAAGTTAAGAAAAATATTATTTGTATAGATAAAGGGGAGAATACGATTGAGCGCGAGTCCCTAGTACTCTGGAGAAAAAAGATGATATATACCTACGCTCATCTCTGTATTAGAACTTAGAAGTAAGGGATCCGAAGGGTTTGTTTGGATTTGGAATTAATAACATTTTACAGAACCTCCCTGAGAATTGGAAAGTAAGATAGTCTCAATATCACATTGAATATGTGAGGAAGAATAGTAATAGCTAGTTTTTGTAATATTGTTGTGCTACTTGTGCTGTGATTAAATTTTGTCCTATTAAGTTTTGAAATTTTTTCGAGAGGGTATTTTGATTTTCGAAAGGCCAGTATAACATTATTTATTTATATGGCGTTGTTTAAATGAATGGGAAGAAGGAATGATGGAAGCATTTGAACAGTATTTATATTTTCAGGTATAATTATGTCGGAGTAAAGTTGGAAAATGTCATAAAGATGATTTTTACATAATTTAGATTTCTTCTGATCACATTATACAAAATTGAAACTATTCTAACTTTGTGAAGTCTTTTGAGTGGTTATATAATATTTATATCATAGTGTTTGGTTCGTTATTTTTCAAAGATCATTTTATATTTTATTGAAAAATCAGTGGTTATTAGCTAAAAATGAAATATGATTTCCTTGTTACACGAGGTTTGAAATTTATATTGATCGGTGGTATTATGAACAATTTTGGAAGGTTTTTGGTGATTCGATTATATAGTCATTGAGTATTGGATGTACAGGAGGATGATCAAAGTAGATGATATTATCAGTAGAACAGTATAAACCCGAGGGAATTTCCGCGTCAAAAATGTCAAGTATGTCTGAGTTTTGTAAAAGGAAGGATGGCCAATAAGTAGGTCTTGGGGGAATAAGTGTTTTAAAATCGTTTTGCATTTAAAAAGTTATGATGGATAAAGCCAAGTGAGTTGCTCGTCCGGTAAACTAACTTTGATGATTGGCGTTGTATTCAACGACTATAATAAAACTATTACTTATTTTATTTAAGTTATTATAAAAATGTGCATTAGTAGTAGGTATTGTGTCTCAGGAGGATATATTGTTAATAAAATGTAATTTTATTAATACTAGCAATAGAATGTAGAAAATTCCAACAGAAATTTGAAAGAGCTGCTAAACTGGACACTATGTGCAGTATTATTTTGTTGATGTTTAGTTTAATTAGTTACTTTATTACCAGGGATATTATACTTATGTGAATATGAGTACCTATTGAGTAAAATAGGTTTTGGTTATAAGTACAAGGTTAGTTCATTAATTGTATATCATGTTTTACTGTATATTAGGATAGTTCCTTAAGTCATTTTCGTTTATTAAGAAGTTTAATATAAATAGGTCAATATTTTTCCAGAAGGTCAGGTATTACTTTGGTGAATAGTAATATTAGAGGATTTGTGAAAGATTTAAAATTTAAAATCCTCTAGAAAGCTGGTCATTTATTTGTTTTTACCAACGTATCAGGTACGGCTGGGGAGATTGAATGACAGGAATATAGGATGACGAGACGCAGCTTGAAATAATTATTGTTTTTGGATATTGCGTTGTTTCTTTTTATTACCTACGTCGAAGAAGACAATAAACATATACTTTACAGGTTAATAAAAATACTTTTATCAACAATTGTGTGTGAGAACGGAACAGATGGAGTTCGTATCGTTAAATGTTTATCACTTACAACATCGACGTTGTATTTAAATCAGCACAATCAGAGACACAATAGGATGTTCCACCGAAAAATGGAATAAAGACTGTGGTAAAATAAAGTTGCGTGCGAATCAACTATAACTGTATATTATATAGTCGGCTGCCATTTCACAAGTCACGTTTGATGAGTTTATAGCGGCAGACGACGAGAGTGTTCGAATCAATGTATTATACGATTTTTGGTTGTTGTATATATTAAAATATATCATTATACATACAGAGACTACGAGCGCCGAGTCTTGTGTAGTGACTAATGCGACGACACTCGTTTGACTTGCAATTAAACGTTGCAATGCTCGCGAGTCGTAGGTGTTTATATGCATATATAATTATTATATATATATGTGTGTAGGAAACATGAACTCCACCGTGCTGTTTTCGCCGTAGCCTGCTATTGTCAACCGCGATAAATAATTAAACGGTTAGCTGTGGTTCAGGATTTGTTTGAGGATGCGCTGATTCGCGAGCGGGAACTTTATTGCTCCGACTCCGAGTGATGTATCAGTTAAGCCATATACCTACGATGACGTCTTTCCCGGGTGAATACCTATGTATAATGTATTGACGTCATAACGAAAACTCGTGTCGGAAAAGTGGAAAACGAATAAGACGTTTGGGAAAACCGTACCTATATATACAATCATATTGTATAATAGTATTGTCAGGCGCAGCGTACGTTCCTATAATGTTTTCTGTCCATAATATTATGAAATATGAACTCGGATTAATATTTTTCCCAGTGACCCGTGATTACAATTCCCCTATAATTCGCTTATAACTACTTCGAAAACTCCAACGTATGACCTACATATTAAACTTTAGCTTATGAATCTGAATACACTGATAAATCCAATAGGCTTTTCATGTTTACTATTCATAAAATGTATTTTCCGGTGAACTTTTTGACCTATTAACGCATGTCTATTTCGTGATGTAGGTAGTTCTCCCTAGCCACGTCACGTAGTATTTGATAAAAAATGAGTAGTTTGTTTTTCCAGCTAGTGTTAACAGCCTTATAGTATTATGATATTAATGAATAATGATACTACAAAATATATTAGCACACTGATTTAATTTATATTTCAAATAAAGTTTTTTAGGGTTATTTGGTGAAATACATAAAAAAAAAACATCAACGGTTAAATTAAATTAGACAAACAATTATTTTCACTAATCTGTTTAGTATACATCTATATATTATATTGTATATAGTTATGTCTTAAGATTACCCGAAATCAATCTATACTATATATTATTATATAATATTATAAAGAGGAAAGATTTGTATGTTTGTAACGAATGAACTCCAAAACTATTCAACTGATTTCAAAAATTCTTTCACTATTAGAATGCTACATTATCATTAAATCAGGGATCAGATGGTGTGAGATCAGGTGTATTATAAAAAATAAAAAAATATGGCATATATATTTTGTAAAAATATATTTATTAAAAATACAAATCTTTGGCCAGGATAACGTCGGGTAGGACGACTAGTATCTAATATAATATACCCGAGGACTATTGTCTATCCCTAGAACATGTTTTTGATTTTCTGACAATATAAAATGTCTATATTAAGTTTTCAGTTGTAATCATTTTAATTGTTAGATATAGGTAGGTACATAATATTACGATTTTCGATTGTTGTATAGGTTCTATAATGTTAGCGAAAGCAGAATATGTTACATAGAGGTCATACATTTTTACTGTTTTATATTTAAACGATGAATTGTTCGCCGTCATATAATTCAACGGAGACGAAGTGTGACACATAAATTTTATCTAATTTTTTTTCAAGCTGAAATTGTACGTATATAGGTACTTACAGTGGCGCACACTCAAAAATAAATAGGGGTAGCTTATTAAATCGGTTACTTCTATATTGGCTAATAGACTAATGGCTATAACCTATAATTATTATTCAATAGTTTATTTTCAATATTTTCATACGGATAGTAGAATTTTTATCATGTAAATATTTTGGAGCCAGGGGGTCCACCCACCCACTTACAAAAAATCAGGGGTAGCAACTGCTACCATTGAACCCTCCCGTGTGCGCCACTGGGTACTTACTCATCAACGAAATAATTTAAATTGTTCAGAAACATCATTGGTGCTCAGAGGTCATGATATATTTCCTCTGAAGGACACTCTCGGAATTGTTTAACTGTGGTTAATTGATACAACGGATCATGGATCATTGAACTCGAATGGCACTTAAGTAGGCGCGTTAGGAGGGAACACTACGCAACAATAGCAGTGCAGCGAAAAATCAAGGGTTTAATGTACGACGGAGGTGGTAAAGTGTTTCTGGGTCATGTTCGACAGTGTAATTTTGAATGATGATTTACGTGCCTTGATAGATTACGGGGGCAGGGTACCGCATCACCGAAGCTGCGTCACATGAGTGGCGGGGGACAAGGATCAAAGGTTTTGTACGATGCTGATCGTCGTTGGAGGGGTGCAGAGTGGTGCGCAAAAAACGATTAAAAGCAAAACGTTAATTTAATTCGTGCACACATTATTATTATGAGTGTACACGGTGGGATGATAATAACTTTGGACGGATACAAAAACAGACGAATGTTCGGGTTCGCTGATACGAATAATTCCACCAAAAGCTTCCGGTGTTAAAATCGCCAGACCTGTGCACGTCGGTGGTTTGAGTGCAACGCATCCTTTCCATCCCCACGCGCGTCGTATACCATGCTCCCGTGGCCCGTATGCAAACACCATAAAACCGTGGAGTATTCATTATTATTATTTATATTAAAAAAATATCTTCTGAGTCACTGGATCTTTTTTATTCTGTTTAAACCATTTTAGTTTTGCCACCGAAGCATAACATTAAATTGCGCAGTGTTCAGTTTAGTATCTCAATAATAATATTATCTATCTGCCGGTTAAACATATTATATTGTATTAAGTATATTTAGCACCCACATTTAATGGACTGTTGAGTTTCAGCCTATAATAATGCTGATTTATGTTTTATTTAATATATATGTACATTGTACATCATTATTATAGACATTATACACGAATTTTTTTGTGATATTTTCTACCAAATTAAATATAGGAGTAGGGAAATGTAACATTTATTTAAAAATATAATAATGTCGGAGATTTGACAAGGCCAGGAGAGAAGCTGACCTACCAGACCAGCTCTCCGAGTCACTGAACCCAGACCCACGCAACGTCAAAAGTATTCTAAAATTTATCTATAATTCAAAATTAATTAACAAAATTTAAAAATGTATTTATGTCTAACATATAACCTTTTATTGTATAATGTATAAGAAATGTATAGTAGTATGTAGTATACAATAATGTAAAATAATTTCAGTCCAATAGCCACAGTTGCCGCGGACTTTGTTTAATAAAATAAAAAAAAAAATAATAATATTTAGGGACGTATCGCAAAATATATTTACAATGGTTCAAATTAATATAATGTTTCTGTTGATTTCATAATATTATATGTATTACTATAATTAGGTAGGTAGGTTTTAATTCAAATTGGTTCCTCTATTTTTATTTATTTTTTTTTTTAATAAAATTATTTTAATTAATCTAGTTTTTATAATATTTTAAATTTATTTTGGAATATAGTATAATTATACATAACGTACCATGTACGTCATACCAAACAATTAATCTAAACAATATTTCTTAAATTATTAATATATATTTGTTTAATATCCATGCGATAAGAATGGTTTTGAATAATTATAGTCAATTAAGGGTCTGTTATTTATATTATTCATCAATTAAATTTTAAATTTTATATTTGTGTTGGAATAAAATATCGGTATTGATGGTATATTTCTTTTAGAAACCCGATGCAACTGTTGAACTTATGAATTATATAACCCAATGAAAGTAAAAAAGAATTGATATTTTTCAAAAAAAAAAACAATATCGTATTGGACAATTAACATTAAATAAAATAACGGTTTCTAGTTAGTATTTAATATACTTTTGGTTTCTGCAGAAAGTAGTATGCTACTTATATTAAGCATATTTTAATGGTTTATAGTTTGTACAATTTATTTACTAACTTATGCATATATTTCCTTAGATATTTTGAATCTGCCTACATTATATGGTATATTAGTGTAACTGACTAATTGAAATAAAAAATCGATAATATATTAGATTGTGAATTAATATACTAAATATAAGAATTCAAATTTTGCCTATTATAATATTATATTGATAGGTTTACGATTTATGTATATTAATATTTTATGCGTAGTATACGATGTTAGTTTTTAAATAATAGTAAGAAGACAGTGTAATATATTTTATGAGATACCTATTTTAAACTATTAAAATATTATGATAGATATTGAGATTGTCGCTTGTCATATGTATGTACACACAATTTTGAATGGGCTCTTAAGTATATTTTCTAAGCATAATTGTTTTATTATTCATGAACACTTTATTTTTCGGTCGTGAAGTAAAATTCTTTTATTCTAATAGTTAAGTGTTAACATAAGATTGAAAAATATACAATATATAATTACGAACAATGTTGACAAGACAGCATTGTAATTTGTAGCATTGTTAATCACATGTATTGCTTCCCGTAACACTGAATCACTATTCTAAAAAAATATTAAATTTTCAAACCATACTTAGATACAACTTTCATTATATTGATTATTAGTTTCAAACACCGATATTAAAGAAAAATCATGAATACAGTAATTTATATCTTATGGATTATTATTTTTGTTTTGAAACGTAATAAATATAAATAAACTATCAATTAACCATGTTTAATAATATTTTATAAACAAAATTTTCTTTAGTAATATTTAAGAGGACGCTACACCGGCGTGTGTTGTCTCTATCTTACAAAATATTTATTCTATACCAAAAACTGTTTTGTGCGGATAAGAACCACTCAGGTTAAAGTCCAAGCTAAGCGAACCAATTTTCACATAATATACAGAGGAGAATATTTACTGTGCAACGTTGTTTTTATTTTTCAAAACTAAATCAAAACTAAAAAAATAGTTATTCAAGTTTGAAAAACTCAAAAATAATGAATTTTTAAACAACAAGAACTTTTTTCGTAATGGTGATACCGTAAAATTAAAAACGACGTTGCAAATTCAATATTCTCCACTTTCGAGTGTGTAAATTTGGTTGCTTAACTTGGGCTACAGCCTGAGTAATTCAATCTTACCCACGCAAAACAGTTTTTGCCTATGTTTTTGTTATGTTTTACATTTATATTAATTTGGAGGCCACAAATGTGGATTTAGCGTCCTCTTAGAATAATGATAATTGGCTTATTTTATTAATTTAATACAAAAAATTGTTTCCCATTATCTATTAAGTTTAAAAAAATAATGGGTAGTTAAATTCAAAATTACAACACTCGTAATTTAAGCAGTTTTGTGTATATTTGCATGTATAATAAGTCAGTTATAATATGTGGTTAATTATTATTATTATTATTATTTATTTTAAATACAAAAATATGATTTATATTTTTACGTTCAGATAAAATAACAATTTATTTATTGCCACCATATAATATATGATTCATTGTTTCTTCTTTCTTTTTAACTTTTAAAACAATATAAGTTTTTGTTTTTTTTTATCGTTCAGTATAGTAAACAAATCTAACCATATTTTTATTAATATGCTTACATGTTATATAAAGTTAGACTAGCCTTACAATACGCAATTCATACTTAAACTGTTAAATTTAATTTTTACCGAAAAACTAAATATTACTAATTCATAATTAACATTTAGATATAAAAATAATATAAACCTATTTAGCATTGCTACAAAACACAACTGCATTCATAGTAAATGTAATCATTATGTATAGGCATTATATTTGAATAGAGTTTATTAAAACTTATGTTTTTTACATTTCCTCGACCCTCGTCCAGTTATTAATATACAAATTAACATAACAAGTTTGAAATCAAAATAACAGTTTTCGAGAATTATAAATTACCTATATTGCAATATAAATGGTGTTTCCTTGATTAGGTTTTATACGATATGAAATAAATAATAAATAAAACGTAGATTTGAGAACAAAAAACTTAAATAGATTTTTTATTTTTATTTTACTATTATA
The DNA here is from genome assembly GCF_019925205.1 of Metopolophium dirhodum. Taxonomy (NCBI): domain Eukaryota; kingdom Metazoa; phylum Arthropoda; class Insecta; order Hemiptera; family Aphididae; genus Metopolophium; species Metopolophium dirhodum. The sequence goes on along the minus strand of NC_083561.1, from coordinate 6,879,382 downwards.
AGTGTCTTAAAAAAGTTATACATACTACTTTTACGTAGTATATTAGTTGCAGTGGACAGGCAAGATATATTTAAGTGGTCGTTGGATAGTATTTCAGGTGCCAGCTGATTCGGTATTGTACAGGGCCAGTGAATAAGTGGAACTGTGGTGGGATGGAAATGGGTAGGAATATAGTAATGTATTCGATGTTTCATTACGGAGATGGATTTTAAAACAGCTCTAAACCGGCGACGTAGCTGTGTGTTTGTTGAAACCTAAAGTTGTTTAACGTTTTTTTCATTTGGGATAACGATATACTCTTCCGGTCAACGACGACACACGGTGAACATCCATGATATTGCGTCTAATTAAAGAATAATATAAAACTGAATGCGGCGAAAGGAAAGCGATTTTGATAAAACAGTAATTTAAAAAAAAAAAAAACATTTTTTCAAAGCTCTTTTTGTTCAACGTAAAAAAAAGAATTATTAATTTCAGTTGTTCTCAGTATCACCACGTATCCGTATCTTATTATTATAATTCTCCAATAGGCAATAGTAGTATTACTTGTATAAAGTCATCACTCATCAACTTCATTATTTCCAGAAGGCATCACTTTGTATCTAAATATATCAATGCGCATTTTTACTACACAATATAAAAACATACATAATTAATAATGCACCGATAAGCAGAAGTAATTTCTTTCAAGTCCGGTTTCATTTCATGCCAAGATAATCACACAAGCCCCAGACGGGAAATTTATTAATAAGATGCTGTGTGATTTCTCTTGAAGTTGTACAGTGTGGACGGTGTAATGGTTTTTCGTGCGGCGAATTGCAACATGCTGGTTAAAGGCTGTGTGATTACCGTGGCATGAAATTAAAATTGACTCTGAACGAAGAAATTAGTCAAACTATACTACTACTACTAAAACTTATGTTAGTGGATAAAAATAAAACAGTGATTAAACATAAATCGATATAAAATGTTTTGGATATCGCACGACCACTAAGAGTAGATAATCGCGTGAAAAATATAGCATGAGGCGATTGATGATTGAATGTTTACATCGAACTTATATTTAACTAATACAGTGGGCTATTTAATTTTGAAATAAAACATACAGCGTTCAAATAAATTTCAAAATATCACTTAATCATCTTGCAATTTCTAAAAGGAGAAAAAAGCAAAAGAGCGATTAATCATATCGTTGTCAGGCGGAAGATTTTACTAAGTTTATCGCACGTTGTGGGCGTTCGTTCAGTAGACTGTTAACCAAATACTGTTGAAACTTTAAGTGTTTATAAACTTTTATATTTAAGCTACTTATTTATGTCTCGTTTTGTGGATTAAAGAATTAGTTAATGTAGAAAGTTAAAAAGTTTATTGGACATTGGATCGGGTCTCAGTGTTGCGTCAAAATAAATATAAGTCAAAGAACACAATATTTGATGTTGTATACAATAACTTACAGTAAAGTAACTAGGTATATCACTGTGAAGAATCATTTTGACTTTGTAGTTCATATTTCGTAAGATAAAGTTAAATGATTATCTTAATCAAACTACGGCAACAACCCTATATAAATGTCTGTGAAAGTTGAATATTCCATTAAATTTAATAATCTGAAAACTTGTAGCAACCAAAATTACAATTGAATTTCGAGTAGTTTAACACCAAGCCAGTTGTTATAATTAAACTCGCGTCTATATTCTGACAGACACATTAGTTCAAGAGGTATAATACGTTTATACAATTTTGAATTGATATTTGCATATATTTGATTAAGCCTATATTTATCCATTTCGATACTAATACAGAAATATATTGTACAATAAAATTTAACATGTACATTTTAAATTTAATACTTAATCATAAGATTGCAGTAATTTTAAAATAATAATATTTTAGACTTTATGAAAAATATTATATTACCATAGTTATTATTAATCTACTAAATTAATTTATATCCATTAAACAAGTCCATGAGATATACAGTTATGTACCAAACGCATGGACAGATACGCTCATATAAAATTTAAAAATAAACAACATCTAAACAAATTTGGATGAACCTATCTGTAGTAACTACTCTTTCGCTGAATAAAATTCAAGTATCAAGTCCCGTACACAATAATTTTTCAAACTTTCAAACTTTTTTCTCTAGGTCTTTTAATTGTTAAAGTTTAAAATGTAAAGGCTGTACGATGGTAGGTACCTATATTATAGTGTTTAAGTGTTTACCTTTTACTTTTACTACTATAATGACTAATGTAATTTAATATTCGAAGGTAAGAAATATAGTAAGCACTATAAGCATCTATAGTTTTTATAATAAAAATATATATTATGTATATTTTATTGTTATTTATTTTTTCCTACCGTTAAACTGTAGTCAGTTTTAGATTTCTATCAAAATGTTTCGTAAAATATTTACAAAAATGCAAAAACTATAAAATATTATCCAAATACTATAAAATGTATTGAAATATGAAGTAAATATAGCTTCGTATTTATTTATCCTCAGCATTAGGGACGTATTTTGTGCTTACTCGACATATATTATGTGACCAACAAGAAACTAACTAAAAATAACAATATTTAAATAAGTCCACAATATTCAAATCTAATATAAATTTCAATATGAGTAATGTATATAATAAGCAATAAACAAAATAGTTTTAATTATTTTAATGATAACGCTAACAAACTTCAATGAGTATTAATTGTATAGGTAATAAATAATAGTCATGACTTTGATATGAATAAAAGTTATATTCAAATGGATAGAGATGAATTAAACCGTATAGTAACTAATACCAAAAAAAAAAAAATGATTCATGAACCTTTAGAATTTGATATAAAGGTAGTTGTGAATGGGTCGATAATTGACATTTTCTACAGTTAATTATTATGTTACATTTAAACTTATTAAATTTAAATAAATCTATATTATATTATCCTAACACATATTGTATAGGTAAATGGACAAATGGTAAATACGTCCAAATTTCCTGTATTTGTATGTACATGTAAGTACATAAACTTTAAAAAAAATAAATAATTTTTCAGAAAAATATATACTATTTTTTTTAACCTTTTGTTTCAAACCTCCTATAATATATACAGTTCACTGTGTTTTTATGTATGTAATAACTTAAATATATCCTAGAAGGTTACTTAGATTTAGATTGAATTAATTAAATTTAATTCATGCATTTTAATTTATTGGAAATGTATAATTTTATGTAATCTTTATTTATAATTTGTTTGTGTGTGCATTTTTTAAATATCATTTCTGAAAATATTATTATTTCATTTTTTTTTTTTTGTAAGTGCTAAAGTCATTACTCATTTTTAAGATGACTCAGGAAGAGACTGAATAATGTAGATTAAAAGAAGGTAAGTAGGCGTGTTGAACTTTAAAATATGTAGCGTGGTTGATCTTTGTTCTTTTAACATAAATACTATTATACTTGCAAGTTGCAACGTATACGTATTTATTGAAAATTGTATCACCATTTTTGTTGAGCGTTAAGATTATACTTTAGTTTGAAATATTATTCATTTTTAACGATGAAATCAATTAATCGTGTAAAGTGTATGTCTAAAGTACTAAAACTAAATATTTAGATACATATAGACGTAAAGGGTTTCTAATTTATTAAAAATATCAACGATATGAATAATGTTAAAGATACATTTACTCATCGGTGTGGTAACATTTATTATCCCCGCGATACATCCTGCAGAGAGGTAAGTTTAAAGGAATAACCTTCAGTCCAAGAAAGGTAATATTGATGGTCAGCGTAGACATAACTACCTGCCTACGTTTAAGCTATGTATTAATAATAAATCGTCTCAAATATAAAAAAAATCATAAAAACCAAAATATAAAATAAAAAAGGATACTGCAGAATAGTTTTACGTTATTGAATAGTAATTTTCGGTATTATATGTAGTCGATATTATGATAATATAATAAATAGATTACCGATGTCTGAAGTCTTAAAATATTATCTGGTAGTCTGCTGCGGGTGAAAAATAATAGCATTGTGCCATCCTTTTTTTGGATCATTATAATCTGTTTATAACCATACCGATAATTTCAAGAAATAAACCCAATCGTGTTATGTAAAAAATATTATCAAGCATACTGTATATAATAATAATATATCCATTGTTATTATAGCAAATAGTGTATTGATTTTGCGAAGAAAATATATAATTTCTCGGAAACCACACCACCGTGCCTTTTGTATTCGATTATCCAGCGAGTTCGCATGTGTTGAATGACGGCCGCGCAATGGTAATTGAATTTTCTGCTGTTACGATCGCTCGCGTATTGTCGTCTGATTTCCTTTTGCTCGGTGTTTTTTTTTTCCTCGTCATAGTCGTCGTCGTCGTCTTATTCTTCTTCTTCCTCTCTTCTACTTCGTCTCCTGCACCATCTCTTCAACACTAACCTTTTAAAAGTGTACACGCCTATCATGTGACCCTTGCTGGACACAAAATGCGACTAAAGTGGTCTTAGTCCCCGTTAAAAATATATATATTGCACGATAATATCACTAATTTTTTTATACTTATACATTCGCGGTAAATATAGTAGACATGGAACTTTAATTTGATCAATTTTTCTTTAATATCCGCACGTAGCGTATGGAAATGGAAAATTTCATTATTGAAATGGTCTTATTTACTCTGGAACGTATTTGCGTACTTCTTCGCTATGCAATATTATATTACATCAAAAGCGCGGATATGATGGGCAATAATGGCATAATGCAATATTACAGCTATTTTTACCGAACGATCTGAGTGGTATATGTTGGCATGTGTAGGCGTGTCGCATGTGTATATTATGATACATATTAATGTAATGATATATACCTAAGATAAATCGCTATTCGTAGTTTTGTGTCACACGCGTTCCGTGTACGGAACAATTTGGAAACCAGCAAACCCCCTCCCACCGCACAAAGACATTTTAACAAACTTCCACCTACGATTGTGTAAACAATAATAATAATAATAATAATATGTCGTACAGTCGCCGTGGTCGTGTCGGGCGGAACGAGGCGAAACGTTGACAGAGAGCCCTCGACGTGATGGGTAGTCATCGCGGAGACGTATTTGTTTATGAGCTCACCGTGTGTGCGTGTGTGTGTGTGTGTGAGTGGGTCAACCGTTTCGGCGGTTCGTTTTGTTAATTAAACCATTGTGCGAGTTCGAGGTCGAAGAGATGACGTGAATCGGCGGTGCGCCTGTACGAGGGGGCGTGATGGGTGGAGGGGGGGGGTACAGCGCCGGGGAACGATTTTGAAAACTCCGCGCGGAGACACACGTACAATACGCCTCCGACGCCACCGCCGCCGTACCGCATTATACTATTATACTGCTTACAACCGCCTCTCCGCTCCGACATTGGCGCGGTGTAAGCGTTTACGAAAGTTGGTCGCTTTGTTGTTGCCATCAGCTTGATTAATGTGGTTTTATCACCGGCGAACTTCGGTGTGTCTGGCACCTCTCGCGGAGGAGGCGTATCGTTCCGACCGACCGTTATTTCCATCGGCTTGGCTCCGCGCGGCCGGCCCGGCGAACCTCGGTAAACCCGCGGCGACGAGTCCGACTCCGGACTTGGCTGACGGAGTTTCGGTGCCGCGGCGCTGCAGAGAGAAGTTTCCGAGTACTATTACCACATATTATGTGTATTTACGTACGTATTATCGGTAAAACTTTTTCGACGATTTTTCAAGTGGTTCTAATAATGTGTCCGACAATATCATCATGTCTATACATTATAACATTATAGGTATTATGATATCACGGTAACCCATCTCGCGTTATCTCGTGCCGGCAGTGTTATAGGCAGTGGGTGCACCGCCGAAATATGACATAGTTTTAGGCTCTGCGTTTGCCCCGATGCCGCGTAATTATATAATATTTATAACATTATATATATATATGCGTGATGGTTCATTTGGAAACAAAATGCGTCTCTTTAACTCTTTGTTTTATTTCATTTAATAGGTTTCGCTTTAAAATTGCGTTTTGAATTATGACTGTAATGACATTTACCGTTAAATAAAACGAAACTTTAATGAACTTTCACATTTTATCCGAAGTTTGGGTCAACTTAAATTTTATGAAATATTTAACGTTACTAAATTATTTTTAAACAGACCATCTATATAGCAGTTTAAAGTTTATGATACGAGTATATGGGTTGCTTATGTAGATTGAACACAGTGTAATATTTTCGATTTGCTGTACTGGTTCCAAAAGATTAAATTACTATAGTTTGTCCACTATATATAATTATAATTAGTAATCATTACTTACAAAAAAAAAATTCCAAAGATAAAGATAATTAATTTTGTTTTGTAATCAAAATTGTTTTTATTCTTAAATTATAACACACCCACTTTCAAATGAAGTGTATCTTATTATTTATTTAAAATATATATGCGTATATTATATATATATATATATATATGTATATGTATTACATTAATCAAAAATTCTTTAAGAAGTTTACGTTGAAACGAGCGAAGTCACACAACTCACAATTCCTTAAACAGATAACTTTTTACACTGTAATTTTCATTCTTTAAGAATAATAACTTTCCAAACCTCCTCCTAAATATATATATATATATAATTTAATATAATATTTATAAAAAAAGTTTTTCTCGTTAATCTAAACAAAGGAATATGAAGATAATTTATGAAAATAAAACACTTGGATTTTTAAATATATGTAATTAAATCTCCTACATAATTGTGCTCTAGGTATATTTCATAACCTATTGAATGAAGATTAAATATTATTTGAATTGTATTTAATTTTCTTTGGAAAATATATCAGTTTGACTTAAATGCCATTAGAGACACATAGTTCCATTTTTTTCCTAATAGGAATAAATGGTAATTAATAAGTACATCAAGTAATTTAGAAAGTGGCCACTTCTACCGACACTCCAATTTTATAAATTAGAATATATACGGATAAAAATAAACAAATACAACAATTCCTAAATCTCAAATGTCAAAAACATTGAGAAAAACCAATCACCAAACTCAATACAGTAAAAATACAACATTCTAATATGGCGAAACCCAGGCCAAAAAGAAATGGGGGACCATTATAAATCACCTTCAAATAGAGCATACACCTCTTGGTCCAAAACGTTCCACTATTATGTGAATCTTATTGAGAGAATTAAACTATTAAACGTATCTTAAATGATCAATAAAAACAAAAAAAAATGTTTTTTTCTTTTACCTTTTATTCAGAATTGAAACTAATGTCCGATTTATGCGTTACTTTAATGACGCATTATTAGTATAAAGTATTAATGTTATATATGATATATGATTACTGTTACGTATGAGTTTATTTTAAATCTTGCCTCTAAACATACAAATAGCTTAATTTTTTAAAAGCTAACATTTTGAAAAAGTTTGTATCAAAAAAAATGTTCCCCCCATTTTCTTATGCTCTTATGTCTCATTCTTAAACGGTTATTAATAATGTATAGCTATAACAACTATCATAATTTATTTTACAAGGAGTTTTTAATTTTAATTTGAGAATTTTTAAGATATATATATAAACTGGACTTGCATTAAAATAATCTATCCTCGCTCACACATACTTATACTTTTAACAATTAATGAAGTAGAGATAGACATTTTGATTATTTACATTCGATTATTAGAATCAATGGACTGATTTTGACGGGACTTTCATTGCAGACTTCCTTTAATCTTTGGAGTGTCACAGACACGTATCATCACGATATCTCATCGGAGAGTTGGCTGACAACAACATGGCAGTGCTACCTTAAACTGCGTTTGTTTGTTAAATATAAATAAATCTATACGACCGTTAAGAGATCGAGTAGCAACTTAGCCGCAATGAAAGTTCTGTTCGAATAAGACCTATGTTGTCGCGATAATCTTCATGTTTTCTACTAAGGATCTGTTTCATAAGCTGAGTACCTATAAAAGGTTAGTAAAATAATTACTTTTTCCGGATTTGAATGAGTGATGTATCAGTGACACTTCAACTTTTACCGTATTAAAATAAATGATTAAAAAATGAATTTTATTTTATTAAACAGCTTAAAAGATACCTATATATCTTAGTGTCTAGGTTTTATCTAATATTTCTTAAAACACTCCTCTGCCTATTCCGCTTGCTTGATTTGTAACGTGCAATATTGTATATCTGAAATTTTGAACAGCTAGTACAATGTATTATTTTATTCGAGTATACGACTACATAAAGTTAATATTTAAAAATCTTAAATAATATGTTTTTTTTTAAGGTGTAATAAATACATAATATATACAATTACAATAAAAAAAAAGATTGTTTAGTAATATAATTTTTGAGAAGGAAATATTCAAATTTTAAATTTATTAATTTTTTGAGGGGGACATATTCACCAAAATATAGTTTTAAAAATACACTGCATGGATAAAATGTAAAAGCTCTGTTGAACTTAAAGTCGAAACTTTTCAAATAAATGTCTAAATAAAATTTAAGGAGAAAAAGTTGAATAGCCATCACCGTTCCAAGTGTTATGTATGCAAAAAAAAAATGCTATGATGATATATATACATCTATATTATTTACAATATACGTCATGTATATGTATGCATTATTTATATTTATTTTTCAACATACGTATCTTTGAAGGAAATTTATCACGCACACGAGCAATGAGCGGTCTTTTATGCCTCTACGCATAAGGCCATTGTCCTGGACTGGTGAAACTTTCCGAACTTGAGATATAGTTTGCGGGTGTACTTGACTCGAATACGTAATACATACAGCTTGGGGGATAATCATCTCCGTGGGTGTGACAAGAGTTACGATCGATGTATTACATCTTTCAAAGAAATTTTTATTTTATAAAAAAAAATAAAGGCGTCTACTGTTTTATCTGATGGATCATTCGGCTGTCGCGGTAGGTGGTGGTGGCTGAAGAACGAACTCCGCAGGGCTTATATTATTCATCTAATACAACCGTAACTAGAATTGTCAATCAGATACACTTCGTGATCCGAAATAACGTAGAAATTGCTTATATTGATCTCTGATTGATGGCGAATGAAAATGATTAAATTATTTTAATTCCCAGAAAACCTCTTCTATAAATGTATTTCAAACATGTATCACTATTCACTAGTATCGACAAGTTTCTTAAATATTTCGTTATAGAGTTAGTTTATCGAATTTTATAAACTTCATCTAACAGTTATTATAATTTAAAACCTAAATTATAACATACTTCATTATTCGTTGTCTCCAAATATGTTAAGGTTCTAATCTATTTTAAATAGTATTATGTATAGTAAGTACACATTTTATATGTTTAATATTGCTTTTCATAAGAATTTTAAATACGATAACTAGCTGTTATTTATTATAGATTTTTTCTTATATCGTCGGTATCATAAATTATTAAACAAAATTAATATTACTACCTATGTTGTATTGTATTATTGAGTGTGCATATTTTATTTTAACAAAAATATATAACCATAAAAAAGGTAGGCAAGTGGGTGTGGCTCTGCTGTACACAATAGTACAGTAGGTTAGAATACTAATAAGTTACAATTGGGTCACTGTAACGGATGGTGTCAAATTTGAATTCAATGATATAATATAATTGTATAATAAAAACGATTCTGAGCGATGACTGACCGTTAGCCTAGGAGCGTACGAGACAAAACATGGTGTAAATATTTTTATTATTTATTTAGTGGGTAGGTACTAGATTAGTTAATCATATCACATCATATCAAAAAATAACGATCAATAATTAAAAGTTCTAATTTACAATATCATTAGAGCATTATTTATTCAGTACCTATCTATGTATTTTTCGATTCGTTTGTTGATTATTCTAACCAAAACAGTTTGTCGATTAGAATGCTTACAATAAATGATATTATTTCACAGTATACTATTTTTCTTATACTACAGGCTACAGGTCCAGTTGTGTTGTTTATAATAGGGAGGTCCAAACCACGGCCTTCTAAGGTCATTTTTTCGCTCTCCCCCCTTAGAAGACATATTATGTAGAAAATATATTAAAAAATCAACAAAAAGACGGTTGTGATACATTGAGACGGTGGCACTGCGGTAGTCGGTCATATCACCGACCAATAATAATAATAACAAATTATATTAAATTAATATTAACCTGTAATATGATAACAAGATAATTTTGTTTGTTATAAAATAAAATATGAATTTTTTTTTTTCAATTATTTGTACGCATTGTAAAAATAATTTACATTACGCGGTAACACTATGATGGTATACTATATTATGTTAGATACTTTTAATTTAACATTTATTTAAATTATTATTTAGTCATTTATTTGTATTATATTTAAAACACCTAGGTGTTAATTATTATATGTTTTTATTTTATTTAAGTAAAGTAACTAAGTTAGTATTAAATAATATAATAAATATTATTTTCATATATTTTAAATTTAAATGACCAATGTCTATTATCTAGCGCAATTTATTCGTCTATCAATCCTGAAATAACCAAGCGAAATAATTTGTCTATCAATCCTAAAAATAACAGAACGCTACTGTTCTATCATCCTGAAAAGAACCGAGTACAATATTGGTGCTCATATGAAAAGTTCATTATAAGCCCAATCGGTAAACCTAAACTCCTGTATTGTGAACTGTGGTCAAGTACAACTTGGAATTAATTACTCTTACAAGTCCTACTTAATAGTAAAATAAATGTTCAAAATTATATTCAAATTTGAAACTTATTAAAATTGACAATAAATTAAAATTGTGAATCATGCAGCACATACCTCATAAACAGCTCCTAAGGGCATGACTAAACATGCTACCATTAAATCGGCGACCGCTAACGAAACAATGAGATAGTTGGCCACGTTTTGTAAATTCCTCTCCAACAAAATTGCTGCAATCACCAACGCGTTACCTGCAAATATTATAACTGTGTAATTTTAATTTATTTCACATACAAGATATAAAGAACAATGCTGGTAGTTTTGGAATTTTATGATGTTTAACAATAGATATAATACTATAAATAATTTATTGCATTGCGTTTATGAATTCCATCTCGTATTTTACCGTTTTTAAACCTTTAGGTAAAAACAAAATAATAATAATAATGATTATTATTTTTTTAATAACAAACATAATGGCACGGGATTATTCATGGAAATTAATTTTTCTCCTCGTGGTTAAATGTATTACCTGTTTATAAGCCTAATATAGTAATATAAAGACAAAAAGTTGTATAATATTATATTTATAAAAATATTAATTTACTACGAGTTATATCGGTAGGTTTATACTTCCAGAAAAATTCAAGTTTCAAATAGATTGTAGTTTGTTCATTAGTAATTTAAGTTAATTTTAAACTGTTTACAAAATATCAATTTTATTTAAAATTAAAAACATCCAGGAACGAAACGGAACGTTACTGTTATATATATTTAAATTCAACCCTCGAGAAAAACAAATAATTATTCGATTCTGGAACGAGTGAATAATAATTAATTTAAATGTGAGTTAATATATTGTTATATTGGGCAGTGAGTACACGAATTTAATTAAAGATTTTGGCAATGTTTCAAACTATTGAATGAAAACAAAAATAGTCTTACTATCACTAGTAAATTAAAAAAAACCAATTAAATTTATTTGTTCATTACAATTAATGTCTTGTATTTCTTGATAACAACAATTATTGTAGCAGGTAATACAAAATATAAATATCAATGGAAAGTTATCATGGAAAATAAATATTATAGATGACCTGCAGAGTCTATAGATTTGTTTGTCGGCAGTTAAATCTTATTTTACGTTACTTATATCATGGTATTGGTAATAGGTAATTATTTAAGCTACCTACTAAATGGTAGTATAAAGTGCAGGTAGTTATAGAACGATTTAACAGCCGATCAATGCACTATTATGATAATAAGCAATACGACAATCCCATGAGCCTCAGATATTTGATAATACCTATAAGCACACAAATTACAATGATATATTTTACCGTGCGTAGATATTTTAGCACACAGTGGCCTGAGCATAAATTTATTCGTATACCTACTTATACATTTCAATCGGATGTGATTTGTACTTATTTCCCCCATATAAACATCCTTTGACAGTAATAAATTGTATAATAATGTAATTTCACATTGTCAAGTCTCTAAAAAATAACATTTATTTTACATAATGTTTACATTTTATTCTTAAATCGAATGAGAATTGCATTATCGACGTTTATTTTTATCCATAAGCTCTTTTATTGTCTATACTGCCTCTTGCGTCTGGTTAATCTTAAAGTTTGTATTATTTCCATTTTATTTAGCCATTACTACTTTCGTGTCTATCTGAAAATAGTTTTTCATTTTTGGCCAGTTGCTTAGCATACAAATTATTCTCACAAATTGAAACAAAATGAAGAAAATATTTAAATATTATACTACAATGTTGAGGAAGTGGAATAGAACATTAAGCCACTTAAAATTTTATGTTTTACGTCATTGCACAGTATCTCATTCAGAATGACGTACAGTTTGGACACTGATCAGAACTATTAGAAACTATTAAATATAAGTTAAAAAGGTCAAATTATAACTATTTTATTTCATCAAATTAATTTTATTATTCTACTTTATTCATTTTCATAGTTTTCTTCTTAATAAATATATAATTTGTGTTGTATTTATAAGAGTTAACGTACCTACCTAATATTCAAAAGACATTGAATAATAAGACCAATGAACTGAAGAGATTTGCGATGATAATATACTCCTCATAATAGACTTAAATTTATGGAAGTATGATCCATTATATTCATTTCTTAATTAATTTTTGCATTTTGATTACATATACAATTTCCCTTATAATTACATTGTTTATTAACTAAAATGATAAAAAACTAAAGAGTAAAATATGATTATGTATATATTATATTTTCTTCAAACGTTATAAATATTAAAACTCACTTAAGCCAATTTTATCAGATAGGCAAAGTTATTAGTACAAACAAAAAGTGTATATTTTTTTGTTGTCGGCTCAGAATGGTAAGACTATTACATAGATACATTAGTTATCAAGTTTATAAATGTTTGTAATAAATATAGTATCTTAAAGGAAAAGTGACAATTAACTACCAATATATAATAATAATAATTTAAATGTAGTGTATGTAATATATATTATGTACAATTATAATTTTTCATAGCAATTATAATTAAAAAAAATGTTTAATCAAAATAAAACAATTAATATTTCTGTTTGAGATAATATAATATATGCTTATATACAATAGCACTTTAAAATCGTTATTATTTTTAGTAGGTAAATATAGTTATAATACGAAGCTGTTTTCTCTGTGGAACAAAAACTATACACTTTTGTTGTAAATTGACAATATTCGTATTGTGGTATTCTATAGTCACTATACTGACAGTACTTGTGTTAGTAAAAAGTTAAAAAGTACATGTGATGTTAAAGTAACCATGGGCACATTATAAACACTACGGAGAGGATCTCATCCAATTGTGGCTATTATAATGTTATACGTGAAACGGCGAAAGCATATTTAACTATACATAGTTAGAAGAACCAAAACGGTCATTGTGTTGTTAAATGCCGTATTTTAGATAAACCACCGACAACAGCAAAATATGAAAGTCTCTTATTTACTAAAATATCATCTTCTGCGTTTCATTTTGTCAGTAGTATACAACAAAACCCGTGCTAACATCCCGCTATGATCTTATATACGACCATTAAATTTTTATATTCTTTTATTTTTTTGTTTATTAAAAATGTGTTACATACATAAATGTATAATATATATGTATACTACGTACCTATATAATACTTCCCTATAATGAGTACTCTGTCTGTACGGGGTTGTAAGCAATGTTGGAAAAAACCAATTGTATAATTTATCCAACGGAGGAATTCATATTTGAGAAAATTCCTCATGGAAATATTATGTGCGATGATGGTAAGAAAAAAAAATATAAATATATTTTGTAATATGATCGTTATCTGAATAATATGTTTAAAGTATTTAGTAATATAATTTATAAAAGAAGAAATAATTAGACATTTTTAATGTTTCCAATATTATATAAACTTAAACTGTTCCATCAATTTTAATAAATATTTGTTCAAATTTTTAGAATACTGATATCCAAATATTTTGTGAAACGGTCGGATACTAAATATATTTCGTAATAATTAAAAAATATCTTATGGTTTAATATTCTGATGTAAATTTGTAAAATTATAATCATTATGATCAATTTTTATTATTTTTAAATTTAACTTGTATATTTTATACCATCCTAAAAACTCGGGTGGTTGATGAAGAGAAAAATTCACAATGGGTTTTGGTTATTGAATGTAATAAATGTAAGTATATTATGTTAGTTTATATTTTAAAACTATGGAATCGTTTTTTATATGTAAATTAAGAAACAAATAGATTTTTAAAGCTTATATGTCTGATATAAGTTCACATAAAAATATAAAATTACAACTTATGTCATTATGGAATAGTCATCATATTTTAACTTATATAATTTTAAACAATTATTTGATTGCTATGATAATTAACCACTATTATTACATATCTAGTTATTACTCACGAGCGATTAAAAAAATATAATTTATGTAGCAATTTCCAGTATAATATCTATACGGTATAGATATTTTGTTTTTAAATTGAATTTTTGAAACCAATATTAACCAATATTATACACAAACAATATTTAGTTATCACTTATCAATAGTAAAAATATGTTTTTCTGATACACATATCCCATTTTTAAATGAGTTACCTATTTGTGTTTTTATGAACTCTAAACGTGGTTCATATAGAATTTTTTTTTGATAGCAGTTTTTAAATAACTTATGAATGGAAACGTTTTTACGTTATATTTTCATTCCTTTAGATCTTCTTTTGCCATTACCTATGCTAGTAACCATTACGCTTCAAAACGCTCGCAACGCTGTTGATTTCATTACACAAACGGTTTATGCCGTTAGCCTGGTGTGTTTTTTACCTTGTGTGGTTTTAAAATCAGGTAACTAAAAATACATATACGTTTATGTGAGTTGAAATGTCATAAAAAAAAAAATAAAAAACCATAACGGTCCAAAAAAAAAAAAGAAATTTTTTAAATATGAAAGCACATCAGTATTCGTACCAGTGCACTTATGGTACAGTTTTAGTAGTAGTTTTTGTTTATAAAAATACCGGAAACTGTTCGTTTGTGATGTACAAATTTAAAAAAAAAAATGCAAAGCTCAAACGTAATTTTTAAATTTATTATTCAATTATTTGATTGACGTAATCGGCGTGTAAATGCTGAAGAGCAGGTAGCGTTAAAACGTAACAAAAAGATAGAAATAAAATCAACCACCTACACCTACTGTAAAAATACGAAATTAAAAAATAAACAAATAACTGAGTTTTAATATTCTAATGAATGTTTTGTTAAAATACAGGCAGTGCCAACCTGATCGAAATAATTACGACTGAATCGATTTATTCGATGTAGTATGAAAAACAAAACAATGCAATCTCCTAACAAAAGAATAATACGTGGGATGCGATGACGGGTAATCGTTATCTAGATCGATAATTGGTTGTAATATGGTAAAAAATGCTTATGATGAAAAATAAAATGGTTTTGCAGGCCATTGTTGTGCGTGGGCTGGCAGATAATACCGCGGCCACTGGTGTGTTGTTTTAAACGATTATCACGAAACAGAATTTTTTGAACTTAAAGACATTTAATATGAACAATTTTTATAAATATTCATGTACCTCTTTTTGTACAAAAATATTATAATGACTGTAAAATGGAAATTCAACAGTCACGAAAATAATATATTATATGGAAATTATTTCCCCGCTTGACAGGTATACCTTACAATATAATATAATATTTTAATAAATATAAATATTAGTTTGAAATAGTTTGAATCTAGTTTACTACAAGAATAAAAATATTCATACATATTATTGTATGCCGTACCTACCTACGCACGTTTCGGAAATTCAATTTTCAAAACCATCAGAATTTATGAGTGAAACTCGGTTTCGAAGTACCTACTTATCCAACGTTCATTTTAAGTTCATCTTTATAATACCATTATCACGTATCAAAATAACCCGTATAATATTGCACCCGTCCATTTGTCTAATACAATTTATTTCGAGAGAATGTTGTACATGACTCGTAATAATTTGAGTTTATAACAACCCGATGTGTGCGAACCAACACCACTCGGTGCATGTTTACATAATATACAAGGGCAAATTTTTTTTTATCACGTGCAGTGGAGTTATAGTTTATATGCAGATATATAACATTTTGCTGTTTTATATAGCATGTAGAGTGTGTAATTTTAATCTCCATATATTTGACGATTTTGGTTAATATAATAACTATATAAAAAATCTATTTGAGGAATTATCGATAAAATCACCCCACATGCAAAATATTATGTATTACGACGACTTGAGGTCGTACAGTCGTACCAACGCGCAGCCAACAATATAGGGATTGACTCACCACAAATGGTCGTCAGAATCATCGCACCCAGTATTATGCCGATGGAGATGACGAATATGTAGTTGGTGAGGTCTTCAACCTCGGCGCCAAGCGTGTGATTGTACGAACCGTTCAGGAACGGTTCCACGCCTGCCGTCGCGTTGGCCAGGACGGCGGCCGCTGACGAACCGTTCTCGGTGCCATAGTAGTAACCGCCGGCGCCGGAACCGTCGTCGCCGATGGCCACGGACCGGACGGGCCGCCGGAAGTAGTCGCCGAATCGGTCGCCGGTGGCAGACAACCGGCCGGACGCCGCTGTGGCCGGGTAATATTCAGCGGCACCGTCGCCGCCACTGCCGCCGTCACTGCCGCCACTGTCACCGCCGCCACTTACGACGTCACCACCGCAGTAGAACGTTATCGCGTCGGCCGCCACCCGCAGCACACAGCCCTGGCGTCTACTGCCGGTGGCCGCAAGTGCTCCGAGCAGGGCCATATGATACTCGTCGCGGGCTTGTGGACCGGCCGCCGGATCAAAATTCGTCGAAGACCGTCTGAAAAAAAAATGATAAGACCAACGATTCAGTATCAATATGACCGTGGCCGAATTAATGTGGGGGGGGGCGCAATGGTATAGTATCCGTACCACTGCAGCAGTTTTAACCCTGGGTGACAAATCGTCTTAACCGGCCAGAGAAAAAAAATATGTTTTTTTATTTTGTATTATTGTTGATTGAAAGGCTTTTATTACATGCAGAAATATCACAGTTTTGCCATTTTAGCCATTTTTAGGCATATTCGCATATTTGTATGTATACAAAATAGTAATGAACGCGGAAATAGTTTAATAAATATGGACCTGGATAATGAATATAATATAACGATTGCACGTGTTTCAAGCAAGCTATAATAATATACAGTTGTAGGACCTTCAAAATTAAAACTACATCGACGTGACACTCTGTTACCTACAAAGCAGAATAGGCAAGGTAACTTAAACAGTTAACAGTCCATTTTTCAGTAAGACATAATATTTATTATTAATTATTATTCATAATTAATTATTGAGAGTTTGGGGTATTTAAATATTTTTGGTCATAATATAGGTTTTACTGAACTGAACCAAATTGTACACATCTATACCGAGTTCAACTCGGCAACTCGCCGTGCCTATCCGGGCCTGGTTACCCATATTATACTTAAGTATCGTTATTTTAAGATTTTTCTAACAACTTTTCAACAGTATTATAATAAGCTTACAGAACGAGAATGAACTTTATCACATAATATTATCGTAATATAATTTTTTTAAGAAAAAAAGTTTTTAATAAAATTCTGAATAAATTTAATTAGTTTATTTATTGTCAGAATAAAATAGAAAAATTAGATAAAAATCTCTGCACTTACCTCCCTTTCCACCTACATAGATCATGCATTGGATGAATTCATAACGCTTATTGCTTAGGAATGTCTAAAATGTAGGCCCACGGAGGGGGGGGACATATATAGGTTTTTAATAATGCTTTGTTATACTTAGTTTATCGAGTTATTACTTTTTATACATAATATGGTTAACTCTGATAAATAATATTTAAAGTCGAAACAAACACAGTGGTGACTGGTGATATAAATCATTATTATTATTATTCTACAACAAAAATCTAGAAAAATACAAACTTGTGATTAACTTATACAATTTAGAAACTCGAAAAATTAGTCCCATTGGCCATATTAGCCATATTTAAATATTGCTTTAATTGATGAACCATGCATAATGTAGGTATAGTATTAAATACAAATTATGAAACAATGTTACGAAATGTTTTTATTTAGGTAAGCATAGTATAATAATTTATTGTTGGTGGACAAACAGAACAATATATAGGTGGGTATATCATGAAAGGCGAGGTTGAAAATATGAAAGAGCCATATTAATATTTTTTTGATTAACCTAGTGATATAACCCCAAAAATATAAATTAATCAGTAGCATTTAAAACAACTGTATTTTAACGTGCTTTTAAACATTAATATAATAATATTTTGCAGGACATATTATGTGACCGATTTATATTAAATTTAATAAATTGTTGGACAGTTTCAAATTAATCAGTTGTTGAAGATTAGCATTTCAATCTCAACTTCCATTAAAAATTACCCAGTTATACAATGGATGAAATACTATAAGAAACTAAATGAGTATTTGTTGTGGTTCGTTTGTTAAAACTCGCTTTTACTGAAATAACTCCATTATACGAACTACAAAAGATTGAAATAATAAATTGAGTTTTCATTAAAAATGGCAAATGACTGATCGTAAACAAATCTGGTTTCTACAAAATACTCATTGGTACAATATTATATTATATTTAACTTTTTAATTTTTATTTCAATCACTGTCAGTCAAAGCTAATAATTTACCCGTATATTGATTGTATACCATTTTATAAAACATCTTATTCAACCACCCGGAACTGATCAAATTTGAATTTAAACAAATAGTTTTTCCTAGACACCTTTTTAACACAATACAACAATCGGACACAATAATAAGTAATAACATTTTAATATCAATTATACTATAAGCTTTCTACAGAAATCGGCGCTTAAATATCTAAAACATTTTTGTGAATATTGTTTTTCTAATTTATTCCGTAAGTATTAGGTTATTTCGTTTTTATCGACAAAACGTTACAATAGGTATTATGTACGAACAATATCGACTAGACATACTGCGGCATTACAATTACGCGGCGTGGAAGTAATTAATCTTGATTGTTTTGCTGTGTGTGGGTTTGAGTGATTTAATTATGCCCCATGAAATCGTTTCTAAAACGTTCCGAGTTCGGTTTGATATGAGAATATGATTAGCCAAAGCCTACACAACAGTAATTCATATTATTAAAATTAACTTCATTATGAATATAAACGTACAGTGTATTCCATAATTGTATAGGTATATAATGCAGAATACGGTCACAACTATGCCTATATGTATATAATGATACAATGTTTAAAAAAAAAAAAACCACCAACAAATAAATTAACCATACTATCGATTGAATAAACTAATTGTTATTGCAGTGACCTTCATAATTAAATCATCAAAGTTTGATGGATACAATGTACACCACCGGTTAGATATTATGTCAATACTATACCATCAAATTTAATATATACATGCATATGCATATAATTACGTCCCGTAAAGTGAAATACGCGGAATAAAATTAACGTCAGTACAATGTACTTACTGTTATTATACGGTACATATATAGTATAATATATAAGATATATAAACATATAATATTATTTGGTCAGTTTTTTAACAATGTCAATTTATACAGTAAGAGGTCGTAAAACAAGATAGTTGCAATACAAAAAACATTTTATTGATTTATCCGTAAACAGCAAATTCTTTATAAACAATTTCAATTAAACTAAATCACTATTTTGTTTTTATTTTGAATAAAAGAAATACACTTTATTCGAGTTATACAGAATACAGATCCTCAATTATAACTATGGAATACCCTTTGCTTACAAACATTTTATATATTTCTTTAGTCATCTATATATGTAGTTAATTATATTATATTTTATACAACACATTATACTATACGTATAATAGATACAATTTATAATCTGTATTAATTGTAAATTTCAAACTTTCAATTACTAAAGATAACATAAATACCAATAATATTTCCATAGTATATTATATGTTAAATGCGTACCATTAAAATTATTTTGATTTTGCTTTCCATATTGTGTGAAACGCTAAGTATTTATGCAGCTATGAGTAAATGTAAGTAAATACCTATTCAATAAAAGTAACTATTATATTTTTATAAATTATATTGGTAATTATTATGTTGTGCTATTGTTTTGGCGTTGAATTTAAGTTTGATTGGGATGTTGTGAGTGTAATATTTGTGACACCGAAAATATTCAAATTTGTAAATTTAAATTATGCTGTTTGTCATGTTATTAGGTACTTACCTAATATATTGATTTATTTGGATTATGATAGTTAAAACTACTTAATATTATTTATACTCAGTTTAGCGTTACTTTTAACTTTGAATTCAACAATATTTTGTCAAGCATTAAAAAAAACCTTTTAATTTACTATTTACACACATTTTTGTATTAGAGGATTGAGCTGACTATTGAAGGACAGAAGAAGGGATTGAATATCTACTGTAACGTAAAAAAAGTTGGCAACACAAAAAATGTAACCCAAATTACGCCACTGCATTGTTAAACAATATTAGTTTTAATTTTATTGACTAATTCCAATGCAAAATATTATGGTATTGTACCTATAATCCATTTAAACTATTCCGCATAGTGAGTGTTATAGATTTAACCATTTAAGTTTTTAACACCGGGCGATGGTATAAAATGTTATCCCTATACATTGTTAGTAATTAACTCCTCATAAGATCAATATGTATAGCGTTTCAGATTTGTATTATAGTTATTATCATTCGTTATATGCACATTTACTGAAATTATAATATGTTATAATTAATCATAGTCAAAGTTAGTATGAATAAAAAATCATAAAATGTAAGCTTTTGGGGCCAACTTCACACACGTATAGAATGCAGGTACTGAGTGTTAGATTTTCATCATATTTAGTTGAAATCAGCAAATAGCAGCGTATTATCAAAATATAGATTATTATATAGCATATTATCAATTATCTATTAGTCTTTTTTACATGCAAAATAACAATTTTGTCATTAAAATTTTTTTAACCAGTTTAAATGAACTCAGTACAGTTTTAAAATATTAAATATTTTTCCTAAAATTATTGAGAAATATTATACCATTTTCGTTAATACGTAAATTAATTTATTATAGATGTTAACTAGTATAATACATTATATAAAATTGAATTCAATATTTTAATATTTCTCGGTATGCTGAACAATTTATTCTTTATTTTTAAATTTATGATTTTTCAGTACCTAGTTAAAAGGTGTTTAGAATATAATACGTCATATAATATTGAATATGATATTATACACTCATAACTCATAAGAATAATCGTATATGACATCAAAGGTGCGCTACCGCAATACGCACACCTATAAGACCATACAATTTGTTGTGACATTTTAGAGGACGCTACACTCACATCCGTTGGTCTCTGTCTTACAAATATTATACGTATAACATTGCAAATTGTACATTCTAAATAATACATTTAACTCTGTTATGTTTAATTTTAGAGTCAACTGACTTACGATCAAATTTAAAAGTAAGAATATTATCTAATAGTTCTAGTACGTTTTTTTTTTTTAATGATTATAGTTTTAAAGCGAGTTATGCGCTTTCAATATTTTAAATTGAATTAAATTCAATATTTTAAAAATAAACACTGACAGATATCTAAAACATAAATTGATTAATAATAAAAAAGCATTTTATAAGTGTAGGTATAATAATAATTAATAATAATTCATAAATAGGTATTAAAATAATTTTGAATATTACAATGATTGACAAAATGCCAATTGAGATTCACAAATTACAATGAATACTTAATACTTTCTTATAATTTATAGTTTCTAATGAGGTCAGGCTACGTGTCAGATAGAGTAGTTCAAATCATAAAAATTAAAAACCCAAGTTGTATTTTGGACAATTGATAACAATAATTATTAAACTATGCATAAGTACATATAAACGTATAAATCATTAAATGATTATAAGTTATGTATATTGGCATACATAAACATAAATAATATATTATTATATATATATCGGTACACGATTTTGTACGTTTATAATGATATTCGAATGACCAGAATAGTTAATGGTCCAGTCGACTGAACTGAGATTAGGTACCTAAAATCCGAACAATGCGCAACATGTTGCCAATCGATCCTTCAAAATTGTGCGTTCGTAAGATGAAAAAAAGGAGAAACCAACCCAAAGATTAATCGAATTGCTAGTGTTACACGAAACTTGCTGAAAACGTAACTTGCCATTTGGTGCCAAAAACGGTTCTGTGTAAAAACAGATAAACTCCTGTGTCCGATACATTGCCGCTTTGGTAATTATTGTTCACCATCTGACCAGATAAAAACTACCAGGCCACATTATAGCCTATAGGTATTTTTGTTGGAGATGAGGATGTGACCAAACATTTTCCTTGAAAGGCTGGCTAAATTACATGGATATGACTTATTTCAGATAAGTGGACCGTGAACATCGCTCACATGATTTAATGATTAAAATAATAGTTTTATTTTATGGTTGTTTGAAATCATATTGAACTATAATATAACCTTATTATAAGTAGCTCGTAACTTACAGCCATACGAATGTACGTTTTGTTATAAAAACAAGTTTTGATGATATCTAAATAATTTAGTTTTAAATAATTAAAATATGACGTAATGAAACCTATATGTCATCATTATAATAAATTATTTTTATATTACAATTCTGTCAAAATAATTGTGATGTTATTGTAGTAATGTTTATAAAAAGTGAACTTATTGTCATGATATACCCACTACAATATATTTTGATGAGTTTTTCTTTTTAGTTTTTAGTTAATCCATAATGATTGTGTCTTAAATGTTTCGTAATATCATGTTTATTTCCTATATGATGTGCCTAATCACATACCTTATGATATTTGTATGAGTTTTTTTTTTTTAAAATGATCCTCAACAATGATCTTCGAAAGCAACTATAATAGGAATTTTACTAATGTATTTTTATTTTATAACTTTTACTTACATGATTTTTATTGCTTTGGTAGTCCCACTCCCAATTTGTTTGTACGAAAACTATGTGTAAGTGTTCTTCTGAAGTTCGAATATTACGCGTATAATACACTTTAATAGTGAATTACTATTCCATGAACAGTCTAATGCCAAATAATACGAATGGCATAAATTAATCGAAAGGATTTCGATTTGTCGATATAACTTTAATATAGACCTTAGACTATTTATAGTTGAACATGCATCACTACAAGAGGGGGTAGATTAAGAATAAAAATAGTAATTGTATTCATATAAACATACAATACTATAATTATAACTAACCGATTAAAAACAAATTTTTACCTAATATTTAAATTTAAATAAGAAAACTATGTTTGGTTTAACATGATATGAGTATGTACCTACCTACAATTCCCTGCGATTATTATAAATAAAAATTTTTATATAATATACCTATATGTGAAGTGTATATAACTAATTTCAATCGAACAGTAACTGTTTAGATAAAAATGTTTATTATTCTGGTAGCATAACTATAGTTATCTATAGAATATAAAACTGAGTACCTACCAAAAGCTGTTTTAATTGAATAATATGTTATTTATAGTGAACCTATGTAAACATAAATCCGCCTTGTATAAATGTGTATTGCGTGTATAATATTATATTAGGTATAAGTATTTCCTTACCTTACCTCTATATTATAAACTTAAACAAATTTTCATATTACGTTATGTCGTTATTATACGACATATAACAGGTATTCAATTGCTTGTCAAAAATTGAACATTTATATCCGTCAATATTCTTAGGATGTAATCGTATAATAATGTTTGAAACTTTTAGATTATATTTTTATCTTGTACCTACCTATATACGGCCATACATAATAATAAGGTAGAATATAATTTTACTAATTAAATGGACGCACCACGCACATTACTATAGATTAGTGGAAATAGTGCAATTAATTTAGGTACCTAATGATATTACATAAACATACCTATATATATATATATATCAACCACTTAGCTTACTCTTATAAAACTATAATCAATATTAATGTTAGTATAAAAATGTTAGATGATATGTTTACATATTATATACATTAATTAAAAATTTTCGCTGCAATGACGGCCAAATTTAAAAACTGCTTTACTCCTACAAGTAACCTACATAATATTTTATTTACATACTACACACAATTATATCGTTTAACGGTTAATTGAGTTATATTTAATTCTAAAGATAAAAAATTCAATTTCAAGACAGGAGGTACTAATTTGAAATAACATCTACCTATTATATAAAATTTGGTTTAAAGTAAGAAAAAAATAATATAATAATATAGTCTCGAGTATCATAAAATATTGCGTGGATCGTTTGAATTGCTATTTGCTTTACAATGTTGCATGGTTTTCCGGAGACGGTGGAAGGTGCAAAAAAGCAATTACTCGGCTACGTCCTGGTTTTATTGCCTGGCGAAAATTTAAATATTATGAATGCATTAGAGAAATTTAAATATGATAACCAGAGGCGGACTTCAGGTGATGAGACCCCTATGTTTACACCTAACTGAACCCAATGGAATTACGACCAACCGGCACGCCAATGTCCAGCTTTAAACATTTATTTATGCAAACTCACCTCTCATCCAATATCATACACACGCACACAACTACAAGGTCAGGAAAAAAAATAGGATAAAGGGCTGTTTTTAAAAATTAAGTAGTTTTAATATATGCAAAGTGTAAGAGTTATAAAAGGTTATAAAAACATAATATATGTATAAAAAAAAAAAAATAATAATTTCTTTTGCATGTTGTATTAATAAAATTGGTGTTATGAAGTTTTTTTTATAGCATATATCCTATTACTTTGACAGATTGACTATAACCTTCTTTTTTTTTTTTGTATAAAATGTATAATACATACCAAAATTAATAAAACATTAAGTTGTGCATATAATTTTATAATTGCAATATTATATAGCCAACAATAATCAGTTATGGGGGACGGAGTGGCTGAGCGGACTAAGGCGACGCAGCCGACCCGAGTTCGATACCTTGGCCACGGGTGGCATTTTTCTTCGGGCAAGTCACGGTGTCCGGAGAACAAGTGCCGCCATCCCCCCACCCGGGGCACGGCAGAAACCTACGGGTGCCCCATTAGAAATTCTGCCAAAACACAACACACACGTGTACCAACCTACCCAATTTAAAAACCTACAGTGCCCTCCCCCACATCCAATGGCCTATGTTGCCGCGGGTTACCCAATAAAAAAAAAAAAAAAAAAATAATCATATATTGGTTATACCGTTCAAACCAAATCAAATAATAGCAAGTTTTGTTGATACCATAATATTATACCATGAATATAAAGTATTAATAAATTGTTATGACAAAACAATTGTACGAATATAATACTTTTGTTTTGTAAGATATTAGAATATCTATTGGAATCTGCGGAATGAAAATTATTACCAAGGAAATCATTTTTATTTTCAATACCTATTTGTCGATAAATCTATTTGAATATATTGGCATATTGCCACAAGATATTTGTATATTAACAATAATAATTAAACTATGATGGGACTATTAATTATTGTCTCATACAATATACATAATAAAATATTTTGTCAAAGCACACACAAAAATACAAGGTACACAAATATAGTTAATTATGTATACAAATAATAATAAGTAATTAATATTGTGGTCAATGGTCATGTTAGATAATAATGTATAGAACACTATTCTCGCTCTAACTTTTGTGGTCTTATAATATCGTTACACATTTAATCATCGCTGGTGTTAAATCACTGGTTTTCCTTGCAGTGAAAATAATATTATACTCGTTTGTATGTACAGACAATAGATATGTTATCAAAATATTATTATTCGTCATTTGATAATTTCTTGTTTACGTAATGGATTACCTATGTTATTTTTATTACTAATACATATCAGCCGCTATAGATTTAAAAATCAATTTTAATGAAAAAATTGTTTGTTTTTTTTCCAACTCGGTCTAGAGAAGAGTTAGAGGATGAAGCATAAACATAATCTATACACGGGAGTAGAAACATTACTGGATATAATTTGTTGCAATACTTAGTTCCGATTAATACTATGCGTATCGCCGTATCGGCAGAACATTTTCCACTATGATAATTTGTAGCTAAACCCAGTGCGGAAGTACGAACCGGAAATAGTAATGAAAATCTGTTTTGCGATAATAATATGTGATTGTGATTATGGGCAGTGTGTGGAATATACATGTTTCGATAGTACCAGACACGTTGCATTATGTATTTATATTTGATAATTACGTAGATAGCAGATTCTAATAGTTGATATAACGGAAGTAGGTATACATTGGTTTTAACCTATTGCCAAATGTATTTCAATGCATTTCGCATATTGTGATTTGTGGTATACTTATAACATTTAATATTTTTTAAATTCATTTTAACGCTCATCAAGCAATATACACAAAACTAAAAGTGATAAATAACATACAAAAAAGTTTTATTTACTTTTAAAATATAAAACGGTCGTTTTGTGTGGTCTTTTTTCAAAAGTTTTTCAGGTTGAAAATGTTCAATAACACAAGTGGTTAACAATATGCTTTTAAAATTATTTTCCCGGTACAATAGTTTTTAAATTATACTATATACACAATGCCTATTAAATAAACTATGCTTAGGTTGGTATACTTTCATTATAAAATCATCTAATGATCATTTATGATTAATGTCTTGTAAATAATTATAACAGTATTTTTATCCACACATTAAAATATGTTATAAATATCTTGGTAGGTACTTATTTTTCGTAAGTCAACAACGAGTTTTAGATAATTTTAAGCTGCTTAGTTCATTTAACATGGGTATATAAGTTTAAATAAATATTTACATAATCATTAGGTTTTATGAATATGAATATGACGTTTTCAGCGAATTTATTATTATTACCTCCATATATTATAATAATATTATATCAAAAAATTCAATTTTGAAAGGGATAAAACTAAATAAATACATTTAATTTTAGTTCTGAGAAACTAGGTTCGTAGTTATTCTCATTTTTAAAGAACAATGAAGGAATAGTTTATTTATGTAACAAACTTTATTGTGCTGAAATACAAAGTTTAAAAACTGCCGTTGCACTCTTATTGCGAATGAATTGAAAACAAAACAAACCAAAATATGGGTGAGCTGTTCTATGAAAAACAAAAGTTGTTTTTGTTGAGTGGCAACGTAGTTTTGTAAATTTTAATGAAATTAAAACAGTCTTATTTCGAGTAAAAATTGTCTCCGCCGAGTGACAATGTTATTTTTATTCCTCTGGTAACCGACACAGCCACAATAGAAGTAGTCTGTATATTATTATACAGAATAAAGGCAACGGCGTTGTGGGTGGACTACCCCACAAACAGTACGAAATAGATCAATCCATCAAGTCAAACTTCATTAGCGTTTTCTCTTACCAGACAATGGCACCAACTAAAAGCTCGGTCATTGGTGTTTTTTTCTTCTTTCCACGGCGCTTATAACATGTCGAGGTCACATCTGGAGCCGAAATCGATTTATATCCTGATCGCCAGCCGCTGTTGAGTTTTTTCTCGCCATTTACTCAATTCTGCCCCTCCTCTTCTTACCTCTTTTAATTTTCTTTGAAATTACTCAGTGGAATAAAATACCAACACAAACCATTAAGATTCGTATTAGAGCCCTGCTACCACCCAGTTAACTAAAATGTATCTGCTGTTTATACGGGACCGATCCAATAGGGCTGATTCTCGGAAAAAACAGTGTATGCGACAACAAATTACCAGTTTTGTTTTAAGAGGGAGTTTTTTTTTTATGTATAAATGACGTACAATATTTATTTTTTATAATATATACGTTCATTTTTCCGTTTTTACAAACAATAATTTACTCGTAGGCGTTTCACTCTTATCGTTTTTGTCTCAAAACCACGTACAGAACATTATGATAAATTATGGATTAATCCAGTTGTCACGATAAACGGTTTTGTTTACGATTCAAAAAATTTCATTATTCTAGGACTAATTTTACGATTATAGTTTTATTAGACATTTCGTGGTTTGGGTTTGCTGGGAGACTATAGAATCCGATGTTATAATACCAAACTAGGTGATTGTAGTTTTGCTTGTTTTTGTCAAATTCGACTGTAATAAATTAAGCGTTTTAGAGTTAAATACAACTAACAACTTTTAGACTTTATCTTCCTGTTTAGAAATTTGCATAAATATTCATAAGAGTTCAGAGCAATATGGCACAGAACTACTAAAATGACACATTTCATATATATTTGGTCAAGAAAAATTCAATTTATCTGTTAAAATGTTACTATAAATTGAGATAACACAATATTACAAACCTATAATTGTGTACATAATATAATTGACAATCATCAATTATATTATATTAATAGATATATACGGTCTACCATTAGCTATATCTAATTAAAAAAAAAATAATAATTTGTTATACGATTCGGAGAGAATTACCGGATTATATATTTATATGTGTATTTAAATTAACAATGGTAAATCAATGATAATTCATTATATCCATTAATAACCAATACTCAGCAGAGCCATCTTAGTATTCTACTATAATGGTGTTAATCCGAAGGATTAAAAATATTAAGTGATAACAAAATTATGTTACGAGTAAAGATTTAAAACACTTTTATATTTTAACGTTTTTTTATTATCATTAAATTTAATTAATTATTCATTAAGGTAGCATAAAATAATATTAATTAATACTAATATAGAATTTTGAATATATTATTATTTACATAATACTTATAAGTCATAACAAATTTTAGTTGCTATTAAGTTAATTTTCTAAATTGGATTTTGACATAGTACATAATATCGTTGCGATAAAAATAATTGAATAATAAATATTGAAATATATTATTTTAAGAGGTTTCCTCGTTTTAATTGTTCTACAGTTTTACACAGTCCACAACTTTAGATGCATTTGTATTGAGTATTAGATTCTCAACACTTCAATCTTTTAAGATAACCTTTGGATATAGAATATAGATGGCTGCTGTCCACATGAGCTAATAGTAACGATCCACTTCCCTACCAGTATTGTGTTAATAAGTAGCTACCTCTTAAATTCATCGGAAGTAGACCGGACGTCCGGCCAATGGCAATACGGTGAAAATTACACACTTGACACATTGGATTCAAAGCTTTTTTTGCTAAGGTTTCAAAATTAATGGACGCAGTTCTCTTCTACTTCGAACGTCCAAACCAATTTATAATCTAACGATAATGAATAATGTTTCTCTGTTGATGAATCACTTTTGCATGACGAACTAAATCATATTGATTATTAGTTCAATACTATTGGGAATCGTATAAACAAAATAGACGTTTTTAATTGGTAATTAATATTTTTGAATTTTAGCTATTATCTTCTAAACCATTTTAATATATTTTAATACAACATAATCTATTGACAAATTTATATTTACATTGTTTTACAGTTTGTAAACTTTTGTAAAGTTTAAAAACTTCAATACCTCATGAGTCATGATACATTGATAGCTAATTGCGTATGAAATTAGGACGTGTCGATTGGTGATTTTACACTGCTACTGCAAGTGATGTATATTTTTTTCGCTATCTTATAAGTATAATAATTATATGTTATTTTAATAATGCAAATTTAATGTGTTTCACTAATACAATAATTTATGCACAGGTAACGACTATTGACTAATGGGTAGGTAGTAATTTTAGCTACCAATATAGATACCAATGTGCCACCATCCTGGGCTTTGTTTTGCTGGTATCTAATTCACATTATGTATAATATGTACAGATAGTAATTATTATGAGGAATGGGAATTCAGTATATAATATTGAATTATTACGCCTGTAACGACTCAATGCTTTTACTCTTAGGTGATTATTAAGAAAAAAGTTAAACAATATTTTTTTTTTATCGATAAAAAATGTAATATCAAAACACAATTTATTCTTAAGTAAATAGTTCTTTTTATAACACTTAACAATTTGTGTGTGTAGTAACTAAGTACCTAATTATCTAGATCAATTATATTGAATATTATCATAAAATTGTGTAGGTGCATATTTTACATGTATATATATAAGCTATTACGGATATTATTGATTGTAGAGTTGCGCCTCTTTTGACTGCGTTTCTAATAGGTATATATTATGTCATAGAATACTATAATATTATTATCAAGTTACAATAATATTAATCATGTATAGGTTCAACGGAGTATTAATAATGCATAATATAATACTTTATTGCTAGATATTGCCATTCAATTTCGAACTAAGATTAACAGTACCTACATAAACATTTAAAAAAAAATAATCCACACTGAAATATGAAATTGAAAATGTAGAGAACGTTGACAAATATGAAAAAACTAAAATAGAAACCCACAATCTCTTTAATACTGCAGTCATACACAATACACGTAGATGATCACTTACAGCTGTGAATGTGTGAGTACATTAACACGACTCCACGCACACACTTAGAAAATTGCCTTTATTAAACTCCTTAAAAAAGGTTGGTATCGAATGCCCTTTTACATTTTTATAAAATATTCGTTTTATTTATTTCCTTCCTATAAAACGTTATTTAGGCATATCAATTGTAAAACAAAAAAAAAAACAAATGCTCCAAGTTATTAAAAATACCATAAGGCGGCAAACAAAATATGTTTCACTCGCTGCCCGCCAGTCACCAGGAATACTATAGTTTAAATATCCAATGAATTACTAACAAAGCATTTTTTTTAACGAACAATGGTAAAAATATATGAGCCTACATTTAAATATATTAATTATTATTTTTTTGTATCCATAAAACAATAATAATTAATAATAATAAAATCTCATGAATAACATTATGTAAAATATAAAATTATGTAAATGTGGTGAAGATATATTGTAGTACCTATTATAAAACCTATTACAATTTGCATTATTTTTATCACGTAAACAATATGAACCGAAAATGTATGTTATTATATTATATAAACGTGATCTTACTTGAAAAAAGTATTTTGATAATATATCAATGTTATGATCACTATTTTGACATGCTGGTTTCGAACTTACGGTGAAAAAAATGTTTTAACTGTTAAAGTTATATTGAGTGGTAACGATACGAGACAACGGTGTATTCAAAAACTTAAGATAAGTTTTCAAAAAAGTCCAGAGGATTTTATTATAAAGCACTCTAATGACGTCCGTACCTGATAAAATTAGTTCGGCGTCTGACAGCAATTTATAAGAATTTACTGAAACCCGTTTATTTCGTATACACAATATTTTCACACAATACAATATAAGCGCTAAAGATATTTTTTATTTTCCAACGGACTGTATAGTATAATAGGTGAGGTCAAATTTATACGGTCCGAAAAGCATTACAAGAACACTATCTGTAACGGTCTATTTCCAGCTCGTCAGCAGTGGCTCGATAAAAATTAGGATGTGATGAGGGCGGTGATGAACGGGTTTGGGGGGGGGGGGGGGTATAAATTTCGACCTCTTGACAGGTAGACCGTTTTTCACATCTGGTGCGTGTTGTTATTGTTTTTTTTTTCCCCGGAATTCGGCGACAGTCTCCGGAATGACGGTGAGACGGAAAATACAAAAATTACAATACGAAACTGTTTTTATGTGTGTTTGTACTGTATGTGTGAAAAATGATTACGGCCCGTTTTTTCACTCTCTCGGAAAGAATAAAACGATTTCAGGTGTATTGTTTACCGTGCTGGACCGATGGGCTTTTCAATAACTTGTCAGCTAAACGTAAAGTCTGGACTAGAAGCGTCATCCAGTTTATACTTCGTAAAAAAATTAAACGTTAAAGACGACAATGTCAAAACCAACGACTGGTGACACAATGCTTTCTCCACAGCGGTTGACTGTTTTTTTTTTAAATTTTTTTTTTTTTTTTTTTATTTTTCGCCAGTTATTTAGATATCATTTTGGTGTGATATTATAATCGTTAAATAAAGCTTTTTAGTTTTTTTATCCTGTTTTTTTCAATTAACTTATTTTAAAATAACTTATCATTATTTTTCAACTTTATCCTCAATTTGTAGCAATTAAAACTTGTGTGTGCGCTGTGCGCTTGTTCAAATAATTTGAATTTAATTTAAATTTTTCAGACTTTCTTCTATAGATGGAATATGACTAAATGTAAAAATCATTATTATAATAATTTCAACATTTAACTCTAGTAAGTATATATATATATAAAATATATGTATATAATAATAATACAATTAAGCTCAGTTATTTTGAAACATAAAAGTTAAAACTTACATTTTTGATTAAAACTCACAAAAGTTTTATAAAATTATTATTACTGAAAAAAGTTTGTACCGAGTTGATACATTTTTACTGTTGCTAGGATATAAACATTCTTTAAACTACAGCTCAAATTTAAGTACCTATAATACATACATATTGCAGAAGAAAAATAAGTAGGTAAAACAAATTTGGCTTATTTATTTCCTATGATATTGGTAAATACTATATACTAATGATAAATCAGAAGTAAAACATTTATTTTGTTAACATCATTTTTTATTTAGGCTATCTGTTACAGAAAATGATCAGCATGAAGATAAATAGATAGATTAAATAATAACATTGAAAATAAGAGTGAATATTGTTTTACTTTTCTTTTCTTTTCATTCCATTTTAGATAAGATTGTTACGACATCATTGTCATTTTAGCTTTATTTCAATATTGCCTGCAATGTTCAATAATATGATTAGGTGAGATTTTGAAGTGTATTTCGAATTATGATTTTGGATTCATTCAGTTTAGAAATGACAGTGGTCTGCAAAATGGAGAGTTTGGACTTTATATAGTATACTTAGTTTTTATTAAACTCATATAAACAATTATAATGGACGTTTTATATGTTAGCTAAAGGAGCATCAGTTGTTTCAATTTTTGTGGTATCGTTACGTGTCATCTTAGCGTAGGTTCGATCATGGTGTTTATGGTGTGTGATAGGTACTTGTTGGTTGATTGTTAGACATGGGCGTGTTTAGAACTGATAGGGTGTTGCCGTTGATGTTGGAATTCTTTATAGACAGTACATCGCTTATAATTTGTAGGATGATTACCGATTTGTAGTGTGCAAATAGCAGGAGACTTACGTGGTTTAGTACATGTTGTATTGAGATGGCTTTTGCAGAATTGGACACAGTGAGGAGAATAGGGGAGCAATAACCTTTAGTGCGAAGTGAACATGAGATTGACAATTTAAGTGCTGAGAAATGTTCCAATGTTTGTGTGGTTCTTCAATTTTAATACTCTGGCAAAGTAAAGATTCTATACCAAAAATATAATTATTGTTTTCATCAGGATCGAGATCAACAAAAACAGTGGCATAGATAGGCTTTATAATTATGTCATGTATTATGCAAATAAATAATATTATCTAGGTAGTTGGTTTTCTAACCGAAAGGCTTATTAGTTATTACTCTATTGCTGACGAAATTTTAGAAACAAGAGTCCACGGATGAAGGTTTATTAAACCTACTTAAGGTGTTTGTCAGATCGTAATTAAAAGTGTGATACTCTACTATTAAATTTGATTGCTATCGTTTGCATTAATTGACCTGAGTTCAGATTCAAGGAGGACTTAAAAAATAATTTGATTTCTTTACAGTCGCAAAAGTTTTTATTGGGGTAACCTGCAAGAAATATAAATATCGCTTTTTGCTTTCTGATTGCGATCGTGGTTTATTCTTTTTATTTTTGTTTGTATTGTTGACGACTTTGTTGTTAACTAGCTTGATGAGTCGTACATTTTAGAAGAACTCATCATTGGCATAATGTATTATTATAATGTCCTATTCAAGTCCAAAGATCATTGTATGCATCGGTCATATGCGTAATTTAGGGGGAGTTAAGGGAGCTTAGCCCTATACAAACTACCGAAGCACCCCCAAGTATTTCCTAACCTAATCACGTATAGGGTAATCCATTAATAAATAAATTATATGTCAATACGGGTTAATTGATAATATTTTTAGCTACTCGCCCCCAGATTTGTAACCAAATTTACGTCGATGAAAACATTACCTTGATTATTGAGACACGATAATAACTTCTATGACTATAGTTTATAGGTACTATGAATGATACAATTATCACAGTTAATATTCACTTTGCTTCAGAAGGTCACTCGCCGAGTGATGTGTGATAGAAGCCTTACTAATTACTAGTTTTCTATGTATAAAATCTATTAACATGAATGGAACTTAATATGTAAAGTAAACGTAGTGCGAAAATAACGATATACGATAGTGTATGTTCAACATGTCTGATGTTTTAATATAATATAATTTACTGAATGTGTATTGACTGAAGTGCTAATGTGTTTATTTTTATATATTTTTAATAAATTGTAGAACATATTTAAATTAAATTGCTTCTTTTTTTTATCTACGATTTAAAAATGTAATACAAGATTGGTATAAGTTACTTTAATAGCAATAATTATCAGAAAATATGCTTAGGAATATAGGCTGATAGACCGTATTCGATCAGAGTCGTTTTTCATATGTAATGATTTATCATTGAATTCAAATTTAACACATCCATTACAGTGACCCTATCCGCATTTGTTACCTGCTGTACACTGTACAGAATGCAACAGAGTGGTACCCACTTTCCTAACTTTTTAAAATTATATTATTATATAACTATTTATTGTATTATACCTATACGGCTAAACAAAGTTTGCAAAAATTATATTATATTATACACATTAAAATTATAGTTTTAATTTTATAAAAATATATGAGTGTACTTATTAGTTGATATTTAAATTTAAAATATATTTTCAAAGTATACTTCATAACTCTGGTTATAGAAATATATTATTGGTTCGAAGAATATTTTGAAGATGGTTATACTCTTATAATAGATAATTAATTAATTAACTATTCAAGAATAGTTTTATAAATCACTGCACAAAATATCTCATTTGGAATAATAGTATTCCATATAGTATTGTACAGAGAAACGATTTCTGCAAAGTAGAAATATATTCTAGATGCAATTATTGGCTTGAAAAACAATTCTAACATAAAAAAATATAGGTAGTTATGTAGGTAAGAGGAAAATTGGATTATTCCAACAGATTGACGAGAGACAAACAGTTAAATTACTGCTGGCTTGTAAAAAGGTTAATTAAAAACAGCATTCTATTGGGTCCAGACTAATCAGACATGATATAGATTCACATACGATGGCCATTAATCACAAAACCCTATAACATGTACTCATATAGATACCGGTAATAATAATTGCTCAGGCAGGACCAATTATTGTTACCCCGTGAACATTATTCCTTGTCGAGGTATGGATGAGAACCAGAAACGGATAACTCTGTCGAAATCCTTCATAGTCTAGAATGTGATCGATCGATAAATTATTATATAATTATATGTACACACACACGAAACACCATGATTGCGTACCTATTAGAAATATTTCAAATTCGTAGGATGTTCTTAAATATATCATGGTACTATAATAATAGTTGATTAAATCAAAAACATTACCTAGTTTACTCTCTATCCTAATTTTAACCTTAGATTCTATGATCGTCTTTTTCTATTTTCTGTCTGAAAACGCTTTTTATAGCAAGGAAATGCTCCAACATTTAATATTAAGGGTGGTTTCTAAAAGAAAATATTGCACTTTAAGAGGAAAAAGTGAAAACCACTTGTACTTTTCAAAATAATCTTGAAAAATAAATACCGAAAAACTGAAATATATGCAATACCTACCAGTTTTTGACAAAATCGATGTTGTTATTTTATTATTGTAATTCACAAATAATGAACCGTACATACTTGAAATGTCCACATTTAAATATAAAATACAAAATTCTAGATAATATTATGATATCATTTTCTAAATACTTTTGATCTTTTGAACCAACATTGTTTTCAAAGACATTTGAAAAATGTTTTTTCTTATTATAAAATTGTTGTTTCAAGTTAAAAAGCTCGTAAATATATAATATAATAGGTGTACAATGTTCTTCATGAATTGTTCTTACAGTGCATACAAATATTGAAAATAAATAATATTTAATACCTATCATTACCGGTTATTTTTAAATCTTCTTTTTAATTATTTTTTTGAATAATTTATCATAAATCCATTAAATATTTTAATTTCTCCAAAGAAACATATTTTAAATGCATTTACAATAAAATAATATTACTATGATATAAATTAAAATTACAAGTCTTTTATTTCAATTTCTGATGCAACAGCTGATAAAGGTAACAATATTTAAAAAAAAAACCTTCATATATTATATTATACCGAAGTATTTAAATTTTAAACTCGTTTATACAACTTATACCTATTTATGTTTTTAAAATACTACTGTTTAATGACAACAATAAAGCAAATGATCACATATCTTCATATTTCAATAGTCTCGAATTTTCCATAAATTCCTATGTACGAAATCAATGATCAATGTTCAATCATTATTTATTATGCAAACATACCTACATAAATAATATATTATAACTCAATCTGTTATGAACTATTACAGGATGTATAAGTTACAAATACAAAAGTCAAAAGATAAAATATACAGTAATATAACTATACTCTGTTTCAAAAGAGAACGGTCACTTTTTGTGCATACAACTGACGACTGCGGCAGTGCAAAGGCCAAACTTCCCCCACCTTGCTAGCCGACGTGTTTCTCGAAGACGTTGACGATCTTTGGCAAGAAAGGTGGGGAAAATTTGGCTTTTGCACTGCCGCAGCCGAAAAGTGACCGTTCTCTATTGGAACAGAGTATAGTTACCTCGGTTTTAATTTAAATTTTTAAATTTAACGAATTTATTAAATTTAAACTGTTTTTTTTTTTTTTTTTTAATAATGAATTTAAGAATAATCATTGTAAAACTGAATTCTGGGATAATTTTTACTTCAATATTCCAATTTTACGTAGTTTTTACTTTAATCCATACTTCAATGTCAATTATATACACGTATAATTCAATTTTAAAACTACTCCAGTTATAATTGCTTCACATATATTTTAAAATCCATAAAAATATATAGTAATATTATATGATATATGTGCACATTTTTTCAATTATCGTTCGATGAATTATATTTTCCATACCTGCTACTGACTAGCTGTGTTTGAACTCAATTTCGACGAGTTAATTCTGCATGGATAGCAATGCATTTTGTATATTATTATATCGAAATAGTGACTTACTTAGTACTTTTATACCTACGTCTATTACACCAACAGGTACACATCACATATTAAATGTGTTGGATTATCTATTTAGGAAATTGAAAGTTATACTTAGATAAATAGTAGATTTTGAATACAAAATTAATTTGCACGTCCTTTATCGATAAACGTAATACGACCATCGTAATTATTATGAGGAAATCATATAATCAGTTGTTAAAATAATATCTGTGCCTTACAATCATCGTATAGTGGTAGTATAGGTACCTACACTGCATACTATTTAAATAAATAAATCGTTATTTTTAATGATTATATTATTTTCATGATAGTGTAAAATTGTCGTATAATATATTTTAATTTTTATTGTATGAAAAATTAAAATTCATGAATATACATGTAAATTTATTTTTATTTTTAGGGTAGATAAAAATAATAATTATACCATACAAAATCGACACGCGATAATTTTGTCTAAAGCAGAGATTAAATCATTATATATTATATTATACTAACTGGGAAATGTAGAAAAATCTTTCTCCGGACACTTTTCGGAATACACGAAAATAATGTATTAAATAGATATCTTATCATATTATAAAATAATATAAGTTATAACATGGAACTTATTTTATATTATTTTCTAGCACTATTACCTACCTACAAATTATATAGTAATATGCTTAATTACATAAATACGCGTTAACATGTACAAAATAACTAAACACGATGCGAAACCTTTAAGCTGAAACAAATTACGTGTCTTTTCTGAAATGCCAGCAGAAAAAAAATTATGTTAAGGACGAAAATAAAACACTTTGTATGTATCGTTCCCGTAAACTCATTGTCGGGGAAGGTTTTTTTTTTTCGTTAACCTTTTCTGTTCACCGGTGTGTTATCGACTGGGATAACAACGTTTGTTTTTTCACTAGAATTTTTTCACTCACCTGATGTCGTTGTTTTCACGTGTAATTATTATGTACATTTTTTTTTTTTATCATTATGTTGAAATCTCTCGTGTTGTTTTGTTGTACGTATGAAATTATTGAAGAAAATAAACACATTTCGATTTTGTATAAATTATTTATGCTACAAACGTGAGTTACGAATTTACGATATTTTTTGTAGACATGCCAAAATAATTGCGGCTATATTTTGTTTGAAACAGAAACCGTTTGGACGGAATATAAATTATTTACCTTTGTGTATAAATACGTCAATATTTCGTCAGAGGAACAACTCTTAAGGTATAGATAATGACCGAAATTTGACCGCGTGAACGTCAGGATGATAATATTGTAATAAATTTACGATTTCGCGGTTTCCGAGTATTTATATTCAAATGATAATGGTCGGAATAACGGATATTCCAGTACCACTACATAGTATATTCACTAAGTAAACCAAATTATAATTTATGCATGCCCTATGAAATAATAACATACCCAGTGATACATACATACAAGTGTATGTATAATTTATATACAACATCCGATTGCTGTAATAAATGCATATTGATTAATAAGTATGGTATTATTTTGTCAATGCGTATATAGCGGCGGCGTGGCTGTTCACAAAACAACCTACACAGTTCATAAATTGATTGTTGTAACCAACGAATATTGCTATAAAGATAAGAGGATTTATTTATTTATAATTAGTGGATCTATTCGAGTGATTTTTTTTATTCAAGACTTTTGAGTGATATAGTGAAACATAAATAAGAACAGCAATGATATTATTAAAAAGACTAATCTTTTAACTAAAAAAAAAAACAAAACTTACAAGTAAAAATAAAGGAAAAAAGTTTCACATACTAATAATAATAAAAATTATTCACATTTATGATTGTAAAAATATTAAATATACACACATTTTATAATATATTATTTTATTACATTTCCAGGTTATTGTTATTATTATTATTATTTATCATTATTCATTATTCTGCACGTGTATCCAAAAATTTGAATTGTGTATGCGCTGAAGTTTTAGTAGGATTTCAAACGTCAATCTATTTGTGTTGCGTTACGTTGAAGGTTTCGAACCATAGTTTCGCTACCAGGTGCTAACATACGTCGGTGGCTAATACACACGCACGTACTGGAATTTACGGAGTAGTCATTGTTCTCCGTTAATGGGCTTCAAATTCGAACATTAGGTACCTACTGTTGAATTCTAATCAATTATCTTATATGCTTGTAAATGTTAATATGCAAAGTTACAAGCATAGCAACCATGTTGTAGAAATATTATCAACTACAGAACATGCATTATCGTGTAGTGTGTGTTCGACAATGATTGGAGCCTAACAAAATAAAATATGTACTAATAATTACTATAACATTGACATTTCTGGATAAACATTAAACATATTATTATATAGATGTAGGTATAAAATAATACATCTACATATTGTATACAATAGAGATATCGTTATAATATCGTATATAATTCAAATTTTAAAAAAAATGTTAGTAGGTGGGCTTTAAATTTAAATGTTAAAAACTGAAATCAATTAAATTTAAATATTAAAACAATGCATTCTGTTCTCTACAAAAGATTCTAAATTGTTTTCTGCTCATCAAAAGCTAATGATATCCGGTTTTTTTTATTTTTATATTTATGATTTTATTGAAAACTATTAAGACGTTTTGGTACTATAATCAATGCGTAAATAAATTATTGAAATATATTGTTTCAAAATAAAAATGACTAACAAATAGGCAATAGCTAAAATAGATTAGAACAAAAGTAACACTAAACTACTGTTATAGGTAATTATGTTCACTTAGATAAGCCCTCTCGAAAAAATGTTGATAAATTAACTTCACAATATTTTTAGATATTCGTCCATCTTAGATCATATACTATGGATGTAGATACAGCGTATGATACAGCGTATGATTTTGTTGCCGGTATAGCGAGAGTCACCGAATTAAGTGATCGATGTGCGCAGGTGCGATGCAACTCCTTGCATAATTATCCATAGGTACAATAGGTATCTGTGAATAAATATGCGAGAAGTCACGTTGCGCATACGCATATCGACCACCTAATTCGGCAACTTGTCGCTGATATCGGCAACGTTTTTTTGTATTGATGTAATACGCTGTGGCTCCATCCATGGTATATAATCTAAGTCGTCCATATACAGTGTGGTGAATTATCTAGGTAAAATTATTTATCTTTTTATCTTATCTACATAAAATAAATATCTTTTTATCTTACGTAGATAAATAAAACTGTTAGGTATCTGATTATCTGTAGATAAGTAGATAATATTTTTATCAATTCCACTTGATTTTTTCCGTTTTTCTATAACTTTTATACTTATTTGAAATTTAAATCAACCATTGAATGTTTTTGATTTAATTATTTGCATTGATTATTGTGTTTTTTGCAACAAATTAATTGTTGTCAAAAAAAGTCATTATTTCATTAAACAATAAAATTAAGTGTCCAGATAGTTAAAAATGTCCAATATATTAATATGCATTAAACGTTCAACATTATCTTATCTAGATAATTTTAAAGTTATCTGTGCACAACACAGTCTGTTACGATGGACAATAGTAATATCCCAAGAAAACATATTTGTTTTGAATTTGTATGCGAAATAATGGTCATTATATTAATTAAAAATATAAAATACAATTTGACTTTCAAAATATTATTTACATTTGCCCCAGGTTCAATTAATTAAAAGTTTCAAACATTGTATATATTGATCTCAACCAATGTGATAATAATAATTAGATTTTTTTTATTGTGCTAATGACAATACATAAATGTTATGTAGCCATAAACGTAACGGTGAAAATACTATTATTCCTGTAAGTATATAGGGAGGTTATTTTCACGGTTCAAAAGTAAGTACCAATTAAAAAAAAAATAAGAAGAATTAGTGGTCTTTGTAAGATAAAATATAAAGGATGCAACTCTAATTACTTCCTTAAGTATTGCGAATAACAATGCAATATATTATAGACTTATTAATTAAATAAAACAAAATAATTTTATAAAATATGATCTAGATACTGCAGTAGGTATAATGATATTTTGTTTTTCATCAATATTCATTTATGGCTCTTAAAAAGTTTGTCATTTCCAATTTCCGAGAAAATTAAGAAAAAAGTTTCAAGAAAGATATTTTTTTAACATATTATCTATAATATCATGTCAGAATGTTAGATTATATTATGCATATAGAATATAGTATATAAGTTAAATTTAATGATGACAAAACCTCAAAGAGATAAAAATATTTATATTAAATTGTATTAATATGTTTACGTTTTTAAAATCATACTGTCTCTAAAGAAGGAAAACAAATTAAATATAACTCATGATCTTTGCAAATCAAATTTGATGAACATAACACTTTCATGATAAAAATGTGCATGTTAGTTTAGTTTAGTTTTTATGTTTACATTAAATAAAATAATTTAAAACAAATTGAATTGAAAATATTGTAGATAATAGTTTATTTATTATATAATTTAGGTATAAAAAACTATTTATTATATAAAAAAAAAAAAAAACAATATTTTCATTCTAACGATATATTTTATGTTTATTACTTTTTCTATAGAACTGGTATAGGATCTATTTGGGTTTAATAAACAATTTATATTAAAACAAAATTGAATGTTTGGATAATGTGCAATTTAATCTGAAATAGATAGAAGTTGGTTTTTGTAAATGTTTAATTGTATTTTATCGGTACGCATTATATTATTTATATTTATTATAACCATTAATTACGTTAGATTTTGGATCCAATAAAACAAATTATTATAATATTAGCGTGTAGGTATCCATTGCGAGTGAATAGTAAATAATAATAATAATAGGTACATTGTTGCGTATTATATTGTTGATTAATTGGGCTTTTAATTTTTAATTATGAATATTCATAGCATACACAGTACACACATACCCCATATTAAAAGACACCAGGTATAGCTTTGCTCGGTAATTGTAGTGTTTTGTATTTATAATGTATGAGCCGAGTTTTTGTCAAGAACAACACGTGCGCTGAATATAATTCAATATAGAAGCGGTGTGCTCTTTATTCCACGATGATACCTATACGTAGAACAAGTGGTGATATTATTCAATTTATGTTGTTTGGAGTGAAAAATGTAACAATAACGCGTAACACTGTAAAAATATTTACCAAGAATCACATGGTTCCAAAATGATATTGTGAAACGAAGACGTTTCGTCACTGCGTAAAACAAAAATACAAAATACATTACTGCACAGTGCACATGCACGTGAATATATACGTATAAATATTGTTATTATTGCATCGCCAAGAAATATAATATTGTATTCGATGAAAACCGTGAACATAATTTATTATAACAGGACCTATATATTCGCTCAAATTCCACACTTAAAGTGAAATCGTCGTATCGTGCCAAATCGATACACATAATATTATACCGTAAAAAATCGTCTCTCGTATATTTTTGCATTTGTTAATTGGGTCTATAGTATAATATTAAATAATATCTAGAGCCTAGACATTTTTTCTTTAGTGGATTTATTGTTTTTTTTTATTATTTTAAATGCATACAGTTTAGTATAGTTATCCAAATGCATAAACATTGATGTATCTGGTATCTATCTTATACTTTTTTTTCAAATATCTTTCCCATCCCTAATTATTAATTACAACAAAAAAAAAAAACACAATATATAAGGTATATGAATAGCTATCGGTACACGCACTGCGCTTGATGGCGGAGCTAACTGTAGTAAACTAGTCGATGAAATAAAAAAAAAAACAAAAAAACAATGCAAGCGTTCGATTTCCAGATTCCGCCCAGGACGGAGTTGCGAACACTCATCACGCGTAACATTCATATCGTCGCTTTAGGTCTTGCCGTGTGATAGCAGCTGCGGCCGTGATGACGATAGTGACGGCTTTTCAACCGGGTGGGGGGGGGGAGGGGAGAGGAGTAACACAACGGGTGGTCGTGGCGTCCGCGAGTGAGGTGTAGTAGTGGAGAGGTATCATTTTTTGAAAGAATGAAATATAATAAATTACCGTATACCGTACACGGTACGCGTATACTG
Organism: Metopolophium dirhodum; assembly: GCF_019925205.1. Classification (NCBI taxonomy): domain Eukaryota; kingdom Metazoa; phylum Arthropoda; class Insecta; order Hemiptera; family Aphididae; genus Metopolophium; species Metopolophium dirhodum. Next base: position 6,835,611 of record NC_083561.1, on the reverse strand, counting down.
ATCGGTGGAAAGCGATAAATTCGTTTGGAAATTTTCCGCCGGTCCAATCCACGGGTCCCGGAGGGTAAAAAATACTAACCGTTTTTCCGCAATCACAACCACCACGACGTCGGCGACACTACGAGACGGCGATGCGGGTAGGTAGAAATAGCGATGGCAAAGCGGTGGTATACTCAGTGATCTCAAAGTGTCGCGCGGGGAGGGGTCGTCGATAATTATTATGGCTTTTCCTTCTCCGCTGTCGTCGTTCGCGGTTCATAGCAGCAGTATAGTCGTCGCCGCCGCCGCCGCTATATAAGTGGTGTGGGGGAGCCTGTGCAAGAGCTCGCAACGGATTATCCGCGAGCTGCAAAAGCACGGTCATTAGAAGTCAATCAATCAGTCTCACGCCTCTTACACTACAGCGGAGCGTCTCGCACACACAGGCGTACGCGAGCACTGATCGCGTATACACCCTTTCGTCATGCCGCCGTGCCACCCTCTACCCCCACGAGCGGTGTAGCATTACTGCGCGTGACCCATCGCGTCACGTTTGACACCGGACCGGAGGGGTTGGCCGGAGAGGTTCGATAATTGTGTGCCCGGCAAAACCACCCGGCGCGGACGGATGTAATTGAAAACCATCGCGTCTGACGCGTGCGATGAGAAAATATCTTTGCACGCGCGTTTCACCGCCGACCAAGACAATGACATTATTATTATTATTATTATTATTATTGTTAGTTATATTATAGTGATACCGTGTTGCCGAAAATAATAGTTGCGGACCCACGCCACTATACTCTGTTGTAGATATAGATTTACCTTGCTACATCCTGCAATTATTGAGAGTCGTCGAGTGAAACGTTAAGTATAAGTGGTTAGACTCATCGCAGTTAGAAAAAAGTTCAATTACTATTTCTGGGTTGCAGTAATAGTTGACGTTATACATTTCAACATGAGTATAGAATCAGAATAAAATATATACTATTTTCGATGGTTCATAGGTGTTACAAATATTATGAAATTTACAGTTGTAAGTAATTTAAAAAGTAAAATATATAAACAAAATTTGATTATTTCTATTTTATTGTCAAAACAAATGTGGAAGAATTGAAAATTCAAAACCTTAGTTCATTAAAACTACGAATTTTTAATTTATCTTTAATTTATACTGTCATCTTGCAAAAAATATCGTAACATTTAAATTAAATTATAATGTAATATGTATTATTTATAGTTTAAACGGTCTAACGTCATACGCGGTGTACATGTGCCGATATACAGTGGCTTACTTATAGAAGATAACCCATTTATATTGTGTTTGTGAGTATTCATATATATTGGCCGGCGCATTGTATAGGCAATTTTGGTACATAGGCGAGTAGTTGCATTTCGAACAACATCCCACGCTGTAGTTACAAATGAACGTAATAAATAATACGGAAAATTTTCGTTTCACCGACCAACACGTGTCAAATACTCATGTGGACATGCGTGATGACTAGGTAGGTACTGTTTAAAAATGACGAAGAAAACGTCAACGATGACGAATTTCAAGAAATGAGTGACTCTTTTAATTAAGCCCCAGTTAAGATTTCATAATGAATTCGTTCTTAATTTATAGATTTAGTAATATTATTAGAAATGCCATTGTAACATCATATAATATGGTAGCACAAATTACATTTTTATTTTGTTGGTTTTATCCATTGTCAAAAAACAAAATAAAATAAAGAATTTTATTTATTGACATCAATTATTGTTTATTCTTTTATTAGCGTGTTTGGGTTTGAGATATATATGTCATCTCACAAAAAAAAATACAACCTAAACCTCCACTGATTTAAAAGTATGTTTGGTCATAGTTTTGTATAGTTCTATGGGGTACGAAATATGAATACACCTAAAATATTATAAGTGTATTATAGCTTATACATATTATAATAGCTTATATAATCATATACATTCACACAATTGAATAGCAGTGTAACACAACTTAGAGTGCAGACATTTATGCTAAAAGGTGTATTTACATACGTCTTATTATTCGTGGTATTTTCCACTGACCATAATAAAATATTGTTTTTTGTCAAACCAGATATTATTATAGAATATTGGAGAGAGAGAATATTAGAGACGTCTCACGGTTGATCGCCGACAAATGGATACACACAGAGGAAACAATTTTCATTTTAAAATGTGTTGTGTTTAAGATTGATACATTCCTCGGTCCTGAAGCGTTCGCCATGTGAACAATTTAACACAATAGTAATAATATGCTTTTCTTATATACTAACCTAGAACTAGACAAGTGCTTACTGAAATCAGGAAAATACCATCCAGTTTTCGAGTTACCTACAATCGATTATTTATATAATTATTTTACAAACATTGAGGTTATTTACTACCACTTTCATTTCGGTACATTAAAATTATTAATTATTTTGAATTATGTTCAACGGTTAGTTTATGGTGATGGCGTGTCATACCGGGTTTTTTCTAATCTCGATTTACATTAAGTAGGCAGGTCCGTTTTTTTTTAATAATATATTCACGATTTGGTCATACGTTATTTCTTAAGCACACAGTATATTTATTCCTCGCATTGTTTTAATTATGTATGCTTATAAATTATAGTATAATACTATACATTTCGTTTCTTATTAATATTTAAGTTGTCTAGAACATTACTTACTCGATTGTGTATGATCGTTTATGTATAAACACTGTAAATTATTTTAACGCATTAGTTTTTAACGAGATTTTTGTTTCATTGGATATTTGAATCAATATATTTGGCCATAGGTAGCCATTTTTCACCAAAAATTAAACACTTTATATTCTTTCACTGTTCATTTAATCCTCCCTCCCTACAAAAAACAAAAAACTAAAACATATTTAGACCGTTTTAAATTGTTAGAATAAATTTAAATACTTAACTTTAATACATTTTAATTTAAATATATTATACAAATTGTTATTAATTTTTAATTTCCTATTTATTAGTTATATTTATATAAGTGCTTATATAATATTTACTTATTACTTGTAGATCCTAATACAAATAAAATAAATATTTTTAATATTCGATTAATTAATGTATTATTTTAATATTTAGAGGACAATATAGACGTCCTGATTTTAGTCTAAAAAATGTGTGGAGAAAAATAGAAAGTACATAACTTTTTTCCGGAGGGAAATGGTCCCACAGATATCTTTGGTGTCTGATTATATTGTTGATGTATGTTATATTTTGTTTAGCATTTGATTTTTATTAATAAATTAATAAACACTGTAGGTATATAATAATTATTATTTATGATTATGCTATATTGTTAATAGTTTATATTTAAAGTATTTAGAGTTTTTGTTCAATGTTTCTTTATTATATTTAAATATTTGTTTAGGTAGATTAATGTTGATGCCTATAACGGATATACCTCCACAATTATAAACTGTATATATCAATATAATTATATCATAACGCGTTATGATTCCAATTAATTTCCATAGTGTTCACCCAAGCATGTTTTGTAATTCATTATATACTGTCATTTGTAATAAGTCTATATTAATCATCTTGTCAACTTTACATCTATTGTTCATATGGTTTACTGAATTGTTCTGGCTTTTTATATATTATGTATACATGAGTGATATTTTTGCATTTTCCCATAACGGCAAAGTTCACTTACAAGCTGAAGCCACAGTATTTACCATATTATATATAAAATTATGATTCCTATTGCAGTTTGGATCAAAGTGTGGTATATCTCATCATTCATAAGTTATGAATCATAACTCATGTTATTGATATTGTTGATATATATTATATAATAAGTATGATGTTGATAATAATTATCAGCTGTATAGCCGTAGCCATCAGTAATAACAAATTACTTTATTCATTCCATAGTAATTGAGTTTAGATTGAATAAACGGTTTATGGTAGTAATTAAGTTTTTTTTTTCGTAGTCATTCATATTTATATTCTTGCTATTACTAACAGTATTTTGTAACATTATGTATACGCAATGTATCCACTAACAAAATATAATTCATTCAATGCTAAAAAAATGAAATTATAATAGGTACCTACGTCGATTACATTTATAAGCTATTCAAAGATTTACAGTTAATACATGATATAACGTATAATCTACTTTACAATACATATACCTACATTTTAGATACATAAATTAATGTTTATGTAACACTGTAGTTTAGATTAAAATTCCTATATTGCGAGTTGTAAAAATGAACATTTTTTTTGTAAATTATACCAGAAAAAGTATTATACCCACATTCCACAGTAAAATATTAGTTTACAAAATTTAATGTTCTATGAATAATGAGATATATAATTGAGACATTGCATGTATATGTTATTGAAGTATCAATGTTCATTATTAAAAAAAAACATTTTTAGTTAAACAATTGTTACACAGAACACGAACTGCAGTATTTATAAATAATTCCTAAAAGTTAATTAATACAATTATATAATTAATGTATTATTCATTTAATTGTCTGTAGTAGGTAATCATAATAAAATGTAAATATAATTATTTTAAAAATATGAATATCCCCTTCCTCCCTCCCATTTTAACCCTACAAATGTTGTAATAATAATATTATAGTTTCATGTAAATTACACCGGAACATTTAGTTAACGTTATCAACATAATCGAACAGTTTTGGTTTTCTTCCGTAATGTAATTTGAACAATTAATACCGTTTATGGTGTAGCTTGAAATGCTAATTGATAATCAATGCTAATGTGACCCCAAATATACAATTATATATAAGCAATTGAGCATTAGAGTCTCTATCTATGGGATGGTCGTAACTGGCCAAAACCTCTAAATTTTAACATATTTTTTAATATGTGATGTTGAGCTGTAATTGTAAAACTATAATATTGTAGTACCTACTTTTAACGGACTCGACTTAAAAACAGAAAAAAAACATTCTGAACATTTTACTATTAGTTTATCATACAATTTTTTTATTTATAAACTTGTACTTTAAGTCTTGACACAACGATATATGATGCGACTAATTAGTAATTTGTAGAAATAACTAGTAAATACAGTGTAGTACTATAAGTATGGTTATAATCATTAAATTATATGTATATATATAATGCAAATTGGGTTAGTGCTACTGTCTCTTAATATTTAATAATGTTCAAATCATAGATATTTTATGTTATTATTAAATGAACAAAATCTCTATACAATACGCGATTACACTGTTGAATATTAACAATAGGTTACTAAATGCGTTTTAATTTTTACAAAAAAAATACCTACTTTATATTATTTTATGGTTCCTATTCAAAATACTTTTACAGTTAAAAATGTATTTCTTTCGGTAGGCACTTTTAAAAGCTTATGAGAAATTAGAATAATCGTGTAGGTTATAACGTACAAAGTGTTTTATTCAATTTATTTTTAATAATAGTAGTAATTCTTAATTTTTAACCACAGTGTATTTTTTGTCTGATTATGTTTGTTGTGAACAGTATACATATGATTATCAATTAAAATTAAAAAGTGATAAAAAAACAACTTTGAATATTTATATTAAGTCAATACATACTATATAATTACAACTGTGTATTGTGTTCTTTATGGTTGGTGAAAATGTTAGTGAAACAGCAACTGAGCAAAGAGAAGAGCATTTAATCAAAATAAGTTATGAGAAATCTAGACAGTGTGTGTTATCTGAAATTGAAGTAGACAGTTACGGGGAACGTCATGTGGTTAATAATTCATAAGCACCAACAAGACGTTTGCCTGTCAAAAGCCACCGCAATTTTATTACAAACTATGAAAAAACTTGTATTTTCCATTCGCGTTATTTAAAGAAAAAAAACCAATTAAATTTGTAAAGTAAATAATTATAATATTTGTTAATTATTAGACAGTCAAAATTAAATTAAATAATTATACAAATCAAATAAAATTAATTATAATTTTAATTATTTTAAACTCCTGTTAGTTAGATTAGCTAAGGTTATATGTATGATATTATTTAAAGGCAAATGCATTGTAGCAAATTAGCCAAGCAATAAAATACTATACTAAGTATGAAAAATATAAATCAATGACTACGTACATTCAGTGTTCAATGTATTCACCATTGCGTACTGTAAGGGCGAAGATTACAGATATGATAAAAAAATTTAATTTAGCTAGTGGAGTGGAGTTAATTCCGAGCGAAAACATCCAGCCTACCTATTATGGGGCCTCCCCGCCATCTCATAACTAATATCCATCGTTCAAAGTTCAAAATGGTAGGACATATCTCAAAATAATGACAACTGTTACGATAACCCGTCTCGTCTCACATATTTGGACAAAGGGTTCTCTGGGCAAAGTTTATACCACCTACATATCTGCACGTATATTCGAAACACAAACATACATATTATACGCGTATATCTAATACACACGTATTCACATCTACACCCGTAAAATGGTGCCACGGTAGTCATGAAATATCGCAGGCTATGTACGTTAACAACCCAATATCTATTTGAAGGAGCCGCCGGGTATCGTTTCAATACAACTACACGAGCCATTCGGGTCTCATTTATTTTTGAAAATCAGTACTTCGAAATAAAATATTTGTCAAATGCGCCGTGTAGGTACACGGATGCTTTTTTTTTTTAAAACATGATAATTATTAATTATTGACGTTTTTTAATTGAAAAAAAATAATCATTCACATCTATACCTTTTTACTTAAAGTCAAATTTCGGTAGTTAATACACTACAAGAAATCATTCCTGCGAAAATACTTTGTACTGAAATATTATTTTTTACACCGTCTTTCGGATGATTAGTGAATTCTGAGGGAGGCGCGTGCCAAAAAATTTTCAAGGTAAGATGTTAACTAAAATACCCACTTGAACATTTGACGGGATTAAAAAATACACAATAAATCATAATTATTATTTGGTGTGATTGAACGAATTATTTCAATAGTATTACATGCATACTTATTAGTTACACTACAAAATATTTACACAATCAGATATACAAGTTAAGTAACTTAATATGAAAATTCAAGAAGAGAGTACCTACAATACCTAGAACAATGTACTCATGCGTATTTTAAAGCCGATTTCTTACAGAAAATTAATTACATAGATTATTGAAATCAAAAATAGACCGTCTATTCATTTACCTGCGATATAATTTCTTTAATATATACAATCTTATTTGGTTTTACAATAATTATAGTTAATTTCATGTTCAATCTTATCAAAATATAATAATATGACTACATTGTAGCTAAATATCAAACCATTAATTGACAGTTCTTTAAGTATTCCCCGGTATCTTAATGTAATATGTCATACATCCGAATAAATGTTTTATTAAACGTGTGAGACAAACACTACAACTTTTGTGTCTACATTAAACGGTGATAGCCATTATATAATGTGTACCATACAACCACAATACCACGTACCGGTGCTAAAACGCTGCAATTGGCTAAAAATAAATGCAAAATGTTTTATTCGCACTATACTTGGTGATAAAACGCGAGAAAATGTTTTAAAATATTATAATGTCTTATGTGGATGAGCGTGAATATATATATAGCTCGATATAACTAGCGCACAAAGTTTGAAATGATTCGTTTGAACATCATAAGAAATAAATAAAAATGGAAATTTAAGAATTTACAAAACATTGACGTAATTCAAAGACGCGAGACATATTACTAGACATTTACTGTACAAAAAGAGCTTTCTCCGAATGTGGTTAATTTTAAATCATTAATATAATTATATTTATTTTACAATAATTTGTATGGATTTTATTATAAGTTTTTATATGTTTCATGAACTCAGTTGTATAACTTAAGGCTAGGAAATTTAACGTCACGTCGTACATTGAGAAGATATTTTATGAATTTCTCAGTAGCCATAGAAAATATATTTTATTCTTTTTTTTTTATACGACCACTAAAATTTTAAAACGTTACTATTTTTTCTTATTTTAATTAGCTTTATTTATAAAAGAAATACTATCGATACAATAAATAAGTTTATCTTTACAAATATATAGAAGCATCTGACTTAGTAATTTTATATATTTGTTAGAATAAAACTTTGACGGGCGACATTGGAAACAGAGACAAACTTGTCGGAACGAATTAATAACAGTCAATTCCGGTTCCATAAACACTAACCTATAAATCTAGCTATCATAAATATTTATTTAGCATTGGTTTTAATATTTTTAATCAAACAAATGATCGATTCTAAATAATTAAAAAGAATAGTTAACTGAAACTTTATGTCACTATGTGGAATTATTCGACTTGTCATACATTAGGTATTATAGTTACTTATACTAAATAAAATCTATATGATATATCGTCTTATAATGTATATAGGTGGATAGAATATTTAAAGGTGATAATAAATGGAAACTATTTGGTTGCATACTTCAAGATATACATTTCAAAAAATGTTTCGGTAATTGTAATAACAAAATATAATTGACAATGATTGACCTCTATCATATAATATATTATTTATATAGCTAGTAATAGTTTAGGTACCTAACCTACTTATTGCCTCTACAATTGTGTACATTATAATGTGTATATTATATAGGATATGAACGGTGATTAAAGTTTGGGTGAGGGGGGTGTAGAGGTGGACGGAGTCCCCTTTCTTATTTAAGGCAACATTATGGGTCCTCTTTAATTTAAGTCTCCAAAGTCCGAGGGGACGCTTTACAAGACATTTATAAATATAAATTAGTTGTTGTTTGTCTTTTAAATTAAATATATAAAAATAAAACAACTTTAAAATTTAAATAAATTTTTTATAACATTTTATGCTAAGAATTTCAATTTAGTTTTACTGAGCAGACATAATAGGTAGGATACTTTTTCTTAGGAAGAATTTGTTTTTACATCCCATTAGTATAAACTTTTTATGAATAAATAGGTGTGTGGAATAAAAAAATATTGGAGGTATAAACATTAGACCTTGTGGGCTTCTTTAAATAGTTTGGTTGGATATAAACTTTGATAAGAACTCGGGAACGCTCCTAAATTGTTGGTGAATAGAGTCCACCTTCAACATTTTCCCCGCTTTAACCACTGGATATGGAAATTAATGCATAAAGTATTTTAGCATTATATAATTCATTTAATGAAGGTTTTTATAGTAATTATATTAGATTATAACAATTTAACCTGTTTTCATAAACAGATACTGCATGCAAATCAAAAAATAAGTTTTAAAGAGTTATCTGATTGAAAATGTTACTTGGCGAGTTCAACATCCTTTATTCAAAATAAATTACAATCGTCTGCTCACTGTATGGAAAACAATACTTTTCATAAAACAAGTAGCAATATATAATGGAATCCGAATTTTCCGTTTCGACTGAATATTTCGGCTTTAAATACAAATTCTGTGTGATGTACTATATATATATATATATATATTTACCTATTTATTAAATACTGAACGGTCCGGTAATAGGAATATCAGGTTACTCTTTCCCAGAAGGGTTTGATTTATTTCCCCTGTAAAGGGTGAATATCTGGATAGGACGATGGTAAAGTGTTACCGATAGCAAAAGTTGTCGTCAATGATAAATACACCAGGCAGTTATTTGCAGGCAACACAATCAACAAGGCCAAACGATCGTTCTCTGTCAGCTACACGTGATTTCCGATACCACCGCAGATGTAAATAATTAATTCGTGGACGTTCCCTCTAGAATTATTGTCATCCAACACGCACCTATATGAGATAGGTATGCAGATATATATGTTATTCGAAACACGAAGCTCTGATCGCGTACAGTGATCAATATACTCGCGTTTTAGAAAGAGCATTTAAAGATTGGGTAGGTGCACTGAAATTATACGTTGATGGTTTTCGTTATGAGAAATTCGACGACCTGTGTTAAAATTCCTATTTCAAATATTTTGACGAATGAGTCACAGAATGTAATATATGGAACGTGGTACCTATAAATACGTAATCTGAGAATTTATTTGAAATACTAATGTTTTTTTATTATTTTAAATACGTAACACAGAATATTTTTCAATATTTATATATTTTAACTAAATAAATAATATGAAATAAGTATAGGTATATTATACTATAGTTATTTTAAGTTTTAACAAACACAATTAAATGACAATTAAATTATTATATTTGTATTTCGTACACATAATTAAAATATAATTGTCAAGGTTTGTTTATAAACTACATTTTAAAACTTTCATTCTAATGTTTGATAATGTAGTCAAAAGTTAGATAATTGAATAAAAAAGTAATACAATTTTGTCGGATATTTTTAATTTAAATATTAATTAATTTTCAGTTTACTTATTAACTTAAAGGATTGTGGTGTTTATTTAATTTGATAAGTAATTAAATATTAACTGCTTAATTATTTTTGGAAAAATATTGTTGAACAGAATGTCGTTTTCTTAAAACTAAATTAATGTTATATTATATTTTAGAAAATTGATACAAAACACATTATTTTACATTTATGAATTTCGCTTAGGCCATAAAATATGTACTGGTACAATTTGACATTATTGAATATTAATTTGAAAAAAATAATAAATGAGAGCATATTTTCATTCCAAAATTATATAGCGAACTAAACAAAATGCTGGCTCACCGTAATTTATTCATAATATTTGTATATTATTAGTACAAGAAAATTGGAAAATACCATAGGTATAGGTACCACATATCGTATTGTGGTTTTTGTTTTAGTTTCTGAACAGTAAGCGAATTTAACAGATTTTTAATTTTATTAAAAATTAAATCGTATTAACTTTGAAAGGTCACATTTTCGCTTTTTCTGCAGTAGTAAAAAATATAAAATAATCCATTCGAAAAAATACAAAAAAAGTTAAGGTACTATTTTTAACAAAATCAAAACGAAATTATAATCGTTTTTTAAATCAATCATTTTCGCTTACAAATAAGTAATCAAAGCATATGGCTCCAGTAAAGGAACCTCTAACTAGATAACTATTACTTACCCTCAAGTTTGCATAACGTGTTGTTATAGCAGTGCAATATTATAGTTACAAATCATATCCACTTAATAGGCTCAGAACACAATCTATATTATACAATTTGTTGAAAGATTGCAATTTTTGGAATTTAAATATTATAGTTGCGAATAGTTACTTTTGTTTTACACACATAAAATTGTATAATATACATTTATGTATGATTCTGACAATATTTCGAAAAAGCTTTGATGAGTTAGTTTATAGTTTACTATTGGTAAACGTGTGCACGCAATCCACTTAGTTGAAACTTCGGACAACTTTTTTTCAAAATCTCCCATTACCTTTAACTAAGTTTGAAACTCAGAAATGTGATAAAAACTCGAACATTATATCTTTGGTTACTTGATTATAACTAATCGCGTGTGGCGAAAGATAATATATTTAATAACAAACCAACCGACGTAAGTGATTTATTTATCGTAAATGTTTCAAAAGGTGTTATTTGTCATAATAATAATAAAAAATTGATTAAAACTGTGATAGGTAAAAAACAGCATTAAATAAACTTTAATATTAGGTTAATTTGCATGTCGCAAGTTAAAAATCTCAATATTTTATTTCTGAACACTTGTTCAATAATTAATAAGCTTTCATATAATATAAGTAATTACACGGACAATGTAATGAAGGGGGACGGAGTGGCCGAGCGGACTAAGGCGTCGGTTCAAAACCTCGGCCACGGGCGGCACATTTATTCGGGTAAGTCACGGTGTCCGGAGAGAAGTGCCGCCATCTCCCACCCGGGCAGATACCTACGGGTGCTCACTAAAAAATCTGCCAAACTAACAAACACACGGTTTAACCTACATTACCCTCCCCCACAGTCAAAAACCACCCAATGGCCTAAGTTTCCGCGGGTTAATTAATAATAATAAAAAAAAAATGTAATGAAATTATCAAAAATGAATAAATTGAACACAATTTACACATTATTTATATTTTAATATATGACATAAAATATATTCAGGAATATTTTTAAAAAATATAATTGAGATATTTACGATAGGTATTGGGTTTATAAAATATTAAAATAAGGAAGCTTACGTGTACAACCAAACTGTGTTTATATAGTCTAGATTCAAAATTATAATTTACAATTGGCAAGACCCTAAAATTATTTTAAGTATCTATGTATAAAATATTATAGTACGTTTGAATATTGTCAGACATGTTATTATATATTTATATTATAGTACTCTCGGAAATTCGGAAAGTCGGAAATACTTTTCTTTTAAAATTGGTATTTGTTGCCCACATAATAACCTTTGGTATATTTATTTAGTTAATTTACCTGAGTAAATTCTAAACTGAAAATCATTGCAGTATGGAATATTGACCATACAGTAAATTTAGATAAATCAATAAAGTCACTCAGACTCACTCTGCTGTGTAGTATATTTTGAGTGTAACTCGTCATTGATTAGGCTACTCTATAATGGTGCAAACTAGTAGAAGCATCGACTGGGATGAAGTACATTGATCCAGATGGTAGAATACAATATCCTAGGCCGAAAAGGAAGATCAACAATATCATAAACATCCTGGATAACAAATACGCAGCCGAGTGGATGTGAAGACCCAATCAGGCCTTAGGCCTCATGTAAAAATTTTAATGGTAGTGCCGGCGCGGCTCTCGCAGGAAAGTCATTTTCTTGTTGTACACCGTGGCCAACTCTGAGAGAGACTAGTGTGGCTTACATTTTAGTATTATAAAATAAACTTTCTGGTGGAGGATGGAGGCAATGTGAAAGCAAACTCCACCCGGACTCATGATTGAACAGAAAAACCAATGCACTGTAATGGATGCATTAAATTGTAATTTAATTATAAATCATTAAACGATTCTGAGCGTGGAGTGGTATGTGAACATAATTTCTAAGAATATTTAATAATTTATCTATATTACTATTGTCGATTAGTAATTTAGTATTTTTATTATTTATAATTTCACTAATTATTATTTTCTATAGTCAATGAAATCCAAAATATATTTAACAAATTTTACTATTTTTTTAGGCATTTTAAATAATCTTAAAAATGTAATAAAAATGTATGTAGACTCTAACTGTTTAAATATTAAAAATACATGTGCCCGACTGCACGAAAACACAAGGTTCCTCATGAGTAGTGAAATTTAAAAAATAAAAACATACAAACACAATTTTCTTTAGTAGACATTTTAATTTTAGATTTGGACAAAATTAGATATTTAGCCAAGAATAACAATTTTAATTATTTTATTGTAATTCAGAGATATTATTCGTTGAGTCATCAAACTTTTAATTATATTTTTATATTTTGTATACACAATTTAATTTTCAAAACATTTAGGTTGATTTTAAGCTATATAACAAAACTATTCACAGCGATTTACGGCAAGGTGATCAAAGATAATAACAGTAATAAATTATATAAAATATATATTATACTACTATAATAACTAAATATTAATTATTTAATATAATATGCAATGTTGTAGGCAACAATTAAATCAACCTGCCGTGATATTAATAGTAATATAAATGACTATGATAGGAATATAAGAAAATCATATTATAAAATATACTTAGTAATATAGGCTGACAGACTGTTTTCGTTCAGAACCGTTTATCGTATAGAATGATTTATCATTGATTTAAAATTTAACACATACATTACAGTGACTTACTCCATTACGAGGTACACTTGACAACTACTGCACATCAGAGCGATTACCTACGTTCCTTTCTTTTTCTTTTTTACTTTACTCGATTATTTAAAAAAAATACTTGGTTATAAATGTATGGCATTTTTCGAAATGTACTCTGATATATTTTTTCATATGTACATTTTATTATGAAATTTCTTATTATTCTGTTAAGTGCCTATAACCTTTATAATGTAACTGGAAGATAGTCTTTAAAAACCGGTCAAATCATTTTTTATCCTTTTATATGTTTTTATTTTATTTCAAATTTGATTAGATTAATTAATTTTAATACTTTGGTTGTTAACTTTTAATGTAGTCAATAATATTAATTTGAATGATTGTTATTTTTTTATTCTAAACCAATTAAATATTAAAATGTTTATTTTTTAATAGGTTTTATTTAAATGTTTAATTATTTAGTAATGTTGAGATATAAGGTCAATTTACTGTACCGGCTGTATATCTATATTATAATAATAATTATTGTAGTAGATATTTCTATATCATCCATACTCATAAAAATGGGAATTCACAAAACTAATAAAATTCCCCTTGTAGGACTAATCTTGGTAATAAAATAGGATTGTAAAATAATATTACAATCTAATTTTATATAATATAATATTACAGTCTTATTTTATTATCATATATAGGTGCCAAGATTAGAGACCTACTACTCTACAAGGCATAAAAGTTGGCTTAATGAGAAAGCAGAATTTGAGACATGACGTTACTCTAAGATTATTCAAAAACAATTGTTTATTACAAAATCTGTAGTAAAAGATCAATATTTTCTTTTATTATACAATGTACATTTGATTTAACATTTGGGTCTTAAAATAAAAATATTCTTTGTATGTTTTAGTGATAAAATATGATCAATTTAATACATCAGAAGGAGTTGTATGGAAATTAATAACTGGAAAAAAATTATTGATAGTAAAGTTAAGAAGTAATTAATATTTGAAGTAGTTTAAAAAATGTGCAGGGAAAATTTGTTGGACATAGAATGAACACTCCCCAAATTTTTACCGGTAGAGATTTTTTATGTTTTGCGCTACCATCGCTATAATAATGCTCCAACAGCAGAACTTTTTATTTGCAACATTTTTTCTCCAGCGTTTGAAGTTATAATGTTTAATTAAATTCATGAAAAACACAATCAATTGTCAATTATTATTTTGTTGTTAATTGTTCGTAACACTTAAATTTTTAATTACTATAGGACTTGAACATTCAATACAAGCTTTAATGTATAATAATTTTTATTGTATTGGAAAATACTAAAAATTGGTTGTTAAAACTTGTTTTAGAATAGTGTTTGAAGTTTGTTCTGCTGTTTATTAAAGTTGCGTATTTTATGATGGAGGGGGGAGGGGGAAAGGGCATTGTCCACGAGACCTTTATTGTATATGATGTCTATATAGGTAGGTACCTACAAACATATACAATTAATATCTTAAAAGACTTGTATTATGCATTCAGATATTTATTAAACATGAAACAATTTAAATTGTAAAATCAATTGCTATATTGATAATGAAATGCTTTATTGAAAGTAGGTATACTTAATTGATAACATTTATCAAAAACTGGACTCCCTCCCTCTACAAATTGTATTCAAATACGCCACTAATTTGTTATATTAGTTTATTATTTACTTGAATATAATATATGTAGGTACCTATAACATACATTTTTTTCATAAGCAAAAGATATTTTGTTTGTCTATAATTTGTTATTGATTTCAAGTTGAACATAAATTATTATTCATTTAACAGTGAACTACATTGACTTATTTTTTTATTTTGTTCTTGCATACATAAATAATAGTTATTTTTATTTTAGTACTTACTGTGTTATTTTTAGATTGAATATACCACAAGCACAGAATAGATTAAAGATGACCGACCGCTGATTATACTTTAACGGCCCTAACCACACGAATAAACACGAAACCACCGAGGTATCAGATGAAATGACCGTCTAAGCCGCAGTTCAATTATTGTTATATGACGTTAGCCACGATCAGATACCAAAAATCATTGCTATAAATAAAAAAAAAATAATTCTATTATATATGTTTGAAATTCCATTTGGTCTGGTTGCATATGGCTATGATATTATATAAAGAATCAGGATAAGATGCCACGGTTAAAAATGCAATACGTCCATTTAAGCTATCGTGGGTCAAATCTGGTCTTCGAGCAATAAATGTTGTTCACGACGTTCACGTATTTCTACCTTTTGAAAAATAAACATGACTTTTTTTTGCACCACAGTTAATATACCGATAACAATCCGATAAATTGAGGCGAGTGTACAGAATACGAACGAGAACGTATACCACTGTTAAATCGGAATTTCACATTCAAGATGGAACTTTGCACTCAACACCTCATTAAAAGGACATCACACTTTACAAGTGTACGGCATGGCAAATTTGCGTTCAGCTTTACCAATATTGTGTTGATAACTTTAATATTAGAGTGAATAGACCTATTATCAAACTTAAATGTAAGATCATTAACTGTGGTTTACATTGATTTATTGTATGTTTCAATTATTAAGCGTGTTATCAGCATAATTATTAAATTGTAATATTTGACATAGGTACTTGCAACCAACTTAAACACGTAACTAGCGTATAAACAAAAATAATGTTCTTACCTCTAAGTTTGTTAAAAGGTCAATTCACTCTTATTATTAAAACTTACAACACACAAATTGGTCCTTATATGTACGCAAATTTGCCATTTCTTTGACGGAGTTAATACACGTGGGTGAGACGTCCACTTAAAGTTATTATCTTTTTTTGTTTTGTACCAAGTTATTTAGGTAATTATTTTTTAATTTGGTGCATTATTATTCTTTTGACAACTGAAAATTGTCCAATTGCTTTCATGGGTATACATAGTGTCTGGAATGTGGAATTCACTTCTGGTGTCTGTGAAATTTCAACAGTGGACAGACGTGGTTAACTGTGATTTTCGTATTGCATGTTGAGATAATAGAGATAATATATTCGTTTTTCTCTTTATAGGTATGGCATGACGTCGAATGTGAGATATTTCGGGATCGATTCTGAGCCTATTTAGTATTTAGTACAACTTCTTATTTTTGGTTTAAACTATTGTGTTTTGACCAGAGTTTATTTTCAGTATTATTAGTGCCTATGTATAAATGTATAATAAAGTACCTACCGCATTGTATTACCAATGAAAAGCTATTATATAAGCATATACAATACGTCTTACGTATTAATGTTTAATAATGTCACATTGAATTTTTCTTACAAATACAAATTTTTTTTTACCCGTAGATATATTATAATAAATTATTATTGCTGTTACAAATTACTAATGTGCAGTTTTATGTTGAAAAGTTACGTTTATAATATGATAAAAATATATTATAATTCTTTTACTAAACAAAGCTTAATGGGATACCTATCACAAATAAGAAAAACCAAATGTATAACAACACAGAGACATGTGGAGATAAATGGTAAAAATAAGAAAAAGCTACAGTGAAACCATGTGAAAAAAACTAAAAAGATACTTTAGTGAGTATAAGTACCGAAAGTGTACACTTAACGTTTTTAGGAAAATCAGATTATTCGTTCAGAGAATTCCGGAAGATCTTTACCAAACATGGTTGTTCGCATTGCGCGAGTATAGTGAAAAACGTGTCGTAAATTAGAAACAACTTCGGCGATTCCTCTCATTATACCAGAGAAAATACAGCATACCAATGCAAAGGGTGTATACAAGAAGATGCAATGCAAATTACAGGAAAAAGGTGTTTCCGTAATACTAATAATCTTTACAAGAATCCTGGTCCGTGGATCCACCAATATGTGTTGAGGTTGAAATAAATATTTAAAATATCATATTTCACCTAATATAATATTGATGAAACATACTATAGTATTATCTTACATATTATCTCACCGTAACCGACACTGTCGCCATAATATTAAAAACAACGGATACGATGATTGCTATATAACCGTTTCACTGCAGTAATTGTAGGTTAGCCTAACCTACCATTTATATACGTATAGACTATAATAATTGTGTACGGTGACGATATTACTGAACCCCCCAAGGCTTATTCTAATGTAAGTTGTATTGTGATTTAAATGACTATAATGTCTCACGTCAAACGTATCACCATAATATTAGGCATAATATTAGGTATGTACACGTAACACATTGGAGGTTATGTGCTTATATATTATTTATGTTATGCAGAAGGTTTATTTCGTTGCGATTTTTTCCGACGATCAAGAAGATATTTTATATTTTCAAAGTCTTTCAAAATACGTGTTTTTTGTTTGATTCGTTTAATTTCAACGGTGCCCGCCGCAATTCCGGATAGGTTATAATATGGTATATCATCGTCAAATAGTTTACCGAAATTCGAATGTGTGTGAGTGTGTATGTATGTATGTATGTATGTATGTATGTATGAGAGAGAGAGAGAGATAAATAGAGAGAGAGAGAGAGAGAGAGAGAGAGATCGGTGTGTGTGCGCGTGTCTAATCAAAGACGTTTCTTGGACGTGGGGTGCCGACGTGAGTTCTTAGGGACCTACCATGTTCCCTCGCGTTAATACTGGTATAATAATGATACGGATATTCCAGTGAGATTATATTCTGGGTATACATTCCTTTATTTAATAAAATAAAAATAAAAATAAAACCAGACAATATAATAATAATATATAATAGTATATAATAGTTTATTATACTATTGCGAACGCTCGCATACAATGTATGAATTTCAGATTTTGGTTAATAATATTGTATGACATAAGTTGTAGAAATATTTTATTACCTACTTATATGATATATTATCGTATGTTAACTTTGGTTGGTGATTTCAATGGATAAAAAATAATGCTTCCCACTAAAGTGTGTTCCAGTTTCAAATTTTTTTTTTAAGTACCTTTAGGATGAAGAACTTTTGTTATTGTTCGCATACCTATGTGATTTTAAACTACCTATTATCAGCTAGCTTATTTTACTTGTTTGTGCATCTTATTTTATAATTCGAATATTCACACTAAATTCCTAAACACTTTAAACTGTAATAAATACTTACTGACTATCGCCATAATAATTAATATTATACAATAATAATAATATTTTTATTTAATTGACATTAAGCGCAGTAGAGTGCACAAACGATTTGTTTAGGAACCTAATGAAAGTTTAACTTAAGGATAGTTGATAACTCATAAGTAATATGATACAATATTCTGTACATTATGTAATAATTATTCAGTTATTATTTCTTTGAACTGAAAATAAACTACTAAGTCGCTAAGACCATTATTCAATATTTAAGCATACATTTCAGAGTTTAGGTCCATTGAAACTCGTTTTTGACTGAAATGACTCATAAAAGGTACTCATGGACCTGGTGATAAAAGTAGAACTGACCAACCTATGTCTCCTAGTATTTCGGGGCAGTTAACATAACCATTTAAAATTTTAAAACATAAAGATGCATCATTCGTCTGGTGGAGAGAGAGAGAGAGAGAGAGAGAGAGAGAGAGTGCAAACCTAATTTGAAAGCAAGATGCCTATTATCAAGCAACTCATCCCAAACTATTAAATAAAGTATTTTATGAAGCGAGACTGTAAATAACAAATGGTTCTTAAGATCAAGCTGAGATGGATTCCATAACATAGACTTGAAATTTTATCGCACTAATGAACTAAGACATTGAATATCCTTAAAGCCACTTTTACCACATTGATCACATTGACTACATTGACAACTGATAATCTTTAGAATGCGCATAAATTAACCATAAATAAAATATAAGTGTTCAGAAAAATAAACAACTGCAGATACGATAATAAGTAGGTAGGTACCTACATTTTTAATAGAAGAGACCATCTTGTTTAAGCTTGTTATTACCAATAAAGTAGTATTTTACATAAAAGGATTTTATGAAAAAAAAATAACAAAAATCTTTTGAAATATCTTCTTATATAAGATCTAATTAATAATCTAAAATATATAGAATTTGAATATTTATATATAGTATATCGATGAAATACAATTTTTAATTGTGTAAAAATCTTTTTTTAAATCATATCTCATGAGTTTCAACAATTTGTTATAATAATTATTAATTATAATATATAATATATGTTACCAATACTGTAAGATATATATTTTTCAAACATAATATGAATTTAAATCCAATTTAGTAATTAACTGTGCCACCATCTATTGTTTAATGGAAATATGTACAAAGTAAACTTTTTATTGAAATAAATGTAATTAAAATAATGTTTTTTTTTATATTTAATAGACTAACCTAACCATTGAGTTATTTAAATTTTTTTTCATGTTGTCGTAACACTATATGTGCACTTAGTTTTGGTCAAGACTAGTGAGTCTGAGTACGTGAATGTTCTGTTTTTCTTTTAAAAGTAAATACACGTATGGTGTTTAGATAAATGGGTGGACAAAGTCGTATGGAAGTTTAGGTTGCAGTGTGCTTGAAAAACGATAAGAGATACTCAGAGTTAAAACTGCTGTTGTGAACTTGAGAAAAATGGAAGGGTAGACAGTAAGAGGCGTAAAAACAATAAGAGACAAGCCTTCCCGTGTCCGTTGATTGCAGAGGAAATTAAATTCCTCTTGTTCGTATTTTGTTAACAAAACTGAACTTTAAAAACTTTTTATCTTTTTATTTTGTCTTAAATGTTAACAGGTTCAAAACTGCTATTTATTTTCTTAAAAAAGTTGCTGTATAATTTGTGGACAATGACAAAAGAAGCAATTATCACATATAAAATTAAAAAGTTGAACTATAGAATATTACACTAGGACACTTTGTTTTTCTAAAATCAGATTTATATTTTTAATTTAATTTAATTTTGTCACATAAATTTCGTATCAACATTGCACAATGATTATTCAATTTAATTAAGTAACATTCAGTTCTCATAATAATAACTTACTATATTACATATCATATAACTACCTGAGACAATAATTAATAATCATATTTATCTACTCACTAGTACTCAGCTGCTCGAATTTGATGCAATTTATTTATTAAAATGTTTAAAATTGTTCGTTGCTAGTTAATAATAGGACAAAGAACATAGCTTGACATGTTGAGGAATTGCATTGGTATAATTAATAATATGCGAATAATACAGCTATAATAAACCCATTTGAAATTATTATAGAAAGTTAATTAATCTGACTATAACCCAGATTTGAATTTTCTATTAAAATTGTCCAGACATTTTTAAATTTATGATTGACAACTAAAAATCATGTTTTATAATATTCAGAAGCTATCTAACAATATACACCAATTTTCAAATCTATATTCTGTTCAAAAGGATCCCTGTACAATTTGGTTCAAACAGAATGTTTTTGAATGTAATGGGAAAGCCATGTAAAGTGTATTATATTCATACACTAAATGCACATAAACTAGTTAAGTCATCTAATGCTATGAAAAACGTAAAAAAAATTATGTAAGTTGATCAATAGTACCTATGGAATAAAATAAAAATACTGGGATATCGATTTATTTAAATTTATTATAGCAAAAATTGTATTAAACAAATTTTATTATCACTCTTAATACCTACTACAATACTAATAAATACTTCTGATTTTTTACTCAAATAACATAAATCATTTCCTATAGTTTTATTTTATTATTATTGTTACTTATTACTAAAGATACATAAAACAAATTAAATGAATAACTATTATTAGAGATCATACAATACATTTCGATTTTATATTGTTTCTAACTTAACGGTTATCATTTTTAATTTCTTTTTAAAATTCGGATTTTATATCTAAGAAATATTATATCTGAAATTTAAGAGAAAATATAATATGTTTATAAGAAATATTTAAAAAAAACCTATATTTTTAAAGTCATACGCACATATAATTAATTATTGTGCAATGATAATAATTTACTTCTAATACCTATAAGTTATTGTCAATAAATTAGAATAAATACATTATCGATGATATAGTTTAGTAACTCGACGGAGAAGTATTTAAAACATCATAAAATTGGATAATTGTATGATCTAAGATAAAAGTTAGATGTTAAGTATAAACATAATATAATATTATAAGTTCCTCCTTCACTGTATTAGAATTTTCATCAATATCTAAGAAAACGGCAGCAACGCTTCTAGTCCCAAACAAATGTGATCGATGGCAAAATACTGACAGTTTTGTACCACATCCATAACCGTTAAAAATAAAGATAATAGAAAATATGATATTACTAGACGTTATTGTTGACCAATATAATTATAAGTTATAAGTAAAAAAGTTAATACAATATTCTGCTTGGGCTAAGTGACTTTCCAGTGTTATGGTAAAACCTCGATATACGTAGATACGACGTACCCATATTGAATGTTATCAGCAATTAGTTAAAAATGTATCTAAATATTGATATATTAAATATTATATTAATTATTCAATAATTATAGGTATGTTGTATGTATAATATAAAGTTATTATCAAGCCATAATGAATTCATACTTGTAATAAAAATTATATTTACTAAAAAAAATAAAAACATTAAACAGTAACTTCAATAGGTACCTATTCGTATTTTCTATAGACTATAATGTAGGTAGTACAAACATGTTTTAGTTTTCTTTTTACAAAAAATAAGATAGTTTAAAATTGATATTGTATTTACATTATTTAAATCGAAAAATAATGTGTATGGGCTTTAAAGTCCTGATAGGTGTAATATGAAGGAACCTATACGGCTATACATAAACAAGACATCAGAAATGAAAAATGTATAATCCAAAATCAATTAATTTCTTGATTTGATTAAAATCTAAATTAAATATTATCTTATGAATATAAAATGTACTTATCCCTAATATGAAATAAATTATATAGTATTATTTAACAATATTTGTATGGCTTTTTGTAAATAAGTTATGTATTAATCTAATTTTAACTCAAATAATCGGTGTGAAACAACTACAAACATAATATTCATAAGTTTCGTTAGAATGTATATAGGTACCTATACATATTTTATAAAAACATTATTGTTGACAATACTAATAACAAAATAAATACATATTATATCATACCCACCAATTTAGTTTCGCAGCAAATAATAAATATTCAAAAGCTCGAAAACTCGGACAGTGCCAACACGCACGAATAAGCAATGAAATAAATTGTGATAATGTAAAATTACTAATTCATTCTATTTTTTTAAAAATGTTTTGTTATTTGTTTTTGAATAGTGATAGGTACTTAACTAAACATTAATTAATTATCAAATGATACAATTAATTACAAAATTATAATGTGAGTCCAATATTATAGATATCTTAAATTCATATACCTATGTATAGGTAATGCATTGTTAAAGTTAATAATATTATGATCATGAGATTGCTCATTTTAGTAGGTACTATGACAAGTATTCAGTGCCACTGTGATTTTGAATGGTGAATATTTTTTTTTATTTTATTTGGGCTCTCATTTAGATTGAATTTTAAATTTTCGACGATTTTTAAAGATTGAATATGCGTAAAAATGGCATTGAAATCCGTATCGTGGCGTTTTATGCGTTGTATATCTATGGTATTCTATGGTTTAAATATGGTTATATATTTTAAATACGTATTGGGTATCTAGTTAATTTGAGGCAATTCAAAATTATACCATACGATTTAACATATTTTAGAAACGATATTAATCTTAAACAAAACCAAGTCTAGTGTTTTGACTGTTAGATGTTTAAGTTATTTATATACATTTATAAAAATAATATAATAGGTTCGCTTTCATATGAGAAATATGTAAATAGTGACTATTTTTAAGGTGCTCAATCGACGTTAATGTAAATTATGAAATTTCAATAGGTAGGAAGTAACATTTTGCCATATTGTTCTTTTTAAAAATGTATGATTCACAAATCTAGCATTTTGTACTGTTTTATTTTTTGCTTTTATGTTTGTTGTTGAATTGACCGTCGAAATGTATTATATCATTATTTAATACAGAATATTTATAGAAAACTGTTGTTGTATATATATAAAATATATCGATCGTTATACAAATACTATTAAGTATATGTATTTTTTAATCAAACATTTAATCACTTAAATTTACTAAAAATTAATATACATAATAATTAGAACGGATATAAAACAAAAAGGGCTCAAATTATTTAATTAGTCTTAGGCACTATACTGATTGTAATTTAAACATAATACTGTGGTAAAATGTCTTGTTAATCAATTTTAAAATAATGAAAGAACATTGTTGGGTGAATCACACAGTTCATACTTTCTATGACCATATAAATTATTTTATTCACTTGTTTTTTAATAATATCTAATATTTATGCATTAAAATTAATAAATGTTAGAATTCCATAAAAAAATTAATACTTTTTATGCCTTTCATGCATCTCATCATACCTCATCTTAAATAGGCAACCTAACAAATTATCGACAAGGTTCAACATCTGTTTCATATAAAAACTACCTACGCATGAATGATCGTATCACTAGAGCAGATTTCTTTCTTTGTTTTCTATCTGGTTAACTTTCTTCTATTATACTAGCATATATATATATCACTATTATACATATATATTATACGGGTACCTACTGTCGTACTGACCGCATAATAACAAGCTATAATAAAATTCACTAAGATTCGATTTCAAAGCTCAGTTTCAAATTTCGAGCATATAGAACCCAAAATCGGCGCCGAAGATATAAGGTTAGGTTATAATAGAACCGATTTATAACGTGAGAAAAAAAAACGATTGAAATCATTACTTGGTTTCTGAAAAATGGTCCCATTGACCTGCTTCATTTTATAAACACTAAAAACAACACACGTGGTAGGCATTTTTTTTACCTACTTCAATCTCAACTTACTACGAAAAGTTTTAAAAATATAATACGCAAAGTGCATTGAGAATTTCTACTAACATTTTTTTTTTCTGCAAAAGTTTGTATTGAATTTTTAGTTTTAACAGGTTTTTATGTTATCTAAAATGTGCACTGTTGACTCAGCCTCCAGCTGTACGTAATATGATTTTCATTTCTTGGAGTAATATTATTAGGAACAATAAGATTTAAAAAAAGCTTATAGATATGTATATGGTATTACAGCCATATTTTTAGATTATACGGAGACCGCATTTCCTTCGAAACATCAACAATGTAATAATGTAAGATAGTTTTCTTATACTTGAGTATTTATCGGTAATTGATTATACGTAAATCATAAATTCATAAGTATGTACAAATATAAGTACTACCTAGTTAAAAAAAAAAGAACAATTGTTATTATTATTTTGATTTTGAGGAATAAAAATAGAATATTGAATATCTATTCATTATTCATATAAGTAACGATAAAGTGTTATTGAATAATATAATGCACGCTAATATACTTTTAAAATTTACCGTGTCAAAATTATTATATCTATATTTATTTAAATCAAATTGAGCACGTAAAAATTATTTGTTTTAGGTGTAACTATAATGTGTCTATGCATATTGAAATATAATCAATATGTTATCAATAAGCATTTTTATGAAAGTAAAATGAGCAAATCCCAAGTCTCAAAATAAACTAATTTAGTATATTATGAAAAATTATTATATAAATAAACAATTTTAGGCTACTCCAGTAAGAAATTAAAAACATTTAACAATTGGATACCTACATTTTTATAAATTACTAAGGAGTTCTACTCCATGATCACTTCGCTTGCCAACCCCACTTCAATATTTTTATTGTGTGCTGTGAATTTATTACACTAATATAAAACATTGAATTAAAAATAATACATATTATAACATTATAAATTATTAACATCCATTAATATTTTAAATTAAATATAATACACAAAATTATGTAATTCTTAATAAAATCCAATATATTCAATATATTTGTCTTCAAATGTACACTCAATTCTGATTCTCCTAAGACTTTTTCATCAAAAAAGTACACCATATAATATTGATTAAGTGTAAATATAGGAAGAATATAAAAATTATCTAATATTGGTGGTATGGTAATTTATTATTCGAGGAAAATATTTTTCAAACATTTTTTGTATAATAGAGAGATATGTAAACATATTATTAAAAAGAAAATATTAAATTTATGGAATTCTTAGAAAATGTTTCAATTAATTTATTTCTGACGAAGAATTTATTTCTAGATTCTAAATGTGAATATTTAGTCGTACGCTTAACCAGCACACGCATACTTGACGAGTAAAATATTTGAATAAGAATTAAGTAGATAGCGTGTCAAGTAATGATTATTTCATATTCGTATAAAGTATATTTTTTAACACTAAAGAAAATTACATCAGATAGCAGTTGTAAACCAAATCTGAAACTATACAGTGTTCAGTGTTCAGAGGAATAAAAAAAACCCAACGAAAATCCATAAGTTCTTTACAGCCTAGTAATTCATTGGTGTCACCTAGTGATGAAAAAAAAAAGATTAATAACTTGTGGAAGAGTAAGGTTTTAGTTTAGCAAAAACCAGCTTTGATGATGGTGTTACCAGTCATGTAAAAATACTTAAGAAATTGTATTTAAATACAGACACAAATACATTCATTCAAAAATTATTTAAAACACATTTCAAAATATATTATTAAAGAAAATTATTTTTGAACAAATACGAATACTTAGCATATATTTAAGTACTTTTCAAGTACTTTTTTTTTAAAATTATGTATATAGGTACTTAATTAATTGTACATCAAGTAGGTAAGGTAATTAGTTTTGTAATTATGGTTATTACTAATTTAAAATTGTAATGCAACATTTGATAGTATCATTAGTACCCACTTATATACCCATATTTTATACTGAAAAATGAAAATAAATGAAAATTCATTACATTTTAATAAGATACATCAATATAAATAAAACAATAAACATTTTTCAATAAAATAGAAAATAAATGAATAAAATATTTAAAATTTTAATTTTAGTTACCTATTGTAAATAGAGTAGGTACCTCGTGGCCAAGTTAATAAATACCAAAAAACAATCAGATGTGATGAATTTTGAAGTGTATTTACATAATAGTATTTGATTTTTAAATGACATTATTTAAATACTTTCCAAATGTCAAATACATAAATTTAAAAAATATTCAAAATGTATTCTAAATACTGTTAAAAGTAACCAACCACATTCACTCATATAGTCATATACTTTATAATACTGGGTGGTACGTAATTTCGCAAGTCTTCGAGGGAGCAAAGAGTCCTTAGTCAAGATGTTATAGACATTAATTGTGTTATGGAGAGGATTAGAACGATAGCTTATTCATGACTACTCGCAGGTAGGTACTACATAGTAAGTAAGTGGAAGTTGGGATATCATTAAGAATACTTGTGCATGATAGTTAAGTTAACACATTTTAACCAGTAAGGAATCATTTCATAAGTCGATTCACGCCGGGGTTACATAGTTTTAGGGTGCACCTACCAAATTTAAGCGATCCTTTTCATCTTGATGCAACTATAAATATTAACAAACGCTACAGTGTAATCAAAATGTGTAAAACAATGGTTATAGTACCTAGGTATAATAGTTTATAAATTATCCAATTTACTCAGCATTTATCTATACTGTTGGTTTTTTAAAATAATATATGCCTAATATATGCCTATTATATTACAACAACGTACATACGTATAATAGGCATTAATTTTAAAAATTTCATTTTATAGATGTGTTTAAATTATTCATTTATTGTACTCGTAATTCAAACAGAAACGTTGGATAGTTTTCTTGGATTCAGTAGTGTTAAAAATTAACCAACCCAAATGCTGCGCTCAATACACTTGAAGTGCCAGTACTTGGAATTTTCAGTGACGTAATTTCAGTATTTTAACTAAATTTGATATAGAGTGTTCGCATAGTTAGAAATAACTAAATAATTTACAATTATATAGGTGTATTTTGTTCCACGGAGTAGATGACATTTTTTGAAATTATATGAAATTTATTTCATCCATTCTGTGATAATACTTGATAATTATGTATGGATATTAATATGGTTATACAGTCACGTAATAAAAAAATTGAACATTTTATCGGTTCAAATATGACCTACCTATATTTACTACGTATAATGTCGATTGTTTTAGTAAAACCCTGTATAGAGAATGTTAGGTATGTCATAAAATATTATTGTTAGATTGTATAAATCCGTATTGGCACCAATTTCATATAATGATGTATATAAAAGATACAATAATTATATTGATTGTGTTTTACTCAATGTTGTGAAATAAATTCAAATTTCATTAAAACTGTGTTTTATACTGATATTGTGACTATAAACAATGGTCCAATTTATTAGATTTGGAACCTTGGGTGCAGAGGAGATGCTAACATGTTATCGTTTTTTATTTCTTTTTTATGGCAAGAAAGGAGTTGTCGTTATCGCAAAAAATAGTAGGTTGCTATGTATTTTTTAACGGACACGACTCGTTAGCAAAAAAGAAATCTCTGCAATACACACATTATTTTTATTTCTAACGATGTATTGTATTTTTAAAATTATTATACTGTAACGTAGTTTTGTAATTTTGCTCTAAAATAATAAATTGTATTAGGTTAGAGTGGATAAATTGTTATTATTATATTTAAGTAAACAATAAATAATAAACTTCATACAATATACAATAGAGGTATTAATTATTAATACAGTTGTTGTATTATACACAATTTTATTAAAATAATTGATAATTGATAGTTTCTAATAGTATAGGTAGATTTTAATTTAATTTTTTTATTGTGATTAATCCTCAATAACTGGGTTATTTTAAAAAGTGATTTCTTCAGTAAAATTAATATGCATTATTTTTTGTTTGATCATGTCCTTGTCAAGTCCAAGTGAATTATAAGGTATTGGGACTGTTAAATTTCTAAGTGGCATATTGAAGAGCTCTGTGGATATAATATGTTTAATTGTTTGTGGAACACTACAAGTTGGATATATTATGTTTGCTTTTTCTTTATACTGATGCCTGTGTCCGTTGATAAAATGTGGAGCCTATTATGATTTGATTTATTAATAGTTGATCCCATATTATGTTGTATGATAATGGTTTGAATCAAATTGTAGTCGTAAGTACCTATTTTTATTATTTATTTTTGTTTAATACTTTATTAGATATCGACAGCCCTTCTCTTTTCCACTTAATTTGTATTTTGTTGAAAATAAGTGCATTGATGTCTTAATTTGAATTTATATCAGGTACAATACTATTATAATGAATGAATAACAAAACACCTAACATAACACGAATATATTATGATTTTTATATAATTATTATGTTATGTTTAAAATTATGTAATATATATGATATTATTTTTAATTTAATTGTATCAAGTTATTAAAAAAAAATGTGTTTACATTTTTTTTTTTTTATAAAATAGTTTATAAATTAAATATTTGTATATTTTATGTAATATCAAAACTAAAATAAATTACATTCTCTGTTGTTATTGTATAGTTTTAGCTTGATTAATAACAAAGTAAAAACCGATTTAAATGTTTACTACGTTTTAAAATATTGTTCATAATAATCCATTCGAGCTCAACTTTATGACTCAAATATTATAAATGCGTTTGACCCGAGTAATTACGTGGTACTTTTTCCGGCTAATGGCCAAAACACTGGAACGGTCACCCGGCCTTCCCAAAGTACCAGAAATTCGCACCTGTGTCTCTAAAGTTTTTTAATCAACGTTTTTCCCCACCTTACTTAACAGAATTTAATTTACACTATACATATATTATAGCCAACAAAATGCACCCACCTAATTCGAAAGTCCTCAAGCGTCTTTAATTCTTCATTTGATATTAATGTTATTAACGAAACGTATAGAAAATTGGGACTTTCCAACTGTCAATAAGAAATGTTGAACACGATGATAATGTTTTATTAAAGGATTATTACTTGTTGATTTCTCATAGAAATATTTAATCTTCAGTATAGTTTAAATTTTAACGTTTAGTCCTAAAATTATAAATAAGTTCACCTTCTTTCTTTACACACGAATGTTTAATGATTTATAACAAATATACGTAATATTCAACATTTTTGTTTGTCACTTAGTTACACTTTTATCTCGATAGGTACATCGATAACTTGAAAAACAAAATGTACATATTTAAAGTTATATTTATCTAGTATCGGCAACTTTAAAATATCATACCGGTAGAGGTAATACATATATATCCAGGAATGACTATCTTAAATTTCTTTTTTGAAAATATATTAAGGGGATTCGATACCGTGATTTTCTGTTTTTGTCTAACACACTCGCGACATAGTATTTTAGACGTGTTTTTTGCCAAACATTCAAAATGATATTCCAATTGATCTATTGAAGCGATAAGAATTCTGAAAACAGATTTGAATTCGTCGTCAAGTCTACTTAAAATCGACTTTCCCGCATTTTTGATATTATCCCCCAAATTCCAGAAAACGTCATATTAAAAAAGAGTATTTAAACATTTTTGTATTTCAATATTTGGAGAAGCTAAAATCAAAAAATCAAAACTGTGGGAAAGTCGATTTCACGTAGACTTGACGACGAATTCAAATCTGTTTTCAGAATAATTCTCATCACTTCATTAGATCAATTGATATGTTTGGCAAAGAATCCGTCAAAAATCCTATGTCACGCGTGTGTTAGACAAAAACAGAAAATCACGGTATGGAATCCCCTTAAACAATTAGTTATTATAAGCTAATATTTTTATATTTTCAGTTAGCGTAGAATCTAAATAATAATAATAATAATTGTTTATTACATTATAAACATTAGTAATATATATCTAACTATACTCTATTATGTACTAATTACCAATTTTTGTTGCAAGCTAATAACCTTAGCAGTTGATGCTGTACCATGAATAAAAAAAATATATATATATATATATTAGAATCAAAATGTTAAAATAATATAGGGTTATTGTTATATAAAGAAAAGAGTTATAGTTTCTTGACAATAACTAAAATAATACTAAATAAATAATGATATAATTATTAAAATATAGTATAATAGTGTTGTTATGATATTATAGAACATTTGAGTTATTTTATAATACAAGTTTTCATAAAAGTCTAACCAGAATACAGGTATACTGTGTGCAAGGTAATGTTATAGATATTCTTAGTTCTATATAATGACTAATCCAATATTATATTATTGTCTTCAATATTCCACTTTGAAGATATTAAATCATTTATAAAACAATTCTATGAAGAGCTTGGTTAATTTTAGTGTAAGTATAAGGTTATTTTTAAAGCAAATTTAAAAAACTAATAAACATGTTTATTAAATATTTCAAAATTAATTAATCGAGCATATTGCAGCATACAGCAAGAATATTGTAAAGATTAGTCGTTAAATAATAATAAACGCACATAGGTTAGATACCCATAATAATATGATTTTTATAATTAAACATTTTTTTAAATTTGAAATTAAAAATATACCATCTATTCATGTACAATAATAATATTTGACCAATGAATTTTCAGTTATGAAATAATTGATTAAAGAAGCCATTTTGTAGAGTCATTTTAGAAAAATATCCCTAAAAACTGATTATAATAAACTATAACCTATATAATTTTAATAATATTGTACTTTTACAATTTTTTACATTGGGTTAAATATTGTGTGATAACTGATAAGCAACTAGGTTAGCTTATACAACATGCTATTTTATAGTCAATATTTCATTGTCTGAAAATTCTTATACTTTGTTGGGAATTTCATTAAGTCATTTTTTTTGTCTTAAAACAAATAATTTTCAAATTTTAGTCATTAAAACCACGTTAAAAAAATATATGACGTAGGTGCGTATATTATTTTTTTTGTTAAATAATGAGGAATTTGTTTGGAGTGTGACCTATCACGTATTTTTAGGTTGAGTGTTACTGCCGTAAAAAAATATATAATTTAAATTTAATTTGTAATCAACGCAAACGGTCAGTCAGCCTATGATATTACCAAGTATATTTGATGATATTATTGTAAATAAAGTAATTTATAAATAACCTATTTACGCGGAGCCTTGTTTTAAACTTTCAAACCTTAAAATTGAACATTTTATAAATTTTTAACTACAAAATAATTATTACATTTTAAATTTTATAAATTTTGTCAAAATTTGAACTTTAAATGCTTATAAAAAAAATTGTGCCTATGTATTTTCAATATTTTTCAACTGCTATTGTAACAATATATCAGGAGCCTTGCATAAAATTTTCACGCTTTTCTACCCAACAAATAAAATTTTATTGATATTTATAGAAAAAAAAACTAAAAAAATTGAAAACTGACAATGTCCGTAAACAGCTCAAAAAAAGTTAAATTATTTTCAAAATTTTATCGTGTATAGAAAATGCTAAGACAAACATTCAGTGAAATTTTCAAGTATCTACAGTCATACGTTTTTTAATTACAACAAAATAATAAAATCGTTACATGAGATATCGAGTGAATATCAAATGTTGTACAAATATGAATTTCAAACGCTCATAAAAATTTAATTTGACTTTCTCGAAGACAGAATTTTTTTTGATGAAAGTAGACAATCTTATGGATGATCTTGTATTGCATTTTAAAATCTTAGATTTAAAAAGAAAAATTTTTATGAATTCTCAACTCAAAATAATTTGCTAATTTTCATGATTTTTCCGTATTTTGTCAAGATTTGAACTTTAAATGCTTATAAATAAAAACTGTGACCAAGGATTTTTAATTTTTTTCAAATATATTGTAACAATATAGTAGGAGCATTGTATTAAATTTTCAAGCTTTTTTACCCAACAAATAAAATTTTATTGATATTTGTATAAAAAAAAAAATAAAAAAATGGAAACCGAAAATGTCCGTAAACAGCTCAAAATAAGTCAAAATATTTGGAAAATATAATGGTGTATAGAAAATGCTAGTATAAACATTCAATCAAAATTTCATGTATCTACGGTAATTTGTTTTAGAGTTACACCAAAAACCAAAATCGATTTTTTCGAAAACAGATTTCGCGTAAAAATTCCTGTTTTTCCTTAATTTTTCTTTTGTTTTTCACGTCGCTTTTGAAAACTATTGGGAAATTTTTACTTTTAACCTCTCAAAGTACCAACTAGATTCACTTTCCTATCAGAAATGTTACTGTTGAAAAAAATTCAAGCACTTTTACTGTCCTAAAGGTGATGACAGACACAAAAATAAAAAACACACATCATTATAAAATCAATACATCAATCGCTTCGCTCAGAATCTAAAATTAAAAAATATATTATATATTATTATTATAAATTATAAAACATCCCTAAAATTTTTTTTGATATCTTATAATAAATATCTCAGCTGTTTGTAAGTTTGTTATTTAACATTTTTTTATGAGCAGAACTAAAATTCAGCTAGATTTTCATTAGCCCCAAGATTTTTCTTAAAATCTTGAACTTAATATTGACCATAAACATTCAATTGAAATGATTTATACCATTTTCTGAATGATTGACAGTTAAATAATTACTGTCAATATCTTTCAGATTAGATTATGATTGTCATCCATCAGAAACTAAAGTTGATTCCTGCAAAACTTCACTTTGGATAATTGTAATTAATGTATTTTTATCTCCTCATTCTACATAAACTCTGGGCTCTAATAAATCACAATTTCTCAACATACAAATTCCCATGGTCGTTCAATTCTACAGCTATAATAATTACGATTATTTATGGCCTTATGGGTTGATTTTCTTTTAGGAAATCGGAGTTGTTAGAACTATGCGGTGAGCTATAGTTGCTGTACCTATTAGGATCAGCTGAACGATAACCTAGTAAAATTCACTCATGCTTCCTGTACTTACATGTTATATTTATTCATTCATTTATACAGATTCCCAAACAAAATGAATCAACAACTTTTGTATTAGAATGACCAGTGATATATACTGTTATTATTGAGGGACCTTGAAACCAAAAAAAACATTTCTAATATTTGGCATGCACTTATATTTGTCATTTTAACGACGACAATAATTAAGGTTGGTGGTATAAATAAAAAATAAATTATTTCAAAAATTTTTTTTTTTATAGAACAAAAAGCTTCAGCGGCCATGGTTATTAGAGTCTGTACAGTCATAACTGTTTATGGAATTACATTTTTTTTTTTAAACAATATTATTTTTTTAATATTTTGATTAAATTATATAGTTCTGATATTTTTAAAAATGTTTGATAAAGTTATTTGTATACCTGCATGCTTTTACAATATACCTGATATATATTTTATATTATCTGTTCTTTCTATATGCAAATATCTTTTTCCGTAGTTTTAACTTAGCGGCTCACCAAATTTTTTACAATAATGAATTCCATGTTCACTAGGCAATGATTGTCTAGTTCGTGATTGCCCTGAAGGAATTCTAGAGTATCATTTTTAGAATTATTTATGTTGTATAATTTTGATGACAATAATATTTTAATACGCAATACTTAAAAAAAAAAACCCATAAGTCTGATGTACCTACGACACGTAACTGCAGTTGGATTATTTATCTTGTCGTTTACTACAATATTATTACTTACAGGCTACAATTAGTATAAACGTTATTGTAAATTATTGCAATCGCATCATAAATATAAATATTACTGAATACAACTATACGTCTATGCATACACAATTATTAGGTAGATCATGGTTGACCCTAAACGAATAAACGAATAAAATATAATATAAACCTCACGCTAAACGAATCTCCATAACGAATGTGCAGAAATTCCGCAGTTTTATTTCACGATATTTAAAAAAATATATATAAAAACGCATTCGACTAAAAGTCCCATCAAATATCCTATTTCAATTTCATAAAATATATGGTAAAAGTTATAATCATACGGTATAGTCATAATAAAAAACAATATATTAATATTTTGCATGTACCTACCATAAAAATTACAATTATTATATTATAGAAATATATTTTTATTCCTGTATAATCTGTCACTATAGTTTTCATTATTAATCAATTGAAAATTATAATTGATTTAAATGTAAAGCCGTAAAGGTTTTTTTTTGTTACTTAGAAGTCATTAAATTTCATAGGATAATAACTAGTTAAGTAAACCTTAACAAAGGACACGTAAAGGTGCGACGCAGTCTGTCATTATATGTCTTAATTGTTTAACATTTTCTACGGAATTTCGTGGTTTTTCTTAAAAAAGTCTATTATATTTTTTTTTTGTTAGAAAAACGTGTCCAGACGTGAATATTGTTGTCGTACGGAAAACGTAGAGGGAAAATAGAGATAAAATTGTTGAAATTAGGGACTATGTTTTTCGCACTCGATACAGCTTCGGGCTTCTGTAATGGGTTTATTTTTAACGTTTCCTGATACTCCTCCCCTTTCGTTTTCATTCGTTAAAAACGTACTGAACACCAGGGACCGTAGGTCAATAAAATGTCAATGAGCTACCGGACGAAACCGAATTCATGTCGTTGTACACGTAGCGACGATAACAGCCGTAACCATTATATCCAACGAATGGTCAAAACTGTACTTTACCATAAAACCAAAATGGTAGTATTGTAAAAATATTGATTTTGTTCTCATAGGAAACAAACTTTTTCTGATTCGATGGTTTAATTTCACCAGAAACATTCAAATAACGTTACGCATTAAATGCAATTAGTAATTACAAGCTATGTGTAAATACTAAATATATTCGCAATAATATAATTGTTATTATTACTATTATGATCAATGAATTATTTCTATTGAAAATAAAATCGTGATTTAATTTAAATAAAAATAAAATTACATTGCTGTAAGAAAATG
This sequence comes from Metopolophium dirhodum, assembly GCF_019925205.1. Classification (NCBI taxonomy): domain Eukaryota; kingdom Metazoa; phylum Arthropoda; class Insecta; order Hemiptera; family Aphididae; genus Metopolophium; species Metopolophium dirhodum. The sequence continues at coordinate 6,799,913 of NC_083561.1, read as the reverse complement.
TAGTAGTTTGAATGAAATAGTCAGTTCCACTCGAGTTGTTTAATATTTTTAAAAATAATACCTCGTTATAATATGGTATAATCAAATTGTTATAAATTATATTACACAAAAATACAATATGATCATTTTATTAAATTATCATGTATCAAATGTTTCTAATTTATTTTATAAGCAAATTTGTTCAATTATTAAGTATGTATATTAATACAAAATAAAACCTGGGATCAGATGACGTGTAAAATGTATAACATTTAATGTTTTAATATTTTTGAAACGCTCATATGACTCAGATACTTAATTCAATATATTTAAGAAATAATTGTTTGCTCATTTGTGGGTAAATATTTATTGACTATTAGTTTCTTTAGTACAATCATTCACAAGCTAATGCATAAATTATTATGCATAACATAATGTTATTGAAATATACAATTGTAAAATAATTATTACTTTCTTTTTAAATAGATTGCAACTAATAGAATATATATTTAATGAATTAAAAGTGCTACAATGTTTTATCTTTTAAATTCACCCTAAAGGTATACAATGGGGCATGCTGAATCAAAACAAAAAATAGAAATAAACGAAAACCGAAAAAAGAAAAGTGATAATTTTTCAGATTCTTTGTTAAGCGTTTTGATGATATAGCTGACAAGAAGAGAAATGCGTATTAAAAATGAGTATTAAAAAGATAAAACATTTTTTTTTTTTTAACAAAATATTTCAAACGTATATCTTACTGGATGTTGTGTTTTATTACTAGAGACAGAAAAAGGTTTACAATAAAACACTCACTGTATGTATTTCTTTCATATGGTCCAGAATAAAAAAATCAAAATAATTTATAGCCAATAGCCATGAAATAAGAGTAATTTAATTTTTTAAAAGTAAACATACAATTTAATAAATTTAATTTATGGGTATAAAGAAAAATTAAGCGTATATATTAAGAATTTAAAAATAAAATAAATCCTCTGTAAAATTATATAGTTACACACTGTGTACAGACTTACAATTTATTGGCAATATAACATGGTATATTATTTTAAAAACAATAATAAATATTTTTAATTTACAAAATGTACTTTAATATAGATTTTACAGTTGTAAAATCATCTAGTAAAATTATTCAAATAGAAATATATAGGTGACTCTAAGGCATTTTCTAGTACTGAGTTATATCCCCGTTCAACTTATGAATAAGTAAGAGTAACTTAGCAGAGAATAGAGATTAGAGTACATCCATTACAGTAAAATTGTCCACATAAATAAAATAAATCTAACGTATTGTAAACAACTAAATGTTGATAATTATAATATGTACCTTTATTATATTATATAAATTATATTATGCCAATTACATTGTGTTCAATAAATAATTATTTAAACTAAACTGAGCTACCAGCTACCTAATCTTGTAAAATATCTGTGACTGAATTCGGTTATAGGTACTACATTAACATTTTTTTTACAAGTTTTTATTCCTTCTTCTGGTCACCTGAATTTAATGATAAGGATTAAGGACATATGTATAGTTATGACATGTAACAATATGAATTAAATAGATACCTATTACATCGATTTGGTAATAGTTATTGTTATTAGGTACCTATTTGTATTAAATTAACTTCAAACAATTGAATTATTGAATTGTATTCTCCATTAAACTATAAATACTTATAAGTATAGATAAAACTCATTGGATAAAATAAATATATTAATTAAAAAAAAGTTATTAATCTTACCTGGTATATAATACAAAACAAAATTATAATTATGAAATAAAAAAAAAACAGACACCTACAACATAGGTAGTATACGGTTGAAATAAAATGTATGAGGCTCAATTTTACAAATCAGTATTTTCACGGTTGGTCAATGGTCTTATATTAATGAGTGACTTATGGCATTAAAAAAAAATATAAAAGCTATTTCTACAGACATTTAATGAATAAAAATGATGTACTTTGTATTTATCAAAGCAGACATTTGATCTTTTAAGTCAAACGAAATGCTTATAAATGGACAACTATGTTTGAACAAATTCAACGTTAAGGGTATATTTTTATTCAGTTTTAAAATAAGTATATTTTTTTCTCTGTGGCCAGTTTTTAAAAAGCTAAAATAATCTTCAAACATCTCGATGTACTTTTATCATTGGTATCAATTTTGTTTTATGTCATAACCCTTAAAAATAAGGTTTTTATTAAATTAAATTCGTCAGTAACTAAAATCTATAACTTTTATGAAATAAAATAAAAAATCTACATTTTATCATAAAGATAATATTATGTGTATGGTTTTAAATCATAGAAAGTGTTTGCACCGTGAATGATTAACGGAAAAACTAAAATGTAAGCTAAAACTGTAAAATAAGCAATATCAGAATCTTATTTCCTTTAGATGATAGAACTTTAATATCTCACGTTCTATACGGTCTGATGTGAAAATGTACCAAAATGCTATTTGACTCATCGTAATATGGCAGTATAGAGATTAGCTTTCTTACCGATCATTTAGGATTTATGTGGTTGAGGAGTTAAAATAATCCTTTGGCGAACAAATCGTATTCTCTCGTGAAAGTCCCATAGAATTTCGAGTAATTGCTTACTCAGATAAGAATTATTATTTTGTAGAGTATCAAAAATGTTTTCTTATTTTGTATTAGAAACCTATTACATGGTCCAATATAATAATATATAACACAATGAAACAAAAATATAAATTATGAATGTATTTGTAAGAAATACTAGAAAAACGAATTAATTTATTCTCAATAACTTAAAAACCAAAATTTTGAATACAAATATTATTGAATTTATTTGTCGCTATAATAGTGGGTATTATGATTTTGCGTAGATATAATTTATTTTTAATAGCTATAAACCAACTCTTTCAGTTTATAATTGAAATTAAAATTGTTAATATTATATAATGTATATATTTAATATCATGTGAACTACCATTAATTCAAGTGATAAAAAACACCTTAAACATAGTTAAAAGCAATATGCATGCACCGGGGCTGCATTAGGCTCAGACGACCAGCCGGAAATATGTATGATATGTATACTGTAAAAGTGTAATATATATAAACAAAAACTAGAAAAGAACGAAAATACATTTTATACATAACATAGAAATATTACAATACATTATTCTTATCGATAAAATTGGAATTTATATTATACTATTTTATATTTATGTACCTATAATCACTACAATTCACAATATAATTATTTTAAATAACTAATTTAATATTCTTTTTTACCATCAATATAATATGGTTTTGTGTCGGATGAACTTATTTGAGATATTGTAGGTAGTTTATTGTTCAGAGGAGGATGGATGCTTTGTCTAATTCTTATCTAATTAGCGTCAAGCCCATAAAGTTATCCATGTCATACATCAACAACAAACTTTCAGGGATAGAAACTCGGCTCAACGAGTGTGCTTAGCACATAAACGCACACACCTTATTTTGCACAGTTATAGTACCTATTTAATTAGCTCAAAACATTTTGGATGTTTTTTCCAAGCCATGCGTAGCCTAAATGTCCACTAATTATAGTCGAAACTTTCTTGGGAATCTATACGCAAGATAACCACCATTTTTCAATACCTTTTAAATACGCTTAATGATTATGATAGTTTATAAATTTATAACTACGATACAATAATATGGAGTTGAGTTTAAAATGTTCTATTATAGTTATGTAAACACTAATATTTATTAAAATAAATTACCCGTCATTTACATTCGAATTCGTCGTTATTACTTATTAATTATTATTCATCTATTCACGTGCATTAAGACATGATAAGCTAAAAATCTTATGAATACCTAATATATATTATTTATATCAGTTATTATACAGCTTGGTTTTTTTTATGCAAGTAGGTTAGGTCCCTACATCAAACAATTCTAATATTTAAAAAAATATATAAATTGAAAATATTACATTATAATATTTTAATACATTATGATACGATTAGCGGCAACATATCAGAGAATAATAACATGAAAGTATAATTTCATAAAAAATAATACCAATATCAAACAAGACATTGAAATGGTATTAAAATATTTGATATAAGTCACATTTGGAAGTCAACATATTTTGTTTCTAAGATTTTTTTTTATTTTCAACTTAAACAGTATTGAAGTTTTTCGTTAAATTAAAACAATAGATATTATTTTTAAATAATTATGTAATTGGTTTTCTTTATTATCGATTATTGTCAAATATCTGTATTTTTGTTTTTCTTAATCTGCTAGTCCTAAATATAAAAGAATAAAACACAGATTCGTATTATTATATAAGCTTCTAGTGTCAAGTCCAATGATCAAATTATGCAAGTAGGTAGGTACTCTACTGTGAACCTGTTGTTTGTTTTACAACCGGTAATTGTTAAATTACATTTACAAATATACAATAATAAACACGAATGTAAATAAATATAATAATTAACACATGAGTAATAAATGTTTATGAAGTTAAATTTAGTGAAGCGAAATATTTGTTTGTATTAATTAATAAGTCATAACTATTGAGCTACCATATGAAAAAAAGTATACCTATAACAAATGTTAAATGATTATTTATAAATTCTGATTTATAACGCTACAGTGAGTATTTTTTTAACTGTATATAATTTATTGTTTAAAGTAAAATGTGTACAATGTAAATTTAAAATCGAGAATTGCCAACTACTCTAACGTGAATATTTTTTTATTTGAACAATATTGTTTATAATTTCATATAATATATGCATAATGTATTTAATATAATAACGTGAATTGTTATACCTCGCATTTTATTTTATTTTTTTATTTGTTTTATTTTTTATTCGTGGAACAGCATAAACTACTAGGTTATCAGCTTATAGTATTTTATTATATAATAATATTCTAAGCTAAATAAATAAAATTGAAGTAAAGCAAATATATTAATAAAAATCATTAGCATGGATACTGATCAGGAAAAGCTAGTATTTCTCAACAAATCAAATATTTTTCAACAAAAAATGAAAACCGCAATTATTTTAACAGAAAAATAAATATTTTACATGTAATATAATTAATTTAACTATTTGGTACCATAAAATTATACATTCCAATAATGGGCTATAATTTGTATGCAAATATATTATTATATTTATTGCATTTTTATGGTTGTGGTAAAAAAATACTAATAACTCAAACTTTATAGTATCAATGACAGTTAGATAAATGAACCAACACTTGTAATAATTACTATAGGTGTACTGCCGATTTTAATAAATAAGTTTTTAATAAGAATATCTGGTTGAATAACACACAATGGGACAAGTTGGTGATTTATCGAATTTTACAAAAAATATAGTACTTTCACAAAAACTATCAAATATCAACTATCTGTAATTTATCTTTTAACTGTTAAACTATTTCCACTTGTAATAAAATTTTATTTTATTATACTTGAACAATTTTCATGATACCTACTGGACATGTAACTACCTAACTTAATTTAACTGGCTACCTAACTGTTAATACATTATACATTACAACTTTAATAGTTTTATAAATAATTATGACTTATACCAATAAATGGTCCTATTGAGTAGTTAATACAAAAGTTATAATAGTCAATTTTTAAATCAATATATTTTATGAATAATTTGATAATGTTTTATTGTAAAAAAATGCATAAGTCGCAAAGCCAAAGTATGATTATTTGACATTAAATTTCAACAAAGAATCGGCGAAATAGAGTTAAGTTTGTGATAGATAATAATATGTAGTAAGTCATCATTATTGAAAAATCAATTCATCACTGCAATTTTAGATTTATATCATTATATAAGTTTTGGAAATATTTTATTACGTAATCCTGTATTAAGTATAGACATTGCGCATTATTTCAATAATTCAAAAGCATTAAACAAGTCTGCTTATATATTTCATCTATAATTTATACTTCCACGTTTTTAGAGTGTACATAACGTATTTATAATGCGCCCATTATCATCGTGGCCGCGTATTTTCATGGACGACTCGGTCAAGTATTCTCAGGTCGATAGTCTCATATATCAATATTGACGTGCTTCAAAGGTACTCTCTTTTGTATTTGATTTCAAGTATACGAGTCTTACGGGATATTAACATTTGAATGCAGTTATTTATTTCGTATAGCAAATGGCTATAGCAGAGATGCATTTATATTGCAGACAAAATGCGTATTGGCATTCGCCGTTCGATAACGTTTTCGTCTTCAACGCGCGCCAAGTCGTTTTCGGTTCGCACGTGCATGTTACATCAATGCAAATATTATAACGCCTGCAGCAGCAGGCTACCTATATATATATTATATATATATATATATCATGGCGAGGAGCAAAGCATTTAAGCATGACACGCACACGACAGACACCGCCGCCACTGCACAAGTCGTGATAGTAATAATATATGTGCGACATGAGACTAAGACCACCGCCGAGACGGGTTTTCTTTTTTTTTATTATTATTATTCATCTCGGCGAGTATAACGATATTATAAGAGTGTTTGTCATCGCACCCCGGCCCCGAAATCGCGAGCGCCTGTGGCACTGCAGTCGACGACACCGCCGCCGCCGCCGCCGTAGTTCTTAATGTAATTTACCGGCCCGGACGCACGCACGCACCCACCCCGTTGTTACACCTATCTGCACCGGGGCAGTGGCTGTCGTCACACCGGCGGCAGTGACCTAGAAGTGCGGTCTAGCCGAATTAATCGAATCTTGTACGCGCCACCGCCGCCGCCGTGCCGTCTTTTGCGCGTGCCGCATAACTCCGAGTCCTCGACCCGAGTAATAATAATAATAATAATAATAATAATTTATTATCGCCAAACCGCCAAAGCGCCGCCGTACGAGTGTATAATTTATAACGCAAAGCGCATTATACACGTATCGTTATGGTGTTGTTTTGCGCGCAGCAGGTAAGTCCTGCAATAATATCGTCGAGGCTACATATATATATATATACTGTCTTCGTCTGCTTCCTGTCGTAGTAGTCATGTCGCGACGACGAGCGCGAGGAGACGAGGCACCGGCCTGCGGTCCGCTGTGTTGTGCATACTTCACTCAGACCGAGTAAGTATATAACCACGGCGATAGCATTCGGGACTTCAGTGGTCAACCGATCTCCCCGCGTAATACACTTAATATTAACGGCATTATTAATTATATATCGTGTGTGGTAAATTGTCCGCAGTCGTTGTTTTCTCGACGACGGTATTCGTTATAGTATCGTTTATAAACCATGGAACATTGCGTGATTGCCGTGTCGTAGCCAGGGGGTCTGAGGGGGCTGAGGGGACTATACCCCCCCTCCCTACAAATTGACTGTGTTGACCTTAGAATTTTATCAAGATTAATAAAAAAATAAAAAGTGTAAACAAAAGACATATATTATTGTATTTGTATACTTAGCTAGCCCCCCCCGTACAAAATTCCTGGCTACGCCACCGCGTAATTGTGTATATTATATTATACTTCGAGATAATATTGTACGACAGATCTATTAACGATACTAGATTTTTTTCCCCACATGATTACCGCGCGTTTCAAATAATCCGATTGAAATCATTAAAGTTGCTGTGTTATTACTAATTATTATTTGTTGTGAATTACATATAACACGAGATTAACATTTTATTTTAACCTTTCGTGTGTTACTATTATTGAAACGTGGAAATATCATTATATGGCTTAGGAATTTATTGTTTGTGGCTTTGAAAATAATTATTTACAACATTAAATAATAAGTAACGTTTTCCTACACAGATATAATCATTTTACCATATACCTATAGGTACTATTTAATATTTCTGTATAGTTTAATAATATAGTTGATACCTTTTATTCACGTTAACTGTTCATGACACAGTAAAATAATAGTCATAATATGGTAACTAATAACAATTTAATTTTGTTTCTTACGAAGTAAAAGTTGAGAAATAGTTTTCATTGTGCTATAAACATTTATTTGATTTAATGTTAAATCATTGTAACTAGAATCATTTATCAAAAGTTAATTCCTCTAAACTATAAAGATCATAATTTATTTTTTTGTAAATACTCGTTATTTACAACCAATACACAGTATAATACAGTTCAATGAATCAATAGACCCTCAATCATAAATCATCACTTTTGATTTTCTTCGTTCAGGTGTAAAAATAACCAGTAGTAAGACGGATTTATCATCATTATTTTTAACCTTTTATAAGTCCTCGCGGGTTATCTCCAAACAATGTTCGAACATATTATTATCATTTATCGCGTGATTTAATTAGAATCTCGTGTGTAATGCATCTATATGAGAAGGCTTTTTACATTGACAATTTACTAAATATACCTAATTGAACATCAATACAATGATGATAATAGAATTTCTGATGTCTACATTTAATTTCATTCTTACTGGCTGGGTATTAAAGTTTATGAAAGGAAATCTAAGTTACCAGCTAAACAACCACTGAAGTCACAACCTTAAAGTTAGCAAGGGATAATAGTATAATACTTAATATACCATTATCATTTAGGTACTTATAAGTATACTAAATTGTAGTTTATGAGTCTACAAATAGTAGGTTAGTACCATAATATATTTATCATGTATCATATAAAAATATGTATATAATTTAACTGAATATATTACTGACAGTACATATTATGACTATTTGAGTTGATTTATGTCAAATTACTGCCACGGGATGGAAACCTGCAAGAATTACGGTATTGTTTGTAGTCCACTATAAACCCACCCTGAGAGACCGTAAATACTAATTTATGATATAACCTTAATTACATTGGTTTATGTAGAAATGTATAATAATACTTCAATGCCGTAGAGGAAAGAAGTTCGTTTACCATTTATTTACCTAAACGGTAACACAATAAGAGTAAAAACGAGTATGTATAGTCAATGCATTTAAGTTTGTATAGTAGTGAGCTTTATAGTAACAATGTACACCATACATTTGTAAATTTAAGGAATTTTGAAATTTTCCTGTTTATGTTTGTAAACATAAGATTATGAAAATAAATTACAATGAATAAAAATTAAATTTATGATAATTATAATTAATTATATTATACATCATTGAAATCATATGAAACGTCCATGAAGATGCGTTTATCAATATTTTCTGTTGATAAAAATAACAAGCAATTCGTAATCAGAATAAAATTGTTGATCTAATTTATCGATATAAAAACTATTTTAAAATAACATAAATATGAATCGATTATGATTAAAAATTAAAACCAATATTTTTTTTTTAAATACGGGCAATGTAGAGAGGACCATGGCCATGACACTTATTGTAAAATATACATCAATAATTTATTTATTAATATGACTCTAAAATTGAATTAAGACCAAATACAATTATACTTAGTAGGTAGAGTTGATTAGTCAATTTATATTGTTTCACTTTGAAATCAAATTACAAATTAATTATCTTATTATATATTATAATAAATATGTATAGGTTATATATTTCTAATCGGCTTCATTGTCTGCAGACAGAAATTAAGAAACAACATTTTGGGTAGTAAGTTTTTAAAATAAATATTTGTGTCTCGTAATTATTGTCTCATAACACATTTAAATATTAAAGGTACCCTCTTGATGTTTAAGTAAATATGAGTTGTTTTAAGAAAAAAAAAATGAAAACTGATAATAATATGTAAGTTCACTGATGTACGTCAGGTGAAAACGAGAAATTAAGCATGATTTAATAACAGCTAATAATTAGTATTTAAGTTATAAGGTATATGACCGTACACCAATGAAAATAATAGACTCCCGACTGTAATTTTTTCCAAAGTGTGCGCCACATCTACTGTTCTTAAAAACACACAAAGGAATTTTGTATAAAAAGAGTCAACGTCAAGACATTAGAATGAAGTAAAATACCTACTCAAAAGACACGCTAAATAAAAGGTTTTAAAGTAATGGATGGTTTATATTTGCATGCCCATAATATAATATTATCCAATAAGAACTAGAAGAGGTAAAGAAATATGTACAAAGTGATTGCGTGTAGCAAAACACAGTGGTGATACGTCCTATTACCTACCTACCTATGTTAACATAGTTCTACTAGCATTTATACATACATCTTGACAAGATATAGAATATTTGGTAAGGCCAACATATTTTTATACATTCAAGTTTTTTTTTTTGTGTGTGGTATACGGCATTAATTTAAATAATATTAGCACACAAAATGTCAGTATTTTGTCAGAAAATAAATTATAAAATAATAATATACCTACAGCTGGTACATTTTACTTCTATAATCTGTGAAACTATCAATAAATTAATTTAAGTATAATATATGAATGTGAAGTTATTGAAGTGAGACTTCTTTATGGAGGGTAAGCGGTAAAAGATAAACACAAAAAATGTACTGTCACACAGCAGATTTTTCCCAACAAATTTTCGACAGATTTCTCTAGTCTCAAAATAAAAACGGGACAGACATATATGGCAATGTCATTGCGGTTGTGGTAAATGTGTTTTAACCTAACCTTACCTTTTTTTCCTGTCTGAACCAGTAATCGATGTGGAACCAAGTTTTTTTTTTGCTTAAGACCTAACCTAACCTGAACATTACAGGTCGTATGGTGTTCTTGATAAGAAGTACCTATAGTTATGATAATATACATTATTTTTATCATTATTCATTATACGATGAATGTTGTAAAAATTGTTCGACACTTTTGTAATATTCGTTTATCATTTTATCAATACCTACTCAAATTGCAAATACTGTGATTATTTATGTTATCAATTTGGTTTCTCTGAATGTATGTTTATTTAACCACGCGTACTCCCAACAAACACACTTTTTTATTGTTAGACGAAATATATTTCGTACAGACTAATCTTAATAAGAAGATAGATGTAACATACCCACGTTTTTATTTTACTTCTTATCCGTCGAAACCATCCAACTACATTTGTAATATTTTAGTAAAATTCAATAGGTACTCCATTGCAACTTGTAATTTAAATAAATATATTTTTTTTTCTAAAATAGGATATTTTAATTAGTTGATATTATATTATTGACGTTTAAAAATTGAATTACAGTATTATTAAGCTATAATGTAATATTATGAATATTTATAAATATTGTCTCGATAATACTTGTAATAATTGAATGTAGTATTTATTTCACGCAAGAATATTAAATATTAATATTCTGAATAATCTATAAAAAAAAACTGTAAAATCACTTTATATTAATGAATAATTCTTTGAAATCTTTCAAGCATGTATTACAATTATTTTATAATAAGATTTTAATGCCAAGTGTGCATATAATACGACTTTATTCGTATGTCATGATTACGCGATAAGTTTAAAATGTATAAAACTGTTAAGTTTAAGTACCTACTAAAAAAACGTAAAATCTTTAGAGGTTAAAGTAACGAGGATTTTAAACAGTTTTCGCTCTTGAAAACGCATATTATCGCAGTTCAGAAAATTTCAATAGGCAAGCCTGGTGAACACTAATAAAAGCAAAACATGCGAAAGAAGAGGTTTTTTAAAATGTGAATTTAAAAACCAGATCCTACTGTACTGGTTTTAGATAGTGATTATATTTTGTTATTCGTGAAAATGTATTTATTATTCTCATTAGTTAATAGTATTAATGTGTTTCGTACTCCATTGAAATCACTTCAATAATACGAGAAATTATAGAGAAATTTTATTTTTCATTACATGTGTAGTTATAGAAATCTACAAATATTTATAAAATGTATACTTGAATTTGGTTGTTTACACATCGAGATGCATATTCTTAAATAAAACAGTATTATGAGAAATTGCTAGGTAAAAATAAACTTAGTATAAATATCTATATTATGGTAAAAATAAGATATCCTACCTACATTTAAAATCCAAATTTTATTGAAAGTCAATTATTTGGTTTGATGTATTTAATTAAAATTGTATGGAGATAATAATTCTGTTTTAAGCCATAATAATAAGTTATAAGTATTTTTACAAGGTTTTAATGATATTTATAAACATTTACCAAAAATAAAATATGTATTTTTGGTAGTAGTGTTACAATATAATATTAAAGTTAAAATAAATAAGTTACAATAAATTAAAATAAATGCTAAAATAAATAAGTTACAATAAATTAAAATAAATGCTAAGGCTTAAAATATATTTTATAGACGAGGATTTTGTGATTTTAAATACTACCTTTTTACCTTTTCACCATTTATATTTGTTTAAATAATTTATTATAACAATAAAGTAGTACAAAACATGAAATTAAAAACTAAGTTACAGTTAAGTTGATTATACTAAGCTAGCATATTTAAGAAAAGTCATAAAAGCTATTATGATACCTTAATATTATTATATAATATGCATTTAACACTAACGTGGTGACTCAACACTATAAACTTATTATCTTTTGGCTGGGATACGGATGGGCTGCTGCTTATTAGTTCTTAGTTGACTGGTTACATAGGACTATATTACAAAATAAATATCATAAAATGTAAAAAGAATTCATAGCGAAAGTCCTGGATAATATATTATTATAAAAGTTGTAGGACACAATAATTCGTTCACGTATTTTAATACTAATTATAAAGTACAGTGATTTCAAAACAATAAATATGGAAAGCTAATTAAAAAAAAAAACGATTCCATTTGATGAATAATATGATTTGGTATTGTTTTCCAATAACTACTAGGGTCAAACTAAACATACTTTTCATAAGTTTTAAATTTTTAATAAATTTGTATGAAATATGAACCTATAGGATACTGTTATTATATCAATTTTTATGACATTTTTACAAATTAAACATTTTCTAGACATCTAAATACGGAGAAACATATCTTATCAGTTATCATGTAAAATATTTAATCAATAAACAATTTTTTTATAAATCAAATAACAGAATATATTGTAGTATTAAATCTACATTTCAAAGGAAAACCATGAGACAAATGTTACTGTTATTTCAATGTCTGCTTATTTATAATGATAAAAACGTAGTTCAATATTCGATTCTGAGTGGAGCGATGAATGTATTGGTTTAACAGCGATGTTTGTTTTTCGTCTTTGTTTTTCTATTTTTAATACATTTTTTTTTCTATTGGAAAAGTTCTTTATACTTTTCAAGTAATCGGGAAAACTAAAATAAAATTACGGAAAAACGAAAACATTAACGCAACACCAGTAATTGACAATAATTCAATTTTTTTAATTTTCCAGTAATAATTTGAAAATGAATAACCGTATATAAGACCAAATATTTATATTTATTATTTATATAAATATTTAATTGCATTCAAAAAATATATACTACGTAATCCCAATGACTCAAACGTTATTGACTTTTAACTTAATATGGATTTATCAAAAATTAGTTTACTGTATTCACCTCCAACTAGAGCCGTTTTTTTGTTTGTAATGATTTAATATTGAATTGAAATTGAACATACATATTATATTACAGTAACCTACCTAGTCAATGTTCTTTCACATTAATTTTTATTTTTATCTAAAATAGATAAATATATTAATATATTATAGTATATTATTAAGACGATAATTAGTCTTATAAATTATTTTGCATAGGTACATATTATATTATACATAATTTGCTGGTTAATCATATCATTTAAGAATGAATAAATTGGATCTGAAAAGTATTTATATACATTTTTAGAACAATCATATTTTTTAATATATGAACTATTATTTTGAAGTTGAGACTTGTCAATTCTTACAGGTTTTAATCGATTTAATGAAGTCCCAAAATTAAAAAAAAAAAAGTTTTATTATCTACAAATATTCATTTTATTTTTGCACATAATATTATATAAGTATGTATTACCATAATTGAATAATGATGTTATGTCATTTAAGTGATGTACATTCATTTAAATGATAAAATTACTATCAAACGGCGTTATGAATAAGAATTTTAGTTACACCATCTTCTTGTCAGGTTAGGTAAGGTAATATTATTATAGTACATGGCGATGGAGGTAAGTGTGTATTTTTAAATTTTTTTTTAATTAGTTAACCCGCGACAACTTAGGCCATTGGGTGGTTTTTAACTGTGTGGGAGGGTACTGTAGGTTTAAACACGTTTACACAGTTTGCAAGATTTTTTAGTGGGCACCCGTATGCAACTGCTATGCCCGGGTGGGGGATGGCGGCAATTCTCTCCAGACACCGTGACTTGCCCGAAGAAAAATGCCGCCCGTGGCTGAGGTTTTGAACCGACGCCTTAGTCCGCTCGGCCACTCCGTCCCCCAAGTGTGTATTATAATTATATGAAATGATGATTATTACTTAAAACAATTTATTTTTATTCTTAATGAAAAAATTGTATATTTAAAAAAAAATAGTATTACTTGTAAAACAGTTTATTAAAATTTAAAAGGTTAAAAGTTCCTAACTATTTATTGTTTTGAATATTATCATGCAAATGTGTAACTATAGGAACTTAACTATTGTACAACTTAACTATCATTGTGAATGTTGTATAATATCATAACGTTTTGTTTGTTCATAATCAAATTCTATTATTTATTAGAGTGTGGGGAATGACAATTTTTATGTTGACGTACAAGTTTTTAAACTTATTGTTATCTAAAGACTAAGGGTCTATAATACATGTGAAAAAAAAATTACTCGAATAATAAATTATGAATAATGTAGGGCACTTGTGTAACTACTCGGTCCAAGTTTAGAAAGTGTTGAAATAATTTAAGCATAACAATAGAACTGTGTGAGTTTTATGAGTCTATTTTAAAAGCCTTGCACTGTACAAAAAAATGTGTGAAACATGGTATAATCATTACCTATTATTTTATAAGTAAATAAATGTTGGTGAATCTTGGACAACGCAATGTCAATTTATTGAAGTCATTTTGTTAATATAAACCTACAGCTTCAATAAAACTTTTATTGTTCAATTTAATAAAATAATATATTTTAGAACATAAAATAAAAAATTGGTACTACATAATAATATTATCTAGACTCTATATAAAAGTGAAATGTATTTATTTTTATCTGTATCTTATCTAGTCGACATTTTAATCATCTATTATAAACACTGTTTAATAATTGTTGTTATATAAATATACGAGTTATTCAAAGGGCATTATATGATTTTTAACTATGATTGGTAAACTATATCGAATGTATAGAAAAAATAGCTGGTATCACGATATTGGAAAACAACGGAAATAGTTTTGATTCTTTCCCATTATAGTGGTTTTAGAAAAAGTGGATAATAACCGTTATACTTAGTTATATCTTTTTAGACAACGATTTGTTAACTTTGTTCGATATTAAAGAAAATATTTTCATTGATAACAAATTCCGAGCTAACGAGATGAATTTTATAATGGTGATTGATCAGTTTTTATATGCCAAAAAATAATTTGTGTAATGTTAGATGTATTTGTATATAATATATTTTAAACTTTCAAAAGGGTGTTTTGAAGTGTTAAATAAGGAACTTTTGATTTTTAATAAATCATTTCCTTTTTTAACAATTTTTTTATAGCGAGTGTTATTCACCAGAGTGACATTACATACCAAAAGTTATGACATTTTTCCAAAGCACACTCATGTGACACCGTCTTCTGTTATAAGCTTTCATAAATAAAATTTTTCTTCGTGACAATAAAAACAATAAATATAGTGACGAATTAAAAAGTAGTCATAACGTTGTATCATTGTTTATGGTATAGGTATCTCAACACTTTAATACAATAGAAACATGTGTGTGTATTTACAATACTTTACTCCAACGGAACTTATATAGATGTTTAGTAAATTATTTATTTATTTTATTATTTTTAGGTGCTTATCGTTTTCAGATTAAAATCAATACTATAGGTACATACTCGTGTAGTGTGTACATTCTAATTTGATTAAACGTATTAATGAAACTGCTTGTAGTGTATACTTTCTAGTAAAGCCTTACCCAACTGACCAGCATGCTTGTATGAACATGTTCAATTTTAAATTTAATATAGTTTATTAAACCAAATCATAAAAAAAAATGGTTCCAATATAACTATAACGCGGAAAAATTAAAATAATCGATTTGTGAAGTTACGGTTTTAGTATACTATTATAGCCTATAGGTATTGTAATATATTTTAAATACAATATTTTACATAGTGGGGTGGATAGTATTAGGTAAAATTTATAATTAAAAATTATTACCAGTACATAATTTTTACGATTAATTATTTCACACAACAACAACTGTAGGTAAACTAGGTATAGGCTAATGCAATAATGTATATATCAATAAATCATCATTAAATATAATCAAAAATATTTTTGTTATAAATACGATACCATTAGGTTGTTTTCGACTGCTGTGTACGGTATGATGAATTCACCCTTAACCATACAATCTGAAACAAAAATAGTCACATATGAAATAAACAAAATTAAATATTCGCGCATTTATTCTGGAAATTATTTGTTTAATGATACAATATTTTCTAGTACATCTGCAGTTAAATAATGGAATTTGAAAACACAATCATCTAAATTTCACGAAGATGTGCTTGCTGTATTTTTCAAATTATTTTGAACAATATCTGCAACAGAGTTTTAGCCAATTTAACTAAAAATTGTTTTTACTTATTTTCAACATTTTATTAAATAATATTCCTGCAGTCCGCATTTCAATGCACTATTCAATGGAAAACAATATATATAAAAAAAAATAAATACTAATTTCTACTATTACTATTATAATCTGAAACCGCAATGGCTACCATTTTTAAACATATTATATAAACTTATTTTATAAAATCATTTTTTTTTTTTTTTAAAAGAAAAAAACCATCATTGTAAAACCAATATGTTCCCGAAATAATAAGGTATCAACAAAAAATGAGTGATATCCCAACAAAAACACTCTGCCAAACTCGATGTATAAAAAATGCTAAGTATAAAAAAAGCCTCTAAAAGTTGTGACATAATTTTATAGATAAGTCTTTGAACTATAGACAGATATAGTTTATGTTAAAAATAGTCTGCTAAATTATATTGATCTTAGCTCGGCAACTTAAGTTAACAATTTTAAAATACTATATAGGCTATAGCATAATGACTAATGAGTACATAAAAATATAATTAGTCAACTATCATTGATATAGGTAGTGTATCAAGTGTTTAGTAAAGTCGCCACGCTAAGTTCGATTATTTAGCAGACTATATTTTTATCATGAATTATATCTATAGTCCAAAGACTTGGCCATAAAATTACGTCGCAAATTTTTTGGCCGTTTTTTTTTTTATACTTGGCGTTTTTTACACGGAATTAGGTGGAGTGTTTTTATCGGGACATAGAATACACTCGAAATAATATAATATATACAATATAGATCATTGATATAAGAGGTCCGTCCGTCGCTTTTTAACGTTGTCTCGTTTCGGTGACGCTGCGGTCATCTCTATATCTAGTTAAATACTTAAATCCGACCGAAATGTTCGATGAGAAATCGAAAACGATAATAATGCACGAAAATCCCCACACGCATTGCGTCCGATAATGTGATGTGTATAGTGACCGGCGGGCTTGCCCGAACTAAATACGCACCCGGTCGACGGTCGACGAGGGATTCATAATATGGTGGCACGGACCTATAACACATGGCGACAGCGGGTCAAATACATGCCGACCGGAAGTAGGAATCAGTTTGAAGTACGCCCTGAACGTTGTCATAGACAACGTCATATTATAATATGCGACCGGAAAATAACTGTCCGATAGAAATCGCGGACATTTGTAGTGTACGACGTGTTTGGATTTTTTTTTTTTTTAATTTCCGCGTCGCGAAGGTTTGCGCAAACATTTGGGCTGGTCGAATACTGTAGGTTGTCTGTCAACACAATTTGCCACAGTTATTGACCTATTGAGTTATTGATTTATTGGCCTCAAACGAATACGATTACTTTATAAAGTGGCCTAATTTATTTTAGACCAAGCCGATTTACGGAAACTTATGTTTGCAATAATAATTAGTTCTTGTAATAATCATACAATTTTATATAATTTTGTTTTGAAAAAGTGTTAATATTATGAATTCTAATTTGAGAAAGACTAACTTCTGCTAGTCATAATTTGTGATTATCAGCAACGTACAAATTTCGTTTGGCCAGATTATTGGAAACAATGAATTATGTTCACATTGTGCATCCACGGACGACACGATTTGAGTCAAAACACTAAACAGTAAACATAGACAGCCGCCACTTGTTATTTCTGCATCTTTGTCGATTATTCCAACTTGACCCGGATGTTATGCCGACTACCAAGGTGGACTTTATCGATGCGATTTCCATTCGAACGTCCGATTGTCGGTTATCAGTAGGACCATGACAATTGACCAGTGGGTGCAATTCATCTTCTCCCATCATCATATTTCTTATCGTACCTTTAATAACATTACTGAGTATTTTAACCATGTTTAGTGAGAATATATTAAAATTAAAAACAAAAGTAAATGTCAAACAGTATCTAATTTTATGGAATTACCAAACAATATTTGGAGAATTTTAGCTCAGAATTGATAATGACTTATAATAATATTATGTACATAATATACTATTTGTTTGAAAAATTAAACCAACCATTCTAACAGATAGTTTTGTGTTTGCAAAAATATTTCGTAATAATTAAATGCCACCACATAAATCAATAGGTAATACACAAACCGAGTAAACGTTTTGTAGTCTAGACACGAAGCAATTAAGGATTTGACACTACAATATTAAATGATAAAAAAAGAGACTTTTTCTCATTTATTTCATTATTTGTATTAATATAACCTTTAACTTATATATTATTATTTTTTTCTCAAAAGAATAGGAATGCGCCGTGAAAAGATAGAATCAAAAATTCTAGGTTATCATAATATATAATCATGTATTGTGACCTGAGGGCTTAGCGGGATTTACTTTTAAACAACTATACACGGTAGTATCGAAAAATATAATAACATTTTACTGTGGAAAGAAGTATAAAATAGAGAAGGTGGCCATGAAGGGTAAAGTTATATGTTTTATTTTAGGGCACTACCCGGCCAGTTGGCAAAAAATGAAGGGAAAAATATAACGGTTTCCGATCACATAGACTCAAATAGCCTCCGGGGACCCACAGCGGTGGAGAATGATTAAATTTCAGCAAATTATATTTGGTCTGGTTTCGGGGAGATATAGAACTATACCACCCATAGGCTATAAGACCAGTGCACAAATGCACACATATGAACATGTAAATACATGATAATATAATATAATATATATTTCCACCCGCATTCCTTTCGTTCAATGCTCACTGTAATTGTCAAAAAATTATTTCGAATAAGAATTTACCACATATTTTTGTTTTGTTAAAACATTAAAAAAAAAAATCGTACTTAGGTACTATGATAATTTAGTTTTAATAAACGCAATAGTTGCCAAACATGTATTTTCAATTTAAAATATCTGTAAACTAATATGACACATAATAATTTTTAAATTTAAATTGTACAAAGTATAACACAAATAAAAAAAAAATCTCTAAAACAGTGACTGTATATTACAAAATATAAACGTTGCTGTCATATATTTAATTTATATTATTAGCTCAAAGAAAGCAGTATTTCATTTTACGAATAAATATTTTATTTATTTATTAATTTATTGATTTATATACATTATAGGTTTGCACCCAAGGTCCAATTATTTATCATAAATATAATTTATAATTAACATATAGGTAGTGACATTATTTGGGTGACATAATATACATAATATATTACAGTTAAACAGATGATATTATTAGTTTTGACTTTGTTCAAATTATGATTTATAATTTTATATTTTAACAACAGAGATTAAAATAACTTTTCTAGTAATATTTTGAAATTCACAAAAATGATTTGTAATGCTGTAATAATACTGATATAATAACCAAAATAAATAAGTGAACTTATTGGGCCATGTAATTTCCGGTAATATATCTTCGATTTTTTTTTTTCAAATTACTTTATTCGTTTAAAAATTGATAATAAATTTAGTTCTAAATATAATTTTGGACAGCTTATATTATAGTGAACACCTTAATATTTGGTTGGAATCGTATCAAGTTCGTTTAATGATTTATTATACTATTTCACTCTTTAAAACTGTATACCATGTGTTACAAAAGTAATTTGTCATCAGTTTTTTTATTATTATTATATAGTATACGTATGCCATATGCTATATATTATTTTCCAATTTTGAGATAAAACAAAACGTTGATTAAAACTCACGTGTGGTTTATATAAGACCACTGACAAGTAAAACTCCAACAGTATGGTTAGTATGTATTACTTATTTGCAATGAAAGTAAACTAACATAAAATAGAGTAGTATTGTTACAAACAAAGCAATTATTTACTGTTTAGTATTTACTTAAATTAGTTTAATTTAAATTACGAGAACTTGTGTAAAAATGGAAAATACTAACAAAACAGTCAGTCAAACACTTGATATAGTGTTGTTTACTTCAAACCAATAAAACACATTAGATTTAAGTTGTTTATTTCAATAAAAATCAAACAACATAATAATTACTACCGAGTGACCAATATTAATCTAAATTTGTGATTATAGGATAATATGTCTTTTTTTGTCAATGTTATTACTTATTATAGTTTTTAATTGCACATACAAAACATAATAAGTATAATTATGAAATTGTAACTTATATTAAAAAAACATTTCATAAAAAAAAAATATTATTATTTAGCTTAAGATGAAGTGAATAATATCCAAGTAAAAAGTCACGTGAAAGCTTCTGGTTTAAATAGTAGACAATTAGTAGTCATTTCTCTCGTCACGTGAATGATTTTCAACGTAAAACGTATAGGCGCCCACCTCTTCATAAATGTATATATTCTCATTGCCTATTAGGTACTGAATGAATTTATTGATACTTATAAAAATGCGTTCAACAGATGATTCCAAAGTAGTCCTCATAAAATAATTTGGAACAAAGTGGTGGATAGACAATAATGGGAATAAGTAAATAAGTCTCAATTTTAAAGAGTACCTCTATGTTTTAATTGTCATATCATTAAAACTTAAATAAAACAAAATGTCCATGAAAATATTATTATATTTTATTTCTCTTGGAATTAATCCAAGAATGATTATAATTAATTTTACAGTGGATGGTATTTTTAAAGAAGATAAAGTAAAGCGATGAAAATGCTAATAGAAAAAACAAAGAGATTACGCTGCAGTACTTTGACCACTGTTGGTGTTTTTATGAATTATTATTATTGGCTGGTATATAACTATAGGAGTATACCATTATATTATATATTTTACATTGTGAAGATATTATTATATTATAAGGAATTTAGTTTTCGATACCACGTCGTACGGATATGTTTATACGAAGATTAGTCAACTAAAATAATATAAAATATTAAAACGAGTATTAGATAAACAAACTTCTCTTGTCAGTTGTTGTCGTACATATATCATCTCAAATCTCAGATATGTCTAAAATTATTGGTTTTTATAGTAGTTTGAATTCCATAATATCAGTGTACGTGCTTTAGAACACGCACAATACAGCATGTATGATGGAAATCCGGTCTCATTATTCAACGTCTCCGAAGCTCATCGTCTGACATGATTCAATCTGTTGGGAAACTAGGCATTCGCGATACTATAAAGAACATGACCATACTAATACTAGGTGACAAATGTTTGTGGGCTTGTCAGTATAGCTTTGGATTGTTCTGGTTTTAAATTCATTACAAATTGACTTATATATAAAAACATGTAACCTATACATTATACAAAACATACATATTGTATTCCAAATACCCTATTGAATAGTAAATATTATACATGTTTTTTTCATGTCTAATAATAATATTAGACTAGGTACTGCATTTTATTAGATTTTAAAATTTATTTTATTCAAGCAATTATTGTATACACAAAAACATCATTATTTTTGACCATTTAAAGTTTGATAATGAATTATTGTTTTTTTTTTTTTTCAAAACTGTTTATTTTATTTACATTACATTGCCGTATATTGGTCAAAATGTGAAACCAACAATAAATTGAAAAATAAAAAAAATCAACCACGTACATAAATAATAATTTAATTTTTAAAAATAATACATCCCATTGCTGCACAAAAAAATGCTTAATAAAAGTTTGTTTTTTCTGCGTGAAAATATATAAATTCTCAGGAGCCATGCTTATTAAATATTCAGTTATTTTTTTGAATAAACACCACAAGGACCAACAAATAACAAAAATGAGTTTTCATAATATCAATAAAAATGTTTCAAAGCAAGTGTGATTATAACCTTGATATATATAAATATAATATATAGTAAAAAACTACCTACATCAACTACAAAACTTCAATCAAATTATCTATAAATTGTCGATGTTGGTCGTCAATCAAAATGTTTAAATTTTATGGAACTACGTATTCAAGTAAGTATAATTATTTTACTTAATGCCAATATGGCTACTAAAAACTGAACAAGAGAAATAAACTCAAAAACTACTCAACCGATTTTGACAAAGATTGCCAAGGATGTGTTTAGAGATGACTAAAAAAATATTAGTAGTCTGAACCACGTGATGCTGAATAGAGCACTTATTGTCTTATCAAAAGCTTAAAATATTTTAAATTACTTAATTAAATTCAAAAATTTAAACTAGAAATACATTTTGTCAGATTGTAAGTTAATGAAAAATAGACTGATAGTAAAATACTATTACGCTAGAGTCTCTGTGTTGGTAATTTGTATTGATCCACTCAACTAAGCTCAAGATAGTTGTGTATTGTGAATCGTGATATTAAATTTGATAGCTAAATCATAGCATTTGTAATACGTGTGTAGGTTAAAATTTCGATCTTTAAAGGGGCTATATTATACTTTTTGAGTTCTCCTTCTGGCGGCTTTACCATTCAGAAAAATATTATTTAAATAAGATATAATCACAGAATTATAACATTCTAAAAGTACCTAGTACCTACTACATTCATCGGTTTGCATAGAACATAACAATATGTAGGTACTTAGGTATATATGAATATAGTGGTTATTATAGAAATAATTATTATATTATTTAATCTGAGTGACAATTTCAAACATATAAAAATAAAAGTTGTATCGAAATTAGAAATCTAGTAATTTTACTTTCTTAAATAATCAGTGAAAATTATATATCTTTAAAAGTATTTAATATTTAGATAAAACATAGAAGGTAGGTATGGGATCACGTTTAACGATACACTACTTCACTCACTTACATACATAATTATTTGAAGTCATACAAGTATTATTCACTATTGGTTCAGTAATTCTATTCAATTTTTTTAGAAACATTATCTATTTTACAATATTAAATTACTAACTAATAAAAAGCTATGTGTTGATATTTCCAAATAATAATAACAATAAAAAAATATTTTAAAATTGATTTATGGCTTTGTAAATGAAAAAAAAAATCAAATTTACTTAAAATATCCTCGCCGATAGTTCATTCTGTTCAATTATAAAATGATCACCCTGCATGGCTGCATTTAACATTTTTCATTAAGACACAACCAATTAACATGGCATTTTGAGTTTTGTACAAGTTATCAAATGTAATACGAATATTGACGCCGTTGACTATTCATTGTTATAAGTGCATATTATTTTACCTACCATCAATGTTTGAAATTCCTAAAATGTAGGTACATACTACGTAATGAGTAATGACTAGAGAATATCAGTTATTGGATTTTATAAATTGGTTATCTACTTATTTCTTACAAAAATTTATATATCCTTTTGGTTGTGCTACCATTTTTAGGGATGCGGTGGATCAGGGGACAATAGTTGAGAATAACTAAAAAGGGTTCTACGGCTCCTAATGACGTTAAAATGTGGGGAGTATTCGTGCAAATATATGTTGTATTTACATGTATAAGCAATTAGGTACATGCTAAATATTTGACAATATTTGTATTGAAAATATCAATGTGGGGCGTCAAGTACTATACGTCTAGCTGTTTGACATGATCAAATAAATAAAAAAAATTGGTATATTTTTAGTGTTAATGTATAATAGTAATAAATACGATAATATAACCCTTCTCCCTCCCTTTTTGTTACTTAATATAAGAAAAAAATGTGTGTTAAATTTGACTGCGATAACTCACCAGTTCACATACGCGGATTTTTTATTAATTATGCAATAACTAATGATATTCTTAATCCCATTTTTCATAACGTTTGTTGTAATAAAATGTGTTTACATATTTAATGGCATTGGCCGTGACATCTTCTTGTCCGCAGTAACATTGTTATAACTTCTTCACCCATCTTTAACGCGGGTAAAATAATGAATTTTAAAAATTGTATTTTAAATAAATTACCCAATTTTTTGTTCTATATTTATATTTATATTAATTAACACATTTGTAATAACAATGTATAAATGCATATAAAATCACTTGGAAACATAGTTAAATAACTGATGTTGAATAATTCTATCTAGTTAACATTTAGTACTAGATTTCTGATTTACCATTAGAAGGATTTAAAATAATCATAAAAATTACTCATTAATTCAAATTTGCAGACGCAGTAATTAATTCAGACAAAATTATAGCCATAGGTATATCTAGAGCGTGGATTTTTAAGCTACTGTATATTTTTCCTTTTTATATTTTAGGATGTATGTTGTCGGTCATCTTTATGAATAAAAATAGTTAGGGGTAATGACAATTCTCCACCCTCATATGCCTGTACATTCAATGATTATTTCATAGTATATTTCAACAACTTACATTTAATATTTATTGCATATCATGGAAAAAACAATTTGGAAAATAATAGAGTAGACTTCGTAGAGTAGACAATTCAAAGAATACATTTTAGTCAACACTGGACACTAAATAGTGTTTTTTAAAACAAATTTGTTAATATTGTTTTAGATAAACATTAACTGTAAATCAGTAAACAATTATTGATATCATCGTTTTTTGAAAGACATGCACTTAGGACAATATTTAAAACACGATAATTAATGCAGTACTGTTTGGTGATAACGTTCAGCTTGATGATATTTACCAAAACTCAGTAAGATTAAGTTCTTTAAAATAGGTATGACCCAATGGTTTCTGTTGTGTGTTGATGTCAAACAATCTTTCTAAGAATTTAAAAACATACAAACAGATAGACACAGCTTCACTGAAGAAGGACTTGGAATGCATATATCATCATTAATTTTGATTAGGTATAATTAGAAATAACAAAAATTGCTCAACATTTTCGCTTAAACAATTTTTGTTTTCATTAAGTTGATACTTACTAATAGACTTTTTAATTATTTAAAACATTTTCTGTACTTCATAAGTTAATAATAATATTTATCGAATAAGAAAATGTAACTGTATGTTATGTATTCATATCAATGTCTAGAATCCTCGAAAAAAAGTGTTTCTACTTTCTAGTCACATTGGTAAAATGTTTTAGGTTGCCGTTGTAATTTTTTTATTGAAAATCTTTTAGTAGGAAATAGTTTGAGTTATGAAAGCTCTAAGATGCCGTTTCTTATAATAGATACTGAAGGGAGTACAGAAACCAAATTTCCAGATCAATATTCCACTTCAACCCAACAATATTCTTCATTCTGCATCTCTTAATCCTAAACATAAAGCCGAAGACATCCCTTAATCCCACACTTAATGAACCATATAAAAAACCATTGCTCAAACTCTTTAACCTTCGAAATACCATCCACAACAGAAATATATCAACTTCGTTACCAGTATAGATAGGAATAAAAATTCTAGAGGGAAAGTGAAACAACCAATATAAAATAATTTAAACTGTTTAGATGACAAAATATCCAATTGCTTCAAATCAGTTAAGCACAATTTCATCAGGAACTTCTCAGTTTTTTTCTTCAGTTCAAGTTATTTATAATTATTATAAGATATCGATTCAGATATCTATCCTATCTCTATTCACCAGATACATAAAATACGAAAGTCCAAAAGTCACCAAAAGTACTACCAAAACCCACTTCACTAAATTATCCAATTTCCTATTTTAAGCCTTACCCTATACAAGAAGTTTAATTCATTAAAACAAACACAAACAAATTAATTCAAAATACCTTACTGATATTCTCACACTATAAATAATCACTTATTAATTTATAATAAGCTAGAAGAACTTCAGTTGTTATCAGAAATCTATAACCCATAAATTACATGAATTCAATAAACCAACTTCAACGAATAAACCATTATTTTAATATTTATAATAAAAATCGCGTTACTTGTGTAAAAACGAGTGGCGGGGTTGAAATAATGATCAACCAAAACTTTTCCAGTAAATAAATCTTCTCACACACTGGTTTAAAAAAAATGAAGTTTCA
The DNA here is from genome assembly GCF_019925205.1 of Metopolophium dirhodum. Lineage (NCBI taxonomy): Eukaryota > Metazoa > Arthropoda > Insecta > Hemiptera > Aphididae > Metopolophium > Metopolophium dirhodum. The sequence goes on along the minus strand of NC_083561.1, from coordinate 6,773,397 downwards.
ATCATTCTATCCCATATAAACAAAACCATAATACTATACAACAAATATGTATATAATTAAAAATAATTTACCCTCCCAGATATAGTTAAAGTTATCAATTTATTTCCAAAACAATAAAACTAGTTGGAGATTCAAACCACCATATAGCAACCTGGGAATTATGTAAATCGAATTCTAAATGTTATGTTATTGGAGAAATTCTCGCCTAAGACTTGTGAATACTATTAAACAACGCACAACCGACCAGAATAAACATGTTCAATAGTAATTGTCATTTATCAACATTTTTATTTCAAAGTTCAAACCGCTTTTGCATAAACTATAATGTTAAACCCTTCCAGATATAATATATATCAGCGATGATATACCAATAAAAATATCAATGGCCTTTCCACAGAAATATGTGTATCTAGTAATTTACATAAACCATTGGAAAATTATTCTCCATACGTTAAGGCTACATATGTAATCAAAATAAAACAGCAAGACAGATGTTAAAAATGTGATACCACTAAAATTTCTGTAGGGATTTCCCTAGTAAATTATCAAAGATTCAGAGTTCTATGATAGACAATGGAACAAATAAATAAAATAATCAATCCAAAACAAAAACAATACGTTCTAAAAACATTTCAAATATTTCATTCCTGGTTAAAAGTAGCAAAAATACATTACGGAAAGACTATGGATATCCAGAAATAATAACCAAACATACTCCTATTTGTCTGGGGTAAAATCTGTCAAAGGAACTAACCCAAAAAACAATTTACATCTCCTCACAGTCAAAACACTTTAAACGTCCCCTTGAACGTAGTCGATACTCTAGGACTACTTTATCAAAACAACTCCAGCAATGGAAATTACGATCAGTATTTCCTGACAAATTGTTAACTATATAGCAGAAGCTTTGGATATATTCAAACAATCGAGTACACTATCCATAAGATAAATAAACATCAGTAATTCAGTAATGTAATAATATTCAGAAATCCACTATCCAACCTCATAAGTCTCCAAAATCAACAAAATCCTTCTGATTATTCCTGAAAAAGACAAAACGCTCATATAGAGGCTAACATACTGGAAAACACATAGTATACACGTGGATCACTGGCCATAGTAAAATATACGGCAACGAATGGGCTAACAATTCATCTATTGACGCTTTTATTATCTATTTCTTCACTTACTAAGAAATAAGAATCTAAAAAAGTTATTGGGTTCAATATACACTACTAGTGAAAAAATGAATAACTCTAAACTCAGTCAAAATTAATATAGTTAAAATAACCACTTATCCTTCGCCGTTCCTTGACAAAACAACAATAAAACACAATACCTCCATTAACCACCTCAGAATAGGACATATGCGACTCACACACCAACACTTAATGAAAATAGCCTTCCAAATGTAGATGTGGTACTTCCCTTACAGTAAAATACATATTTACCGAATGCAGAACGTGGAAAAAAGAGAGTAAATAATTGGGAATTAACACATTTCAGAAGCTTTTATCCCAAAAACAAACATCATTCTCTAACCACTCGGATTCGATTGAAAATCAAATCTCATTTGTGAAATATAATATTATTCACCTATTTAATATTTATAATATACCTACCTTAAAATTTTTTTTTTTTTTAAAACTATTAATATTGTAACGTCATTATTTTCATAATATTAAAAAATATATGTATCATTAATATCAGCTATATATCTAATGTTTTAAGCACCCAATTCTCACTATTATAAATACTTTTTTTACATTTAATATAGTAACTGAAGTATTTTAACAGTACAATGGCTTAAAACAATAAAATAATAAGTTATTTACTTCAATATAATATACAAATTAATTACCTGGTATTAATATTTTATTTTCCTGACAAAATCCAATTAATTGAAAAAAAAAATGTATTAACATTAACATAATATCAGTTATAAATGATTTGTTATTTAATCTATACATGTATAAAAAATATATTATGTTTGAGTGTTCGACTGATATTATAGCCCCATACAGTAATGCAGATACCTAGCTACTTCATTGAAAAAAAAAAATAATGTTTTTTATGTTTAAATAATGATGTGTTTAATAGGTTTTTTGCTTCTGGTCAAAATATAATGATCATTTTAATGGTATTTCGTCTTATGTACATAGGTTGATGGAAAAAGACAAGTAGGCAGTGAAAACTGAAAAGTTATACGCGACTCACCTTTCAATTACCGGTAAGCTGCTTATTTCCAAAATGCCAATGTTGAGCATACGTTATGTGATACATTTCTTTTTTAAAAACGTATTCCGAAAAGCATTCCGAACAAAAAATAGTCTATTGTTGAGAAATGGAACTTTCCACTATTTTCAGCGTGGCTTCACCAAAATCCATTTTGAACGGGTTATCAGAATAAAAAAAATTATACCTATATATGAATATACATTAAGACGTATATCCCCGCAGTGAATGGATCTGCAGCACATTGAAGAAGTATCTTCGGGGGCATGTACTGTTATTATCTCTATAATATGTCGTATTAAGCACATTTTACATTTTACGAGGGATAACTAATAATACGCGTTTTGCCTGTTTACCGATAAAACGAATTTTCCACATGAGCTGGCAACTAAGTTTTCCTATTTAAAACCACTGTGGCGGGTTTGTTATTTAGCAAAATACTAATCCTATTTTGCCATTTCAGAAAACGCTGCTTTATCTTGGTAAGCATGTATGGTTATTCAAAATTTTGAAACGATGTCTAAATTAATGGTTTGATTATATTCAGTTATAATATAATTTTAAAAATATTTCACAATTGGAGAATTACTTATTTAAATATTTTATCAACCAATTAAAACCGAGGATTTTATTTTTTAAAAATTAGTACTTAATATAATATAATATTTAAAAACAAAATGTTTTGTTCATAATATGGTATAATTCACTGAAAATCATACAGATATAATACTTATAATATTATGTATTTGTTGTATGGCTAAAAATATTTTTTATATTTATATGTTGTTCGCAAGGTAGGAAAGTATAAAACGTTAATTTTAAAGGTGCGCAAAACACAAAAAATAAGTTTTTTTTTAATTTCAAAGAATGTTTAATTTTAAGCAAAATGGTACCTATATTAGCTTAACATTTCTGCACACATTATTTCAAAGAGTTAAAAGGAAAGACGCATGACGTCATTGGCTGGGCTCCCACTAATTGCTTATTTTATAGGTGAAAAAGTTGCTCGCTTCACGCAATAATTTACCTACCTTTAAAGTTTTAAGTGTATTGTCAAATTTTGTTGTAGTGTTTTTCACTGTGTTTTTTTTCTGTTCTGAAGATGTTAATAGAACCAGAATCGTTCTTAAGTGTTTAGCATTTTTTTTTTAAATATTTAAAATCTTATAAATGTAATTTTCGTTACCTACGTAAAATTAGATAAGAAAGTGGCGGACCCGCCGTCTGATCGTCACGCTCCGAGTACCAAAATAAATTGCCATGCCATTGTAACTACAGGTGCTTATTAAAAGAAATTATCTCGTTTAGTATTGTTAGTATTTAATTGTTGTATTGAAATTTTGATTCATCAATCGTATTTAGCACAAAAAATAACTCGTTTATTCGTAATCAAACATCAAACATAACATTTTTGGGTTGGTAAATCATTGTATAAAGCGAGCAACCTTTGTATGAATAAGATATGCAATTACAGTGAATCCTGCCAAATTACGTCACGATAGCAATTTTAATATCTTAAAATCCGCCCCTTAAATAATATAAATTTTTTTTACATTTGATTTTAATCAAATAGTCCTGACTAAAATAATTTAACGTTTAATGATAATTTGAAGAAAATAATGTTTTGTGTTGTTTGTTCCTTTAACGCAAACATAAATTAATTAAAATTATAACGTTTGCTTGTAAGTAAATTGAACAAAAATTCATGAACTGACAATCGATCATTCAGATCATCATTTATCCAAATTATAATGCTTATTTTTACCTCAATACTATCATTAGCATTCCAAATACCAGATACCAGAGTAACATTATAAACGAACATAATTCTGCTTAGTTTTTTTTTTTTGATGGCAGTGTTTCAAGTCTCCTGTAGAATATAAATTATATTTTGTGTAATTATATTTCTGATTTTATATGAGAGTTAAGAAAATTACGGGATATTAAAATCATTCCATTTTGAAAGCAAAATATATTCTGTGTGTTTTTTTCTAAATTAATTACATTTGAAAAATACAGACAATGTCTTCTAAACTATTTGTCTTTAGTTTTCTATAGTTGTTTAATTGTAACCAGTACAACATTTTTTATCGTATTCGGCTCAATATACAATATACAATGTTACTTTTATTCATTTTTCTTCATTATGCAATTAACTAAAATAAATAATAATAAGATATATCATATCAAATCAATTTCTACGTCAACGTTATTATAGGCTATATTAGATAAACATGTGTTCACAATAAATGCATACGTAATATATGTGACACATTATAATTTCAAATAAATTCACTCAAGTATTTTCATCTCATATTTATTTTATATTATTCCTTACAAAACACTACATTGCCTACCTCCCCACGGCCCACGTATTCATTTTAATTTTAAAACATAAGTTAAATTAGGAAAGCACGCACCAAACAACTTTGGCTACATATTGTTATCAAGTAGGATTTAGGGTTTATCCTCGTAAAATCACGTTCGTCTCCCTGTCTAAAGTTTAGCAAAACCGTTTGACTATGGTTTTATTCTGAACAAGATCCCAAAACAGTCTTCTGTAATAATCTTTATACATATAATATTGTCTTCTTGTCAGTTTAACACTACTTTATAACAAATATTCTTATTAAGTTGATATTTCCCAAGTAAATTAAACTGTGTATAAAATCATATGTGATCAGAATGACTTTATAAAGCACTAACATTAATTAGCCTTAATATAAATAAGATAAATTTCCGTCTATTTCAGGTTTATATTTTAGACAATAGAAATACCAACATCCGCGTACATATTAGGTATATGTATAGTGTATACAGCAGGTATAGTATATATATAAATATATATTAATATATATGAAAAATAGATATTTATCGTTTAGGTACACATAATTATAGTACGTACAACGTATACCTTAGGTACCTAATGCATTTTTAAAATTTAATTTCGTTACTCCACCGACATTTTGTTATAAAATAATATTACTATATTTCATTTAAATACATTTACGGCTTATATACAATACAAAGAACAATTCAATTTAACGTAAAATTAATAAAATTGACAAATGTATTGTACAGCTGGGGTTAGGTTCAATAACTCTGTAAAAGGTAATTGTGGACGCCTTTCGTATCTTTATAATCTAGACAACGTAAATTTTTTATTTCAATTTTTTTTTTAATTTTGCTACCAAAATGTGCGTCATGTAGACTATTCCACATAATAAGTTTTTTTGGACTTTAATTTTATAGTTTAATGTGTAACGGCTGCGGTGTATTACTTTATTGTTTATACGTCATGTGGTGGTTATCTGTTTGATCTCATTAATAAATAATTATTAAATATTCATGAATATTACAATACTGCAAATAAATAATATGATATAATACAACTTTTAAAAAATATAATATACTTTAACAATAATTACTCAAATCCTTTCCATCGTCATTATTATTATTTTTTAATTAATTAGATACCTATAATTAAGTTAGTGTATAGGTCAGTAGGTAACTACTAAGATCAAAATAAAGATGCATGTATGTAAATATACCTATTCTGTACATGATATAGGTAATGCATGTTTAATCTGAAGGTGTAATAATATAGACAATAGTCTTATAATCACAATATTACCTGTATCATATTGTGTAGTATGGTTGTGTAGAAAGGTATGATAGTCAATTTGGTATTGTTAAAAAAAGCAATATATTATTTCCTATAATTTTTAAATTATTTGTATATTATTAGTACCAAACATTATGACATTGATTTTAATTTTATTATTGTTTAATGGAAGTTAAAAATGTTTAGATATTGGCTAAATAATGAATACCTAATAGTGTTTTTAATTTTTTTTTTTTACCAATCAAAAACTATGGTAGAAACAACTTCTCTTAAATAAAACTTTTCCAATCTCAAATTTTAAGTAACTAAAAACTTTATCTGGTTAAAATAAAGAAAAATTTCACATTTTGTCTCCAAAACGATTTTTTTTTAACTTTAATTATTTTACTTCAAGTTAGTTTATTCTAATCTAATTTCACATGAACAAGTGCAGTTTCCTCTAAACAAAATAACAATTCAAATTAGATTTAAAACTTTTCTGTAATCTAGATTTTCAAAATGTAAAAACGTAAATACTTTAATCAAGGAATCGAATTTTAATAAAATAAAATGTATTAAAAGAATATCTTAATTTAATTATTCTTATTTTTAAGAAAAAAATATTCTAATACAATTAATATTTTCCAATTGTTATAAACTACATAATATATCATAATAATAATACATATAAAATATTATGTTTAGATATTGTCATACAATATTCCAATTGTATAAGTATTAATTTATGCATTAATTAATAGTTTAAAGTATTAAATAAATACATCTGCAAAAATATGCAGGTTTCACAAAAATTCTTAATTTTTACATGTTTAATTACATTTTTTTAGTAATGTAATAATTATATTAATTGTTAATTTTATTTGAATATAAAAAGTGGATAGTTCAGAATTTTTAAATTTAGATTAATCTATGTAACATAATTAATCGTAGTGCATTACATAAAATTATCGCATTAAATTAAAATAATTTATTCATTAAAACTGGAAAAATAATTTTTGAAATATTGGTTTAAAAAGTACCTATATCGATTTAATAAAGTTAGTTTGTAAATATTTAGGCTGAAATATAAACAAAACTTTTGTGTTTTTGTTCATAACATCTCCGAGTTTTATGGAGTTTTATACACATGAATTTATACTTATACAAAAATATTTGAATATATATATATAATACTATAATCTATTATTAAATATTAATCTATAGCTTTTTACAGTATTCACCACAGACTAGTAAGTAATAGAGATGTGTAAATTAAGGACTATATAGGTTACATTATTTTATACTTATCAAGCAATTTAAATCATCAAATACGAATATAAAGACAAACAAAATTTCAGTAGGTACGTTTGAAGATTATAATTTATATTATCTAAGTTGAAAAGAATTTTGAAAAACACAAGTATAATATTAGGTGTTTTTCATGGCTTTATGTTCCATATATAAAATATAATGGCTATTGATATCAATCACATATTGTAGTAATAAAAGCTATAGGTATATATAAGAGTCTATTAAATAACGAGTAAAGTTATAACTAGTAAAATAACAATGCGTTTACAAAAGCATTGCGTTGAAACTGGTTTTAACAAGTTTTTTGATATTCACTATACTTATTGTAACACGTGTGAAACAATACACGATAAAAGTTTAGAAATATTTATGAGAAGATAATATTATATTAATTATCGTTATGTATTAATTTTCCAACGAGAGTTGGTCGGTCAAATCGTAAAAAAAAAATCACGACGATGGACGTTTTTATTTTGCTCAAGTCACTGCGAAGTAATGTCCCAATAGCAGGAAAAATGTAAGTGTAGGTATATAGTGTGAAAAATAAAAGAAGTTGAAACCTCATTATTGCACCCGTTCACGGTTGATGGCCAGACGAAATACCCCTCCGGGAAAACCTTTTTAATGGTCTTTTTTTTTAATATTATTTATTTAAATTAATAGCACCAGTGATATTGTAATATTATAGGGGTTAGATTGAATTTGAAACTTTTGGAAACCTCTTTATATTGCGGCATACGAAATTTAATTTAAACCTCCTTTGTTGTATTTACACAAATGGTAACATTATGAGACCACCATAAGGGATATCAAGTTTGTTATTTTGCTTAAAAAAAATAAGGTGAATGTTATTTTTAAAATCATTTTTGTGGTTATTTGTTGTGTACCTAAATGAACAAATAAATATGCGGTTCATTGAAATATTAGACATTACTTTACGTGTGAATAATATACTTATAGGTATTCAATTTACTATACTAAGCCAGTGCACAATATTATTATATATCTATTAAAATTAAAATATTTTTCTTTTTATTTTACACGCATATACATGCATATAAATATATAATATCTATTATATACTATGTTATGTTTACATATCTGGTTTACGAAAATAACAGCACACTAATTATTGAAAATAATATTTTTTCAACTTTACCTTGGGATGTTAGATGGTATTGATTTTAATGAATTTCACGATTGAGGGATCTTTACAATAAACTTTATAAAAGTTTGCACTATAAGAATGTAATAAAAATACTTTCGCCTCGCAGTAATAAATAATATTGTGCATTATTTATATTATTATTGTTTTGTCTTTTAAAGCTGATTTCATAAAAAAATTATAATATTCATTTTCTGTATTTTTATAATTTAAAATACTCATGAGTCATAATATTTAAAATAAAATTACTAGGTACTACTTATTAGTTTAAAAAATCTGAACCAGGTCTAAATTTCTAATCTCTAATATACCTACAAAGGGAAACTTTTTCAGATTTCTTACACAATCAACAATTATTACTTTCTGATAAAAACAAGTTGTATCATTGCATGAATATTTAAAATAATAAGTTGAGATAGTTAGTTATTTATTATTTTTTTTTTTTTGCAGTACAAACTACAAATAGATGAATTAATAAATTGTAAATACAAGTTAGAATAATTTGGTGTTTTATTTATTTTTACTTTTTAAGATAATAATTAATATACAATTCATAATTAATTATTAATTATAGTATAACATTATTAAAATGTGCACAGTGAATTGACGTATTGTATAAATACAATCATAATTATTATTGTCAGTTGATATAATGACCATTTCTAATGTGAGAAACTGAAATGTTCAGTTACTTTAATATAACTAATTAAACACTTTGGAAAGCTATTCCTAAACGTATTTGTTGTTTGAATTTTGATTTGAAAATTAATGCACGGATGAACTTACAAATAAAGCATATGACTTGTTGTAGGTACCTACAATTAAATAATAGTCAATATCGTCTTAGTTATTATGCAAATATGAAATGGGTTGGTATGAAGAAGGCAATCATATAATACATTATATACTCAAATTACTATCTTTCCGGTTATCCACAAATAATTAATAATATTTATAGTTATTTGTGCATCGTTGAATGGTTTGATTAATGTTTGTTCGTATATAGGTAGGTACCTATACGATATTATTTTATTCTGGTGTATCAATATTCGATAACGACCAATGGTCATTATAAAAGTCATCATTATTTCTGAACACAAGCAATAATAATAACAACAACAACGACCCAAAAACGTATTTTAAAACATTTTAGAATATTGTCTGCAATGGCTTAAAACAAGATGTCGGTTAATATAACAGCCTATAAGTGATGATATACGGAGAGGTCTAGGTATACTACGCTACGAGATAATAATAAATTATACTGTCCCGTCGAGCATTGTAAACCTCAAAACGACATAAGACACTATATTATAGGCGCCACGGTACCCCAAGTGAAAAAGAAGTGAAATGGGAAGGAAGAAAAAAAATTATACGAAAACGAATGGAGAAAAAAATGACATATTTAATTCTCGCTAATCTCGTTACAGGTAGTGTAGACGTGTAGTATAATAATAGTTACCGTATAGTCGCCGTTTAATAATTTCAGTACGTGCGTCGCGAAACAATAGAGGTTAGATCGCGTAGCATATGGATTATAATAATAATAATAATAATAATATACGCTGCAGATGTTTATTATAGTGAACTGTGGAAATTGTCACGTACACTTCAAAAGGCAATACTCGGGGGCGCATAATGTACGTCGATGCGTATGCGCGTGTAGTACGTATTATTAATGTGCGATAATGTCGACTTTATTAATATGGCCGTCGCCGTGGTAAATGGTTCGTAACATTTTGCAGCAGTCGGTAAGTATATTAAAAACGATAATTATCATAACAACCTATGCGTACACGTATACAGCTAATATTATGCATATCATGTGGATGATTAAATTATCAATGGCACGGTGGTCGATGAGGACATTTTGAATCCTGCCGTCACTATTGCGAACTCGTACGCCAACAACCGCGTAACTGCAGTGTTTATTTGATTCGAAATAAGTAATCCAAATGATTTTCGTAAGTAGATACTAATATTGTCTTACTTTTATGATAAAGTAGCCCAAACTCAATCTCCCCTACCCAGAATTTGAAACTTTATTTGTGCGCACACAAGCTCGATTTTTCAGTGTTCAATATACTTTATTCATATGGCCGTCGCCGTGGTAAATGGTTTAATGGTTCGAAACATTTTGCAGCAGTCGGTAAGCATATTAAAAATGATAACTATTAACAACCTTTGCGTACACGTACACATCTAATATTATGCATATCATGTGGATGATTAAATTATCAATGGCACGGTGGGCGGTGAGGACATTTTTAACCCTGTCGTCACTATTGTGAACTTGTACGCCAACAACCGCGTAACTGCAGTGTTTATTTGATTCGAAATAAGTAATCCAAATGATTTTCGTAAGTGGATACTAATATTGTTTTACTTTTATGATATAGTAGCCCGAACTCAATCTCCCCTACCCAAAATTTGAAACTATATTTATGCGCACACAAACTCGATTTTTCAGTGTTCAATATTATTTTTTAAATTATGAACACCTATTCTTTGTGATTATAATTAAGACTGTGGTAACTGACAGTAGCTGTCAGGGAACCATTCATTGGATATTAGGTTAGTAGGTTACATACACATAAATAGTTAATTAATGCAAACAACATATTCGTTTGACTGGTATAATAGTTACTTGATCTGAATAATTCAATGCACAAAGCCAATGAATAATAATAATCCGATATAGATAATTTTTTTTTTATCCACTAGTTGGTTTGTTATATTATTAATTCTGAGTGCGTGTGAATTGCGTATAATATTCAACTGTGAAACGAAGTGTAAAAGTTATCATAATTTTATTGTTCGTAACGGTTCTATACCGTAGTACCTAAGTACCTTAACTTGGAAATAGGTAATTACAAGAAGGTAACTTAATAGTTGTTAAAAAACCATATTACAAAACGTTTTTTTATAAATAATCTATATTATATACGATATACCTATAAACTGAATTTTCAGGTGAAAATCACTTTATATTTTTTTCGATTGACACCTTTGTAACGTCATTTTATAAAATAAATTACTTACTTCACTGCTGCAAATGACATATTAATTTCATAATAATATACATAACTCCGTTAAAATGCTAGAATAAATTATTTCTATAAAGTGAATAATTATCGTTTGAGTAATCGTCAAAAATATAAGTAAAAATACTAAAAATTAGCATTAAAATCTAACCGGCTTTGATTTTTTATTTCATAGTCATTACAATTATTAGTATATCTATTTATTGAATAATAATATGGATATTCCTAATTAAATATAGTGAATATAATATAGGTAAGACAGAAAATATAAAATCGTTATTGATCGTTTAAATAAATTGAAGTTTAAATATAGGTTACCTATACATTTTATTTTTTCATCGGTGAAACCAGTTAAATGCGTTTATTATTTTAGTTTTTGTTCCAATTAAATGGTAAAAAGAGTAATTTGATTGAGTTTCTAGAATGACGATTTAAAAACAAGTAAACAATTATTATTTTAGTAGAAATAAATTTAAAGCGTCAAAGTAGTTTATTATTGCCAGAGAATAATATTCAGAACCATTCGTGCGTAATAGGTTTGAAAAATACGTGTTGGTACAAACAAACAACGGTCAAAGCCACATTTTTTTATTCTGTTCTTCAATAATTACAAAGATTTTTTTAACTGAATTTCTCTTAACAAAGACAAAATGTCTTTTATTGTTCCGTAAAAAGAATACATTTCATTTTGCTGCCAAACCGTTTTTCGATATTTCATCATCACACTTTATGTTTACTGGTAATCAAAAAAAATTCAAAGAAAATTATTCAAAATGTCTATGGGTACGCCTATAGTTGTATTATAAGAATAAGATTGATGAAAATCAAGTAATAATTATAATTGTTAACACAAAAACATTTTTCTTTTGGCAGGTTCATGCGTGAGACCAAGTAATAACATGTTGACATTTATGTTTCAAAAAGTGTGCAATAATAATATAGGTAGTAATATAAAAAATACAAGATAAAATCATTTTTAATTTTTAATTTATCCCCACATAAGTTGTGTCATTAACGACTTGCAATTTTAATAGGCTGTTGAAAATATTAACGGATTATTTTATTATGCGTTCGTGCAGTCTTGAATTTATATATTTGCTATATTTTCAACTTGTTCTAATCAGATAGTAAAAAATAAAGTTGAAGGGATAATAATGACCAAAATGTGTAGGTATCAAGTATTGTTATTATACCGGACATTCGCACTTTGATATTCTTGTTCACCCGATTACAGAAGAGGGAATCGATTTTTTGGAGAGCATTTTTTTACCGCATAAAAAGGTCCATTAAGTGCGTCCATATATATAGTTAAATTAAAAATGATGGGACGTTGTAAAGGGGAGGATATGATGTTATTAGGTCTATTATGCACAATACGTTTTCCACATCTCGTAAATTACACCATAGTGGTTTTAATACACGCATTTAAATGCACGCAACCTCGTACAAAGCCAGCGGATAAAAGTAGGGTAGCCTATGGACTTTAATTTTACTGTCGGCAAAAATTCGGAAAATATTTTATACTTTAGTAGATAGTGTGCACTGTGCGTTTAATATCAGTATTGGTAAGCAAATGGTTTATCAATATCTACTACCTGTCTTTAACATAATTAATATTACAGCATTGACAAATATTGTTTAAAATGAAAAATATTATGTCTCGTATCTCATTTTCTATCATTACTATTAAATATTTCATCAAACAATGTACACGCGAGCACGGATACCGATGAACATTATACATTATAATATATTACTATATTGAGTCTCATAATAATTATTTTGATTCATTAATAATAATTATCTTATTGTGTGTGTTAATATTTTTTTTACTTAATTTCTATTGTGAGTTGTATGCATATTATTATGTTCCCAGAAATGGTATAATAATAATAGTAATAATGGTAAAATCACAATATTGATCACAAAGGAATGTAAGTGTATAATTATAACGTAATAATATGTTCATTATAAAACTACAATAATTCTCTGGATTTACACAATTTCATTTAATGATGATATGCATGTATCAAATATTACCGTTCCGCACAACTATGCAGACGAATATGATTTATCGTACTGTTGATATACTGCTTGAATTGTGCACTAATAGAATTGGAGATTTCTCTCTATCACATATTTTGATTGGAGATCATTAAGCATCTTTGTTGGATGTTGAATGTTACGATGAAATTAATTTATACTTTATATCGTTTTTATGGCTTCTAGTATATTTAATACAAGCGTTGAAATCAAACTTCCTAACCATTTTAATACATACGTTCAGATTTATGTATAGTCTAAAAATAACATGATTACATGATTTAATGTAATACATTATAATACTTAGTATAATATAATATGCTTTCTGAAATTCAAAAACATAATTTGTATTTTTTCTAAGAACGAGGTTCGTTATGTGGCTTACGTGTTTATTCCATAAATATAATCGACCATATCAACAGTTTTTTACCTATTAAATCATTAAAAAACATTAATAAGATTAACTTATAACTTTTAATAATTTAATAATAATATAGGTCCTAGAGGGGAACCCAGGGTAGAATGGGATACTTGATGTTCAACATCGGTTTTACAGTACCGTATCCTACAAGTATTTCTCATATTTTTAATTTTATTATGATAACGAATAAAAGTCCGAGGCATTACACCGTTGAGTAAATTATTGGTGTGTTCTGATTTTAAATTAGAAATCAATGATAATTTAACTTTTAAATTTTATAATTTCAATTATTTATCTATATATTATATTATAATTGTTTATTTCTGTAAGTATATGAATAGGGAAAATTTAATTTTAAATTGGATATTTTGATCTAAAATGGTTATTAAAAAAAAAAATTCATAGTTAGGTATTTGTAAGGTCTATATTAGTTGGGTATACTGTGACATAGTTTAATAATTAACAAAAATAAAGAACTTATTGACTTTTCAATTTTAATATAGTACATTATTTGTATAATTGTATTTAGATAAAAATCTTATCTATGTGTCGAGTTTCAGAAAAGTTTTATTATGTTCAACATACCTATAATTGTTGTTATATTTTTAATATTAATATAAGTAAAATTATATTAGTATCCAACGTTAAGTTTTATATTTGATTGATTTGCTTTTAATATTTTAAAATTGCCCTAGTTATTATAAACTTCAGTTTTTTTTGCTCAAATATATAAGAATATATTGAATATATTCACTGGCATTTAATTTAGAAATTTACATCATCTAATTTTAATTTATTAGTTATGTTTATTATAGGCGTCTATATAATATATATAAGAATATCTAATACCCGTTATATACCAGCTTTCAGTCAGAAGAATCTATTATCATTGTTAGGTTGTTGATATCACTTAAAAATAAAATATATTATTATTCGTTTATGTCTTATGGCACGACCCATTGAGCTGTCAGTTTTTAACATATTTGTGTAATTACTCTATATTGTAAGTTGTAAAATCAAACGTTTTACAACGATATTATAAATCTATACTTTACTTCGTAAACTACTTATTACGCGTTGGTTATAGGTACTAAGATAGATTTATGGTATGACACATTATAGTTAAGTATATTTAGTTTTATTGGATTTTATTAGAAAATTTAGTTATATAATGATTGATCGCATTTCATTTTAAACTCACGATGTACATACAAAATATGTATTACAAAAACTGGAAATTATTAAATAGTAATTTATATAAATTCTACCATTGGTTGTGGTTCTTATAGATTTGTCACAGGACATTGGCTCAATAATAATAAAAAAAAAAACTGCATGATATAAAAATAAATAGAGAGATATTTTATTAGAAAATAAAAAACATCCGGCACGTCCATCCCGTCTGTCCATATAATACATATGCATGGTGATTCACCAAACATACTGACTACCATTCCTTCCTTATAGTAATGAATTTATTGAATTCTGATTATTTTAAGTATACGTTTTTTTTTTTTTTTAACTAGATACATCCTTAAGAATCCTTAAAAATACTTAAATCCTTTATATCATTTTAAGGGATGTCCTAAGAAACAGCATAAATGCAACATTGAGGAATAAAATGAGGGCTAGAAATGAGCGTACTTGTTTATTCATCTTGTATAATACGTTATAATATATATATATATACATATACATATTACATATATATTCTATAATGATATCATACAATGTCTAGTAATTTGTGATCCTTCTTTCTGAATAGGTCATAATATAGGTTCTAGAACAAACGTGATTTGTCAGTTTGTATATTATTCCCCTTCATTTTACTTTGGATTAAAACTAAGAATAAATTCAAATAATAAGCAGTGGCATTATATAATTCAGTACTTATATAAGATAGTGTTTAAATTAGGTGAATGATTATCTATAAAATGTTAAGACTTCTATAATGTTTTCATTTGGATTATTTAAACATTTTAAGAACTATTATAGTATTATGTCATAATTTTCTAATAGAAATTCATTAGTGGCTATAAATAATAGTTTTGTTAGATAAGAACATAAAACTAATGTATTTGATTGATAATTAATATCACCTTAAATAATAATATTAATAAATAATGTGGTTGCTAAGTATATCGTTGTGTCACAACAAATATGTTTTGTACAAATGCCCTAAATCATTATTATTTACTTTTATTCAACCATAATAATATAATAATATTAAATGTTTGTAAATTAATATTTTCAGATTTTCAATATTTTATTATATTATATAAATTAATTTAATTTTCTAAAACTCTAATTTAATCAGAGAATATCTATTGTATTAAGATGTTTTAATAACTTTATGTTTTATTTTATACATTGAAGTGGATATATTATTTAGGTATTGTTTGTTATAGTTAAAAATTGTCAGTTTGGTCTGACAATGAAGATATAATATTGTGTTAATACAGCCAGTTGTCTCCGCTACTTAGTCTCGGTACTTAATGTCCAATGCCACTGTTGTTATATGCCCACCACTATATATCATGTAGACTATAGTGACGCTTGTTTATCAGAGTATAATAACGCCTGTATGTAGGCGTTTTATCTGAGATATTTTGCTTTTGCACGACAAGACTATTGTATCGGTCCTGTCGGCAATTCAGTCTAGAACCCGACTCATTCGAGTTAAGTAGTGTGCTTCTAATATATATAAATTACATGGTTAAAATTAATAAAGTAAAGTATTCTTATTTAAATCAAATCGTGTATTCTTTTTAATAATAAACTATCAACATTTGATCATCACCCGCTACACAGAGAACGGTTTCAACAAATTGTCGTCTTTGGATACAACCAAGGACACAATATAAAATATAACAGAACATCACGGGCATATACGGTGGCGTTCATAACATTGGTGGCAGCGGTAGCCGTTTTTCTTTTCATTTCTTTTGAAAGAAATTCTGTCTAGTGAGTGATATATTCAAATAATTATTGTAAAAAAAAAAAGTGAACACGAGTGAGTTATTATTCACACGGAGGCGCTTTTACATAAATATTGGTGAGGAAACTATTCTATAGTTCCCGATATTTACGTCACACGCATCTACAAATACACCGTAAGAGGTGCTACTTGTTTTATACCACCTACGTAAAAAACGTGATCACCATAATATTTTATCGGTCATTATAAATACACAATCAACGCATATTGTCAATACCAATACGCATATTTATACGATAAGCTACACTACATCTCGTCTACATCGATTAATTAGTACACAGATATTAATTAATCGTTCAAATTAAACAAAACCCACCAGTGTGGTCTCCGCGCATACCGGTTTCGGAGCGTAGAACTTCAAACGAAATAACTTGAAAACTACGTGGGAACGACACCGTGAGACGCGACGAGTTCAACAAGGGATCCAGATAGTCTGTCAAAGAAGTCAATCATTATTCATTATGCAGTTCGGAGTAATAACAAAGACCGTCATACTGTGAGTAAAAAAAAAAATATATAAAACATAAATATTTTTATATAATAATAATATTACTATCACTAACTTGAATAATAGAATAAAATTACTGTATTTTATTTTGACCTACTAACATAATTTTAATTTTTTTATTATTATTATTGTCGTTTTGTTTTGTTGTTATTATACATTATAATAACAAACTAACACTTTTAATGTATGTCTAATCAATCAAGTAGTAATAGTAGTAGCAGTGATAGGAGCCCAGATACATCTACAGTAAATAAAGATTATAATACTCCTATACCAAATAACTTTGACGATAATTTAAAATATACTGGCCCAAATACTAGGTCACGAACACACCAAAATAAAAGATACCATAGGAAATCTAGAAGTGTAGAATCATTATTCTCTAATACTAAAGGTAATATTTCAACTTCAGTACCTTCGGATCAAATAGGTGAATATAACACACCAAAACAATTAAATAAAAATACCGAACTACTCGGTTTAAAATTTTTGGGGGTGGATAATTCGTGTACCATTTCCAAAATGAACAATACAGTTCTTTCTTTAGAAACAGCCATTAAATTGGTTCCTTTTTTCAATGGTGAAGATTCAGCCGATATCTATCCTTATCTTAGCGCATGTGATTTTGTAATGTCTAATGTCGATAACATCATAAAGCCAGTTTTGTTACAAGCTATTCGTACAAAATTAAGTAAAAAAGCTTTTGCGATAACTCAACATCGCGATGTAGAAGATTGGGCAGGACTTAAACATTTACTCGAATCAAATTTTTGTGCTAAACGTACACCGGGGTATCTACAACTTGAACTTACATCAACAAGACAGTCTCAAGGAGAGTCAGTTCATGACTACTCTACAAAGGTTGAAAATCTACTCAATGAATTATGTAATGTGAGCACAAAGGGAAAATCAACCACAGATGCCACAGCAATACGTACATATATAAAAGAAATTACTTTAACGACATACGTAGAAGGATTATTACCTCATTTAAGAACAGTGATTAAATCAAGAAACTTTGAAACACTAGAAGATGCGATGAAGGCAAGTCTTGAAGAGCAAAAAATTTATCAATCATCAAAAGAGACTCAACGAATACTTAAAGGAGGAAACCAAGGCAGAAATAACAATCAAAAATATTGCGAAGTTTGCAACCGTAATAATCATTTTACAAATCAATGTAGATATGGAAATCGCGTTCAAGATACTGGCCAACAAAATGTTCAATCAAAATTACATTCAAATCCAAATAATAAAGATGTAAAAAAGATAACATGTACTTATTGTAATAAACCGGGACACTCCGAAGATGTATGTTACAAAAAGAAAAAAACAAATAAATCCAATGGACAGTTTTCGGGAAATGGACCAAGACCGAGTGGCTCGGGCAACCAATCGGTCAAAACATTAAAAACAATAGCCTTAAACCTGCAAGAACCTTGTCATTCAGAACCAAATTAATTGATAATCATGCTTTATATAAAATTCCACAATGTACAAAAAAGATCGTAAAGCTACTTGTAGACACAGGGGCTGATCTTAATTTAATAAAACTAGATGCGCTTCACGATGATGTTCAAGTATCAGACACAAAAATATTCATGTTACAGGGGATAAATGATCAAACAGTTAAGACCATGGGATTTACAATGTTGACAGTCATAAATGGAAATCAATCTTCCGAAAGTGAATTTCATGTAGTTCCGACAAATTTTCCAATTATAGGCGATGGTATTTTGGGGAAACCTTTTTTAACGGAGAATCAAATTGTCATTGACGTAGGAAAAGGGGAAATTACATCAACATTAGATGACGTCACAACTATTCCAGCTAGATGTGAAACAATTATTCCAGTAGATGTGTCAGATCTACAAATTCAAGAACATCAGAGCATACTAGTTTACGCTCAAAATATAAATAGTGAAATAATATGTGGAAATATATTAAATCAAGTAAAAAATCATCAGATTCTCATAAGTATAATTAACCCAACAGAAACTCAAATTGTGGTACCTATACCAAAACTAACAGAGTTATCACACGAAATAATAAATGAAGAATCGATAAAACATTTTGTAAATACTAATAAAGTAACAAAAAATGAACAAAATAGGATTCAACTTCTAAAGAACTTTCTCAAAACAGATCATATGAATCTTGAAGAAAAAGTATCTATTGAAGAGTTATGCAGTGAATTTTCTGATATATTTTTTCTCGAAGGAGATAAAATTACATGTACAGACGCTGTATATCATGAAATAAGAACACCAGGAACAACACAACCCATCTATCAACGACCTTATCGACTTCCATATGCGCAGAAAGAGGAAATAGATAACCAAATTGAAAAATTGGAAAAAGATGGAATAATTGGGCCCAGTGATAGCCCATGGAATGCTCCATTGTTAGTAGTGCCAAAGAAGATCGATGACTCAGGTGAACAAAAATACAGGGTTGTAGTTGATTTCCGTAAATTAAACAACCTTACTGTGGGAGATGCTTTTCCAATGCCAGACGTCAATACAATCTTGGATCAATTGGGAAATGCAAAGTATTTCTCATGTTTGGACATGGCGAGTGGTTACCATCAAATTCCAATGCGATCGGAAGACAGACAAAAAACCGGTTTTAGCACCGAAAAGGGCCATTTTGAGTTCAACAGGATGTGTTTTGGACTAAAAGGAGCTCCGGCAACTTTTCAAAGACTTATGAATCAAGTACTTATTGGTCTCAACGGTGTGAAATCTTTTGTTTACCTGGATGATGTAATCGTCATTGGAACATCTATTAAAGATCACGAAAATAACTTACGAGATGTATTTAAAAGATTTCGTAAATATCATTTGCAACTTCAACCACTGAAATGCCAATTCTTAAGTAAAGAAGTATGTTATCTTGGTCACTTGATAACTGATGAAGGCATAAAACCAGATCCAAAAAAAATATCATGTGTAGCTAATTATTGCACTCCAACTAATGCTAAAGAGCTAAAATCATTTCTTGGATTAATAGGTTATTATCGAAAATTCATCAAAGATTTCAGTAAAATATCAAAACCATTAACATCTTTACTAAAAAAGGATCAACAATTTATATGGACGGATGCTTGTGAAGACGCATTTCAAACATTCAGAACCATATTGACCAAGGAACCAATACTTCAATTTCCTGACTTTTCTCGATCTTTCAATATTACAACAGATGCCAGTAATTGTGCAATAGGAGGAATATTATCGCAAGGAAACATTGGGTCAGACTTGCCAATTTCCTATGCATCACGCACATTAAATAAAGCTGAAATAAATTACAATACTACTGAAAAGGAACTGTTGGCAATAATTTGGTCGGTTAAACAATTTCGTCCTTACATCTACGGTCGAAAATTTAACATTATAACGGACCACAAACCTCTATCATGGATGTTTGGAGTTAAAGATCCTGGAGCTCGTCTTACGAGGTGGCGACTTCTGCTAGAAGAATACGACTATTCAATCATTTATAAACCAGGAGTCCAGAACACAAATGCTGACGCACTTAGCAGAATAGCAGTTTCTACTACTACGGCAATTACGCCTCAATCGACTAACGAATATCAGAAATTTCTTGAAGAAATATCCCAACGTATCATTATAAACAATAATGTTACTGAAACAGCGGGTAATTTATTCGATGCTGCAGACGAATATGCATTAGGACATTGTGTTTCTCAAGATTTTTGTATGAAAAAAGGGATAGGTCTCGAATTCAGAAGAAAATATGGTCAAATTAAACAGCTAAAAAATCAAAATAAACAGGTAACAGAAATAGCTTCTTTACAAGTAAATGGGAGAACTATTCTTTACCTAATTACAAAAGAAAAACATTGGCAGAAGCCTTCTAATAAAACAATGTTTTTAACTTTAAAAAATTTGCGAACTTTCTGCGATACAAATAAAATAAAAAAACTTGCATTACCAAAAATAGCTTGTGGAATAGATCAATTAGATTGGTCTGAAATACGCACAATGATTCGATTCCATTTTAAAGGCTCTGAAACCAAAGTACTAGTGTTCATTGATAACACATATACAGAAGAAGATAAATATAAGATTATCGAAGAATTTCACAATTCACCACTAGGAGGCCATCAAGGAATTTCCAGAACAATCAAAAGAATAAAACAACAACATACATGGAAAGGATTGAAAAAAGATGTACAAAATTTTATATCGTCATGTCAATCATGCCAGCGAAATAAAACTCTTAATAAAACCGTCAAACAACCTATGGTTATAACAACTACATCTTCCAAACCCTTTGAACGTATATTCCTAGATATTGTTGGACCAATTACCACGTCTAAAAAAAGAAATAATTATATATTGACACTACAAGACGATTTGACGAAGTTTTCGGCTGCATATCCGTTAGTATCTCACGATGCAAATTCGGTATCGAAGGCGTTCGTTGAAGGTTTTGTATGCCAACATGGAATACCGGAGTCAATCTTAACAGATTGTGGTACAGAATTTATGGGTAAAATATTTGCTGCCTGTTGTAAGCTATTGCAAATAGATAAACTACACACGACATCATATCATCCTCAATCTAATGGTGGACTTGAAAGGTCACATCAGACGTTAGCTGCTTATCTTCGACATTATGTCGATAAACATCTTGATGACTGGGATGACTATGTTCCGTATGCAATGTTTGTGTACAACACCACAGTACATACAACAACCAAACACCAACCATACGAACTAATATATGGATTCCCTTGTTCAATACCACATACATTAAGTAGAACTCCTCAACCTAGATACAACTACGAAGATTATGTCTTCGAGTTGAAACAAAAACTTCAAGAGTCACACAAACAAGCTCGAGAAAACATATTATTAAGTAAGGAAAAATCCAAAGAAACATATGATCAAAATCGACATGAAATTAACTTCAATGTAGGAGATCGAGTTTGGATAAAAAATCACCAATCGAAAGGCAAATTAAGTCCTAAATGGCTTGGACCGTATTCGGTTACTCAATTAGAAGACAATGAAAATGTCATAATACAAAAAGAACGAAAAGAAGTGAAAATACACATAAACGAACTTAAGCCGTGTTTTCCGTAAAAAAAAAAAAGATAATATATTTATATATATTTATATTTATACATAGATAACATAAAATAAAAAAAAAATAAAAATAAAAATAATAATAATATAATGTAATTCACATAATATGAACTTGTAGTCAAATAATACACAATGGTGTTTCAGAATAATATGTATGATGGAATCACTTATTAAAACAGATCCCTTGTACAACATCTCGTATGCAAAAGAATCACCAGGAATCTACTTCGACTACATCTCCGACATGCATACAACAGCTGCAAATTGGGAGATAGCAGTATATTTAAATGTGTCCATTTATCAGGCACATTATTTGGAAATCAAAAATTTTCAGAAAGAAACTCTAGCACTTTGCAATGAAGCGACCGAAAGTTTTTCAGATGAATGCAGTTTCTTATGCTTAAAAAAGAAATTTTATACATCTGAAATTTGTTCATTGTTTAAGACTACATCAGAAAAAGTTTTGAACGAATTTGAATTTGAGACTAACAAACTAGTCCAAATAATTGAAGAACAGGATCATTCAAAACATAAACGCAATGTAGCAAACGGTATAAAAGAAATTATATATACTCTGTTCGGGTCTATAAAAATAGAAGATGTTTACAAATTATATTCAAATATCAGAACAATGGTAAAAAATGGACAGAAATCTCAAAATTTGGCAGAAAGTAAATTAATAATTACTCCTGCGAATACTAATAATGCAATAATGATCAATAAACCAACTATAGACGCAACGACGGAAATACAAAATAACATAAGACAAATTCGCCGTTTTATTTTATCAGAACGAGAAGAGTTTAGTGATGAAAATATCAAAATTATATTGGAAAATCAAATTATAAATTTAAATTTAATATATAACCAATATGCTTTAGAAGTAGGAAAAATTATTCAAATCTTACATTCGGCTATGTATGGGAAATTACACCCTTTAGTAATATCATCAAATCAATTATTAGATGAAATGAAATTAATTAAATTAAATCTTCCACCTGACTTAAACATTCCTGTAAAATTAGATGTATCTGGTATGTCTGAACTGTATAGAATAATACAAACTACAATCGTTAAAAGTAATGATTTAATTATATTCATCAATACGATTCCTTTAGTATTAAGTAACATGTATAAACTATATAATGTTCTACCAAACCCAGTATATTATATAGAAGATAAGAGATTTATGTTTATACAACCTAGGTTTAAGTTTATAGCCATAACTATTGATCAGGAATATTTTATTAACTTAAGCGAAAACGATGTTAGTTTGTGTACTGATACAAACCGTTTTAAAATTTGTAAAAACCTTTTAGCCAAAAGGGTAGTGACATCAAACGAATGTGAAATAAATTTAATTTCTTATTCAGATATAACAGAATTAGCAGATTTTTGTAAAATAAAATACACTTCATTTAAACATGGGATTTTTCATAAGCTTATGTCATCAAATTCGTGGATTTTCACGGTAACAAAGCAAAATTTAGTTGTAACGTGTTCCAATAAAGATTCAATTACAGAAGTATTAACTGGATCAGGAATATTATCACTGAGCGAACAATGTTCCGCAATTTCAGGAGGTTATCGCATGATTCCGTTTAGAACAATTTATTCAGAATTAAAATCAGACTTCATACCAACTATAAATTTAACTAAATATATACACGATGCTAACACAATAAAAGAATTTGTATCACCTGAAATGGTATTTTCAAAGTATAAAGATGATAATGAAGTCACTATCCCAAAAGATAATTTAGATTATAAGCAATCTTCAATTTATATAAATTATTATGTAATTGGTTTAATAACACTATGTTGCTTACTAATAATTATACTGTCAATTATCATAATAAGAAAAATATTTAATTTTAAGAAAATTAAAAATATCAATGTAAATCAACCGAGTTCGACGGAAAAAAATGAACAAAATCAAGTAGAACTTAAAATAAGAAAAGGAAAATCATTACCCAAAATAATTGTTTAGAAGTAGGATAATGATCTTCCGTCTAACCCGGGGGGTGTTATATGCCCACCACTATATATCATGTAGACTATAGTGACGCTTGTTTATCAGAGTATAATAACGCCTGTATGTAGGCGTTTTATCTGAGATATTTTGCTTTTGCACGACAAGACTATTGTATCGGTCCTGTCGGCAATTCAGTCTAGAACCCGACTCATTCGAGTTAAGTAGTGTGCTTCTAATATATATAAATTACATGGTTAAAATTAATAAAGTAAAGTATTCTTATTTAAATCAAATCGTGTATTCTTTTTAATAATAAACTATCAACATTTGATCATCACCCGCTACACAGAGAACGGTTTCAACAAATTGTCGTCTTTGGATACAACCAAGGACACAATATAAAATATAACAGAACATCACGGGCATATACGGTGGCGTTCATAACACTGTCAATAAATTATTCAATACATTTTCCCAAAAGTCAAAACCCAGATTTTTGTTTGAAAACCCCTAAAATTATTATAGTCTAGGTACTATTATTAAGTGTCAATATTTCCTAAGTACAGGTAAAGAAGATTTTACTTAATGACGGTGGTTAATGTGAAAAGGTATTTTAAATTCATTGATTAAATATAGTCAACCACATCATTTATGCATCAAAATTATATGTTTATAAAAAACAACTAAATTACGTACATACAATATAGTGTAATTGTAAGTAACAAGATCAAATTAAATTAAAAACACAAATTTTAATTTATATTATTTTTTTATTATTATTTAATAAAGGCTTCAACATCTAAGGTTATTAACCTAGACATGGTTTTTCGTTTAATATGTTTTATTCATTTGAAACTTGAAACAATATTAATATTATTTTTATCAAAAATATTAACGCCATAAAAACGTTTCTTATTGTGTAGGTACTTTTAAAATGTAAAACGAAAATACTTGTAGTAGGTACATCATTTAAAAACAACATCGTTTAAACTTTATCCATAAAATGATTTATTTTTTTATATGCTTAAAATACTGATTAACTTAGTGCAACACGAAGGTCAAAATTATTTTAAATACGCCCATTTTATGAAAAATAACAAAACAATATTTATTTTCGTAGTTATAAAAATATAAAAACCCAGATAGATAGCAGTGACCGGTTGTTGGCCTACATGTCACTTAACTCACTTTAGTGCAGGATAGTGACATCGACATATTATTACTTATTATGACGTGATATTAAT
This sequence comes from Metopolophium dirhodum, assembly GCF_019925205.1. NCBI lineage: Eukaryota > Metazoa > Arthropoda > Insecta > Hemiptera > Aphididae > Metopolophium > Metopolophium dirhodum. The sequence continues at coordinate 6,747,735 of NC_083561.1, read as the reverse complement.
TGACTCAACATTTTTCATTGAATCGGGAAAAAAACTATGCTGAACGGAACTATAATAAAACTTCACTAGCTGACATTTTAGTTTAACATTTTTTTACGATTTTCGGTAGTTTACTTTACGTTTAGAGAAACTACTCAGATAGATTATTTAGATAAGGTTTCTGTTCTATAAAAGTTTTACGTAAAACCTTACAGCTATTATTAAATAGAAAATACATTAAATGGCGGGTCTTTGAATACCATGACTTTTTTAGATTTAATTCCGTAAAAATATGTCACAATGTCTCAAATAGGTACGCAATTGAATGATATTTTAGTAGGGGTAGGTACAGACTCTACTCTCTGATATAAATTATGCTTGCTAAAGTACCTATATAATATAGCTTTTTGAATGAATAAATACTAAGGTAGTACATTATAGTATTATATTATTCATTCTTTCATTAAATGAAAAAAAATTACATATTTAGAGTGCTATGCTTTTGATTGTTCAGTAAATTATATAGGAATTGAAAGTTGAATTTTCATTTTGGAATAACAATAATTTTTAAATATAAAATTAAATACATTTAAATATAATATCTGAATCATAACATGGATTTTGTAGAATTCTATTTTGTAGAGGATGTAATAGGTAATAAAATAAATTATATTTTCTACCAGTGCGATTTATCGAGATAAAACCCAAATGCATTTTCAACGCATGGAAATGAGATATAGTTACATAGGTAGGTATAAATAAATAGTTCAATACACCTGATTATTATCTTATTTATATATCGTACGATGGGTTTAAACATTTTATCCTATAGGTATTGCATGTGGAATCAATATAATTTTGTTTTGTACCTATTGATATTTAATGTATTTGAATAAAACCTTTTTTTTATGTAGTAAAGATATTTTGTTTTTTTCATGTGTAATATTTGAATTCTTGATAACTTAATATTTTTTTTTTCAATTTATTGATTCATTTAAATTTCTGGGTACCGAAGTGGGTTCTCTTATTCAGGAATCAAAATTGGATTTACCATTTATAAGAGGACAAATGAAAAATGAATGGCCATCCGAAAAGTTCTTTTGTGAATACACGGGTACCCTTATTTACCCTACATTTACTAATGTTCAGCTTCTTAGTTACGTGACAGTTCTGTCGAATATAAAATGCAAGCCACTAAATTTGTAACAGTATCCGTTGATATATTTAACATACAATGCAATTTGATATTACAACATCATAGTTAATATTTTTTTGTTGATATTTGTACGATTTAAAAACATAGGTTTTATTATGTATTTTAATATTGTAATTTGAAAATGTAACTCAAATACTCAAATGTCGTTTAATTCTAAGAATTGAGTTATCTCCAAAGTTTAAATTTCAGAGTTTCCAAAATAAGTACAACGTTCAGTCACATATTTTTTCTTTGGATAAAATCGTTGAGGGTCTAAAACCAAACTTTGTCTTACGTCATTCTCTTTGAATCCAACTATTCTACACACACGTTGACGACAACCAGTCATACTTGTTATATGACCGTTCAAAAATGATATTTATTTCCAAGATAGGATTGTCGGGGGGGGGGGGGGGGATAGTGGTAGAAAATGTTCTGTATTAACTGATGGTCTCTGTCAAATACACTCAATTCCTTTTCCAAAGGTCAAAAGAAGACAACAGTAACAGCTGACCACAAAACAAATACCAGATATTTCACAAGCAGGCGATTTGTTTACACAAAAGAGCTCATTGTCGTTTTGCATACTGAGTCCTGACATAGGCCTCATGGGGTGGATTTAAATGCAAAAGCTGCTGTCGATGATGCATTCTGATGGAGTCATAAAAATGATTCGAAAGAACGCAAAAAATACAATAGGTACAAATAATATACCGATAGGTAATAGGAACAGTTGTTTTGAAATCCAACCACCGCTAGGTTAGTATAACAATGTGTATTCAGATAGTAATTCACTGCCCACTGGATTATGACCAGAAATTAGAAAAAAACACATCCAACACAAAAATGTTACATCAAATATTATAAACCATGATAACATGTTTACCCTAAAAAACGTACCAGAATATACTATTTTAATACCTACTATACAAGTATATTACTTTCTTAATAATTAGTAATTAAAATTGTATTAGTGATATTTTCTAAACAATAATGTACACCATAATAATATAGGTAGGTACTTACCTACCTGCTTACTGTGTTAGTGTTATTTGATTCCAATATTATTTAAACAATCTCTTTAATCATAAGTTAAGAATATAATTTTAAATAATGACAAATCAATTTCTGTTTTTAATTTTTATAAATGTTTTTCCTACACACTAGTCCATAATTGTTGATACATATAATAAGCGTAACACTGCAACATCTGCTGTAACTATACCAGGTGAGATTCATCTAACGCAAGACAATTACTATTAATTAAAAAAAAAAAAAAAACGTTTTTTTCAAAGCTTATGCCGAAGTAGAATATAAGTTGGAGTATTTTGATATAATATACGAATCAAATATTAGAAGAGTATTTTACGATTTCTACGTATTTAGAGTTTAGATTAGCGAAGTAGAGTGGTACAGGGGTACCCTTTAAAATGTTGGTAGGTACACTACTTTGCTTATCCAAACTTTAAATATTTATGTACATAATAAACTACTTATCCAAAATTTGATTTTTATAGATAAAAATACTCCGAATTCCGTTCTGCTTCGGAATATGAAATTCAAAATGTATGATAATATCATTTAAAAGAGTAAAAAAACTTTAAAAATGATATTGATAAAAGTAAAAAGTATAACTTTTTTCCAAAAATGTTATTTTGTAATGACTTAAAATAATGTAAAATAAATATATTCAAACATGTTATCGTTTGTTGAAGTAATGTGTGTCTTACTTTTATGGATAACACTGTATAAAAAGAAAATCTATGTGGGTTTCATTCATAGTTATAGCTTTTTACTATTGATTATTTGATTCATACAAATTTGATAACATAGTAGGTATTTATAAAACTTATTTTGGTAATACATAATGTAATGTTCTAGAATAGTTAAATCAGAAAACTGATTGATGTATCTATTCAATTAGATATGGTTAAATTATATTTATTTGTTTGTTAAGTATACAGAACAATATTCTGGGAAATATTATTGTTATTGATTAGGTGTATGGTAAACGACATGTGATGTGGAATATAAGTGACTTAAAAATAGTTTAAGCCATATAATTATATCAACTTTGACAACGTTTTCAACTGATCTAGGATACATATCATTAAGTAGGTACTTGAACCAATCGGCTATTTTAGAGATATATATCAGTAATAACGGAAGTGAATCGAACTGTAAACTACCGTTATGAGTTCGTAAGGTCATTTCTGTTGCGAAACATATGGTTTCACTAGAAGGTTAACGATCGAGGAATTTAATCAAATGTTTAGAACTACTTCTTTGAAAGATATTGGATTTATCTCTTGGGTACAATAGCTATATATCGACATACACATAGATTTGCAGAATAACAGTTAATTTAAAGCAGGTGTGTCATGAACAAAAAAGTGGACACACTTACTGCGAAAATTAATTTAATAAAATAACCTAAATTGTGTCGAGTGCATAAATAATGTCTTACAAAGACGCAGAGCCATATTAATAATACTCCTTTATCTTTTTGCACATACATAATGCACAAAAGAGTATTCTACATTCTTTGGAAAGGGCAATTTCATCACAGTTGGTAGATTATAATATAGGTCATTTTATAGACAATTCTTTTACTATTCGTTATAAATTGTCTTAGTTTCGATATTTCAAATTTTAGAAATACAATCAATGTAGAAGCCATTAAATTAAGTGTCACAAATTAAAAATATTATAACACATAAAAAAATAACTATTGAGTCTTTTAGTTACGTTTTCGGAAATAGTTAATATTTTCAATTTTAGTTATAATTAATAACATTTTATCAATCTCCATATGCCATGTTTTTAAATAAAAACTATAATAACACATTTTTAATTATTAAAAGTATACAAAATTGAATAATGTTGAATTGGAAATTAATCGACAAGTTTGTCAATCGTCAAATACCTATTTGGATTAAATTTTGATTTTTCTTTGATTGAAACAATTAAATTACCATATTCAACACACATAATATGATAGTACTTACCAATACGTTATTCAAATGTGTATTACGTAGATTATAATAATATCACAATAAGATAAGCAATTGTTATTATTTCATATTATTTGTATGGTAGCTATAATCTGCAGTTAACGACAAATTTAAGGATAACGCAAATGTTTTACTCAAAAATTGAATGTGAAACTCGGGCGTGTTTACTGTAATATTATTATATCGGTAATCTATAACGCAGGTCATATTTTTGACTTGTTAAAATATATAGATAATTATATAATATTCAATATTATTTAATATTACTAATCTGCTTTTTTCTCTGCTTGATTCGACCTCTTGAAAGATAGAATACCTCAATACAAATAATTTGATACCAAAATCGCCATTTTGGAAAAAAAAGTGACTTTTCTGGTTTTTTCCTTTCATTATTATATACACATATAGTATCCCAAAAGACCATCGCGTTAGAAAAAACATAATATTAAACGCCAAGAATCAATCATTATAGTATAATAAAAGTAATAATAATAACAAAAACGTATTCGTAGGTACCTAGTTATATACTGGCCTTAGGTATACCAGCACCTTTACCTACGCGATAATAATAATATGGTAGGTAGGTTAGATTACATGTTTTTCGTGTACATAAATGCTCGTTCTTTGAGTTTGGTGCCGTATACAGGGTGTTTTGTATTTTGTCTTAATCGTGGTAGTGAGTAAAATCAAAAATCTTTTATCAGTTTTACGAATTGGAGTTTTCATAAAGCACTTACGATGTCTATCCCAATTAATTTAAAACATAAAGTTGAAATACGAAATATTCTGTTAGAATAAATATTGTCGTCTGCAAAAACGCTTATTTTGATAATATGTCACATGATTTTAGATATTTTCGGACACTTGTATCACGGGACACCTCGACCGTCGTCTGAAAACTTCTAACACCGTTTGGCATATTAAAATAGGAATTATGATGGACAAAAATGTTCTCAAGGGAATGTGTTCTTTATTAAAATAAAAATTTAAAGATTCATCGGTAAAGTAATTAAAGCTAATTTTCAAAATCCCATATTTAAAAATAAAAAGTAGATTTTAATCTGACTCTTTGAAATATAACTCGGTTTACCCTACCAGTATATAAAATCAAGCACGTATCCGCTCTCCAAGGTCCTCGGCACTTGTGATACTGTCTGTTGCCTTTTAACACACGATACCTAAAAGTATATATTATCATACCGTCGAAAAATAATAGAAAAAATAGAAGAAAAAAACGGTTGGACCACCATGTAAGAACATCTACACTCTTGAGGTATAACATTTATACCGCCCCAGTAGTTCTAATACAAATTACAAAGTTTAAGTTAATATTTATATGGGCGCGCGCGTACGTGTGTGTGTGTGTGTGTGTGTGTGTGTGTGTGTAAAAAAACGATTTGATAGTTTGAAAAGTTTTAAACCAGAATTCGATATTTACTGACTTCCTGTGGGAATTTCTACTTATAAAAAGCATACGAATTACGAAGTCTCAAAAAGTTATAGCTACAAGTGATATATACTTTTTTAGTCACCTACAAATTCAAGTATATCATATGTATTATTACTTATTGGATACTAACAAATTACTACCAATGCTGTAATGGGTACCTAATACCTATAACCTATATGCATTTAAAAACAATTTGCTATATAATAAAATTAATTATAGAACAATAAAGGACAATATTTTAATACTCACGCATAACCGTTGTCGGGGAAAAAAGTTATTTTATATATTTAAAATAGAAAAGAAAGTTCACTAATAGCATGAACCGTAAATGCATTTTAAACCTATTTTGCTACTTAATAATTTTTTTATTAGCTTTTAGAAAGTCGATTAAAATTTATACGTTTGCCTTTTTGTGTGTACAATGTACATTCATGAAGATTTCTTTTGCTATATATATATATATTTTTTTTTTTTTAATGGACTTTGAGGGTTTTTCCGCAAAAAGGTTTTCTTCCCTAACCGACCGACTCCCTGGCGGCACACAGGCGTATATTTTGTTGAAATGGATTATCCTATCAAATGGAACGCGATTGCTTGACAATCGTACGTATAGAGATTGCAATATACCAACGGTTGATTTATTCCAAATAAATAAAATTCAGCTGATGCCAATATAATTATAACGCAAGTTTAATATTTTAACGGTAAATATAATTTTGCGATTCGACGACAATTTATTTAAATTGAACTGATATTGTATTCGATATCACTACCCAATGACCACATGTTATAATATCTACAATATACGGTGTTCTAAATATTCTAAGCAGGTAGGTATATTATGTCTTTGGACTGTATGGAATATAACCTATTATATTGAAAGTAATATCATTATATTGGACATTTTATGTAATTTTATGTAAGCCAATTATTGATTTATTTAGTAGGTAGCTAGGTACTATAGTCAAAATACATTAAACAAAACTTAATATAATTTCAGAATTTAGAAGTTGGAATTTAAATTAGTATTCTTTATAGCGATTATTCCAAGTTATTTGATGCGCTGTATACATTGTTATATAATACTAAACAAATTAGGTACTAAAATAATCGTTTAAGCAATTTAATGTATATAAATAAAAATAATATTCATTAGTCCCATGAATATTATTTTATGAAAGCTCAAATACAATTTTAAGACAAATCATAGAAAGACAACGTTAAAAAATATAATTGTTTTTTTTTTTTTAGATAAGCGATTAATTAGCGATTTATTTTACAATGAAATGTGTGTGTGTGTTTTATATGCCATCTGCTTTTGACTTACTCTTCAACCTAAATATTTTTTCTGATAGGAACGTGAATCTAGTAAGTACTTTTTTTTTTTTTTGGTAGGGGGGGGGGTAACAAATACAAAATTCTTAGTATTTACTTATCTTACTAATTGGGTGAAAAAATAGGGATTAAGTATCGTGAATTTTCACACATGACTAGTTTTTGTGAACAAAATTAATTTTACGATAATTAAAAAACGAATAACCGTAGATACTTGACATTTTCTCCTAGTGTTTATAATAGTATTTTCTATCAATGTTATTTATTTTTGAGTAATGGATAGGTAGACATTTGAAATTTTTGATTTGAATTTTTTTTGTACGTATAAATCGATAAAAAATTTCATGATTACTTCAAAATCTTGAAAATGTAATACAAGGTTTCTCATACGATTTTAATACTGGAATTAAAAAAAAAATCAATTGGAAGTCTGAAATAATTGTTTATTCACGTTCAAATTATAATTTTGACAAAATCTTTCAAAACCATAAATATTTGCAAATTATACTGTTGTTAAACATTTTTAGAATTTTTAATATTCATACCCCAAGTAGATATGGACATTTATAAAAATATTCCATATAAGTTTTGCTTACAATAATTATAAAAAAATTGAGTGTACATCCAAAAATATTCTATATTTGAGTCCAAAGTTTAAATGTTGAAAAACTTATCCATGCGTGAAATAACGATTTATCATCAAACGATTTTAGTCTTTTTTTATATAACTCAAAGAGTATTGATCATTGAAACTTGAATCTCAATGAAATATCCAAAATATTTAGAACATTTTAAGTTATATAGGTATATTTAGGTACCTATTTGAAATATGTTTGAATTATTTTATTTTTTAGTGCTAATAATAATGTTTTAGGTGAAAAAGCTGATACTCGGTCAAAAAAATTTAAAATTCAATACAAGTTCCCACGTGAGCTGTTATTTTAGCAATTTAAACATTTATAGGAATCGCTTTTTTACTAAAGTTATAATTTTGACAAAATGTGTAGAATTATTTTGTAGCTAAACACTTGTAAAATGTTCAAGTTTATATATATCTAAGGCTTGTAAATTTAATACATGGTTTCTCATATTAAGTAGATCTTACTAAAATCTGAGAATATAAAAATATAAAAGCATAATTGTTTTATTAGACATTTGAAGTTCAAGTTTTGATTAAATTTGATAAGTAAACAATGAATAATGATTTTTAACGTATTTTTATAAATTAAGACATTCAAAACGCAATGACATTTTCCAAATACTTTCCAAATATGTAGATCCATTTTAAGCTATTGTCTATTTATACCGTATAACGCCTACTTACCGTATATTACTTACAAAGTAAAATAAATTACAATAATAGCAATATAAATATTGTATAATAAAATATAGGTAGGTACTTGGTAATATAGCTGACAGACCGCCTCCGTTCAGAATCGTTTTTCGTATGCGATGATTTATTATTGAATATTCGAGTTTAACAAAATATCCATTGACCTACTCAATGACGATAGGTAAACATTCGACACCTATAACTGTACGTAGCAGAGCGGGTACTTACAAGCTCATTTTTTTCTTTTTAAAATAATATGAAACTATACTTTTAATTAATACATTCGTTGCTTTAGAGTAAAATGTTTAGTTTGAAAAAAGTAAATATACACTAAACTTTGTGAATGTGGGTATTGTGTTAATAGAATTTAAAGTAAAAAGTATGTGAAAAAAAGTAAAAGTTTTAGCGCATGAAGTACGGGTTTTTTTTCAATCTACTGACAGATATCTTCGCATAAAATTCAAGGAATAACGTCGGCACTACACGTCAAGACATTCTTCATGGGAATAAATGACTTTGGATAAAAGTTGTCCAGACTATTAAGCTCTCGATGATTTGTTTAGTGATATATACGCTCGTGCGTGGTTATTGCACATGCACGCTTGTACAGACGTTATTTCTCTTTAAAATCCTAGATAATATACTATTATGATTTATCTTCGCCATTCGTATAGTAGCATTTTTACTGATGAAAAATAATTTTGGATCGCTTACTGATAAACGCAAACGTCGTTTAATAAATCAATATAAGAAAACAATATTCGTTATTTTGTTATTATTAACCTTGCGATTTTAATGGACCAATTAGTATGCGCCGATAGAATATAATGGAATTGATAATTATACTACCGTCGAGGCGTAATTATAATATCATAATATATTATTTTATGTAGGTACCTATATCAAACATAATATCTCAATAAATGTCATATTTTATACAATAAATAAAGTTAATTACATTTTGTTTTATGTCATAAAATTATTCTAATAAAAATAACATTATGTACATTGATAAATAAATTATTGACAATGATTGAATTTATTCAAGGTTCATTCATCTTTTGTAGGTAAGTAAGTTTGATTGGACGTGTCATCGGTCTCCTCAATTCCAGTAAAATATTTGAAAATGTTCAATCATACAATTTACAGTTTCATCAAAGCAAACACTCACTCAAGCTAAATACCTACAAACGTGCTTTAGTTTTTCATGAAAAATATTTTGATAATTTCAGTTAGTTCAGTTAAGGGATTTAGAGGGAAATTATACATTCAAAATAAATATATGTATATATTGTAATAGTAATTATTGCAATTTAGTTCACTTCGAAAGTTCGAAAGACTTTATAATATTTAAAGTGAAATAAACGATAACAAGAAACGTTTCTATATATCATATTGGTTGACACGTTAATATCAAAGAGTATTTTTTTTCAATTTCCGTAAGGATATTTTTATCGGAAAGGTTATTTATTTATTTTTTGATTATTTATGCTTCGTTTTACGGATTAATGATAAAAAGGAATGACAAACATTCACCGGAATTATTTCCATTTACGTCCGCACCACGCCAAGCCGAATCCGTACTGACCAAAGCCACGGAAACGAAGAAAGTAAATATTATGTATTATTTATGTATGTGTAAATAATGTATAGACATTAAACATAATATAAAATGTATATACATGGGAAGTATTTTTTGACATTTTTCTTTTCCCTGGCCATCACGTTGCTTCCAGAACTAAAAAACGTGAAACGTTGAGATTATATACCGAGAAATCGAGCACGGCATAACGTCGTCGAAAGCGGAGATAACAACAATCCACATAAACAGTCACAGACGGAAAAACTAAAAAAAAATAAAAGTCGTTTAATAATACGACAACGACAGACGCACACCAAAGTGGCTACAGAAACAAAAACATGCGGTGATGGCCTTGGGCACAGAGACTTGTCAACTCTGTCCCGTCAGGTGCATAAAAAAAATATATATTATTATTATATATAAACGTAGGAATCAAAACCAGTGGGTGGGCCCTAAACGCATCTTCCAACCAATATTACAATGTCCGAGCCTTTTTTAATCCGTCAAAAATCGTCTACACTGCGTAATGGAGTACAGATAAGATGCAGGATACGATGAGAAAACAGACACATTTTATTGGAAGTCATAAACGCTAAAGACGTATTTGTGCGGACGCGCCGAAATCATCCTGTTATCGGTAGGTATATAAAATTATGGTTTTAATAACTGTGACACAAACGAAAAATAACGAAAAAATTATAAATAAATTTAAAAATACCGAAAGATCGTTATACGTGGTTTCAAAAGCTGCACCGGTGTCGCGGTCCTGGCATTATCTGGAGACGGTGAAAAGGTGCCCGGCCGACGGTAACTAGAAAACTTTCACCATCAATTTCAACAACATTTCACCTTTTATTCTCTTCCCGTGTCTAAAATGTTGATCATCAAACTTATTATCTTTGCCAATTGTCTGTTTTTCTTTTTTTTTTTTTTTTTGTCAACCGTGTCTAAACATTAATATTTTCTCATCGTTATATATAGACAAACCCATCACTGGATTTGTTGACCGTTGGGTTTTTCATTCAATAAACAAGTTACTTATTGTTTTACGCTCGTATAAATAAAATGATGAGTTCGTGTTACTCGTCTACAGTAGTAATACAATAAAGATTAAGGTTCTTAGAAACTTTTCATAACACAATACGTTTCTGTAATGGCACGAGAAAAAAAAATAATAATAACACTATTTAGTCCGTCTCAGCAGGTATGTCGAGATAGTATTTAACACTTTTAACCGTCCGAAATCCATTCAACATTAAATTGATGTTTTACGCAGGTAAAAAAGGCACTACGTCAATAATTTGAACCTATGATTATGAAAAAAAGTATAATATTAATACCTACCTATGCATTTAAATATTATTATTCAATACCTGTAAAACCAACAAAAGTAAAATTCTGATTATTCATAATATACCATAATATTGTTCTAAGTATACACATTTAAAGTGGAAAATCATAAAATAAAAAAACTTTAGTTGTTTTTGTATTATATTTTTCAGCCGAAGCGAAACGGAAAACGATAGAATGATAGTTGATAGATTAATAATTAATCTGAACTTCAACAGGGTTAAAATCGTACATTTTTAAGGATGTGATTTTTTCGAAAATATCGATGTATATAAATCAAAATTTTACAAGTATAATAAGAATTAGGATAAATATTTTATATTTAATGCGAAATAATTATTAAGCACATCCTTCGTGCATAAAACTCAGAAATTGTATGAGCACTGCAGCGTACCGCCGATACTTGTTCCTCCCAACTGTCTGTCCGTCTCTATGGGATACAAACTTCGTGTTTAGGTCGACTTACTTACCTTACTGCAAAATTACCAGAAAGAAAGTATGGTGGACCGATCCATCTGGACGGTATATAGTGTATATACGTATGGATCGGCAGCAAAAGCCTCTCGCTCTCTTTCCAATACGTCATATGCAACACATTTCGTACACGTCCGACTAAAAACAGCTGTTTTTCACTTACATCAATCGCCACCACGTAGTTTCTCTTTTTTTTTTATTTAATTGCAGGGTTCTAATTTTTTTTTTTATTAAATTGACATCTTAAGAACGACACTACTAACTGCTGTCACGCGATCACCCATTGATATATTTTGTAATAACAATAATAATATATAATATGATTATAAAAAAAAGATTTTTGACAGAAAATATTTAATCCAATATAATATTTAATATTGTTAGCTTTAATTAATTAATTCGAATACTATAATTATATTTTTGATTCAACAGTAAATTATATACAATTATTTACAATGCTACCTATATCATATTATGCAAACATATACGGTTTTATTCGCTTGTGTACTTACCTAACATATTTTTAATGAATGAGTATTATGTCAACACAGCTATATTTCAATATTAATAAAGTTACTTTCTATTTGTTTTATTTAAAACTGATCACAATTTAAATAGATGACGTTACAGTAACACATAGGACGATTCACCAAGTGTGCTCATCACACTTTATCCAATAATAATGCATTTATTAAAATTCTGTTATATTTCAGAATTTTAAGGTACCTAGATACTAGAAGTCTATGTTTTCAAATGCATACATTTCTTACCTTTTAAGGAGTATTCTGTACAACTTTTTTTTTTATTGATAACCGGCCTTTTTCACTATAAATTGTTAATATGACAGTTCATTTGAAAATGTTGACGCATCTCGATTGAGATTCAAACGTTTATAAGTGAAACGGACTATGATGGTGGTGATCATTAATAGATCGTAATCCCGTAAAGGTGATGATGAAATCCAGGTGAATAAGGGTGGTGAATACCAATTACACTGACTTAACGTGTGGCGTTAAACTACGTGTGGGTAGGTAGATACTGTTAGTGAGTTATATATATTTAAACGAAAAACAATAACATAGTCACGACGACGTTAATGACGTGATTTGTTGTATACTTAAGGGTAACCATACACTTTAGTTCACTCGTTATTTAGACGATGTGTGTAAAAACAAAATATATCAATGGGTGATCGCGTGATAGCAGTATAGTGTCGTTCTTAAGATGTCAATTTAATAATAATAATAAAAAAAAAAAAAATAGAACCCAATTTAATATAAAAAAAAGAGAAACCACGTGGTGGCGATTGACGTAAGTGAAAAACACCTGTTTTTAGTTGAACGTGTATGAAAAACAGCATACGACGTATTAGACACACACGTATTGGTGACAGATTTAACGAATTCTTAAAAGCCGACGTAAATCAAATATCGTTAAGATCGGTGGTCATCTTATCCGTTTACATAAAAAAAAACATGTCCAAGAATTAAAAAAACAAATCAAACAGTAATCATTGTAGTTTAGTTCATTAGTATTTAATTTTAAGATTTGTTTTAATATAATATTTGTAAGCATTTTTACATGCTATATATTTTTTATTTAGAATATGAATATAATCTGTGACATAAAAACAGAAAAGTATCTGTTTTTCTCGAGCCAAGACTAAATTCATATGTGTGCCATATTATAGAAACATATAGGTATTGGTTGATAAAATAATCCATAATAACACCCTCTAAGTCTCAACGAATCTATTTAAATAACTTTTATATAAATTATTGAAAACGGTCCAATAGTTTTTGAGTATATTGTATAGGACAAACAATGAAACATACATTTCTATATATAAAGTTAAATATATAGACTATATATATATATATATAGACTTCAGTAGATAAATACCTATATGAGCAAAACAAATACTGATAACGTACTAAATAACGTACAACGTTATAACGACAATTTAAATAATTATTTTCGTAATGATAATTTGGAATGTTTAAAAATTTCTAAAATATTTAATATTCATGCCTAAGATTTTAAAATGTAATACAAGGTTTATCATAATTTTTTATTAATGGAATTAAAAATATTCGAGATGTATAGGCATTATTTATTTGTTTATAAGAATTTGAAGATCAAATGTTGACAAAATTAATCAAAATCACGAAAATTTGCAAATTTATTTTGTAGTGAAAATTCATAAAATGTTTAATATTCATACTTAAAGTTTGAAAATGTAATACAAGGTACCTCGTAAGTTTTTATTGTTACTATTAAATAAAAGTTGAGCGTGAATCCACAAATATTTTTTATGAGCGTATGAAGTTTAAATGTTACCAAATTGGATATTCACGCGTGAAATAATGATTTTCTTACTAAAAATAAAAAATAGATAGATACTTAAAATGTTCACAACATTTAAATTTAAATTATCATTTATTACACAATGTATAAGTGAAAAATACTCTTTTAAGTTGTTTACTAAAATTTTCAATTTTTTTTAGTTTTTTTTTCTATAAATGTAGATATAAAATTGTTCTCAGGTTAAAAGCTTGATTATTTAATACAAGATTCTACTTAAGTTGTTACTTAAGCTATTTAAAAATAATTAAACGCAAACATTTTTACATAATTCGTCAAAATTACGAAAATTTGTGGTTAACAGTTTATAAAATGTTCAAATTGTATAGTTAAATAATGAAAATTGAAAACATGATTTCTCATAAGTAGTTCATACTGTACGAAAAATTAAAAAAATATAAAAACAGTTTTTTTTTTCTATATGTATATTTAGTTCAAATTAGATATTTAAACGAAGAATAATGGTTTTAGTTATTTTGTTGTGGGTACTTGAAACTTTTAAAGAATATTATTATATTTTTTACACACAATTACATTTTCAAATTCAACGTTTTCGACAAAAATTAATTCATCCTACTATTTTACTAATATAGTAAAATTACTAAAATACATTATTTTAGCGATATTAAATATATATCATAAAATATAGGTACTTATATAGTAATATATTTGCTGACAGACTGTCTTCGCTCAGCATCGTTTTCCATATGCAATGATTTATCATTGAATACAAATTTGACATAATATATTATTTACAGTGACTATAACTTCTCAATAACGAGCTACTGTACAGCAGAGTGAGTACCTACTTTCTCCTTTTTTTTCATATGTAATATGTATTTAGCGTATCACTATTATTAAACAATATAACATTTAGGTACCTTTTACAAAATACAATTTTATCTACTTAAATCTTTTATTTTCATGTCTCTTTTGTTTAATTTTACCAACATGATTATTTTTTATTTATTGTTTTCTTTTTGATAAAATAATCTATATAATATTGTTTATATTATTATTGTGTAGTATGTTCGTACTTAAAATATTTGAAATAATAATAAGATCATGGTTAAAACCATGCTCTGTTCTCCACGGTACGCTGCCCTTTGAATATAAATCAAATCAACAATATACAGACAATTTTAGGGAATTACTCTGTCTTATGGTACCCAAAAAGGTGACCAGCATGGTCGATTATTTCTGAATTGTCTGGAAGATTTGGTGCGACTTTACGTACAATAGTGGTGTTAACTGTTAAGTATGGGGTTAAGAATTATGGAAGAGGCAAACAGCGTGGAAAATCCCACTTAAGAGGTAGTCCCAAAAAAGAATATTTTATAAAACAAATGTAGAATAATTGTCACGGTCTATAGTCTATAGATAAAGATTGTTTTTGGTATGTACCTATCTCATTGGTTGGCCAAGGATTCGTATGCCAGTCTACGTTAGACTAATGTATGTGTTCGTTTGCCAGTGGAATAATGTCAACGAGTGGCGTCATCTTCGGAGAAGTACCACGTGTTGTACCTAAGATTTATAGCAGACAACTGAGCAAGCGTCGATGGAAGCTATTAAGTGCTCAACTGGAGGTCTGTGGTTGACTTCTGGGTGGGCGTCTACAGGAGATCTCATATGCTGTACCAGATTTATCGATCACTGATTGTCGTCGTAATATGCATATTTTGTCCTCCTTTTCTTTGTTTTTGTATGTTGAAATATTCAGGTAAAATGTTTTTAAATAATTGTATGACACCATGAAATGCATCAGTATATATTAGCATGATTTCCTTGACTACATCCAGTGTTCATTTTTCGGGCGATTAAGAAGGTAGTGTTTATGATTTCTTAACCTTCTACCAACAGCCATGTGTCGAGTTTTTGTAGTGTGGCTCATCTTAGCACTCGCATTGCTTATGGGCAGAGTTATCAAAACTGTCAAGATGCGGTTAAATAATGAAAATATTTCTTCGTCACAATTCGAAAGAATTTTTGTAACACACATTTAAGTTACCTTCCTACAGAAATGTTTCCTAGTTATCACTATTCCATTTTCGTTTCCATAACATTAATTCGAAAATAATAAAGAAGTGATTTAAAATCGTCTGTTATTATATACTTTAATGGTATTATTGCCTAATTTATATATAATACTACATATAGTTTTGTTTTCATTAAAACAATTGTCAGGAAGTATATAATATTATGTAAGATTAAAGCATTCAAGTGTTATTTTGTCAAAAACAGCATAATTATCATTGATGATGCTCAAAAAATTACTTTTACCTGAATTCAGTAGAATAAAATTATAAATTGTTTATAATTTCTCCAATAAAAGCTCTGATACTTTCACGCGTAAAGATTCAGATAAATAATATTATTAAGTGAGTGATATTTTAATAAGGGTATATGCGGACACTAGGTGCTACTATAATGACTTCACTAATAGCTCCATAAAGTTCAGACACATTTACTGACAACCATCAGTTTCTATAGCCACGAATTTTTTCTAAATCAAGACCGATCAATTTGTTTGGTAGTCATTTTACATAGTATCTACTTCTCTAGTTATTACAATTGTTTGATCTTCACCAGATTCTCCACTTTCCTCATCATATTTGGGTTTCTCTAGTAAAGGTTAAGGTTCATCAAAAGTATCGACAAACATAACGAAATCTTCTTAAACTGAATTCTAATAAATATATCTTAAAAGTTAAAACCAAACAAATGTGTGACCATTTCGACACATAATGAGTTGTACTGAATGTTTAATTGATTTTTGTAATTCTTAATAGGTATGTATAGTATTATTTGAATGTCTTTACTCAAAACTCAATAATTTAATTTTATATTATTTTAGTGTATGTGTATGACCTTTGAAGAACACTTTCACCCAATTTAACATGCGCTTTTAATAGTTATCTAGAATTCCCTCAAATTTATTTAAAGACGCGGTTTGGTTATCACTTATTAGTATTAATTTAAGATCATATCGTTTCTGATAACATACCTATCATCACCTTTGTATCCTCAAAACGTAATGTTTTGCACGCCTAAAATAGGTATTATATTTTTGACTTTTGGAACAATGAGCATTCTGTTCTCATTCATTTCTGACGTACTTGTAAGTTCTGATTATGATAAGTTTTCAAAAACTTTTACCAAATTCAGCAGCTTATTTATGGTACCGTTATATTTTATGGTGTATTATACCTTCTATATCACCTAACAGTATTGCAAATTTAGTTAAAAGTTCTGAATGAAAAAGAAAAAAATGTTGGATGGATGGCATACGACAATATCTAAAAAGATTGGTTAGGGAGAAAAGGATACATGACCAATAATGTTGAAGGACATTTACAGTGGCACCCCTTTTATAAAATATGAAACCTTCTGATTAAAAAAAACATGAAAGCTAGGTATCTACATTTATTAAATAACATATTTTTTGACTAATATTTACAATATACATATTTTTCTGCCGCAATTCAATACGAATAATATGCATGTAAACATAATATATACGGTTTTAAGGATACTCTGTATTATATAATATTATATACTATAGACCGTAATATCCTTAGGATCTATATAGTATTAACCTAATAGTAGCTAATAGGCTCTAACATATTTACTGGTGTCCTAAATCATATACAACACAAATTCAAGATTTTATTTAAATTTAATAAAAATAAAAAAAAAATTAATTGATTAATATAAGCAGTATTAGGTTTACCAAAATGATCAACTTTTCAAAACTGTTTTGATAACCAATTATAAACAAACATCGTAGGTATAAAGTAAAAATTACGTGACTGAAATTTAAAATGACTTATTCAGATATTAATGAAAACGGTCATACTAATCTATTTAAAGATAAGTATAAGTTCGTGAACAAAATCTCAATAATAATTAAATGAACAAAAGTTGTCACATGGTATTTAAACAAACAAACATATAATTTCTTTAGTCTTGGCGTTGTATTAAAAAAAAACTTGTTTCTTTGAATATAATATTGAAAATTAATTTTTTAAAAATATTTAGGTATGTTCCTAAATATAGAAATTAATTTTATTAAGAATAGGTAATTATATAAATATTATCGTTGTTATTACTTATGTTAGTAAAAATGTTTTATCATTTTTATAAATACTTTTCAACTACCAGGGTTATAGGCGTTTTGAAAATAACTATTACATTTTATAATTTTTAAAATACATTACAAATAAGTTGTATACAGAATAATTTTAAATATGGTACATTAATGGTTTAAGTTATTATATTTACATGTGATATAATCTATGTTTTAGCTAATGGCCTCAGATGCCGGGCTCAAGATCAATTAAAAAAAAAATCTATGTTTTTATATTATATTTTTGAAACAGGTTTGTCTCTTTCAAGAGTTCCAGAAAAATCGATGTTGTATCTGTGTTGTATTATGCTAGTATTTGCATAGATTGTAGGGGAGAAAAATTATAATATAACTATTATCGAATTTGATAATTTTTTTCTTTCATTGTTTTATCTGTACTTACATAATAATAACATTTTTCAGTGAACCAAAATCTAAGCGCAACAATTTATTTTTATTGAACATTAAATCTGGTTATATTGTAAGTGGTTTAACATGTTTAAATTATTTTAATTTTCAAGAACGAATTATAACACAAATAATATTATACTTGTAAGACAGTGTTGCCTTATATACTATTTATATTATGTAACATATATTTATATAAACATATTGTATATACAAATATATTCTTAATATGAATTTTAAATAATATTTCTTATCTGTTTGAAATTCGGTTAGATAATTATTTATTATTGTATTATAATAATATTTATTTATAGTTTTTATTAGTTGTATACACATATACATTATATATGATGTACAACTTTATTTAATACTTTAAGTTGAGAACACATTAACGACTACGCTTTTATGATGTATTGCATTCATATTTAGTATATGGTTTTGACTATTGATGTGACTTTTATGGCTGGAATATTATAAAAACATGCAAGTGGAACCCGAAAAACTTACAAACAGTATGAAACTTTAAACTCAGAATGAGAAAAGGATATGAAAAATTATATATATGTATAGGTTGTTGGATGTGGTTAGGAGTTTTTTCATTACTTTTCTTCCATTTTAATAACCTGTACCCAAATATTTCATTTCTCCATTTTCCATACCTTTTTATTACTACTAGAAATCTGGGTACAACTAAATAAATTGCTAAAAATTGGAATGTTAAAAGTTCGTTATATTAAAAAATTACGTAGAAAGTGATATAAATAAATTATTATAATAATATGTAATATTACCCATTTAACTATTGTAGTGCATTCTTCAATAAATGTTAAAACTTAAAATTTCATACTCATATATTGATTTTATTAATTTTATGCCACTTTATTTTTCTGGTATACTTAATTAAACATAATTTAACATGGGATTTTAAATTAGGTTATATTTTGGCAAATTATCTTAACACCTTCAAATGTATTGATAACGAAAAACACGTGGTATTTTAACCTTGCCGATCAAATATGGGATTTTAAAATCAGGTAGGTAACAGCCAATTAATATGTATATTAAACTGATGTTTGTTACCTTTAAATAATTTAATATAAATTAGTAAGAACTATATTTACTATTTAACGTAATCCAAAAGAAACTATTATTTGGTGATTATTAAAAATATTGTCCTCTAAATGTTTTGAATTTTTTTCAAATATTATATAAATTAAATTGGGGGCGGATATTGTGGTTATTATTTATATCGTAATATAACTATACAATATTGGAATACGCCTTATGAAATTTACAATATCATTTTGTTTTTTCAATTTATTGAACTTAAGCCCGGCGAATATGTTCATTAGCTGGAATTATTTATTTTGTTAATCGTAGAAATAATAAGAATAATTGGTAGAAGAACAATAATACTGTCGGTTTGAAAAATTTTTCCTATTTATTGTTTAAACATAAGTATTAAGACAATTCATATTAATTTTGTGTCACGCATTTATATAAATACTCAATGATTTTACATTAAATTCCGATTAATGTGTCAGATATAGTGTTAGGAAATTCATCCGGTAAACAAGGGAGTGTTTTTCGTGGGGTATACAAAACAACACGGGGTAGGTACGTTAAAACAACGCTTTCATTTTCAATTTTTTTCCCATCCAAACACAATACATAAAGTCATATATTATGTAGGTGCCATATTATCCATTGCCGGAGTTCAAGTTCGTCACTGTTGCCATGGTGTGCAAAGTATATAATAACGTAATTGCATGACAGAATGACACGCATAACAGTAGGTATCTACAATAACCATACAATGATTACAGACATATATTTTTAATAGAGAAAGAGCTGTGAATGTTTTTTTCTTACCGAGAATATACTTAAATCGCTATTAACTGTCGACTTGAAGTATATGCTGCCCAGACAATTAAAAAGTAAATCGCATCAATGGTGTGAGGGGTGAGTAGGGATGGACCAACGTCTGTGGCCAGTGGCCACTGGCCACCAGTCACCACTGAGATACCGTCAACACTGTCACGCGCGAGCCGTGAACGGTTAGAAACGTTTCGACGACGGGAATGTGGTATGGAGGTAAATAGAAACCAAACAAATTGCCGGACATGGAGGGATTGAAATGCCGAATCCTAATTGTTACGGAGAAAAGGCTCAGGAGGAAACTGCACGGCAATATCCATTAGAGTGCTTTCAGGAAATTGCGGCTAATATCCGTCGGCGGCGGGGCATAGTCAGTGGTCGAGAGGAGTCGTACTCAAAGGATAATAGTTATTTATCGACAACCAGAGCACATGCCAACTAAACATCTTTTACTCCAAAAATCTACACCCACTGCACCAACACCAACACACACCCACTCGCATACCAAAGCGATTATTTCTGTGCTCAAAATAATGTCAATATATAAATAAAACGATGATTATACCACATATTCGTGTCCCATCGGGGAAATAGTTCGACATATTTGTATTTGTCAGTTTACCGATGACAAATACAAAGTGAAATCGTGTACAATTTTCCGGCGGCTTCATTTAATTATTTCGTAGAAATTTAATAATCAACTAAACTTTTAACATCTTGTGCAATGATAACAATAATTTAAAATTATCAATTACATGTTACCTATTATCAATTTCTGAACACAGCTTACCGTGCAATAAAAAAATATGAAAGAAAATTGTGTAGGTAGGCAGTTTTAATAATTGCCTAAATACTTTTATTCGTTTTTAGTTCTCACATGTTTGTGCTTATAACTTTAAAATATCTACCAATAACCTATCATTGATATATCATGATAAATACGCTTAATTACACAACAATGTACAAACTACAGTTTATAATTTTTCTGGATAAGTGAAAGATTTTTGTTGGTTGATTCATAATATTAGTTAGGTATATTATAGTAAGTAATATACACTATATTCAATATTCGAATAATTTAAGATTATAACTTAGTTTTTCGGCGTCATCACAATAATAAAGTGAATTATAACCGAACGGTAATTTATTAGGTTCATTAGTTATAAAAGTTATTTGAAAAACTTGCGTTCAAATATTACTTCACGGTATTGATTTTATTAACTCGGGCTCTTTAATTTCCTTGAATCTTGATAAACCATTGAATGAAATACATTAACTAACGTGTTCTTTCAAATCTAGTTTAATGACTTCCACATAATGGTCGTTTTCTAAAAATAGATATGTCATTTTTATAACGATGACAAGATAAAATAAACTTTTACTACACATTTAATAAAACGCGTATCTATATTTTTTAGTTTTTACACGTTCAAAAATTAACATCCCAAAATTGTAAATTTGAATGAAAAAAGTCATCTGATAGAAAAACTTAAATATTTTGAACCTCAAACAAATTAATACCTTAATTTATTTTATGAAATAATTAATATTATATACATGAATAATTAATATATATTATATATTTGTATGTTGTAGTATATGTTACTGGCGATGTAGAAAACTGGGCATTTTATCAAATTCCTTAACAATGCGTAGGTATAAAATTCCCGATGTATAGATAGGTGGGAAATGTAAATATCGGCACATATGTTTTTTTTACGTTTTATTAATAGGCACATTCTAATGGGAAATGTAAACTATGAAGTTGTATTTCTAGTTTTGTTCAAAGATAGACTGGAAACCAAAGAGAAACTGATTATATAAGTATTATAATATTATTAATAGGCATATAATTAAAATATTTTTAAAAAAAAATTAAAAAAACTATTTTATTATTATTTATTGTGACACGGATTACTTTCATGTAATATTATGCAAATTAGTCATTTAATTTATAATGTTAAACAATTTTCGGTCGTACACATAATATATTATTTTAATTAAAGTACGTTCAGTTGTGGGTGTAACCTTTAACGGGGTATTATCGTTTTAGTTGCATTTTTTTTTCTAGTTGTACAAAATTACCTATACGAGTAATAGATATACATAAGTAGGTATGTAGGTAACCATGGACGATAGTAACAAACCAACAATAATTACGGCCAGGCCACGATAAGTCGAACTTCCATCATACCTCGGAATATTCTAATAACTTAAAATGTCTTTATGTCCCTTGAAGTGTTTATAAGCTATATTATTTAATGTATATAACTCAAAAATTCATCAGTTGAGTTTATATTTATCCCACTTGAGGTTCGAGTAATCGAGACTGTCGAGTAGTCATGACTGTATATATATTTAATACTATGGAAATTTGGAAAATGTCAATATCATAAAAATATAATTATAAACTGATATAGGTATTGTACAAAAAATGATTTCTAATTAAATACATTATACATCAGTTTTCAAGTAATTAAGCAAATTACATATTGTTGACTATTAACAGCTATAAGACTATTACTAATACTTGCTTTAAATAACAAATATCAGCAAACGATAATACATTTAAAATGTGTATATATTTATGGGTACCAATATATAATAATTTATATTGTTTTTATTTGTTTTAACTTAATACAAATCTATATTCATTTTTTTTATGGAATCATCGGTACTAAATAATAATAATATGTTTTTAATATAGTTCTATTCAAACAGAAATTAATTTACTCACGAATCATTTTCAATAAGGAGATGAAAAATAATGTTTAGAACCATTCATTCATGATATATAATATGAATAATATTATGATTCATTCAACTTATGGTATGACAACTATATTTATATTATTATTATTATTATTATTATTATTATTATTATTTATATCAAACATATATTGATTATTAAATCTTATATTATAAGGAATACATTAATAAATTATAGAAAAATCAGTAGGCCGTAGGTATTTACTCCAACTTTAAAACCTGCAAGTTTTTATTTTAGTTGATAAGTCAATATCAATTATATTAACTGAATATATTTCCACATCTGTATAATTATATTATATTATGTTGTTTTAGTATAGGTACTCGTTATATTTAGTTTATAAACTTACAAATAATATTACAGCGTTCAACTCAGATAACAATAATAACAGATGATTATATACATATTATATACAATATTAACAACGTTTATTGTACTTAATAAATTTAAATATGAAATGTACGAAGTCATAAATTATATCGTTCAGTTTATAAAATAGATAAATACTTGCAGGCACCATATTTTAACCACAACCGTTGTAAGTACTGTTCAAAAAATATATTTTTAGAGACAAAAAATACTACACATTGTGTTTTATAATTATTTACAGTCCTATAGTAATATATATCATAACATTTATGCTATATGCGTCTATACTAAATTATACAATATTATACTGTATACATTTTACTAGTATATAGCACAAAGTAGTTAATACATCACCCAATATTTTAAAAAATATAAAAGTATAGTTTTAAAATTTAAATCAATAAATTTAACCCTTCTAAAATATTTAAATGAATAAAAGTATTGCTTGGTCGAGAATATATTGAAGTGTTTTAGATAAAAATATATAATGTGTAATATAATATGATAAATAACATATAATATACAAAAAAAATACAAAAAAAATATAAAAGGTTATACTTATATTTTCAAAACATAAAACCCACGATTCGCTATTTGATCATTTTAAAAGAACCAATTTATATAAATCTAAGTTTTTTAATTGTTCATGATTTTCAATGGTTCTTAGAAACTTTCTAGATTAGAATCAAATTAAAAAAAACTGTATTTAAAGTACAAACTGAGCGGAAAATCATAGCCATTCAAAGGTACTTTTCTTGTCCCAGCTTTCTTTCTTTCTCTCAGCTGATAATTTATAACACAGAATTTAAGTATCCTTCTAAATATAATAATTAATACCCTGTATATTTTTTTTTATATAAATTAATATTGGCTAACGTAAAATATGTGTGTAAAACGTCTGCTTAAATAATACTACGTCGTACGACACAAACCCAGTTTCATGTATGCATGACTTTGGGCATCGTACAGACGGTTGTGAATAAAACCACGGAGGTATAAAAAAAACTTTACAGGTAGTTTATTGTTAAAACTGTAAATTGTTTATTCGAGATCCGGATGATATTGACATGTCATTGCAGTGCTGTATACGCGGTCCCGTGTAAAAAGGGCGGAAATACAGCGGGCTAAAATATTGATGTAGGTAAAGCAATATCTTGGGTCTAGCTATGAAATAATACTGCCCTGGGTCGTCAATGAGGTTCACAGGACCCAGGTAATGTACATAAAAATAAGGCCATTCTTAACTTTGTCCTTCGAAATTGAACAGTATTGATCTGATACCGCCACTGATTTGAATATGTTTTTCATCGATATACTGATAAACATAGTTTTCTGGTTTCAGAGATTGTTGTTACGTTTTACTGGAATGGAACGTATTACGCATAAGTAAAATGTTTTTATGTAGATTTTTTTTTTCGTTTCATGGCAAAAGCTAAAACACGCTATATTTCTTCAAACTAAATATATCAATAGTGCCTTATTATAAAGAAACCTAATGGATTAGAAACCACCATATTATAACCTAACCGAGTATTATCAAATCATAAAAATGTACTTATTAGAATCTATTTTGTTATATTATAATAGTTTTCTTTACATGTTATAAAAATATTATTTTAGAATTTTGGATAGTATTTTGGGTTCTCTCTCGCAGTTAGTGTTTTAATATTTAATTAGATTGAATATATTATATAGGTATGTATTATTCATAGTTACCCTAGGAAACAGTGGCCATTATAATTATTACTTACATATCAATTAATATATAATACAAATACACATTAAACATGACCAAATATTTAAACGATATATGTACCATGAGTTAAATACATTATTTTTTTTATGATTTTCTTAAAAAATATTGAACCCATTTCAGCATAATAATACTGAAACATGAAATATATATAAACTGCTGTGGTTCTTTTAATATTAAAACTGATTTTATTTAAAAGAATCAACATATTTGAAAGAATTGTAGGTACTTAGTTAAATTAATTGAAAAATTACTTTTTTTCAATACTTAATATGTAATAATATAGTTTTTAGAATATGAAGCAGAATATTTTATTATACGTAAAAATTGAAATTTTAATTAGTTATAAGAATTTAAAGTGAAGATGAGCGGAGTAGTGGTCCATTATTTTTTTGCGTACCTCCACCCAGTATCAAAACATATACGTACTAAAAGGAAGTAATAACTAATTAACTACTTATTGAAAAATGATTTTTAAATCAAAATTCTCGGAAAATGCTCTTATATTTAAAATGTAAGTTGTCATTTAAAAAATAAACAAAAAGCTTTTACAATTAAAATAGAAAAAATTTAATAAATTTATAAATAATTTTTTTGTGTTGAATTAAAATTATATAAAACAATATTATCAAAACTTTAATACTTTTCGAGATATAGTAACTGTTAAAATAAGCATCCGCTATAATAGTTCTTGACTGATTAAATATGATACACTTGGAACTACACTACACAAAATAAAATATTAAAATAGTTTGTCACTCTCAAAACAGAATTTATTATGATATGTAAAATATATATTATAATATTTTATAAAAAAAAATACTTAACCGTATATGAAACGAATCTGAAATTTCATGAGTTTTAGTAATAACTATTGCTTTAAAATAATAACTTTTAAATGATATCTACCTAATTTATAACACTGTGGAACCTACAGCTATTTAAATTAAATATTTAGGTAATCAATGTGATTATAATGAATGAAAATAATTATTAGTTCTTGTTATTCGATATACAAATGAATAATACAATTATTTGAGAACATATAGTATGTTTGTGTTCTGGACAATTATTAGATATAAGTACCTAAAAAATGTGACTTCCCAGTAGTTCAATAGAATAAACATACCACCTATACCTCTAAACGTCCCTTAAGGATTTCCGGGAAAAGATTTTGGTTACAAATCTTCCAGATTATTGGATTTTAGAATGATCGTGAAGTTTTTTGTAGGTTTACTCGCCACTGGTTAATGAGCTTATAGTGTATACTATATATTTCTGTGATGTCTATTATATGTATATATATTGAAAAGCCGTAGTAATCCTAAGCCGATCGACATCAATAGACTTTGTATCCACATATCTATATATTATATTGATCATAAATGTCCATAGTATAGCCAAATGCATGGTTTGATTTATACATAGCACCTGTAATTTATAAACTGTCACCGAAGAAAACTAAATTGACCGTTTCATTTTTAAATAAGGATACAGTGCATTGTTTTTAGACATTTTAATTACTTTTACACTTAGGGTTTTGTATTAAATTTTTTTTTTACCTAATTATTATTGAATTAAATAACGCAAATTTTATTTAAAATTAATCAACAATACGTTTTAACTAAGACTCGTCCAATCAAAATGTAATTTGAACATATTTATTGTTAGCGGTATCGAGGAAATAATTTGGATAAGGCGCATTTAATAATGTTATGTTCGTTAAATGAATAGATATAAAATATCTGATGATACTTAATGCTTTTCGCGATCAGATATTACATATTTAATTTATATGTTTTAGTCAACGAAGCTTACTAACTTTTTTAATGAAATATATAGTTTAAACTTTATAAAATAATATTATATTATATTTCTGGTAATATTGGTGTAGTGACGGCAGAATAGTATTTTTAAGATGAATGTTGTTGGTAGTGTTACAGATGAGTTTAAGATTGAGATTGAGACAAGGATATGGCTTACCGCCAATATTATTTAACCTTGTATTGCGTAAAGTGATAAATGGCTTTGAAAACAAAGTTTCACAAGGTTTTGGTTACGTGATCAAAAGGTTCAATCACTAGCTTATGCAGATGACATCGTTCTTAGTTCTACAGAGGTGGATGAACTCGATAAATAAATGTCCGTTAATCGATATAAAAATGGGTAAATCACGAATGGGTCGCATTTAATGGCTGATAATTCTGTGGTATTCCGCTGATATTCTGTGGCGACAGACTTCAAGTTATAACAGTTGGTAAGTAGTAATATTTATAACGAGATATTAGTTTGATGAAAGGGATTGACTATTTAACGTAATTTACTGGTCTATTAACAAGCAACACTGCTAAACTCTAGTTTTCTTGAAACGTTCAAACTTTTCGAGAAAATTAGTCTTGTTTTTAAAAGTAACCATTTACCTAATATATTAAAATATACATAGACGAAGATTTTATAAAAGCAATGTTAGTACATATTATAATAGCGATATAATAGTTTTTTTTTATATAACGCTGTTATATAAATATAAGACTTCATTAAATTAATGTATTCAACCACAAATAATTAACTTAGAGTTTATTTCTCTGAAATGTATTTTTGAAAACGGAAAGACTATTATCATAATTATTACAGTTACCGATCGTATAATGCTAATACCCATAAATGTGGGCTAAAATAAAATACCGTAATTTCAGCTACTTTGAAATGGCTCATAAAGCTAAACAAGACGACTGGGATATACGTAGAACTGAATATATTTATCCGTAAGACTTTGCCAATATCCTATTTTATATTAAAATATAAATTGGGAATTCGTAATATTTTTTAAAATATTTATGTAATTTAAAACGTATATGCAGTGTGTATCGGTTATTATTTTTTGTTTTACAATAAATTTTATTCATTGAAATATAAAATATACATTTGCATGAAAATGATTTAGGATAAATTTAAGAATCATTTATTATAATAAACGTAACTTGCTTAATAGATTTCCATATTATTAAGGACAAACGCAACACATAAATTAATAAGTTACACCTGATGGCATCTGCCATAATAATATTCCAGTCATAAATATAAATCTTTATGTATCCATAAATTATACTCAGTCAAAAAAGTGTCGCTATATTATTAATATTTTAAGATGGCGAGTATGCAAAAAAAAATACGTGTTTATAATATTGGCTCATATCTCAAAATTTGATTCTTGAACTTAAAAATAATGTAAAATGATAAATCCATAATTATTTTCTAAAATGTATATATTCTATATTTAATTAACTGTTCGTAACACACCATGCACATATAGGTATTCTAATACTTATGTTATGTTAATTTGTATATACTACAAGTATTTTTATTGTATTATTTAAGAAAATAATTATATTATCACTGATAAGATAAAAATATAAAGGGTTTTTTTTAACTAAAACCCAAGTTTATAAGTATATTATGTAATTTATAATGATTAAATTACATAAATATTACATTATCAAGAAACTATGAAGTTCAGTATGGTAAAATAATATGTTTTATTGTAATGATTGCAACACGTTACATACATACAACTGAAAGCACTGTTTAATAATGTCAATTTATGTAATTTATTGTTCTGACACATAGTTTAAAATAATTTAAAAGTTTTTATGGTTATATTACTGAAAATGTATCAATATATTATTTTTTTGAACGGGACAATTGGATAAATTATGTAAAATTATAGATTATTATAATTATTATCACAAAAATAAATAGGTATACAACATCTTCTAGTGCCCGTAACGTTCTATTACTTCAAATTGGTTAGTATCCCACTCAAAAATATTGTTTGTATTTTTTTTAGAAATTGTGCCACCTACACACCACAGTATTGATATTGACTACACAGAGCGCCGTGTTAGAATATTTGAATTGATTTATTATTATTACTACTGACGTGATAATAATATAATATTATGGTATTATAGGTTAAAATAATTTAGATCGTGAAGCCCTTTATCAATATTTTGATAAACACTGTATTTAAAATATTTTGGAACTGTAATAATTAAGTTAAATCCCAGATTACGAATTTAATATGGATTTATTGTCAGCCAATTAAATTATAAAATTATGTTATATTAGTCATAAAGTTTGAAGTATCACTGGGCTAAGGTTGAATTAAAATATGTGAGTCTATTCAAGTTATTTAATTTAGTATACACTCATAGTATAATATCATAGTTTACAACTATTAATTGTGGTATATAATAAAGTATGTACAAATAATTCTATACTATAATAATTGAAAACTGATTTCCATAGGTACTTATCCAAATATTATAATGCTATTTGTATGTATAAATAATCAAAAGTGTATTCATGTATAGAGTAACTGCTATAATTATTAATTAATAATTAGTTTTTTTTTTTTTAAATAACTATGTTCTTATCTTTACTGTTTAATCAGTATTTAAATATCTCCAACATAGTGTTTTTAATTTTGTAAATTATTAGAAATTGCTTAGGTATTATATTTTATTTCCAGTGAACAAAATTAATTTGATGATATACTGTAAATCAAAAAAGTTGATAGTTACTATAGAATTAAAAATATAAATAAATTACTGATAACAGTTTTTGTTAAAGCCTATTAAAAATTACCTGTCAAATCGTTATTAATTATTAGTCATTCTCACTAATAATATAGCAAAAGCACATAACTTACTATTTATCTATATACATCAAATATGCACATTTTATTCGAAAATTGTTCGTAGTATTTAAATGAATTTAGTAAAAAATATAGTTAATACGAATATACACACACATTTTAAAATATATTTTCCGGAAATATTATACATACGAGTATTGGACTTTGGTTCGATCGTTTTCATTGATGATAACAAGAGAAAATAAAATGAACTGGTATAACGAATTATATCACGAACGAATTTAACAATAAATACTGAGTTGGGATTGTCCAGCATCACGTACACGGACATTCGTCGGGTCACTAACAAGGGAACCATTTATTAAATGGAATGGGTTGAAACAAATGGTTTTTATGTGTGTCTGAAAGGATTTTAAGATTTTTTCGTGTTCGTTTTAGGTTTAGTGTACTTTAAGCCAGTGTGTTTTCATAATACGAGGTTCGAAATAAAAATTACCTACTGAACCTATTGTGTTAGGTTAATTGTAAAAAAAAAACAAAATATATTAACAATAGAGATCACATAATTAATTTTTCCATAGTGTTAGTGAATATTTTTCTAAGCCTAACGTCCACATATACTGATGCCAGATATATCGTACATCAAATAGGTATTCAAAGAAAATTTAATTTTAATAGACAGTGTATAATTAATACAAGACGAGTATTCTTATGTTATTTTCCTTTGAGTACCTATTTGATGTACCGAATTGCTATGTTGTCAAACGTATTTCGATGTGTAATGGCTAAAAAGTTTTTTTTAAACATCCAAAGAAAAAAAATTATATTCCATAGATATACTCCCAAAGTAAATTATTACATAATTTCAAATAATTCACTTTACACAACATACAATTTAATACTAAGAGTTTAGATTTTAACAAAAATAAGTGGCAATTACTATTAAATATTTCTATTAAAATAATAATAAAAATAAAATGGTTAGAAAAATAGAAAACAGTTTTTGATGCATTAAATTTGTGTATTAGTGCGTTAGTTAAGTATTGAGAATATCAATTATTTTAGTGTCAAGCATGAAATTAAAGACAATGTTTACACGCCTTATGATTATAATATAAAATGGCGAAATGAGTACACTTACTTTAGAAACACATTATAATATTTATAATACATTATTTATGTTGCTATATATACTGAATAAAATATTATATTCGATATTCGTTTACCAAGTTTTTTTTTATTCTAGCTATTAATTATTTGTAGTGCAATAAGTTCAGTAAAAATACAAAATTTTCAACAAAAACTTTCAACCAATTTTTAGCCGTCTAAGTATACTTCATAAAAATGATCAAAATGTTTGCCTCTATCCGTCAAATTTAATATAATATATAATGACTTCCAATAAAAATAAAGAATCCGCTTCGTTTTTTAATATGTCTGTTCTAAAATATTTTATAACATTTCCTACTGAAATACAATAATCGTACATAATTATTATTAGCATATAACTATATTATAAGTATGTTGTTACACCGGTAACCAATAATTATCTATTACAAACCAGGGCCCCTTGCATACTGTTTGCTCGGCAATTATCCTATAAATAAGCAACCCTCACACAAATGTTTTATCTAATATTTTTGTTATATTTCAATACGCATTCATAAGTCACAACTGTCATTTGTTTTTTTAAAATTTTTTTTTTTTGCTCGCTGGCAATTATAAAACAATAAATAAAACGTTCATAATTTATAATTTTAAGGTTTCATTATTTTTTAATTTTTTATTGTACATTTTTAATACTTAATTTATTTTTTTTTATTTTTTTTCAGCAGCTACGGTTAATAGTTTAAACACATTTTATGGGACATCTAAATACATTTATATACTTTTTTTTTTAATTACGATGTAATATAATATATTAATATGTGCATTGTACAATGGGATGTATCAGCTATTGTAATTATTAAATGTGTTTATCTAGTCCGGTATCTTTGAGGAAGAGAGTAAAGTTGTTCGAGATATCTGAGTGTATAACTTCATATATGTTTGAGTATTAAACTGTATAATATGATAAGCAATTGTAAGATAGTTCTCATTTCGATATAGGTAATAACTAATAATAATTGAATTGTTAGAACATTTTAAATGAACCCAGTTTGAGTTTAATCTATACCAACAAATACCTACTTGAAATACAAAATATTATGTAAAATTCAAAAATTATTTTCAATGTACGTTGCTGTTACCAAATCAATAATAATAATAATAAAAAAAAATGATGTACGTACTAAAACAATAATTACTCACTATTTGTGTCCACCCACTGTTTCATGTTTCCTTCATAGATCAGCGAATGCAAAACAAATTAAGAAAAAAAACCGAACATTTTTGCGCCTGGCCGTGCGAAACGATACTGATCTAACGGCTGGATGTCGATATCACTCGGCTACGTGTACGGAAACGGCGGTCGTTTATTTATCGAAATCGTTCGTTATAATATCGTACAATCGACTTTTGTCCGTGATTTGAATGACTAATTAATTTTATTGTCGACGGTTATTTTACACGCGTGCATACGAGAGCAGTTGGAATCGTACTGATGGAAAGCGGAAAAACGGTGGTCCACATCAAGCGGCGGATACGATGCCACTGGCGGCGTCGTCCCACAGAGTTTATCCAGTGTGCGCCTCTGGAATTATCGATGTTTCGTAGCAACCACCTTACACCATGCGCCTCCTCTCGATTCCGGCCCGCCACAACATTCGCCGCTATTTTTTTTTTTTCTTATCGTATATAGGGTTGGACATCACCGATAGTTGATAATCGATTGTGTTTTTATAAAAGCTATTAAAAACTATTATCGGATTACGTTTTTTTTTTGGAAGGAGGACTAAATCCGCCGTTAAATTTTTATCTGTACAGTGTTTCTGATTCATTTATATCAAAATATTATGTTAAATTTACACCACCTATTATAAGACCCGAATACTTATCACTGTTAGCCCAATCGCAGGTACCTGTGGTGTTCATGTGAACACAGTTATACTATATCAAAGTATTAACTAGTGAATCAATATATTATTGCCTTCTGCTACTTATATTATAACCGTTGTCAACACCTTATAAGTTATTATTCACCTTAAATTTTAGTCTATTTCACGATTAAGCTGTACCTCAATACTTTAAGGATTGACATAATTTTTATTAATATTATACCTAACCATTTTTTTTTCATATTATAACCAAGCGATATTTTCATTATATTCTAACGTTTTATCTCTGAAAAATGTACACTTTTATTCATTTGCTTGGTATTGATTTTTCTCGTCTGTGTTATTTTAGGTAGTAAGTACAGTAAAACATATTATCTAACAAGTTATGAAACATTTTAGCTTTAGTGTTACCTCCGTTTACAATCATCCGTTATGTAAATGGAAGGTCATAAAATATGAAATTGTTCGTCATTAAATGTTTGTGAGTATGGCTGGTTTCTTTGGATCACGTTTTTACTCAAACGTATGTGGCTGAAAAAACCAAGTTATTAAACAAGGAATGCTTCATGCCATTTGTAAGCAAACCATGTATTTAAATAACCAAAGTTTAAATAACTTAAGCGTGCGTTTTAGAAATCATTATTTCAATGAATCAGGCATTTTGAATGTTACTTGTGCAATTATAATTTGTTAATTATTGTAAATGAAAACAAGACCAACAAAAACGATGATATCTTGATTATTTAATATGGTAATGTATGCAATAGTGCTATACATTTGTGTTTGTATTATTTAAAAAAGAATAATGGAACATTTTAGCTGATACTCAACTTAAAAACTATGGATACTGAAAATGTACAGAAACAATATAAATCTGTACATGCACTACATACAAAAAGAACTTGAAATTTGTATGAAGTGTTAAAATAAGAAATACATGCTTTTTTTCTCATCATATAAATCACACTTTACAGCACATAAAAATGTTATATTATTATTGAAATATTGAATACTGCTTGGTATTATTTATATACATGTTTGATAAGTAAAATAATGTATACATTTAAGTTAAAATACAAATAAAAAGGAACAAATCAGTTGTTAAAGTAAATTCATACAAAATAATATTTAAAGTTATTTATGTAAACATTACATTCGATGAATTATTTATTTAAA
Source organism: Metopolophium dirhodum (assembly GCF_019925205.1). NCBI lineage: Eukaryota > Metazoa > Arthropoda > Insecta > Hemiptera > Aphididae > Metopolophium > Metopolophium dirhodum. The sequence continues at coordinate 6,713,523 of NC_083561.1, read as the reverse complement.
TAATCATAAATACATAATATAAGTGTATGTATACATAAATATTTGTATTATTTTTTCTGTAATTTATTTATAAATAGTTGGATACATACACATTACACAAATTAGTAAAGAATAAATCACATGAAACAAAAAAAAAAAAAAACATTAAAATTTTTTAATGATGTCATGCATAAATGTATAATGACGTTTTAAAAAATATTATTGCATGGAATGTTCAAAAAAAATGTTAATGTTTATTATAATATATCTTTAAAAAAAAAATTCAAAGTAAACAGTTTAGCTCTGAATAGCTTGCTTGTAGTATTTAAGTCTTATAAAAAATGTTCTTGTGTTAAGAATTAAGATAAATATCTTAGGTAAATAATTACGACTATTATAATAGAGTTGTATTGTATAAATACGTATTCGCGTATAAATCATATCAACGTAGGTAAGTACTATAGCATGATGTGGATAGTTATCGTAGCTATATACTTTTGAAAATTTCATTCTGTAGAGAAAGTATTTTATTTTTATTTTGCATATAACTAACATTACTATAAGTAATGATATTAAGTAATGACGAAAGGTTAGTTTCTATGATTAATATTATTATAAATTACATCGAAACAACTAAAATAATTTTTTGAACGTTTCTTATTTTTTTTTTTTACAATATTAAATTGACTAAATCGAAATTTTAAGACTTAGGTAAATATCAAAACTAAAATTGTAATCATTTAATGTTTATAAACCAAATTATTGTAGCTGTACTTTTTATTTTTTTTTTTACTATAAAAATAACGTATTAAAAACCATGGCGTATTAGTGTATTAGTATTATCAACATATTCAATTTTATTGACTTACAAAAAAAATATATATAAATATTATTTTAAAAAAGTCGTACTTATCAAATGTCTATACCTAATGTTATATTAATTAACTCAAATGCTCAAAAATATTTTGAAAATTTTATAATTTCTAGAACATGATTTTTTTTTTGTGCATGCAATTAATTTTAGCGAAGTTTCCGATCCTTTATGAACCTATCTATTAGATTCTGAGAATAGCAAATTAATTATTGAAAAAATCGATTTTATTTTTTCTTGTAATTCAAATCTAATACCGTAACCGTAAAAACTTGAAATTTTTACCAACTATTTATATTAATATTTACCATTTATGGTAACATTTTCGAAATGTTTTGACACTTTTTTTTAGCTATTTATAGACTTGAGAATTTTTGTAGGAAACAATTTTTAATTAAGTAAAAAGGCTTGAACATTTGCATGGTAAAACATGGTAAAATATTCAAAAGAATTTGATTTTTTTTGGGGGGATATTTATAGCTATGAGAATTTTTCCAAATTTTGTGAGTAAATAATTTGTCAGAAATTCTTAAAAGTTATTCTTTTCATAGCTTAATTAGAAATTCTTATAGAAGCTTCCCCACAAATTGCTCACGTGTGTGTGACAAAGATTTGTCACTAAAAACCCGGCTGGTCACCCATTTGGGAACTAGTGACACCGGCCGGTGCTTTCACTCAGATCGTAATCAAATTAAATAATATTATATCTTTTGAAAATTTTCGTATTTTTATTTTCAAAAAAAATTATGAAAAATAATACATGTGAAATTTAATAATGTTGTGCTACTATCAATAATGATACAATGTACTTACCTATTGTTTATATTGTTATTTTAAGTGTTATAATTTAGTAAGTACATATATGAAATACCTTATTACTTATGGAAATATTTTTAAATGTATAAAACGTTATTACAGTTAGTAAATTTGATTCTTCGCTTCCCGATAATGCGTGGAAATTAACATCGTCTTGTACGTAACTTGGCCAAAAAATCCATGAAAAGATTATTTCAGCATAATAATATTTTTTATCAGAAGGTACACTATAATTGCAACTAGTTGATAAGTATTTATGTTCAACTGTCTAAACGTGAGGGAAATGATAATTTCATAGAGCAACGCCAACTTAGATACATTAAGTTAGTCAAACAACAAGATTGGTAAAAAAAAATAGAATTCACGCATTCCCCATCTTTCTTACATAGAATAAATGTCTAAATACATAATTCTTGACAAAAAAAAAAATCAAAAACAAAAATCTATGGATCTATATTTGAAATTAATAAAAATAAATTATTCTTCATAGAATAATAGTGGGTACACAATACCCCCAAATACCACTTCTTCGTGAAAATACGTATTATAAGTACGTGTTATACGTATTATAAGTGAATATACGTAATAGCATAATATTATATAATATAATATGCTTAAAAATCCATATTATTATGTCTGTATAAGAAAAAAATCACACAACATCTTTAATTATCGATTGAACACCATCGTCATCGTGACGGACAAATTACGTTTATGCCTATTTACAAAATAGAATAATAGGTATCTAATATCTATCGTCTACATTGTTTCATACTTTTTCTTCCAATAACCCATTGTTTGTTTTGTTCTCCTATTTGAACTAAATGGCTTTGGATAACGTCATCCTCACCTGCTACTATAAGTTATTTATTCACCCGGAAATCTGTACAGGTGTAGGCTCCACCGAAATAGCCTCCAGTACACTAATAATGAATAGGTATAGTAAGCAAAATCTTATAATCCAATATATTTCCAAAAAAATCATAACTTTTACGTAACCTATTACCTATATGTATAATATTTTATTCAGCTATATTTTTTTGTTAAGTGTGATAACTTATAGCTTATGATATCCCTAGACACCTAAACAATATATCTATGTACAACACAATTATTTTTTATAAATAGGCCACCTTATTTTGTTTTAATTAGAAAAATTAAACGAAATTAAAGTAATTTTACATGCTTAATAGTTTTTATAATATGTGATATAGATACCTATATTATTTGTATACTTAATTTTGTTTCATATTTTACTATTTTCTGAATGTCAAAATTGCATTTCGAATAGTAAAAAACTTAGTTTTTAATAGTTATGATAAATGATTATATTATATTAGTTAATAGTTAAACTAAATAGTTTAACTTCAACATATTATTTATCTACTTTATATTTTGTGCCTTACGTGATAACAAAGAACGAATATTTCACTCTCAAAATAAAATTTATGAACGAAATGAATCTTGCTATATTTTATTTCAACATCCACACCACGGTAAATTATTGAATATTGTTGTAACTAATATTTAACTCTTATGAAAAATATTTTTGGGAAAAACATAAATGTATCACAATTATGAATAATGATTTGATAATTACTTACCTACATAACATTAAAGATTCTCATTTAAAATTATGATTAATTTAAAATGTATAGCATTTTAATATTAATACATACAACTTAATATAATATTTAAAATATAATTCATATTCATATGAAACCTGAATCTTAAATTTTGACGAGCTCGATAATCTAAAATTAATAATTTTCATACGAAATATTAGTACCTACGAAACATTATTTTAAGAATGAAGCAGTGTTATAAAATAATATAGTATTAATTGCATCCATTCATTGTAAACTGAATTGAACTGAAATCATAATACTCGTATGCCTTAATATTATTTTTACATATAATGTTAAAAAAAATTATGTTTTCAAGCATAGCAAACCATTTTTTAACTTATCTCAAACAGTTGTAATGTTGTTTAGTCTTATACGGAATTACTCAATATATTATAGAATACCAACCATTTTCTACGTATCTACACGGTCGTAGTCGTACAATTATACAATGGCGATCATCTCATGTTCAAATAATGTGCATTTAATAAAAGTCAGTTTACTCCATTTTGTCGAAGAATAGTATTGAATTAAATAGTCATAACTTATAACACTCATGCATGTTTTTCAAATTTTTACTTTAAAGTATATAGCTTTTTTCAGTAAAAACAATTATTTGTAAATTGTAATGCGTTCACATCACCATAGATAATTTCCTATATCCAATTATTGAGCTAGTTTATTACGAATCACACACAAAAAAAAACTGGTAGTACAAAAATTCGCGATTAATATATTAATACTAGTCATCTGTCATAGTATATTTTACAACAAATCAAGTCATATTTTATATACATTATTATATCAACTCTATAAATTAGGTTTGTATCGTGTATGTCCATGCTATCTAAAAGTGTTTCTGGAAACCTCAACACGTTGCATATAATATGGAGAAAGAATTGTAAATAATAATATTATTATATTATTATTATGTACTCGGTGCTATATTTTAATGCAAAAGATATACGTCATTTACAATCTTGATTTATTTATTTAATAAAAATAGTTGGTATGATATATACATTCAACACCTACAGACTCATTTTTCAAACAAAAAAAAATATTATTTGAATAGAGATTTTTTTACAACTTTATATTTTCTTCACATAAATTTAAAATATATAAAAAAAACAACACAAAATTAATTTTAAAATTATAACTATTAAAAAAAAAAACTTAACCTAAATTAGTCATGAATACCTATTTAATTTTGCATTCATTCTTTTGAGTGGTATAATATGCATATTGTATATATAGTTCGTCATCAAAGTAGGAGAGATGCCATATAACCTTGGGGAGATACCTACCCTTTACATTTTAATTTTAATTTTTAAATACCAGAATTTATAGTTAAAAAAATACCCTATATCGTTCAAAATTTATTACGCTTTACGACATTATAGGAAGTATAATAAATACTTTCAAATATTCATTTTAGTAAAATGTATAGTCTCTTACCTACACTGCCACTGGTTCTGTATAATTGAACGTCAATCAGGAATATTTAAAAAACAAGCAAGCTTCGACACTAACGTAAATAATTTATAATGTACCTAATTATTATTCTATACATATATGTATTATTATTATGTTGCTTGATTTATGACTGAGCTCTAAAAATATAGGTATGTGTTGTCACGTGCCAGTTATAACATCACCGCTGACATTATTGTCAAGAAATCCCAAAGTTAAGACGACAAACCCACTGCCAATGACAACTTTTAAAATCTAGTCACATAATAGATAATCAAAACGAGCCACAAATGTACTATTATTATTAGTTTTTCCACTCTCTATACTACAAACTGTCCATATTATTTCGTTTGAAGACGACTGATGCGTAATCGACCGACACTTATTTTTCTTTTACCCACATAAACGGCCGATTGAGAGCAACTGGTGATCTATGCGATCCCCTCCGTTAGTTTTTACTTTTTTTTATATGATGGTTTACTCCACGACCATCAAGTAGATACCCGCAAATCGCTCCCACGTCGGGACCCACCGCGCCGGTGAGAAAAAAATCGGAGAATGGTAGCAATAGTTTCTATTTTGTAAGAATAATGGAAACACGAACCAGCTAGGATGGTATGCGGTATTTTTTGTAGGATATATTGCGAAGACGAATGAGATTATTATTATAATTAATAATAATTTATTTGTTAAATTTTCCCTGCGTTGAAATCACGAAGAGTGGTGGTGTATAACTAAATCCATGCATGTAGTGATTGCGGTTTACAATATTGACAAAAAAAATATTAAATAATAATATTAGGACTATATACAATTGTATAAAACAATATATTATACAATTATACATAATATAATATTTTAACATATTATACATTTCATTTTAGATTAATAATTTTATTTAAATATTATAATATACATTCACCATTATTACTCAACGGTAGATAATATCATGTAGATGATAGACATGTAAACTGAAACGTTTGAACGCCACCTAACAGCATTCCAGGTTAAGTACCTACACGTATTTATTTGGTCTAAATTAAATATTCAATCCAAGCAATTGTATGACTTTGCGTATTGTATCTTAACACATCTGTATTCTGAAATTGCTTTTCTACTGAAAAGTGAATATTGTTTTAACTTCTCAGAAAACGTATATTTTTGATTCCGAGTGGAACAATGGTATTGGTTGTACAACGATGTTTTTTTGTGTATGCGTATCAGTAAATCCTAAGTCATCACGTTTTGTATCAGAAACTTTAATTAAAAGTGGTTTTTAGTAGAACATTTATATTCTATCTATATCCGGTACTTTCTTTATAATACTGGAACAAAGTAACAAAAAAACAACGATAAAACGTATTTACGTAACACTAGTTTTCTAATCAAAAGTAAAAATCACAGACTGGAAAATTTGATTATATATTTTTATTAGCATATTTTTGACATTGATATTGTAGCCAAGAACATTTTAGAAAGATCTCTGTGGATAGAGGTACATTTTAGTTACATGTTATATTGTAATTCATGAAAATATAAATTGCAAAGACTACAAACCTTTTCACCATTACGTGCATTGTTTTCTATACGCACGCAATATACAAAGTATTTAGGCAAATGAGAGCCATTTATACCACCGACCTATTCACCCATTTCTACCGTACGTCAATATTGACTATTGCAAGTTAAATTTGATGTTTTTGGCAAAAATTAGTTCAACCCACCGAATAAAGAAATTACAAGGTAATGATAGTATAAGTATATCATGACATGAAATATTTTTTAGTTATATGCTGATCCACCCGTCTCCTCCAATCAGCATAGTTTTTTTTATACACTGATTTATTATTGAATTAAAATTTAACACATTCATTTCGCATTCATTAAATATTTTATAGGTACTCAGTATTATACTTAAAGACAAGTGACACTCAAAACATACTACCTATACACCAGAAGATAGTTTGCAGGTTCTTTTATTTAAATGTTTCATACTATTTTACCGTTAAAAATAAATTAATACTATTTAATGTTTAATTTAATGTCTAAGAGTACAGACATAATATAAGAAATATTATACAATCGCTTGAATTTAAGCAACTAAGGAAAACAATGCTAAGAGGATATTATTATAATCATACATTTTCTAATTTTTAAAGTAATTTATGAGTCTTAAAGCATTATGACCATAAATAAATGTCATGTAATCATTTTCAATATTATTCAATATTTTTTGAATTATACTGTTGAAACATTTATCATATCTAAACTAATCGCGATAGATATTGACAGTTGTCGCATTAAATATGGTACACTGACGATCTAACGTAGTAGGTTAATTTAGTTATTATTCAATAAAACATTATGCCTACATTTAAATGAGAACTATAAAATGTGTACAGTTCTAGGAGTATCATTAAATTATGATGTTTTGATGAAAGAAACAAAAGTGTAGGTAACCATGACAACGAATTAAACGACGGACGGACAAACACAACGGGCATATATAGTGTACACTATACAAAATAATATATGGGACCATTAAAATAACACTGTATTATAATATAAACAGACATGATTGTATAATACATTCATTTTATGAATACGTATATTTTAAATACACGTGTACATAGTTTATTTTGTGTTGTCCATTTTTTTTTTTATTCAAAAAGAGCAGGTAATTCAAATCAATAAATCGTTTAATTCAAACATTATAAATATCATTTGCAATAAAAATGTTTCTTAGAAAGTTCATAAAAATAATAATATGATACTAAAACTTAAATCGTAGGTCATGACTTGTTAGTACAAAAATTAACATATTTACAATAAGTTATCCATAAAGATAAGGTTTTTCACTTTGTAATACAAATTCAGGACATTAATAAAATAGTCTAATTAAAAACTTTTATTTAATGGTTAAACTCATAAAATGTATAAGATGAGTAGATTATGAATGTAAAACTCGATTAAAGCCAGCCGCGAGATATTTCAAATGATAAATATTATGTAAATCTATATAATATTATTACATTTAAAAAATATTTGTATATAATTTGAAACAAAAATAAAAAGATAAACAAATATAATATTTTTATAAAAACAAAATTATTTATAACTATATAATATTTTAATGATTCGAAATAAATACCTAATTTCTCCAATAGTATATAGGTACTACGACATTTTCAAGAAATAAATAACAACTACTTGTGGAAATCGCAATGAAAAAAAAACAAAACAAATATAGAATTTCATGAGTCGTTAATAAAATAAATTACCCAACGATGACATTTTTTATATACATTTGGAACCAGTGTACCAAAGAAGATTATGTCGTCTAGGGCTATTTGCTTGATTGGATTCGAAGTCTAACATTTTATTTCCGATGACATCTGAAGTGGTTGTAGAATTTGTTTGTATTGTTTTGGAGGCGGATTCAGAAATAGCATTAATATAAAGGCTGGAATGTAAAGTATTGTTGTATAATAGAGAGTTAGGGATGGTTTAACTGTCATCAGATAAACGACAAACAAAAAAAATCAAGGATCTATTGGATCATTTGAATACTGTATGTCTTGACGGAACTCCACATTTATAATCCATACATACAAATTTGCATTAGATTGGATTCGTTGGTTTTATACGAAGTTTATGTTACTTGATTGGTTAAGCGTGAAGATTAATTAAATACTTATAGGTACTAAATACTAATACTAAACTGTACATTAGGTTTATTTTAGATTCTGAGCGAAGCGATAAATGTATTGATTTTACAATGATGTGTGTTTTTTTTTTTATTTTTTTTGTATCTGTCATCACCTTTTAGGACAGTAAAAGTGCTTGGATTTTCTTCAACAGTAACTTTTCTGATAGGAAAGTGAATCTACATTGGGGGGTCAAAAGTAAAAATTTCCCAATAGTTTTCAAAAACAGCATGAAAAACAAAAGAAAAATTAAGGAAAAACGGGAATTTGTACGGAAAATCTGTTTTTGAGAAAATCGATTTTGGCTTTTGGTGTAACTCTAAAACAAATGACCGTAGATACATGAAATTTTGATTGAATGTTTATACTAGCATTTTCTATACACCATAATATTTTCCAAATATTTTGACTTATTTTGAGCTGTTTACGGACATTGTCAATTTCTATTTTTTTTTTAGTTTTATTTTCTATAAATATCAATAACATTTTACCTGTTGAGTAAAAAAGCTTGAAAATTTAATAGAAGGCTCCTAGGTTATTGTTTCAAAGGCAGATGAAAAAAATTAAAAATCCTTAGTCACAGTTTTCATTTATAAGCATTTAAAGTTCATATTTTGACAAAATACGGAAAAATCACGAAAATTAGTAAATTATTTTGAGTTGAGAATTCATAAAAATTTTTCTTTTTAAATCTAAGATTTGAAAATGTAATATAAGATTACTCATAAGTTTGTCTACCTTTATCAAAAAAAAAAATGTCTACAAGAAACTTAAATAAAATTTTTATGAGCGTCTGAAATATATATTTTTACAACATTTGATATTCACTCCATTTCTCGTGTAACAATTTTATTATTTTGTTGTAATTAAAAAACGTACGACTGTAGATACTTGAAAATTTCACTGAATGTTTGTATTAGCATTTTCCATACACGATAACATTTTGAAAATAATTTAACTCTTTTTGAGCTGTTTACGGACATTGTCAGTTTTCAATTTTTTTAGTTTTTTTTCTATAAATATCAATAAAATTTTATTTGTTGGGTAGAAAAGCGTGAAAATTTTATGCAAGGCTCCTGATATATTGTTACAATAGCAGTTAAAAAATATTGAAAATACATAGGCACAATTTTTTGAAATAAGCATTTAAAGTTCAAATTTTGATAAAATGTATCAAATTTAAAATGTAATTATTATTTTGTAGTTAAAAATGTATAAAATGTTCAACTTTTGTAGCTAAGGATCGAAAATTTAAAACAAGGCTCCACGTAAATAGGTTATATATTATATAAATTACTTTATTCACAATAATATCATCAAAATATATACTTGGTAATATCATAGGCTGACTGACCGTTTTCGCTCAGAATCGTTTTTCTTATACAATGATATTATATCATTGAATTCAAATTTAACACCATCCATTACAGTGACCCACTTGTCACCTACTGTACAGCTGAGCAACATCCACTTACCCACCTTTTTTTATTTAAAAATATATATTTACAATCTATATGACGAGGTATAGTAAGTAAGTATGGTGACATAAAATAACATTTGACATAGGAACATTAATTGTAGTGTAGGAAAAATATTATACCTATGTTTAAATACATACATATATGACGAAATAAATTATTTTAAATATTTTGAATTCTCGAGTGAATTGATATTTAAAGCTTTTGAAATTATAAGTCACAGTGTATAATATAGGTACCTACTTCCAAGTTTTCAAATGTTCGGTGCTTATTTAATAACATTTTATTGATTTTTGGGCGTTCAGACAAATTATGTGTTTACAGAATAGGTTCTATAAATGTGCGTTTTCGGGAAATGCCTTTGGTATTACGTATATATGCAATGCAAATGATGGACATTAAACTAATAAACCAACCTTGCTAATACATTGAAACCAGAGTACAAATGAAGCATATTAACATATCTCGTAGAATACCCACTTAATAAATAAACATCGCATTTCTCTTTCGGTAAATCGTACCATTTACATATTATATATTATATTAATATCGTGATTAATACAATGTATACGTGAATACGTGATATTGAACTTTGCGTTTTGTACAACCGAATTGCTAATATTATATTTAGCTAAAAGTGCATAGCGTCAATAGCGTATTTCGCACGCGTAGTGAACCACAAATTGTTATAGCTAGGTCACATGGGAGATTTAAGGTGTGTCATTTTAAATTCGAAAACGATGATGAATCACGGCGTTAAAAAAAACCGATTTTCAACGACCAGACGAGTTTGTTTAAAAAAGAATAAATAGCGTTCTGAATAAAAAAAATAATAGATAAAAACAAGGAAAAAGCATAAACTTGTAAATATAGATATAGATATTTAAAATGATTTAAATATTTACATGTTAAAAAATAGTTAGAATATTAATGAAATAAAGTCTAGTTGAATATCTGAAAAAGGAATTTTAAAAGTGTACTTTTATAACAAATAACCAAATGACTAGAGGTAATAAAAATAAAATATATAATTAAACTTTATAAAGCTAAATGTGAACAATTTAAAACAGCAATGCAGTAATTTTCTTCCTCGAAAGTTTCAGATTTTTGTGATAACTATACTTATTATATTACAGTATAAATCCTACGAAGAAAACGGGATGCCATCGCTTCAGTTTTTTCATCGACAATTATTATTTTGTCCCATTCTTCGATAGTAAAATATACACAATGTCTTTCAATCAAAAGTGTATCCATCGTTGGTAAAAGAAAACGTTTATTTTGCAATTGTTTTAATTTGTATTATAATTTATTATATTAATTGTTACTAATACATAATGATAGACTTCTCACAATGCTATTCAGTTAATATTTATAGCCATTTAAGAACTTAAGAATAAACAATACAATTATGGACAAATTATTTTATTTTGCAATAGGTGCGTTTAACATGATGGTTTCTAGAAACTTACTAAATTTATATTGTAGTGTCTCTAAAATATCACATTTGAAAACATTAAATTAAAAGAATATTCTATTACTCAATTTGACAGGTGTTACGTTTAATATTAATATAATATTTTTCAAAAAGAATTCAAACTACAATCTACATAAATATTATTTTTAACATAAATAATTGACAATTCAAATGTGTAAAAACATTTTGATTATTGGTTACCAAATGTATGGCACTGCAGAACATTACTTATTAAAAATATATTTTGAAGATAAAGTAAATTAAAATAGTTAGTTTTAAAAGTTCAGTAAAAGACATATTAAGTAGTTTAACAAAGCTTATCAATTATCATATAAAAACAATTAAACGAAAAAACCGAGACGTTTATGGTCTAAAAATATAGTTGTGTCATTTACTATCATTTTAGATTCTGAGTGGAACGATGAATGTATTAATTTTACAATGATGTGTGTTTTTTTTATTTTGTTGTGTCTGTCATCACCTTTTAGGACAGTAAAAGGGCTTGAATTTTCTTCAATAGTATATTTTCTGATAGGAAAGTGAATCTAGTTGGTATTTTGGGAGGTCAAAAGTAAAATTTTCCCAGTAGTTTTCAAAAGCACTGTGAAAAACAAAAAAAAAAACGCGAATTTTTACGCAAAATCTGTTTTTGAGAAAATCGATTTTAGTTTTTGGTGCAACTCTAAAACAAATGACTGTAGGTACATGAAATTTTGACTGAATGTTTATATTAGCATCTTCCATACACCATAACAATTTCCAAATATTTTGGGCTGTTAACGGACATTTTCTGTTTCCTTTTTTTTAGTTTTTGTTTTCTATAAATATCAATAAAATTTTATTTGTTGGTTAAAAAAGCTTGAAAATTTAATATAAAACTCCTAGTATATTGTTACAATGACTTTTGAAAAATATTAAAAATCCAGTCACAATTTTTTTTATAAGCATTTAAAGTTCAAATAATGACAAAAATTTGCAAATTATTTTGAGTTACAAATTCATGAAAAATTTTCTTTTTAAATATAAGATTTGAAAATGTAACACAAGATTCCTTATAAGTTTTTCTACGTTTATCAAAAAAAAAAAAAAAATGTCTACAAGAAAGTCAAATTAAATTTTTATGAGTGTTTGAAATTCATATTTTTACAACATTTGATATTCACTCGATTTCTCATGTAACGATTTTCTTATTTTGTTGTAATTAAAAAACAAATGACTGTAGATACATGAAAATTTCACTGAATATTTATATTAGCATTTTCTATACAAGATAAAATCAGCTAAGGATTGAAAATTTAAATCAAGGCTCCACGTAAATAGGTTATATATAAATTACTTTATTCACAATAATATCATCAATTAATATACTTGGTAATATCATAGGCAGACTGACTGTTTTCGCTCAGAATCGTTTTTCTTATACAATGATTTTATATCATTGAATTCAAATTTAACACCATCCATTACAGTGACCCACTTGTTACCTACTGTACAGCAGAGCGACATCCACTTAACCACCTTTTTTGATATTATAACTGCATAAAAAAATTACAACATTAAAATATCAAATGACATTAGATAGAAGATAGAAAACAAAGGTTATTTTTTCTTATCGAAATACCAACCTGCGTATTGTTTTATGATAATATTACACTAAGGTTTTTATATTTCTGTCTAGTACATATACATGCAATGGTGAAAAATCACAAACAAAAATTCTTTTGAAAAGTGAATTCAGAGGTACCTATTAATAAATTATTACTACAGAAAATAACTAAATGTAGGATAATTTGCAAACATCACTAAAATAACTTCAGTTTTTATCAAGTTATTATTCATTCATTTTCCTTTACATATTTTAAACTATTGAATTTATTATTAATACAGTTATATCATTGATCTAATAAAAAAATATGTATTCATAATAAGATTACATAATATATGCATTATTTGTAATCTTACATTTTAAAGCATTTTTAAGAATTTAAGGAAAATTTTGTGTTTTTTTATGTAAACAAATATCATGCAGTATTGATTATATGATATTTATATTATGATATACGACCGTTGATTCAGCGAAGTTCAACAATATATTAAAGACATTTTCAGTGAAAAATGGACGATTATTTCATTTTATATTGTAGTATAGTTAGGGTTTAAAAAACGGCTGAACCTTATGAAACTCGGATCAGACGGGTTGAAAAAACCGTTTACAATGTATTCAATGACGTTTTTCTGGTTTTATTATACACAAGAGAAAATCTGTAAACGCAATAATGATGCTTTAACGACTGACATCGTTGGTCTCTATAGATTTACCTTTTTTAACTTACAAAATAAGTTGTACAAATGCATACTTTTTGTTAGAAAGTTTGAACACTTACATAATAATTCGGCATCCAGACCTTCGTAAAATATATGAAACTATATTCGTTGTTCAACCAAATTTCAAATGTTTGTAGCGTGTTGCTTTTCTTCATCTACCTGTATAAATACAGCTCTGATATTTATAACACGAAATTGAAAAATATTTTCACTATATCCGTCTATGTGACTAGGTAGGTACGTATTGTGTGTGTATTTTGTTGTACAAGTACAATTATTATTCATTTTTAAAATGCAATAGTATAGCCATGACCTTAGGTGTTGATTAATTTCCCACATTTTCAATAGTCGATGTGTATCAAATTAAAGATCTAACAAATACGATTTTTTATAAATACGCTATACAGTATAATTCTTTGTCATAAGACAAATAAACAAGCTTATTATAGTTGATAGTTGATATAATAATAAAATAATAAACTCACATACGTGTTCCTCCCCCTACCGACTTAATAACCTACAGTAAAAACTAAAAATAGCTAATGGCCTCAGCTGCCGGGCTCAAGATCAATAAAATAAAATAAATAAAATAAAATAATAAATAATTGCGTTTATTAAATAAAAAAATTGATATTCACAGATTGATCTCAATATATTATATTGTCAAAACTGCGTGAAATATATATAGGTATCTAAAATGTCAAAAACTGACTTTATATTTTACTCTATTCGTTCACAAAGTCAAAGATACATGTTTTAAAAAAAAATCTGTATTATTTTATGAAGATTAGACAATAAGGTACAAATGTACAATTGATTAAGTATACATATTACATATTATTATACTGAGACTATTTGTAAACTTAATAAGTGTGACTAAAAATTGAATAATACTATAGTGAATTTAAAAACGTGTGTATGTTAAAAATAGCAACTGTACCATAAATTACCAGGAACCTACTGTCAGCTCTAAAGTGGAAGCATACGACTTTTAGTTTGAGTCTGGTATTAACGAGCATAACCTTGAGTGGTATGTTGAGTAGATGAAAGCATGTAAGTTTATTTTATTGGTCTAAGTAACTGATTTGACTTGGGATTTTTGACACTAATAAAGATGATTGTATAATTTGCATTTTGCAGCCTTTGAAGTTTGCTGAATGGTTTTTGAAGTATAAAGCCTATTTAGGTGGTTTTCAAATTTTTTTACGAACATTTGACAGTTGAAAATCACCTAACTTAGCCTTAGACACGCAAACAATTAAGTTAATATCTCATATTTTAAAGTACCTACGGGCTACGACCTGCCTATTAAATAGTAAAGTTGTATATTAAACCTAATTAAATTATGGGAAGGTATAATATTATAATATATATATTATTTGTAGTGAATGTTTAAATATAATGAGAATATTTAAAATATTATTTTATATAATGAAAAATATGAAAAATATGAAAAATATGAAAATCATGTTATATATATCCTTTCTGATAACCCACCACGCCGTCTGAAACTAAATTGGCTCAGGCACCTACTCAAAATTAAAAAAAAACCCTAGAATTATGAAGTAGTGTCATTGGACTCCCCTCCCTTCTATCATGCCGCCCAGTCATCTATACCCGTACCCTCCATATTACCTATATTGAATAAATGTTATTACAGTTTGTTTATAAATATTCTTGTTTGTTCTAATAAAAGAAATATATATATGTATATTTTTCTCCTTGTATTAATTATTATAAACTACTTCTTAATAAAATATATTGTATATTAAACATCGTATTATTAATCATACTGTGTAGCCTTATATTACATGCTGGCTACTACATAAGAACAAAATATAGACGTACATTTCTGTATACATGTATATGTATATTCAATTTATTATATTAAATAGATTTTGTAGATGATGATTTTAGTTTTATAGATTTATATTGTATTACTTAACTACACAATATTTTATACAATACCAAGGCTGCATGGGTAAGTTAATGATATTTTTTTAACTCAGTTAAGTTAAGTATTTATTTTTTTTTAATACAATAATTAAGCTTAAATTAAGTTAACCAATACTAATAACTTAACTTAACTTCAATTAATAAAATAAGTTAATTTAAAAAAAAAATGCATTGGAAAGGTATTAAAATAAGTTATACCTAATCACATGGATAGTAAATAGTAATATACCTATGCATATAGATACATACATTATTATCAGCTATGTAAGTTATAACCTGTAGTGCTGTATAGTTATGGAACTCTATTTATATTTCACAGTGAGTTCATTTAAATTTAAATTCGAGTGTAAATATGCTTACTGTATTGTTTAACAATAATTCAAAAAATAAATTACCCAAACGTTTCAAAATTGTAAAAAAAAACTACTATATTTCTACTTATAAGTCGTGAATATTATGTATAGATATAGATATATATATATATAAGATTTGTAATTTACAACTAGGTTATTCAAAATATCTATTGAATTTTAATAACAGCGTAAACTGTATGAAATATGAATGTATAAATGTATAATACACCAGTTTAGGTGTAGGTTGGTATTTTTGTAATAAAATTATAATATAAAATGAAATATGTAAATCGAACTGTTTAAACTTGCTGTAACATAAATACAATTATACAGCGTATACAATTTTGAGTTTATTGAATATAGTTTTAATATAGTTCTATAATAGTATGTATTATTTAAGCCAAATTAAAATTGAACTTCACTCCTTTATGGCAACAACAGATGACTTGCTATATAATATTATAACATACATATAACCGTTGATTACAATCAATTATTGTCTACACATCAACTAATAATTGGTTAATACAATATTTTTGTTCAATGAAGTTGGCAGTGGTGGAAACTATAACAAACAGTCCTTATTGTTATGGTAAAATAACATATATATTATATATATATATTACACACTTTTATTTAGATCGTATCACTGGGCGAACGGTTTATGCTAGGAGTGACAAACTAATTAGCCTAGCGACTAGTGAGCCATTATTTATTGGTGAACAATACAAAAAATGATACATAAGACATAACACTCTATAAACAGCAATTACTACTCCTCTTAATTAGCTTCTGGCTATAAAATAATACTTAATTTATTTTTGATGTATATATATATAATATTATATAATTTATCGCACCGCACGTCTTAGTTTCTTGTCTTCCTCCATTGGCCCAAAGGTCTTTTTGATGAATTTATTAACTGTGTTTAACTGTTAAAACTGAAATACAGCACTGTCTCCAACATTGGTATAAATCCCCAGTCTCACCTCTAGTGACTACCTTAGTCTCCAGCACCGCTTGCACTCAACGAAAGTGTGTTCCACGATGTAATTTATGTTTCCTCATTATATAGACAGCCGTATCGCAGTGATATCATACATTTATACTTCAATAAGTGTCTCTAGAAACAGCTACGGCCAGACAAGTATTGGATGAGATGTAAATTAAATATTAATATTCCCAAATATCGTTTTCAACCTTTTTTCCAGGTCATGAATCAGATAATTGGTTCCTTGTATCTATTTCGTCGTTGAAGATTCCGTTTGCCATTGAGTATATTATGCAGTTTAGCGAGCTTTTGTACTGACTTTTCACCTGGAGATTTTTCCCTAGGTTCTCTTCTGATTGAAACCCCCCTCCCTCGTGTTTACGGAACTGGAGAAAGACTAGCACTCATAAATTCCTCCGGTAAAAGGGACGGGTGCCTGCTTTATTCACCACCTTCATTACACCTTTGATTGCATGGTTGATTTCGCTTTTCAAAATCCAAATTGTACGAATAAGTCAATAAGAGACTATTTCCTTTCTCGTCTAGGTAATTTTTCATACTTTTTTAATCATTCGTTCCAACCGTTTTCTAGCAGTGTTAATCAAGGGTAGTGGCCGGTATACGTGGACAGTTTGTAAATAAAGGGTTAGTGTTCAGAATTTTTCAAGAGAACAAGTTTTGTTAATTCCCAGTATTCAGGGAAAGCTAATTCATTCAGACACTCATTTTACATCTTTGGCAGTGTCTCCAGATACTTAATAACTATCTGGGATCTATTATCGAGTATTTTAATCCAGGAATACCACGCTTGTACCTTGCTCTTTAGTAGAGAAGATCCTACCCTATTTAGGCATACAGGTCTTCAATAGTGTCCGAAAATGAGTGTCCATCACCATATCAGAAGGCCAAAAATTACTTAATACAATGGTAGAAATTATTTATTTTTTTTGAAATTAAAAAATAAATAAAATTGTATAAGGTTTTTCTTAAATAAATAATATTATAAACATGATTATCTTTTTATTTAGACAATTAAAATACTTTATTAAAATGCGTAGTGGCGATTATTAATCGAGGAGAAGCCAGCATATCTATACAACAAATTGCATTTTATCTAATAACTCTAAGAATAATAAATGTTTTTTTTTATGTGATGAATTAGTAGGTATAATAAAAATAAATAATGATAATTGTTACATATTATAATTTTTTTAATGTCAATACAATAAGGTTTATAAATATTATTTATGACTGAACTGTAGTAAATACGTCATTATTTTTTTATTTTTCACATAGTTGGGTTCAAAACCATTAAGAAATATTAATAACTATTTTAATCAAACGATAAGGAAGGAGAGAGAGACAGAAAACTAAGATACATCTATTATTCAACATAGATCCTACTAAAATACGATGATTGACAGTTTTGATAGGTTTCATGGATTTACCCGTTTAGATGCTCATAGTACAAGGCGTAAATATATGCTTATTAACCTTAGGTCAAAGTCAAACAAGCTCACAGAGTGGAACAGAATATACGTGAGTTCATGATTACGGTAGTCACCGAGCTCTTTATGTATAACGGTCAAATTATATGGCTCGTTTGATGTGACTGGATAGTTGACGATGTGAAGATTATGTAATTAAACACAAATTATTAAAATAACAATTTATAATTAAATAAAACAAAGTCCGTATGAATCACGGATTTACATAGGCAGAGATAATATTATTTGCACGCGCCTACGATTTAATATAAAATAATTACCATCAATAATATACAGTTGAATTTTACAGTAGTTACTAGTTACTTTACATTTATTTGAAATTATGTATAAACGTGCTTCGATTTTAAAGGTTTAAAAAATGTTTATTTTATTTTGGATTACTTGTACGAATATTCAAACAAATAAACATAGCTGTACAACATTACAACAATATCATATAATAGGTACTTAATAAGAAGGTTAGTAGGTGCCTACTATTACATGCTATATAATCGAGTAGTCAATACCATATATAATATATAGGTAATATATAATATGTATAACGCTGTATATATATATATATAAATATACCGTAATATAAGTTATAACATGAATTTTATACAAAATATTACAGCAGTTCATAATTTAATATAAAATGTTGGCGATAATTTAATTTTAATTTAAGGCATATCAGTAGGTACCTATGTCTTATTTAAATTAATCTCCTTTTCATACCTTGTTTTTCCTCCTTTGATCTCCGCGTAAACTAAATGGGTCTCTATTTGATTTAACACATTTACTTTTATAATCAAAAATTTGTTTCTAAGAAATCAAAATATTTTTTTTAATCGTTGAGCTATTATCGAAGCCCAATAGCCAATCACACAACAGAAAAATCAATAAGTTACTATTTTAATATTCTTGGCATTACAATTATTATAGTATTATAGAAAGTTCTTCTTTCTCTAATGGCCATTGTCCATACATACTTAAAACGTTATTTTGGAAACCAATTTTAGGAAAATTACTTTATGGATGACTAGCTTTCGATTGATTTTGAGTTAAAGATCACATTATTATACTTTAATGTTTATCGATAAAATTTATGAAGTTCTAATTCAATCTCTAAACTGTACATTTCTCAATATTGTACTTTGTTACAAGACGGTTGTATATTTCTATTAAAATTAACTATTTACGAATTATATTTTAAAAAATCACAATTTATCTCTATGAGGAATATCAAAAATAACTAGAACGAGTTCGTAGTACAACAAAATCACCAAACCAATATAAATATATAATAACCTAACTGAATAACTCAGCTTCGTCCGTTTGCAGTTTTTGTTGTGTTTTAAATTTTTTTATCAGTTTTTATATTACAGGTTGATAACTGCCTTTGAATCATTACCATTATTAATATTATAGTAATATTATTTTTTATTATTTATCATACCCCCCCCCCAAAAAAAGAAAAAAAAACATACACGTGGGCACCATTGGTGAGGTGGGTGTATACCTTGGTTGCTATCTTACCTAAGCGTCGTTGGTGGACCGTGTTCGTTTCCTCTGCGCGGGGAGCCGAACAATCAAATACAAATACAAGAATTACACCTCTTGAATAATGTCCATACTACCTTATGATATGAATAGTTTTCATTTAAAACTAGCAATTAGGTTATTTCAAGAAAATAAAATAATTATTGTAATGTACTTATCATAAAATATTGATAAATTTCAAAATGTAATTGACTAGTACGTAATATAGTTATTACTTATTTCATGTAGCGATAAAATATAAAAGACTTAAGTAATATTTTTGATTATTCTAATGAAAAATGACAGGACTAAATTTTAATATAATATATTATTATCAAAGTCAAAACAATAATAGTAGCTAATGGTTATTAGACTAAGCCTTGAAGAATTCCCGTTATTGTGTCACAAATTTAATTGTACTTTTAAATTAAAATAATTATGTAAAGAATTTTTACTTTGAGTGTGAACTTTAAGTACGTAACAAAAGTGATTGTCGTCAGTTTTCGTACATAATCTTTGTACGTTTTAAGTTCTCTAATTATTCCCATCTCCTTATTAAATAACCACGATTTAATGGAAGTTAAATTTAGCATAGTTCAATAAATACTTTGTTTATGATAATTTATTTTAAATCTGTGCAAAACATTTTTAATTGAATACATATCGATTGTATAGGATATTTAAAGTGCAGTGAAACTTCCATTTAACCAAATATTTTTGAGAACAACACTAATTTAGAAGCAAATTAATTTAATTCCATTGAACGAATATGATACGAATTTTTTTTTCTTGCTCATATGTTGAGATAGGATGTTGATGACTTTTGCATTTTTTTCTTTGATCTTATAAAATGCTATCTTCGCTAAAAATTCGTTTCATGCTCCCTTGATTCAGAATATAATAATTTTATTTTGCATTTTTAGATATTTTTAGCAGTAAATGCATTTTTTCTATTTTACTTTCCATTTTTTTGTTAGTAATTTAATTTTTTTTTTTACTGTAATAAAAACTTAAATTTAAATTTTTTAACTATTCTCTATTATTTTTAAGATTTATGTTCTAAATTACTCTGACATCCATTATCTCACCCATATTTTTGATAATAATGATTATTTTTAAATTAAATTTTAAATTTTGGTAATTTTTAAATAAACTTTTTAGAGTTTTTAGAGCATTTTGCATTTTTTTAGGGGTTTTTGGTGTGTTATTTAGGTCTTCGACATCTTATCTCTAGTCATAAGACTTCGTAGTATGGAAGTTTCTCTGTTTGTGTTTTGGAAACTGAGCTTGTCATTAGTATTTTACGAGTACATATTATATAGAGTAGATGTACATTTATATATATTTTTTAAGTTTATTTTAAAATGTAGGTACAATTTACACAATTGTTTATACAATAAGCAAGCACACGAAAAGGTAATTTGTGTAAAGGAATTTCACTATTACAGCATGTAAGATTTGTAATTGTATAAAATTATTAAATTTTATTTAATTACTTTGTTACTTTGTTTAAATAAACTTATTATTATTGTAATATCTGATATTGGAATTCTACATGTTTGGATAATAATTCTGGTATATTATTAAAAACAGCTGCTCTTAAACTTGACTCCAAATTACTGTTTTTCATTCTTGGCCAATATTAATTGTTATTCAGGTATTTCATACTCGAAAATAATGTCTCACATAGCCAAGATGATAAAAAAAAGTGGGCAAGTGGGTGTTGCTCTGCTGTACAGAAGGTTACAAGTGGGTCACTGTAATGGATGATGTTACATTTTAATTCAATGATATAATATAATTGTATAAGAAAAACGATTCTGAGCGAAAAAAAATGTTATAGGAAGAGCAATTTATCGTAGATGTTGGTATTTATGAGTATACGAATGCTTAAAAAATACAGAGGTAATCTTATATATAGATTCTATACTGTAGATTCTATACTTATATGTATGCATAAAATATAATTATTATATTATCTTATATCTTTAAAATTAAGTAACATCCATTTAAAGAATAGTTTAACATTTTGAAACATTAAAATATTTGTACGTATTCGGTTGTGCGTCTAATTATAAAGAACAAAGTAATTACCTATCCAACTCTTATCACACATGTATTTCAAATATATACCACTTTAACACGGACCTATAGGTCTGCACATAATGTCAAAGCACCTTGGAGTTATTTAATAATCAAACTTATTAGCATCTCAGACTTCCAATCTATAGCACTTATTATGCTAACACGATTCATGTATAGAAAAGTTTTTTTTTCAATGAACTCCGGCACATTTTAGTGAACGAGAAGGTAAAACAAAACTTTTTTACTGATCTCTCAAAGCCTTTTGTAGACTTTGAAATTCTTTTTAACTTATTCCTAACATTCTTTTCCCGGATTGTAAAATACAAAAATGTTTTTGAATGTATCTCTAATTCCTAAAACACTGACAAGTTCTTTCGTTATTTATTAAAAATTATTATAACTAATGGTTTGAAAACAATTAATCTAAAAGCACAAGATATTTTAAGTTTTATTTTTTTATATTATTCAAACTATATAGTTTCATTAGATAAATAAAATATTTTCAATTGTCAGACAATATATTTTTATTTAAAATTGTATTATTAAACTGTCAGTTTTTAACCAGTTTTAAGTTTTAAGTGTTATTTTAATCGAACTCAAATACCATTATACCCGCAATTTTAACTACTATTTGACATAGGCTGAAACTAGAAATATTTAAGCTACGTTTTTATGCATCGAAAATGAGTTTTTGTTGTTGATAAAATTATCAATAACGAAAATGGTAAAAGAAAAAGGAAAAAAAAGTAATATAAACAATGATAAATGCATGTATCTTCAATCCCCCCCCCCCAAAAAAAAAAATTTTAAACTAAAGAAAGCTTGCTGTAAATGTTTAATAGTTATTAAATCATAATTATGCCAAATCAATTTGGGTTATTTATTTTTATAGATATATTAGTATTTTATTTTTGTAAACCTAAAAATTTTCAGTATTAGTTACCTTACATTAAATTAAAATACTTACTAAACATAAATGTTTTTTAAATTCTATTTTCATATTATCACTATTTCAAGATTTATATAATTTCTAGTATTTCATCTATGCCAAAGCTGTCAATTACTTCACTTTTGGAAGTCATCTTAAGAATGATATATTTTACTAATATTTTATTTACTTTAGTTTAACTTATTATATTTATTTATTTATTATTTTTGTAATTTACGGAAAGACATTTTGATAAGTACCTAAAATATAAAAATTTCAAACCCAATTTAAAAGTAATCAATGTAACAGATAGGTTAGAAATGTGAAATAAATAAAATACAAATAGATACTTAGCGATAGTCTCAGAATCAAATTTAATTGAATATATTGTACAATATGTATGGTTTATTAGACGTACCATTCTAATGATGAAGATCAGAGTATCAGACACATCCAAAGAACCATTAAGAATGGAATAAATAAGGCTAAAATCGTTGTCAAAATGCTAAGAGAAAAGAGTAGAAAATTTGAGGGTATTATAGATAAGGGAATAGACTTGAGGATCATAATCAATCTTAAGAGAGAAAAAGACGAGGAAAAACAATAGTTAGAAGTGGTTTCCAAACTACTCTACCACACTCTAAATAATATTGAACCTTGGTTAGGTTAGAACTTTGAGGAAAAATAGAGTGTGAAGTCCACTTGCAGAGGAAAAATATTTGGTATTTTGATTGACGATATCCCATACTTTAAGACCAACTACCTATATTATTGATGTGTTAGTCAAAACTTAGGGATAATATGAAGTGGTTTCCGAGTACTTCATGAATTCAAAACCATGATAAGTCTAACATCTACTAACATTTACCGGTTTCCACTCAATTTGCATTTTATCGCGACATAAGCCCCTATGTCACCTCAAATTACCGAAAATATGTCATTGGTTCATTGCAGCCGGTGTGACCTTAATTCCAAACATTCTATCTAATACAGACGTTGCTCAAATAGAGCCGATAACGTTCTATATCACCACTTATCAGAAGTCAAACTGAACAAAAAACTACTACTCAAAACGACTTCAAATCACCTAATCGTAGGCTAAAATGACTTGGTGAATACAGATGCAGAAAAAGCTGAACTACTCATGGACACTCGCCATCAACAGTCTTAAGACCATCTTCAGACCTATCTAGTGACCGGTGGTAGGTAGCAGCAAACTGGTTCTGAGTCCATCCAGATCATCACCGATGGATATCAAAACAATGTCTTTCTCAAGACCATCGATAGCGCGATCACAATCTGAAATAGTCCTTGTCAGAACCATTATAGTCCCTTTATGGATCACTTATTTCAGTTTTGCTGGACGGGTGTGTAAATAAAGTATTAAACACTTCTTAAATAAGCAAACTAAAGTAGTCAATGGTCTATACCAAGCCATCACATCTGTGTTGTATGATAAGATAAAATATATTTCCATATATTGTTTATGTAGCATCGTATCTTATCAGGATGACGATTTCGGGACCACCGCCTATCGTGCCTATAATATAAGTACATATATATATATACATAAATATTTACTATATATTCTATAAACATAAAAGCATGTTATTACCATAAGTACTACAAAGAAGAGCCCATCGTAGCCTGTTGCATCAATTTACCTTATTTATTCAATCAAACATCCAATTATTTCTTAAAATAATTGTTATAAAATGTAATCAGTTTTTAAAATTACTATAAAATCATTCTTTTAATTCCGTTCACAGACTTTTTTAGGTTAATATTGAGATCAAACAATTAGTGATACATTTTATACTGTAATTCGTGTTTGATAACATTGACTGAAATACCTAAAACCTGAACTAAAATACAGTTAACCAACAACACATAATAATTACAACTATTTTAATTAAAAATAAACATATACAGAAGTAAAAACCAAACTTTCAACGTTACATTAATAAAATCAATTTGAACTTTAAGCCCCAGCTCCTGGGAATACCAACAAAATTAAAACAAATCCAGTGCTTTAAAAAATATAGGACTTATTTCAAAGAAAATATCAAAAACATTCCACCTGTTTTAACTATTTTAAGCTACATTATAATATGGCCATTATACAAATTAAAAAATTCAGAGTAAGTACTTAAGAAGAAACACGCCTTATGATAAGATTCGACATTTTACTCGCGCCTTATTAATTTTAATGTTACAGTAAAAAATGTCATGTTTTAAAATAAGATTAACACGCGTTATAACTAGTTATAATTATAACTTACTATATAGGTCAGCTTATAAAATATAATTTATATGATGAAATAATAATTAATCAATGATCCAATAAAATATAATACAGTGAATTAAAAAATCAAATAGTCTAAGAGTCAAAATAACTTATAAATTAGAAAACAACAATTAGAAATGAAAATAAAAATATTTTACTTGTTATTTTTAAATTCGTCGATCTATTTAAAATTTTAAATGACAACATTTGTCTTAAAGTTTATTTATTTAACCATTTTTGATTTTAAAACCATAAATACATAAAATGTATGTATCTTTCTTATAACATAACTATCTTTAAATTTGTGAATTAATGGTTATCATAGAAATAACAATAGTTGTATTGGATAAAAATAGTTCATACGTTTAATATGTTTTAAATATTATTTATACTTACTACAATATAATGTGTTACTGACTTAAATAAAAAAAAGTTATGGTGAAACAAATAGAAAGCTTTTGAAGTTTAACTGACAAATCAATTTCAGATTATTATTATTATTTTTTTTTAAACTAATTTTAAACTCAACTTACAAAAATTATTTTTAAGTAACTTAAACTCAAGGCTACCCTTCTTTATACTATTAAAATATAATAATTAATGTTTATAACCATGTAGTATAGCACTTAAATTTAACTAACGATTTGTATTTAAGTAATTCAATTATATTGAATTAAAATATTAAATTCATGGGTTCTAGTATTATATTGACAATATATTAATTTAATTATATTCAATACATATATATTCATATAGACTACACATTCAATACGATACAAAATATTTATTTTTGAGAAAAGTGGGTAGGCCCGGGCCACGGATGTACGTACCTATTCAACGTAGAATCATTATTAATAGTTACTTAAAGTGATGGGAAATTAACGTTTAATCCAAACGATTTAATAAAGCATTTAAAATGTCCACAATAATAATACAATAGACAGTAGAATAATAAAATCTAGAACATCTTCTACAAAATTCTTTCGGGTTTTTGAATATTATTAAACACATATTATTATATTTTATACGAAATTACTAAACCAGTTTATGTTTATTTTAAATGTGATTTATTTTGCCAGATAATATGATATTATGAGAATATCTATTGAGATAATTTTTTATAGCTATACCTCCTTAGTAGAATAAGGCAGTATGTTAAATGTCCAATGCAATAGACCATATAGGGGACGGAGTAGCTGAGCGGACTAAAGCGTCGGTTGCAACGGGCATCAACACCGGTTCGAACCCCGGCCACGGGCAGCACTTCTCTTCGGGCAGTCGTGGTGTCTGGAGAGAGAGGCCGCCATCCCCCACCTGGGCATAGCAGATACCATATCATCATTATTTGAAACTCAGTTATATAAGTAACTCTCAGATATACAAGTAATTTTGGACTGTAGTTAGTTTAAAATCTTTAGTAGTAATGAATTGTGTTGACTATATGTTTTAAAATGATGATAAAAAATGCTTAATGATTTTTTTCCCATCAAGCTGAAGTGTACTCAAACCAACAACAACTCGAATGAAAAATAGTCGAGAACAATAATGAAACGTGGTTGAAATACTCACTGACTCATATATTCAACCAAGTGCTTTTTGCTATTCACATTATTAAACATTGACTCCAGAAGTTTAATCTCACGCTCGCTCTCGAACCGCACACTCCACTCAAACATTAAAATATATACATATATATTATGCTGCTTTCATGTATTGAAGCTCAATTCCAGTTATCGTTTATCCCGATCACGTATTTAACACAAATCCCGTTTAAAATAGACTAAGCCTTTGTAGTCATCCCTAGATGGTGATGCCGGCAATGGACGAGAACAGGGATGGGTGAATATACCCGCCAAGTGTTCACATAAGAATATATAAGACAATAGCTGCACGTTGTGACTTTCGAATCAACCTACTGCTACCCAAGTAAATATGAGAACACTCAACGAGTTCTGATTTTTGGCAACCTAAAAGGAAATAACACTACAGCGGGAACTCTTTAAAAATAATATATTATAGCATCTGCACAGTGCAGTAAATTACTTTTGAAAAACAAATTGCAATTGGTCCTGACCCGCAACTACCCAAATCATTGCTGTATAAAATAAACTCTCCTGAATGAAAAAAATAATGATATATTATGCCCACTGTATTTAAGTTTAGTGTTTACTGGGTCACATAATTGTGGGCTGCCCGCTATGAAAACGAATCCCCTCAATGTTGTCTATAATAATTGGTCGATGTGTTACATGCCTGACAGTAGGTACTATGCTGAGGCGTACTAATATTATAATACTATGTACGATACAATGCATGACACAATGCATTCTATGAACAATACAATCTCATCTTGATATAAACGCGGTAAACCTAGTTTGAAGTCTTATCTTTGCAGTAAACCTAGTCTGATAGGATTTTCAACGTACAAAGGTAGTAGGTAGGTACATACTGTATACTGTATAGTGTGTGTGTGTGTGTGTGTGTGTAGGTGTTTAAAATTAATTTAACATTTACGTCGAGATTTTATCTTTCTTCTGAAGTAACATAATGCATCAAGTAATACAGTTCCAGTTTAATTGAATTATATATCAAGGGATTTCACCGTCATAATACTGTCCATTGAATTGAACATGTATTTCAAGAAGGTCACCGCCTGAAACAAAACAATATGCTATAGCCGTTAATATTAAATGTTTTAATTCTATTTAAATAAACAATGAACCATAAATTAAAATAAATTATTTATTTCTAAAAAAATATAGGTGTTCTATTTTAAGGTTATAAAATTACTTCTTGTACACATATTTAAAAAACTATTAGAACTGCAATATCATACGTAAAAGTGTAGAACGTTGGAGTTTAAGAAATTATCTTACTATTTTTTCATAAACCTTTTAATTGCATTTTACGTCAACGATAATATTATTGTAATAATTATAAATAATAATAATGCTATTATATTATGTATTATATTTTTAAGTAGTGGGAAATATGGATGAGAATAATCTTTTAAAAATAATAAAAATTTAGTTCAATTCTGAAAAATAAATAACGGTATACTTTGAATTATTATTATATTGTGCAAGCTATTTAAAATCTCATCTTTAATCTGCATATATTAAAAAAATATTCAAACGACTTATTATTTTCACAAACCATACACAATCAAAAGATATATAGGTAACATATTATATGTCTTATTCATATCATATTGTGTATTATGCGTGTAATATATAATATTTAGACTTAAAATAAAACACGAGACGACTAATTACGACTGACCATATTATTATGGAATGTGGGGCGATCCAATATAAATATATACATACGAATTAGGTATATATATATCGTAGGCCGTATGGAAAATTAGATTTTTTGCAAAAAGACTAGGCTCTTTGCAATGGGGTAGCCCGTTTGCGAATTACTTATTATTTTTCCAAACAGCCTGCTGTTTTAAAGGCTCATTGCATACAGACTAACAGCAGTTAAGCCTTTTAAGAATTACAATCATAATAACAATAAATATTATATGGTAATTTATTACTGATTATACTTATTACATAATTTAAATTATATTATTTTAAGGGTTATTGATAATAACACAGTACATTATAATATGTAACATGTAAACTGAATAATTATATACGGTAGGTATTTTGAATATCTAATGGTCCACGATCTACTTTTTTAATATTGACTAAAACATAACTTTCTAGTTCCTACTCATAAACTGTATCGCAATAGCGTATTTATAAAATCATATCAATCGTATAGATTTCAAATTTTTGGTTTTTACCTACATTAGTATACTACATTACAACCGACTATTTTAAAGATTTAGATACGGATTGACGACGTACACCTAATAGTTGATGGAATCTACAAGATAATGACTAATCAGTAGATTAGATTATAAATTTTCATTGTACCTATTTTTGTCAACATACTGTAGGTAGGTACATACTACAGTACCAACTATACGTTAGTAAACCCAGTGTATTTCATCGAGTGCGTTAATACTTACGAGTGCATAATATGGAAAATGTAACAGTAGTGAACAAATTTAACAATGAAGTTACTAATTATTATAAAAATAAAACGAACGCAGTTAAACAACCATGGACAATAGCTACAATATCCGATGCTGTTTCTGAAATAGCAGCTTCTAAAATACCAGGAACCAAAAAAAATAGTAAGCAATATAGATTGATTAAAAAATATGATATTATGGAAGTAGGTGATTCAAAATATTTGGTAAAAAAAAGAAAAAACCATGATGAGCCAATTGTTCAATTAGTAGCACGTGAGAATTTTTTTGAAATTTTAAATACGATTCACAAAAATAATAGACACGGAGGTCGTGATAAAATGATGTATGCTCTAAAAGATAAATATTATATTCCAAAACCTATTGTTTTTCTAGCAAAAATTTACCTAATGATATCTTACAGTCGATTACAACAGAAGAAGATTTAAATGAGTTAATTAATACTGAAGTAAGTGATGAAGTAGATAGTTACGAAGAAGCAGAAGATAGTGAAAAAGATAACGAACAAATTAATGAAAAGGATAATAATATATACGACTGTAAAAATTGCAATTCTAAAGTGTCTATCATAAACAAAGAATCTTTGTGCGACACATGTGTAAAAGAAAAAAAAATTCAGAAAGAAAGAGTAGAAGCTTTTGAAGGACAAAAAAAAGCTGCAGAAAAAAATGATACAAGCTAGTGATAAGAAATTAGTTGTAATTGAAGTTGGAAATTACGTTTTAGTTAATATTCCAAAGGTAGATCGTGGACCATTAGACACACAAAATATAATTGGTAAAGTTGTCAACAAAAAAAATAACGTTTACCAAATTGGTACAAGATTTGGAATTATAAATACGTGGTTAAGCAGAAATGTTCTACAGACAACCGATGCAGAATTTCTTGACGAAGTACCAGATACGATGTTAACATTAAGAGAAATAGCGAAGAGACATTCTCAATTCGGAGGACAGGGTTATCAAAAATGTTTTTGCAAAACATCGTGCAAAACAAATAGATGCGCTTGTCGCAAAAACAATGTACTGTGTAGCTCAAGATGTCACGAAAAAACTACATGTAACAATAAGTAAATACTTTATATAATATTTAATATTGTAATGTAATATTTTTTATAATATTGCAATTTAATTTAATTTAATATTTAATATATATATTTTTTTTTGTTAGTTATATAATATAGGTAATAAAACTAGTAATTCAATAGTCAATAACTGTACAAGTAATAAATTAATAAGTGTGTTATTATCAATAACCCTTAAAATAATATAATTTAAATTATGTAATAAGTATAATCAGTAATAAATTACCATATAATATTTATTGTTATTATGATTGTAACTCTTAAAAGGCCTAACTGCTGTTAGTCTGTATGCAATGAGCCTTAAAAACATCAGGCTGTTTGGAAAAATAATAAGTAATTCGCAAACGGGCTACCCCATTGCAAAGAGCCTAGTCTTTTTGCAAAAAATCTAATTTTCCATACGGCCTACGACATATATATATACATTATACGCACTCCTCTTACACACACGCGACACATGCAACACATAAATAATATTCAAAGCCTCTCCGATCAGACGTTTAGTGGAGACAACACAATCAATTGTCAGCGGCGCCAGTAAAACACCGTATATTATAAAATCATGAACGCATTTTTACACATATAGTGATAATTCTCCGACCAAGACGTTCGGTCAAAACAACACAATAAATTACCAGCGGACAAAATAATAAAATATATCAATACTTTAATATCACGTATTAATCGATGCACATCAGAAGAAGTGATCACACCAAAAGCATATTGTATAAGGACCAAATGGAATCGGCTCGTCGGCAGTGTTATTCCAGAGAAGTCACAATACACATTGTCCACGCCAATTAACATCGCGACACACCTACAATGATTATTCGTATATGCTCGTACATTACTTTTTGCGTTATGAACTTATATATTGTATATTGTATCATTCGAATCTTCAGGTATGGTCACTAAGTTATTTGTCTCGTGTTGCTAGATCAAATACCTTGTTGATTATTATCCTCATCATATCTCCAATATAAATAATCGATTGCTAGTGTAGTGTGATCGGAATATTATAATTGTAATTATACTATGTTATATTGATGCTATAACAGTTCATAGGTTAGGTTGTATTCGGGTCGTTATCAATGTCCGTAAGAGGTCCTATATGGTGACGACGAACACAACAAATCTCTAAGGTGTAAAATCATTGCAAATTAACAGTTCATAGGATAGATTACGTTCGAGTAGTTATCAATGTCCCCTATATGGTGATTCGGACGTAATGGATTTAAAAGAAAACGAGGCTTAATTTCCACAATTAAGGTAATTAAATAATAATCACTTTACGCTGCAATTTACGAATAAAGTTGAGGAATGTACTGTAGAAACTATATGACTATATGAGTAATATTCGAATCATATAAATATCATCAGACGAGATATAAATGAAAAGAAAATCATCTTGGCTCATTGGTATAAATTAAAACCACGCGGTACATATACCTAGCATATATAGGTCTGCAAAGTGATACCGATCGTCTAACACCACCCCGAAGAAACACGATCCAATCGTAGAAGGCAATCATCACACGAGGTTAGTGATTTTACATATATTATAACAATGTAGATAGTATAAAATATCATTAGGTAGGTATAACACAGTAGTAGAAAGATCTTACGCGGATAAACGAGCAATATAATAACGTAATTTTACACGATTTACAAATACGTAAACACATACACATACACACCCACATACATACCCACAATCTCTCTTACTAATACGAATAAACCTACTACAACACATTGTCTAGTACCAAGGGAGTTTACCGATTGCGCTTAAAATTACCTTTTCATATACCAATTGCGGTCTAGACATTTTAAGGTTGATATACCAATTGCGCTCTAAAATGTTTAGGGTCGATAGACCAATTGCGCTTATACATTTTACACTACCTAAGGAAAACTTATTAGTCAGTTATAATTATATAATAAATGCTCGACCGGAGTTATACGATTTTTACGGGGGGTTGAGATCAAGTATTTGGTGACTGAAATATAATTTATGCCGACTGTAAAAATGTCGACCCGTAATTTCTTAAAACAAACTATGTGAATTTCCTTATTTTTGGTTTTTCTGTATTATAGGTTATAATATTTCTGTTAATTTTATTACCTTAGCACTACTTACCACACATGAATTAAGGGCAGCACTTAACTCATGACCTATAAGTCACGTGTTGACCCTAAGGCCTAAACTAAAATAAAATAATAGGTGGTTAAATCATAAAGTAATAAGATGGCTATATTTATAACAGGGCAACTACAATAAAATAATAAATTTGGTCAATAATAACATGCTGATTTAAAAAAAATATAATTAAAAAACTATAATTTGAATACAAGCGCAATTGGTATATTGACCGTAAAATATAAAGAGCGCAATTGGTGTACTAACCATAAAATATAAGAGGCGCAATTGGTAGACTGACCCTAAAATACAAATTTTGTTTTAGGCGCAATCGGTCCATGCCCAGTACCAAGTACCATTGTCGTAGCGGGGGTTATTGAACCGTCATTGCTCCGAAGGACACAGGCAACCGGTCTCACCAGACGCGTCCCTTTGCCCGTTGAAGCAGGTCATCAACCCCGTGAATTTATTTTACGCTACGTCTTATCATCTTATTATGTCGTGTTTATAATATACTCATTTCATCTAAAATCACTACCTTCCCCTATACCGCGTATTTTCTCCCCGCTACATGCAGTTTGAAATACATTTCTGTATAATGATAAACCATAGCGTAATTATTCGTTAAATCATCTGAACATAATTACATTATAAAACCTATATAATATTTTTTTCTGGAATTGTAATATAAACAATTTTAAATGTTTCTTCAATCATTTATTAATCGTTTTATTATAAAATAAGTTTATATTTCATTAATAATAATAAAATATGATTATAATTAAAACTAAAACTAACACACCATACATATGAGAGGTATCTCCCTAGACATTTAAATTTTATTTTTTTTTTATTAGGGTTGAGGCTTCGATTACTAGGTCATTAGCCTGTGGTACTGTAGGGGAGAGTAATGTAGAGTTGTTTACACGTGTGTGTTTGTTTTGGCAGAGTTTTCAATTTGGGCACCCGTAGGATATCTGCCATGCCCGGGTGGGGGATGGTGGCACTTGTTCTCCGGACACCGTGACTTGCCCGAAGAAAAATGCCGCCCGCGACCGAGATTTCGAACTCGGGTCGGCTGCGTCGCACTTAGTCCGCTCGGCCACTCCGTCCCCCACATTTAAATTGTTTTATATGATATATTTATTATATATTATTTTATATCTTTATTTATTTATGACATTTTATTCAGCATTTTTGTAAGATCTTTCACTTTGTAGAAAGCTTATTAACTGTGAACTTTTAAAGTATCCATACTGTTTCATCAATAATGTGTATAATACATAATTTTAATACAGTGATAATATATTAATAATGTGTAATGTGCGTTAGGAGCAAAAATCTGTCAATTGTATTGCCAACAATATAAAACGGAAATATACTCATTTTTTGATGGGATAGATATTTTACTAGTGAACAATTAACTGACGATGACATATTTTATCATTGATCGATAAATAACTGATTTGTGTGTCTGTCACGTTTAAAACAATAATTGTAAGGGACAAAAATGGTCAAACTCGATTACAAATGGCGAATGTTTTTAAGTACGCATTGAACGTAAAAATCGATTACATCGCTGTAATGGCTGAGACAGACCGATTAGATTATAATTTTTTTTTCATATATACACAATATACATACATTTATTGAAATATTTCATTTTTTGCTGTACGTTAAAAAAAATCATCAAGGCCAATATAGCGATGTAATTGAAGAGCCTATTTAGAAGCAACGAGAAACTTGAATTTCAAACCAACATAACTTTATAATATGCCAAATACTGATTTGTCAGTGATAAATGTATGAATGATATCATATAACGCTAAAATGTTATAATATTTACGAGCGTAA
Source organism: Metopolophium dirhodum (assembly GCF_019925205.1). Classification (NCBI taxonomy): domain Eukaryota; kingdom Metazoa; phylum Arthropoda; class Insecta; order Hemiptera; family Aphididae; genus Metopolophium; species Metopolophium dirhodum. Next base: position 6,679,023 of record NC_083561.1, on the reverse strand, counting down.
AGGTTTTCCGAAAACGAAAAAAATTGATTTTTATCGAAGGATTAAAATGTCTAGTATATGGAACACATGGCTTTGAGAGTTAAACAAAGTAAATAATTTTGACAATTTAATCAGAGATTTCAGACGGAGGACAGCGTTTTTGAGGGTACTAAAATTGAGAAGAACAAAATACGCATCCTTAGACTGACAATAACTTGATTATAATATATATTTACTGAACACTTTGCGATAACTTTACAATATATAGTATTCCTACGTAAGACATATACAATTATAGGTACCTACGTCCTACAACATATCACTTAAGATATTTTATAAGACACAATCGCAATACATTCATAGGAGATAAAAATATAATCATTAATCGAATACCATGTAGTACCTACTTATTTTTGTTCGTTATTATTTTTATTTTAACATTAATACACTAATACTGAAGTGAAATGACTTACCACTAAATATACATATTAAATAATATGTAAACAAAAAGAAAATTGTCACTTGATATTTGTAAATTACATATTTCGATAATAGGTCAATCAATTAGGTAGCTATAAATAATGTTCATTAAATTAAAATATTAAATGAAATGTTATTATATATAATTTAATATTAAATGCCTATTTTATCATGAACCTAAACTAACTTATTCATCGAACTAAAAAAAAAATCATAAAAGATAAAATAACCATTTAGAATCATAGATGTAATAAAATTTTGTTTACGTTTTAATTGACATTTAACAGAACGGTTAGATATGCAATATTAGCGTGTCGCAAATATAATATGATGAACTAAAACACCAAAATATTGATTTAATAGCTATTTATACATAATGTATTTTGTTTTATTTATTTTGTTCTATTTTCAAATATCATAAATCGGCATTAGCCATGTTCTAACGAAAATAATATTAGTTTGGATGTATAACAATACAAAAGTCAATTACGAATAATTTGTTTATTTGTGACATACAAAGTATGTTCCTATGTAAAAAAAATATATGATCGATTTATTGTGCAGATAATTAAATTAATTAAAATCTAAAGTTTCTATTATATTTACTTGATAAAATATAATCATGAACCTGTATTTAAATAAAACAGTCTTATAAAGTATAGTACCTATAATATCATTGTTAATTGGCTATTATTTCATATAAGATTTTAATATAAAAAAGATTGGCTCAACATAATAATGCTGTCTTATAGTATCTACCTATACAATATATATGCATACATTCACCAAAATCAACAATTCAATATTTAAATACTTAATAATTAATATGTTTAATAAAAAAAAATATATGGTAAACCTAAATAGTAAACTAACTGAACTAATTGTATACATTTCACCAAAAATTCTAAACCTGTTAATGAAATATGATTAATTAATAGGGCTAAGATTTTGATGCAATGTCATTATTTTTTTTTTACTTTTTAGTATCTATTAATAAATTCATTTTTATAGTTATTTAAGTTATTTTTGCATCATTTTATGGAATTTTTTTGGTTCTAGGGCATTAAAATCTCACCCCAAATTATTACTAACTAGAATATAGTTATATTATCTTTATATGATTATTAATAAATAAATAAAGTATGAATTTCTTAATATTTTCAAAAGTTATATTTTTGTCATTTTTTTAATGATTGTATCTAGGTCAATAATAATTTAGATAAATACAGAATAGATTTATTGTAAGTTGATAAAAACATATGAAAAAATTAAATGTGAAATAAAATGAAAATAGGTAATTTGAGAGTAGTTCAAAATTGAATTATTTTAGTTTTTGAGTGAAGAAAGTGTTATTTTTACAATGTTATTTTTTTTTAATATCTCTTTGTAAACACTTTTTCGAGTAGAAAAAGTACTCCAAAAGTTTTTAGCGACCTTGGAAATCGATTATTATAATTATTTTAAAGTAGACATTATTCAATGTTTCAGTAGTTGCAACAGTGACCCATCCAACTCCTGTATCAGCTTATCTTTATATTTATTTTATCTACATCTGTGCAAAGTGATCAGGTGGTAAAGTCCTAGCATAATAAATATTTAAGCATTCCAGGACCAATGATATACTTTCTTTGACGTATTAATTATTAAAAATGTTTACATACTGCTTTCTAATTTCTATTCATTTATAATAAATAATAATCAATAAGTACAGTCCATAAAACTTTTAACAGAAATTGAGCATACACTTTAAATATGATGATAATAAGGAGAATGTATCATTAAACATTTATTAAAACAAAAAATAAATGTATTGATTCCACGGGAACATACTTTGGTATATTATAGTGCGTATTTGTAGAAAAAATGACATGTTGTACCTTACATCCATGTAATCTCAAGTCACGAGAACTCTGTAGAAATAGAATAATAAATTATGTATTATTAGTTTGAATACTAGTGGAATGAAGTTAACTCCATACGATGGTTTAACTATATGTATGCTATAAACAGCTTAAGTACGTAGCAAAGTCATGTAGCCACGGAACGGCCTTGGTCTTCATGAGAGTTATAAGCTACGCGGCCCAGCGGTGTGCACTTAACCACAACCCCAGCATGAAACATTACGCACGGTACCATTACCACCTCAAATTAAAAATGTTGTGAGGAGATTTTGATTGGCTCGAACGAAAATTTGTTCGTACTTGGCGTGAGAGTGAGACGACGACTAACACTTAGAAGTTAGAAGCGAAATAAAACTCTGTTCTAATGTATTATAATTGTATGAAACGATTACGCGAAAAACAATATTGTTTAAAAACTTGCTTTTTACCTCCATCGATTCAGTCGTCCGCCGTGATGCATATATTATATAGGTACACACGGTCAAAGTCAACTATCCCACATCTACCTGCAATCTAAATTCTACATAATATTATTATGAAATGCAAAATACGATATGACGGTGTATATAATTATTGTGAATTTTAGATAATGTGGGTACGATTCCCAACCTCTCGCGTTCCATCGAGTCATATTATGGTGCTGTGCGATAATAATGGGGCACTCGTGATGAAATGAATACTCGTCGTTGGGCTCGGATCTTATCCGATTATACATAGACTGCGGCACGATAATATTGTATTGTTGTTGTGAATCGCACAATATCATTGCAGGCCCGTCCGCATTTCGTTCGGCCACAACTTATACTGCAGCAGCAGATTACACTCGCGCGACTTTTAAATCGCATGATACGAATGTTTTCGGACACGGTAAAAAAAAAGTCTACGCGTGGTATTCGCCGGCATTTGTATAATATAATACTTCCCACGCGAATATTATACGATCTACAGAATGGGTATCCTATATATTATTATTGTCGTTCGTATAACATATCCCGTGTCCGGATTCGAGTTTGATATCATCACCAAACGAAACGACTTACACAACACAATAATAAAGCACTCGTATAAAAATATATTATTGTATATAGGTATACCTATATATGTGTTATACGCATAGTGTATACACAATACACTATAGGTAAGTAGTACACTCCTGCAGCTGAATATCGAGAATTTGACAATTATTCCTGTTGGGACTCGGTTAACTACCAGAGCGCGCCGGTTATTCCGATTTTAAAATGATCCGGTTCCGTGACACGCATGCGCAGCCCAGTGCCGGCCAACGGCCGGTTTTTCGTCGTCAATTCGTTTTATCACGGACTACACGTCATGCGCTACAGGAAGAAGGCGTCCGTAGTGCCGTTGTTTTTTCGTTTTTAAATCGTCACGTGTTTTACGAGTATTGTCGCCATTGCGCGGTATGACATATTAGTCAAGTTTATATTGTCTATCGTTGTATGTAGTTGACGTACCACATACGAGAGTCGTTTTTTTCTCCTCAATAAGTGCGATCGCTGGTTCGTTGTGCCGTATCGTCGCGTTCGTTGTGCTGTAGCGTCGCGTTGATGTGCCGCCTTATAGGTTCTTACACGCTCGAATAAACGACATTCGCGTTGTAAGAACTTTCGATCGTATTCTCGCTCTCACATTCTACATGCTCGAACAGTAAAATTGGTGTTCGCATTATAGAAAGGGGTGAGTGATCGCAAGTTATCCTCATTAATTTCAATTCACGTGTGCGATGTTAGTCGCACTGGGTCAGTAGTGTCGCCGTCGTAGATCGTCACGTTCCCCAGTCTTCCGGTGCAGATACATCGACCCCGACCAGTACAGGACAGCAACCGACCGGTACCCAGGTCAGACGTATCATACCTTATTATTGTAATAGTTTGATAACCCAATATCACGTTCCGTGATTAATTATTATTATTTTATGTTGTTATGCGATGTGATAGGACTAACATAGCATTAAGTCTACGTTGTATTTTATTAATTATTATTCAAAGGGAGAGAAATAAATTATACAGTCCACTATCATTATATCCTTATTTATATTATACTAAATTAGATAGCACCCAGCCTAATATAGTCGAGTTTTCACCCGAGTTCAAGTGAACCGGAATTCGCGACAAACATTTGGTCCTTCGGGCCGGATCGCTATCAATAAATTACTGTTAGAGTGTTAGTGTATTATTTTTGTAGGATATTATTATTTGTTTATCCTATTAGCATCCTTGTTATTTTTATTTTGTCTTGTTAGGTTGTTTTGCGTTGTTAGGTGGTTAGGTACTACATCATTTACAATGACGAGAAAAAATCAACAACAAATTAACAATGAACAAAAAAGGGTCGAGTTAACGCGCGCGCGTGCAGCACGAGACGTCGCGTTACGGTCAATTAATAAAATATTGAGCATTGCTAATGATGCCGTAATTAATTCCGAAAATCGTCCTACGTTAGAAGCTCGAATTATGTCGTTAGATCAACTTGTCATTACTTTCAATAATGAACAAAAACATATTCTGTCAGTATTTGCTGAGACCGACGAAGTAGACGAGTTTATACGAGTAGATGAGGATGTCACCGAAACAATGCAATCAATGTGTGATCAAATTAATGTGATAGTAGCAAAGTTAAAACCGAATAATTCGATAGCCACGCTGCGCAATAATAATAGGCAGACTTCTGTACAATCACTTGTCTTACCGAGAATAGAGATTCCTAAATTTGATGGAAATATCATTGAATGGTGTTCCTTCCGTGATATGTTTACTTCTTTGGTGCACGTCAACGAACATTACACGGACATTGAGCGTTTCCATTATCTGTTGTGCTATTTATTAGGTCCAGCGTTAACAATAGTAAAAGCAGTCCCACTTACAGCCGACAATTATTCTATTGCTTGGAACGCACTCAAAGATCGGTACGACAATAAACGCTTATTAGTTACTGCGCACATTGAAAAATTATTTGCATTTGCGCCGTTAACAAAGGAATCTCCGGCTTCACTTTCATTGTTCGTCAACACTTTTCGGGAAAATGTATCAGCTATACAAGCTCTTGGAGTTAGTGACTTTGCTGGTTTTTTACTATTCTACATCGGTTCACGGGTTATTGATCCCATGACACGACGATTATTCGAAGCTACTGTCGCTAAAAATCAAATACCTGACTTGAACTCATTATTAGATTTCGTATCACAACGATGTAACGTTTTGGAAAACGTTGGCAGTAGTTCTGGCATTAGTTATGTAGAAAACAATGAAAGGACCGTAGGGAAGACAACGACTAAGAAGATCCAGGGCAAGAAGTCCGAGAAGACATCGTTAGCCACGGTCACCCCGGCCAAGACAAAAAAGTGTTTGTTTTGTGGACATCCTCATGCAATTTACAAGTGTTTTGGATTCCGAAAACAACCAGTTAGCAGTCGCCGTGATTTTGTCAATAAAAATCAATTATGTTTTGTTTGTTTGAACAGTGGACACATGAGCAATGCGTGTCCTACGTCTTTTACGTGCCGTATATGTTCGAGTAAACATAGTACATTACTACACTTGACAGATGATATTATAAAATCGAATACCGATAAGACAAATGACAACTCCGAACGAGCCACTACAAGTTGTAATGCAACACAGTTTTCGGGAGTTACACATACTGAAACCACTGTTTTGTTAGGAACTGTCGTAGTCAGGGTTCGTGACAATACAGGAGTTTTACAAGCAGTCAGGGCAGTGTTAGACAGTGGATCACAGGTGTCCGCAATGACAGTGGATTGTGTCAATCGGTTAGGTTTGACTCGAAGGAAGTGTCCTGTTGAGGTCATCGGACTTTCCCAACAACCGGTTACTACTGTCAAAGGCCAAACTAATTTTAATTTTGTTCCTGTACAAGCCGACGCTCCCGAATTTAAGGGAACCAACGTCATTGTCTTACCTCGAATTATGTCAACGATGCCTAACAGGGTTTTGCCAGCTGAGGTACGAGATCGTTATCGTCATCTTGTCTTTGCCGACCCTCAATTTGATCACCCTGCGCCAGTAGATATGTTGATTGGAGGAGACTTATATCCGTCCGTCATTCAATCTAGAGCTGACGTTATACACACCGAAGGCTTACCATCAGCGATGAATACACAATTAGGTTGGGTCATAATTGGTGCGTTACAGGATAACACACATACTCCGCTTACGTCTCTGTCAATTAGTACAACCCCTCCGATCGAAGAATTGATGCAGCGTTTTTGGACAGTAGAGGAACCCACAGAGTCAACAATGCCAACTACACAAGACAAGCAATGTGAAGACTGGTTTGTTAAAACCACGAAACGAGACGCCACCGGTCGATTTTATGTTGGTTTACCGTTTCGAAAAATAGTATGTTTCCCGGATACAGCTGACATCGGATGTCAAGATGAGAAATCGGTCGTTTTAGGGTCATCCAGAACTTCTGCTCTGAACCGATTGTATAATTTAGAACGTCGCCTTGAAAAGGATCCGGAATTATATACTGCCTACCGGGCCTTCATGGATGATTACAGATCGTTAGGACATATGAAGTTAGCGACCGAGCCAGGCAAATATTTTATACCTCACCATCCTGTAGTTAAACGGTGTAATGAGGAACTGAAGATTCGTGTGGTGTTTGATGCCTCAGCTAAGTCTTCATCCGGAGTCTCATTAAATGACTGCTTGGTGACTGGACCAAAGCTTCAGACAGAAATCGGTGATGTTTTGTTGCGCAGTCGACTACACAAATTTGTCTTTACAGCCGACATCACTAAAATGTACCGTCAAATATGTCTACATGAACCAGATAGAGTTTATCAACATATACTATGGCGCAATTCGCCTAGTGACGAGGTACAGGAGTATGAGTTGTGTACGGTCACATATGGCGTAAGTTCGGCTCCGTTTTTAGCGATTCGATGCCTACAACAGCTCAATATGGATGATGGACCTGAATTTCCACTCGTCCACGATGTCCTGTTAACTGATACATACGTGGATGATATTTTCGTTGGCGCTGACACTTTAGAGGACGTTTTAGCAGCAAAAATCCAAATCATCGACTTGTTAAATCGAGGTGGATTTAGCCTGAAAAAATGGGCTAGCAATTGTCCCGAGATTTTGAACACTATCGACATTGAAGACCGGGCTATGACACCATGGATAGAGCCAACTAGGGAACAGGCCGTCAAAGTTTTAGGAGTACATTGGGACCCTGTACTTGACACATTCGGCTATCATTCGACGATAAGTCAAGTTACTCCTACAAAACGGTCAGTATTATCAACTGTTGCTCGCTTTTATGATCCAATCGGCGCGTTGGGTCCGATGGTTTTCTGGGCCAAGTGTTTAATGCAGAGGCTATGGATGGAAAAATTAGATTGGGATGCACCACTTTCATCAGCTTTGACATCGTTGTGGCAAGGTTTCATCGATAAGCTGCCGGACTTAGCATGCTTGTCGTTACCACGACACATTGCAGTAGTCAACAGTCAAGATATACAATTACTAGGATTCGCTGACGCGTCTCAGGTTGGATATGCAGCAACAGTGTATTTGCGTGTGGTAGACCAGAGTGATAATGTCCGATTGTATTTCCTGGCATGTAAAACAAAGGTTGCACCACTGAAGTCATCATCAATGGATATGTCATTAACCATACCACGGCTAGAGCTCTGTGCCGCACTCTTGTTGTCACGTCTCTTGTCTCTACGTTTGAAAGTTTTACAGGGCAGAATCAAGATCACACGTGTCCGGGCATGGACAGATTCAACTATTGTTTTATCGTGGCTCACAGCTGAACAAAGGCTATTTAAAATCTTTGTCACAAACCGAGTATCGAAAATACGCAATCTCGTACCCCAGTGCGAATGGGCTCACGTCGGTACTGCAGATAATCCAGCCGACCCTGCATCGCGAGGACTGCTTCCAGATGCCTTGGTAGCATGTTCATCATTTCTACATGGACCGGAATTTCTCCAGTATCCGGAAGAGCAATGGCCGGTTGCCATCACATCGATTGTAGATCCTGCAGAGCTCCCTGATTTTAAACGCCCATCGAAAAATGTGCTGTTAGCTCAACAGGTTGATGATAGTTTGATTCAGCGGTTTTCTGTGTTGCGCAAGATGCAACGGGTGCTAGCATATTGTCTTCGATTTGTCGACAAGGCTCGACAACGTCCAGTCGTGAGTGGACCAATCATTTGGAAGGAGTACGAAAATGTTTTGACAAAGGTAGCGAGGTACACTCAAAGGTTATATTACGCAGAGTTGCACCACCAACTAGGAACTTCAAATTCCGTCATCACCCCGAGTTCCCTCGCTCAACTTGCACCTTTTGTCGATGCTCACGGTGTGATTAGAGTAGGCGGCCGTCTACAGCATTCGGACTTGAACATAGACGCCAAACACCCTATCTTGTTACCAAAGTCGTCTCACCTTGCTTACATCATTATTCAACACTACCATCAGAACACTTTACATGGTGGATCGCGTCTAGTGGCCTCACTAATTCAGCGACGTTTTTGGATCGTTTCCAGTCGAGCTGCGATACGGCAAGTTATATTTAAATGTACAGTGTGTGTCAGATACAAGGCTGCCGCTCCCCAACCAGTGATGGCAGATTTACCCTCAGCAAGAGTCCAACAATGTCGACCATTTACAAATGTCGGGATGGACTACGGAGGTCCATTCACGGTTAAAGAAAGTCAACGCCGTAATTCAAGGACTTATAAGGCGTATCTTGCGTTATTTGTTTGTCTATCCACCAAGGCTGTCCACCTGGAGGTGGTAACGGATTTGTCAACGGAAGCCTTTATGGCTGCGCTGGATCGATTTGTAGCCCGTAGAGGAATTCCTGCACAGATCCACTCGGATTGTGGTACAAATTACATTGGAGCAGCAAGGCAGCTTAAGACATTATTTAAAGACGCAGCACTCCAAGAAGCTCTGCATGCACGAGTTCCGTGTCAGTGGCGATTTAACCCGCCTGCAGCTCCGCACTTTGGCGGTATTTGGGAAGCTGCTATCAAAAGTACAAAGTTACACCTAAAAAAGGTTGTAGGTAATCAGGTGCATACCTTAGAGGAATTGACGACATTGATTACACGGATCGAGGGTGTACTCAATTCTCGACCCTTGGTTGCCATGTCAAGCGATCCGAACGATTTGTCTGTGCTAACACCGGGACATTTTTTGATCGGACAACCGATCTTGGCAATTCCTGAACACGACATCAGTGACATTCCGCAGAATCGTCTCAAACGCTGGCAGTTAATTAAACAAGCCCTTCAATCATTTTGGAAACGGTGGAATCGGGAGTATTTGCACACGCTGCAGAGTAGACAGAAATGGTTCCATCAAAATCCCAGTCTCGGTGTCGGAGATATCGTCGTCATAAATTCACCTTCTCGACCTCCTTTGATGTGGCAAATTGGTCGGGTCATCGAGGTCCACCCTGGTGCTGACCAAGTGGTCCGTGTAGCCACTGTCAAGACAGCGGAAGGGATACTGAAACGTCCAGTGGTAAAGTTGGTTAAACTACCCACCGACAACGCTTAACTTACCTTCTTCCATTTGTTCCATCTTCCACCATCCCGAACATAAAATTTTCTTGCTGTGTATAATTATTTATGTATATATGCATTATTTTGTATTTGAATTGTCATAGGTTTATTTTTGTTTCTGTTTATTACTTAATAGTTGTACAATGATATGGTCTGACCGAGAAGTATCGGTTTTGAAAGTACCCTTTCAAAGCGGGGGAGGATGTTGGGACTCGGTTAACTACCAGAGCGCGCCGGTTATTCCGATTTTAAAATGATCCGGTTCCGTGACACGCATGCGCAGCCCAGTGCCGGCCAACGGCCGGTTTTTCGTCGTCAATTCGTTTTATCACGGACTACACGTCATGCGCTACAGGAAGAAGGCGTCCGTAGTGCCGTTGTTTTTTCGTTTTTAAATCGTCACGTGTTTTACGAGTATTGTCGCCATTGCGCGGTATGACATATTAGTCAAGTTTATATTGTCTATCGTTGTATGTAGTTGACGTACCACATACGAGAGTCGTTTTTTTCTCCTCAATAAGTGCGATCGCTGGTTCGTTGTGCCGTATCGTCGCGTTCGTTGTGCTGTAGCGTCGCGTTGATGTGCCGCCTTATAGGTTCTTACACGCTCGAATAAACGACATTCGCGTTGTAAGAACTTTCGATCGTATTCTCGCTCTCACATTCTACATGCTCGAACAGTAAAATTGGTGTTCGCATTATAGAAAGGGGTGAGTGATCGCAAGTTATCCTCATTAATTTCAATTCACGTGTGCGATGTTAGTCGCACTGGGTCAGTAGTGTCGCCGTCGTAGATCGTCACGTTCCCCAGTCTTCCGGTGCAGATACATCGACCCCGACCAGTACAGGACAGCAACCGACCGGTACCCAGGTCAGACGTATCATACCTTATTATTGTAATAGTTTGATAACCCAATATCACGTTCCGTGATTAATTATTATTATTTTATGTTGTTATGCGATGTGATAGGACTAACATAGCATTAAGTCTACGTTGTATTTTATTAATTATTATTCAAAGGGAGAGAAATAAATTATACAGTCCACTATCATTATATCCTTATTTATATTATACTAAATTAGATAGCACCCAGCCTAATATAGTCGAGTTTTCACCCGAGTTCAAGTGAACCGGAATTCGCGACAAACAATTCCAACTGTCATGTCAGTATACAGGAGGGCCGTATATAAAAAAAATGCTAAATCTTTCGGGAGAGCGTTTTTTATATTTTCTAGCTTACATTAATTTGTAAGTTATCTTCAGCCACATATAAGTATAACAAATTGTATTCGAAAATTTCTTGTAAGTTTGATGATTTACTTTTTAAAAACTTAAACTTACCAGGAATAGTATTTATTTATAAGAACAATAAATATTTTGAGACATTGCCCTATTGCACTAATTTATCAACAAGCCATTTATGTTACAATATTTTTCTAGTAATAAATAATAACTGATGACAGTAACATTATTACAATTATTGTATTTCATACATAATATTATTATTATAGATTCTGAGCGGATTGATGAATGTAATAATTTTACAATAGTTTGTGATAATTTTTTTTTATGTGTTCACGGTCTTTATACACGATACGTAGATTAAATAATGCTTTGATTTTCAACTGCAGTATTTTTTGATGGGAAAATTAATCTAGTTGGTACTTTAGGGGCCTCAAAATTGATAATTTCTATTAATTTTCAAAAACGACAAGGAAAAAAAAAACTAAAATTTTTACGCAATACCAATTTTCGACGAAATCGATTTTGGTTTTTTGGTATAACTCAAAAAATACATGGAATTATATTAAATTATAAATTATTATCATCGGGCGTTTTGGTCGTTGCTAGTTATCTATCAATATTTATATTTATTTTAACCATGATTTTAATGCGAGAAGGCCGTAGATATACCATTATGCGGCTTTTATCGAAGTGTTTATCAATAAATATTTATAACTCTTTGAGTGCAGTAAAGCCATATTTCATTATGCTGTGGTATTGTTGACAAGAAATATATTTAAAAGGCCAAATTTCGTCTTATGGCTTTATTGCTATCAACTATAAACCTTATCGGCGATAAACCTGTTTCAGAACAATAAGTCTATTTCATAAATAGTAAATTTAATAATATAATTACATAGATCGCACCACTGTAACAAAAAATTACGAAAAAAACGAATTCAGGGACACCAAAAGCTTAAAATTGAAAAATTCCTTTATGGCTCTCTTGTGCTGACAGTACGAATTGTACACTGCAATTACATTTTAATTCATTTTAATCCATAATAATATTATCATCCAGATACACTGTAACAGCATTAGCCATTATTATATTATTATAATAATAATAATAATAATAATATAATACTAAATATTATATCGTATTACGGCTGGAGCGCTGTGCTGGCGTGCGTAGATTTAGATTAATAATATTGACATAATAATAATGTAATACTATTGTTGTTAAGCTTAAGATGATGGTAATATTAATACAGTCGCGCTTTGAGAAATGTATGGTTGTTTTTATGTTGTATTTTGGAAAACGGATATTAAATTATCTCCAAAATATTGTTTACTTTATAATGAATATGTATAGAACAGTAGAGACAACTAATTATTCCATAGCAACTTCAAAAGTTAGTTGCAATACTACACAAAAACGTGCGAACGAGACCATGTACATCTGCTATAATAATCAACAGTTCATAAACTGGGGTTACTATAATGCAGCAATTATGTACAATGTATAGTAAATCGTGTAACTAACTGTGTGTATATATCCATTATATAATTGGATTATTGCCGTTGTTTTATAACAAAATTATTGTACGTCGTCGAAACATCTCATCATTCCCTTGTTGTAGTTTTGAATTTAAAATAACTTGGGAGTGGATCATCAAAGGTATAAAGTAAATGCTAAAAAGCTGTATTGAATAAAAAAAAAAATGTTTTGCATAGCATTTGGGTATGAAAAAAAAAAAAACAATTTCAAAAACTAATAAAAATAATTACCCGAGCTATGTTGTGTTCTATTCAATTACATTTTCAATCTCCTTGCATTTTGAGACATATAGCTACAACATAACACCTACCCCCGTTGTGTACATACGCTTTTTGACACGTATAAAACCGCAATCTAAAATATCGATTCGCGACTGCGAATTGTTCTCGGAAGGGTGGCTATTCTTATACATATTGTATGAAGCACACACATACACATTCACTAAAACGCGCCTCTTTGAGCTCATAAGCTCGCTCGAAGTTTACAACGAATAAAAACATTTGTGTTTTTTTTTTTTTACTTCTTACAATAAATAAGAAAAATTATTATTATGTTTTAGCGATAATAAAATATTATTTACGCCGGTATATGACAGTATAAAATCGAGATCCGTCGATGTCCTAAACCTAGGTAAATGATAGTATGAACATCATTGAAAATAGAAAACACATAATAAACATACAGAATAGTAAACACATAAACTATATTTTATAATATATAACATAAACTATATAAAGTCGAACGTCGACCTCTTACAGTTTTGCACTATTTTTGACAGGTCTCTTATACTACCGTAAAAATATTTAAATTTAATACAAATTTGTTTATTCATTTTTGTTTGAAAAAGTTTATATACGATATATATATATATTATGACGCGTTACAATTATGTTTCACAAAGTTTATACTTTATATCTATATAAATAATATTTTAAAGTGCATATTGATTTTTTACTTATGATTGAATACATTATCAAGGTTTTGAAAAATGTGGTTGAACACTGTTCAAAAATATAACTATATTGTGGATAATATTTTGTTTATATTAATCACATGATATAGTGTGATAGAATAGTGTATAAAATCAGTTTTAATTTAATAATTACGATCATCTAGGTATTCGTAGATAAAAACGACTGAGTAAAGTAGAGGAAACAATGATGTATTTGTCGAGTATAAAAACAAGAACTAATGAAACATTGCGATTTGAAAAAAGTACTTTTTGTTTGCGTGTTTACCAAGAAACCACAATAAATATTCTATTCCAAGATATAATAACCACCGTGAATTTTTTTATATTGTTACGTGCAGTAACAACCATATTTTTTCCAATTCGTCTGTTATTAGATTCTAACATTGCTAGGACATCTCAACTTGAGACTTATAATAAAAAAAAACAAAATTAATCTATTAACCTAGTTTAATACTGATAATATCGATGTACACAAATCAAAAACACAATTAAAATCAAAATAGTTTTTAAAATATTTCTTATGATATCGAATTAAAGCTTCAACTCGGAAAGTATTGAACTGTAGAAAAAATGAAGCATACAAAGCTAGGAAAAAACATTTACGAAAAATGATTTTTCGTGTTGTTATGTATATTATGTTTTGTACCATTGTATTGTACATTGAGTCTGAATAATAATAATAAGACATGTGAGTTTTTTGAAATGAGTTTTTGAATTGGTTTTTGTGGTGAGCTCCATTTAACACTTACATATTGAAAAGAAATGTCGTACTTGTATAGCTATAAATTATGTCACTATTGGTGATGACATATAACATAGTTTTTACAAATAACAAAATGTACAAAATGATCAAAATAAAGTGCAATATGAAAATAATAAAAATTATACATTGAATAACATCACTAACATCGAAAAGACTATTTCTCTTGAGATTTTAAAAAGATGAGTAAGAGTTAAACAACTTTAGTTTGAAAAATGTCGAAACAGCCCATATATAGTGTTTATTATCATGATAAACTGAAACTTTCTTGGACATAAAAAGTACTTATATATTATATACCGCTATACCTCAAGTAAATCATTGATATATTATATTGATGTTTCAATTAGAAAATATTATGAAAAAATTAACTATTTTTTAGGCATGAAATACAATACCTAATTGGAAATTGAAATCATGAGGAATTGAGAATAATATAATGTAGGTATTAAAAAAAATGTAATGTTTTTCATTCAAAAATAAATTGCGTACACTCAATTACTGAACAAATATAGTTCATAGATAATCAAAGTATACAATTTATTCATCATATTTACCGTTATATAGAGTTAATTGACATAAAAACAATTTAAACACCGGATTTAACTATAGGTAACTATTTTTTTCCTCTACGAGATCACTTACTTGATATAATTTTGTGTAACAATTTAACAATAAAATGTTTTAAGTAATCCATATCAAAATGTTGAGGATTATTATTTTTACAAAATTATATGAAAAAAAAAACATTTTATACTCTAATAGTTTTAGTGTGTTTATTTTCATTAAACGCATAATGGATAATATTAATCTCCAATACTCTTTATAAATTTATATTTGACCACATTAAAAATTTAAAAGAACCAATCTATTTATAATAAAATATGGTTGAATTATTATGCAGGCTTATACTAACACAATTTAGTATACATACTAAGTTAGTAAAGAGTTTATAGTTTTATACCTACTTAATTAAATTATATGATGATTCATTAATATATGATTATTATAACGATCATTTTATTTAACTTAATTTGACAGATATTTCGATTTTTTTTTCGGTATTATACAAACATCCAGTTGAGTTAAAAAGAAATTTTGTCAAATTTTTGGATCAATACCTACACATTTAATTGGAATATTTTTGTTGTCGTATGTTTCACTAGTTTTTTATCAAACAACCCTCATGTATTTTGTTTTATTAAATTTGTAACCATAAAAAACTGTGAGTTAAGACTCAAGAGATAAATTACTGTCTCACTCCATATTAGAACTTAAGTCCATAGTTTATAAACAAATAAACAAACGTGTCGTTTCATTTTTCGTTACGGGTTTTTTTTCACCCACACCTCAAAAAAGAAGTTTTACTTCAATAAAAATACATGTAAACAATATTTTGGACCGTTTAACGTATTTCTTCTTCTTATAAATGTTTCAAAGAGGAGGTCATACCCGAACGTGTTATTTTGTCTTACATACGTGTAACATTACAAATCTACGTACCTATCCGATTCTTCCTACAGTTAATTTATAGTTTCTGTTAGATGAGAACATTTACATAATATTACAGAATTTGTAGAGGAGAATATATTATAAAGTGAATTTGAGCGAAGAGTATTTTTTTCATAATATTTTTTTTTTTTATATAATGAGTTGTAATTAAAAATTCAAATAGCTCGTTATAATGTAAACGCGTATGAATAAAAAAACTTTTAACTCGAGCACTGTTTATATTAGTCTCCTTTAAAATTCGATAATACATAAATTTTCTTTTAATATTAATTATTCATACACTGTAGAAATAATTCAGTACGTTGATTTACTATGTTTAGACATGTGTTAAACAGAAACAACGTATGAAGTCCTCTTAAGTTTTTTTTTTTTCTGGAGTAGCAAACTATATTTTATGCAGAATATTCAAGAATAAATTATGTTACCTTTTTTGTACGTACCTATTTATACATTTGAGATCTAAAATACAACCAAAACATATTTTACCTAACGATTTCTATGTGAAAAATATGTAATCAAAACAATTTGTATGATATGCATAATTTTAATTTACATATTCTATTACCTAATTATATTGCAATTTAAGAGCATATCTAATGGTCTTAGTGCATTCAAGTACATTTACGAATATACTATGTCTGTTCGACAGTTAAGTTGACTTGTCATATTTATCCCCAAAATAATTACTTATGACGTATTATTTAATAATATTATCATTGTATGTATTTTTATTTTTTCAGAAAACTCAGCTTACAAGAATATCAATTTTTTCAGTAACGCGAATAACTATTTTGTAGAAAGCGTTTGGTTTTATAACAAAGTAATATACAAATTTGTGGTAAGCCAAATTCTACACAGAAAAACATCGTAATTGCTTACGGATTGTTTCCGTCACATTAATAATAATTTTAATAGTTCTCAATAAACCTTTTCAAACCATCATGTGCTATAAAAAGCACCTATAATTTGCGTTGACTTAGGTAGTTTTTTTTAAATGTTTATATTTTTATTATAGCTGAACTTTAAGGAAAAGGAACGTGTTTGATTAACCACCAGCGCTTTAAACTAAATTAATTTGGACTAAAGGGTGGAGAAAAGGAAAAGAAATTGAAACTGACAAGTAAACAGAATGTTATACTCCGTCCAACGGTTAAATAAAGTGTACTAATGAAATTAATAGCCCGCCTATAAAATGCAATCGAAAACCTTAATTCTCAAACACTACTATAATTAAGGTGTAAATGAAATGTCATTAATTATTAGGTGATAATTAACAACTAATTTCTTCGAAACTGTACGAATAATAATATAATCCATGCAACTATAATATTACATTACATTGTTAAAAAAAAATTAATTAAATGTCCACAATATTTGTCACCTTTTAGTGTAACATTTTAGCCATATATTATGTTTATTATGCACATTTTATAACATAGAAATATAGAACTATTAGTTTGAAAACTATATTAAAACGTTGTCAAAATATATGACAATAGACTACACCTCAGACATTTCAGCTTCTAGAAGGAGTCTTGTATAATAAAGTTGACACTTATTTTAAATGACAAGACATTTTTCAGTAACACTTACGAAAATTCACTTCAACTTAGAGAAATGAATAACACGTTTAATAATTAAATATCAATT
Organism: Metopolophium dirhodum; assembly: GCF_019925205.1. NCBI lineage: Eukaryota > Metazoa > Arthropoda > Insecta > Hemiptera > Aphididae > Metopolophium > Metopolophium dirhodum. Next base: position 6,661,409 of record NC_083561.1, on the reverse strand, counting down.
GCCTATAAACGTAAATATTTCTATAAATTATGAGTTTCAAAAGTATTTAGTGTATACTCAATACAAAATAAGCACAAAAATGTGTGTAATTAAAAATAGTGTCTTATTAAATAAACTTTGAAAAATTAATGAGATCTAGTATAAATACAATATAAATAAAATATAAATATATAAATAAAATATATTATTATCTAAGTAAAAAAAAAAAAAAAACTAAGAACAAATTTACTGAAGAAAAAATAATAGATTTTATTTTTATTACGTATTATCTATTCGGTTGGTTTTACTAAAAAAAAAGTCACGTATTGCAGAAAAATAGAATGGTAAATTTTCTTGAAAAACAGTTTCCGGTTAAAATCACAAAATAAATTCACAACTGCCAAATTGCTATGGTTTCCGCTTTGAAAAACTAACTTTATCTAATATTATTGAAGTACAAAAATAATAATATTTCCTATAAAATGATAAATTATTATTAATTTCTATAAGTATGAGTTCAGTAAGTAGTATGCACTGAAACTCGAGATTTTGTGATCATATGTATACATATATTTAATAAATTAACTTCACTATAGCAGTGTTTCCAATATTCCTAGTTCCGAGTAATTCGTTTTATATTCACTTTACTATTTCACTTTTTTCATCAAAAACAAATACAAAATACAAAAGTTATTTTGTCTGTTTTAATAAATTAAATATGTCACGTCATTATAATATATTAAAAAGGTGGACATTTGTTGTCTTTACATTTGTCTAGGTAATATTTAGATGATTATACATAAATATTAATTAGACGGGTTTGATAGAATTTTGGATTTGTATGTTTTTATGTAAAAAATAATAATATTAAAAAAATTTTTTTTGGAAATTTTTTGACATAAGTATATTTCTTAAATTATTTATTAACCATATCATTTTCACAATTTTCGTCAAACGTTTAAGTAGCATCATTTTAGAATTATTTCTAATTGATTTTACAATTATGTGTGTTTTTTTATTTTTGTGTCTATCATCGCCGTTTTGAGCAGTAAAACTTTTTCGATTTTCTTCAACAATATCTTGTTTGATGGGAAAGTGAATCTAGTTGGTGCATTTGGGAAATCAAAATTAAAAATTCCCATTAGTTTTCAAAAGCACAAAGATAAACAAAATAAAAATTAAGGAATAACGAGAATTTTTACGCAAAATCGGTTTTTAACAAAATTGATTTTGGTTTTTGCCGTAACTCTAAAATAAATTACCGTAGATACATGCAATTTTCACTGATTGTTTATATTAAAATTTTCTATACACAATAACATTTTCAAAATATTTTGATTTGTTTTGAACTCTTTACAGATATTTTCAGTTTCCAATTTTTTTCTTTATTTTCTATGAATGTCAATAAAATGTTATTTGTTGGGTCAAAAAGCTTGAAAATGTAAATAAGGCTTCTTATACATTGTTACAACAGCAGTTGAAAAATATTAAAAATAGGTACATTTTTTGATAAGCATTTAAAGTTCGAATGATGACAAAATTTATTAAGTTGGAAATTTACAAATTATTTACTAGTTAAATCTTTATAAAATGTTCAACATTTGTAGCTAAGGATCGAAAATTAAAAACAAGGCTCCACATAAATAGTTAATTCTGTAACCAAAAAATCTAAAAATATATATAAACACAGTTTTTTTATAGTTATTTTAGGTTCAAATTTGGACAAAATTACATATTAAATAACCGAGAATAACGATCTTAGTTATTTTTTTTATAATTTTTTAATATTAATTCAACTAACAGGCTACCGTATAGTATATACAATATTCTAGACTGACAAACCGTTTCCGCTCACGATCGTTTTTCGTATACAATGATATTATATCATTAAATTCAAATTTAATACCATACTTTACAATGACCCTGACTTTTAATATACTGTGACATCCACTTACCCACTTTTTTTTTTTTACTTCAAACATTCTAACATTCTGCATATTGTTCTATTCTGTTCCTATCCAATAATGAGTTTATTTTTGTCCTATGAAAAATGTACAACTGAAAGTTGCTAGTAAAATATTTTAATTTGTAGCACACTATAATTATATGTTATACTTGGCATTACACGCAAGCATAAATTAAACTGCTAAATCTTATATTCAATTCAGAACGGAGCCATGAACACATTCTTTTATGATATGTGTATTTTTAATATAAATATAATCATAATAAGTTGATGTGTTGTTCAGAAAGACGAGAAATATTAAAAATTCAGTCACATTTTTATTAATAAATATTTGAAATGCATTATTTAAATGTTTAGATCTTTAAATAAAGTTAGATTATATATGTTAACTTTGGTATTTTGCCATTACCTCAGAGTTGGAGGACATGGGTCACATCGGCTTAATTAAAAATGTGTGTAAGTATAAGCAGTTTTGTATTTAATCAGTTGGTGTATACTGTATAGTGGAGAGAGACGCGAAAAGCTTGGGGGATACTTTTTGGAATTCCCCATTAAAGTATTTTTGCGAAGAATGGCAAGATTAGTTTGATAAGAGGAAGATATATCATGATGTTTATTTGGTTTCAGAACTAAAATTACTGTTGGGAATTTCTAAAGCAATTGGATATAATTATATAAATATAATAATAAGAGTAGCATAAAATAAAATGTTGAATAAAACAATCGGTCTTAGAGAGATATGTTTATTAGAAAGAGATGGGAAGGGATATATGAAGATAACTTTTTACTTAATTGGTGAATTGAGGTACATCAGGCTATCAGGGTGAGGCGGAGGTTTCAGCTCGATGATATTTAAACAGGTATATGAAGGACTTAAGAAGTATGCACACCAATTATTGAATTTATTATTGGAGTAATGTTAGTTTTGTTATGTAGGATTTTTATGGTAGAAACGCAAAAGCTACCTTACTGGTAAATTTAATTAAAGAAACAGTTTTTGAATAAATAATTTTTGTGTTTGGCAAGATTTTTTTAACAAGTTCATCAGATTATTAAAAACTCGTTTGTGGGATGGGAGGCGTATACGCTGTAACAAATCGGTACAAACGGAGTACAAATGATCGCTTCGAGTGTTTTGTATATAACCTCAACGTGGGGGTACCAGGGACATGGAACTTGATTAAGAGCCCTTACTCAGCACTCATACTAGCTCCTAATAACAGAATATGTTCAGACATTTTAGGAGATAAATTTGAACACTATTTTTGTCTGTCACTAAAATGCTGTAGATATAGTACCGGATGGTGGGGTCTCCCTGGACAACGACAACCAACACTTTCAGAATAGGTATAAACTGACGTTATGAAAATTAACGTTGACTATATATTTTATATTATCAATTACCTATTCAATATAAAGAAACTCAATTTACAAAAATGAATAAGCGGCATTCGAATCATTGAAAATCCAAATAAATTAAAAGGTAAGCCAAATAATCCCACTGTAACCCAGCGCAAATAATATACAATTTATTGTGATTACTGCACAGACCAATATAGTACATTAACTCGCCGTGTACCTATTTTATAATAATTTGTAATCAAGACGTAAATATTAACGCGTGTATTATATTATTGAACCGACGATCGAATTGAATTTAGAGTATAAAAATGTGACATGACACAGTGCTGAATAATGGTATACTATAGCGGTTGAAGCAGCGTGTGAAGGTATAGTTGTGGTTAGGTCGGCAGCGGCATAGAGGGGTAGCGTATATTATTGTATTATCCAGTACGGGCGTATTATTATTATTATTATTATTATTATTATACACAATATATATACGTGAGCATATCGGGTAGGTATGCGTTTGTATTCTTTATTTTGAGGTTCGTTACACTATTTTCTCTCTTTAATGCACACCGCGCGAAACACGTCAACCGAGTGGTTCGTGGGTTGGGTAGGAATAATGTTTTTGGAATTCCGAGCACTGTTTACACGGGCATCAGTGGCACGGAGGAAAATGTACGACACGAGTACCATATTGATTTTTTCAAAATGATGCGTAATTTGATTACTTGTCCTATATGACTTTACACCGACGACGACGACGACGACGTCTTTGATGTTCTATAATAATGCACCATTCGAGTATTTCGTTCCACTTTGAACGTATGCTACACATATATTAAAAATATAAATACGTCATTCTTAATTCATTTTAAATACATGTACTCTCCACCAATTTAATATTTACAATATGCATACATTGGTGGGGAATGGGTGGCAGTTATAGTGTGACACGACTTGTGAAAAATGCAACCATACTTAACAAGTTGTTGAGTCTATATTTTTTTAACGGGTTTTTAAGATTTAAGTCGCTGAACAATACTATATTATTAAGGTATACATAATATTTTTTGGAGCATTGACTGGAATAGTGTCAGAGCCAAGAGCTAATATTAAGGGACTATACCTATAATGGTTTGATAGTCAGGAGCGAAAATGTTTGAACAGGATTTTGGCCACTTCTAACTATCCATTTTCATATACGAATAATCAAAATGTACAAATATATCGTATATAATATTATATTATAGATTTCATGTATACCATATTAAATACATATAATATAATTTATCATAATGCTCGTAATGTGTTGTGTTTTTAAAGTTTCCTTAGAAAATGCACGCAAATTATATATATGTATATTGTGTAGGTACTGAAAATGATTCAGCCTAAGATATACGCATAACAAAAGGTAAATTTAACAGTTTTCATTAATTAAACTTTCGGTGCTCATTAACCGTTATCCGAAATTTAAATGAGCATATCCCGGGGGTGTGGTAAAGAAAATTTATTCTTTGAGAGTATATATTAAAAAGGGGCACACAATGAAAATCCTGCATCGAGTTTCCGGCCAAAAGTTTACGGCCAAATCAAACAAAATTAAAAATACAGTTTTTTTTTATAATAATCGCATCCAAGGGTTATTCTGTAAGTCGTAAAATACTGAATACGTCCACGGTGTTTACAATTATTAATGGTTTACAATAAAAAAAAAAAGCTATTCAAGGCCGCTAAATCAAATTCTATATTCTATCATTTCTTAAGTGGTGGTGGTGTTAGTAAAATTCATTTTTAATTAATTGATAAATAAATGGAATTATATATATCGAACAAGATAATTGTCAAATAAATATTTTTATGTTAGAAAGCTTTAAAAAAAATAATTTTTTACTGTGCATTTTTAATTAAATTGAACTACCTACTTCATTTTTTACCCTTCGTTACTAAGATTCATTTGAATTAATCAATTTTAAATTAAACGAACTACACAATAAATGCAGAGATACACTATTATTTACTGTCTGTACATTATCATTTATCAATTGTTTTTATTACAAAATATTATTATGTTTTGGTATTTTAATTTAGTTTATAATCATAACTTTAAATTATTTTTGTGTACACCTTTTTTTGAATACTTTTTTTAATAATGCGCTGTTTAGTTTTAAGTATAAATAAAGTTATACAAGGTGATTCGCCAAGCATATCTACTCTTCCCCATTTTTTATTCAAATTTTGGTTTTTGGAATTTTTTAGTATAATAAATTAAACACCATATTTTCAATTATTCAGAGTTTTATACCACTTAAGGGAGTGTCTTATGGCGATACCAACTCTTATTTTCAAACAAGGATTTACCGCTTTACCTTTAAGTTGTTAAGTAGATGACTTTGTTATGGGATAGTAACTATAAAACATCGACTATTACTAATATACCATACCAGATATTGAAAATGTTGATGATAAACCTATAGGTAGCAGTTTAGATCTCAAACAAAGGACCGGACAGACTTATGCGATGTGCCGAAAGTCCTTTTCTCTTAAGCGACTAGACTTCAAATATATAAGTAATTGAAATGCGTGTTTTACAAATATTAAATAAAAATAAGTACCTAACAAAATCAATTTCAAGCGCTGTTTGAAGAAGGTGGATGAATACCATGATAAAATATTATAATGTATAAATCCATGATATTAGCAAACAAATAATAATTATAAAATTATAAAGACACTTAGACACACATATGTCGCGAAAATACAGTTTCCAAATAACACATAATATGTATATATAAAAATACTAATCAATATTATAATTCAAAGCACTCCTAATCTTTTCATGCTGTCAAATCCTTTCTGTCTTTATAACATATCGCGAATGCATTGAGTCGACAGTGTATAAGCAAAATATGAACTTATAACTGGTATAGGATATTGTAATACAAGTCGTAAAATAATAGTAACGTACACCAATCAGAGATGTATCCATTCCAACATTCCAACAAGGATCAACGAGTACTTTTCACAGTTATACGAGGTAAACGAACACACATATATTTTACACTCGAAGACAAATTATCATTTCCTAACCAATAATAATCAGTAGTGGAATAAAAATAACGTAATATAAGTGCCCATAAGCTTACCATCATACCCTTTGTAATTTGCCGCCTTACTCCGCACTTCCCCGACTCTCTTTTCCATCACTATTATTTTTATCTCACTACACTATTTTGTTATAATATGCATAAGTGCCTATATATTAATTATTATATATTATGTTTATATTCCAGAAGGGTCCCCACAATATTCGTTCTATATCATCATGGAGTCCCACCATATAGGACATAAGTATAACTATTTTTGATTACCTACTTTAAAAAATGTATAATGATAATCCTACAGCTTGCATTCCACTCATATTAAACTTCTTAATAATAATGAGATGATAATGGGAATATACATTTTGTAATTACATACTCAGCGTTGTGCCCTTTAATCCGATATTAAAAAGTATACAATTTTACCAAACATTTAAACTACAAATGTCGTTTTCCACTGTTTATATCTTATTATTAGGTTAACTTTCGTTTTTATCTTGCTGAAGTACAGGATGAAATATATTATAATGTATAATGAGTGGTTTATGTGTTTTGCATAACCAGTAGACTTGATAAAGTTGTGTGCCACATATTACAATTTATACGTTTATATGTACCTACCTAGTACCTATAATTTTTTGGAAGTTGTTGATTTACTACTTATCTAAATCAAACTTTGAACGAGAAATTTTTGAGTCAATAAAATGTTGGTAAAATATAGGTACTACCAAAGATTATTTACCGAGGATAATATTCCATAAAAATCGTTTTACAAAAACATAAAATAGATATAATATTGCGGGATCTAGTATATTTATTATACTCAGACAATTTTTCAAGCTATAAAATATTGATAAATGTTATTTACTTTAATTTTCAGTGTAGTTTTTATTACAATATTATTATAAAACATCCTTAACTAATATTATTTAATTAAGAATATAATATAAAAAAGAAATTGTTTATCATTGGTTATGATACCCGCATTACCGTTTTGAGTGTTTGATCGACATCTTGTCTTAATATTATAGGTTTATTGCAAAATTTGAATTTTCTAGCTGATGCGTCGGGCGATCAGTTTATTCTGATTCGATGGACATGAACTACCACGATTCAGCAGGTGTTGGAATCACAACCTCGTCTGAACCGTGGACCGTCCAGCTCTAAGTGTCCGTCACGGCGAACGCGTCGACATTTGAGGACCAACGAAAGGCAAGTTCTGCAGTTGCAATGGGCTGCGGCGGTATAATAAATTGCGCGACCACCTTTGAGGTTAACGCGTTAACCGGTGATACGGTTATTCACGGATTCAGCCATCCGTCTGCAGTGTTTGATAAGGCATATTAGTGATATCGCTCTCTCTGATGTGATAACATGTTTTTCATATACTTAACATGTTCGTTATACTATCATATTTGTATTAATTCGTGTGTGTGCTGGTAAGTCATAAACTAAAATATTCATTTAATAAAATATCATTAATTATATATTTGAGCACTACTTTGTTTTCACATGTAACATAACCACCTACCTAAGTTCTGAAGATAACATATGAAACATGGCGCAGTCGTGCAATTTATTTGTCTGTCTGTTGAACTAGTCGATTTTCCGTAAGTCCATACTCGTCACGGATAGACAGACTGCACTATTCACCTCCTTCTATACCACCGTCACGATCGATGCTGCCTGCAGCCTGCAACCATGGGCCTACAGTCTCATTCAGCGTGTGTCGTCTTACCCACGGCCCGTTCGACAATTCCCTCACTCATATAATGAAGTCACTACTCGTTCCACCACAAAAATCCGCCCTCTACCCCCCAACATCAACTCCCCGATTTTACACGGCCACTAGCTGCAGTCCCATCCCCTTCGTCAGTTGGCCTGTTACCGCTACGGCTTCGAGACCTGTTGCTGCTGCGCCTCCGAGATCTGATGCCACTACACTTTCGGCAAGAAGCAATGACTAGCCGGCGGTACAGCCCAAGGCAGACCTACCGCTGTCGGACGTACCAGAGGGGTAGAGCTGCCTCTAAAACACTCTACGCCCGTTGCGCAGCCCAAAGAATTTAAATTTTAAATCGAAGTTCGTGTGGTGCGAAACCGTGTCCGCGTTCGAACAGTTTGTGTAACCAGCTAGTTATTGTTGTACATAATCATTTTATAACTTCAACTAAAAGAACTTTATATTTAACAATAATGTTTGGTATAAACAAAAATAATAGAATATAGTTTGCGATCCAGTCGTTCATATAGGTAGCCTATAATATGTCTATAGTAAAGTTGACACGTCATACAAAAATATCTAATCAAAATATGGATACCGCTAAATGAAATCACACACAACCTCATCGACGCCTAGTCTACCAAAATCGAATTGCAAACTGCTTAAATATTGTGGTACCCATGTAGTAAATATTACTGACAGTTAGGCACGCATTAATAAGTGCCATTAAAATACGCCAAACTAGGGAAAACTTACCCCAAACACAAAATATTTATTTAATAATTATAGTTTTATTCAATGGATAGATAGGTAATTAACAAAGGTTCCTCCATACATACATATTATGCATTACATATAACCACATAATTTATACTATAATATGTACTTCACTGCAATTACTGCGTAATTTATAATTAATTAATTGTAATTTGCATAATTACATAGTTTAACTTTATTAATCCTAATAATACTAAAAAATTACAAGAGTAAAAAAAAAACACATCAAGTTTATTATTTAGAACGAACTAAGATTGTAAATACTAAATTGTATAAGCTTAAAAAACATTGAATTTTGTAATCCGATAAGTTATATAAACAATATGGACAATAATAAATCTATTTATAACTAAAAAAGTAAAGCTGGATAAGATGTTATATAGTTTACTTGGAAACTCAAATGGTCTATTAAAATAATTTATTATTATGTGGCTGTTTTTAAAGATTTTTTTCAGAATTACATGTCATAAATTAAATACACCATCGACTTTTAAACTACTATTGAATAATAAGGTATTTTCCAGGTCGTTTTAAAAACATTGGAATCACAATATAATATATTATACGATTTATACTGCATTACTGCAATACTAAAAATCATTATTATAATATGTTATATAATAATAATTTGTCTTATATATACACAGTGAAACCTCTAAATACCGGATACTCTCGGTCACTGGATTATGTTCACTATTCACTATTCAGAGGTGTCCGGCAATTAGAGGGTTTAAACTGTAGAAAAATTGTCATTTGTTCCCAAAAATATATCCGGTATTTAGAGGTGTCCATTAAGGGAGGTTTCATTGTATATTATTTTTAAAATCATGAACAGATTTTACATTCCAGGTAGGTACAATAAGCATGAGCGCTATACTTTGCGCAAGTTAAGAAACGGAGACTTGTGCACAGGAGCGTGGCGATACTACAGCCGGCAGGTATACAGATAATTGACTGGGTGGGAGTGACAAACGGGTGTGGCCTGACTGCGGCCCGACGAAATCTGGTCGCCACCGACTATGTTTCTTAATTTGAGCAGAGTATAAATCAATGAATAATAGGACATATACCTACATTTAATAAAAGAACCATCCAGCAAATAGCACTTCACCAGGTGTTTATATTATTTATATTTTGTATATACATATTAGCACCACGTTAACTGAGAAAATCAGCTCCAAGCCACAGGCGCAAGAGTCTTCTTGGAGGATTTCCATGGGGCGAATGGCAGGATAGATTTATTATAAGTGGATTAAAGTAACCGTTTGTGTGGTTGTGAAAATTTATTGTAGCGATTATTTTATTGTGAGTATGTGCAGGTCAGTATGTAGGGAATCGTTTAAGACATTGACGAAGTAATTTTGATTGGAATAATTGGATCTTTGGATCTTTTAGTATTTTATATTTTGGCTGTACCCCATAACTGAATCTTATAGGTCCAAATTGGTTTGTAGAGTATATTATATGGATACCTATGATTTGCTTAAGATGTAGCGAAGAAGAGCAAGTCTTTAGTTAAGAAATAGTTTGCACATGAAAATGTGTTTTGTCCCGGTTAGTATTTTATCAGACAGTAGACCTAACTAACTACCTTAGTACTCGATAATCGTGTCTGAATGAGAAATAAATGTATTATTTAGTAAGGCTGGTGGGAATTGACGTAATGACGTTGTACTAGAAAATATGAAATCAAATAGTAGTGCTATTATATATGTTTAAGATGATTACATATAAGGAACGTAAATTAATAGGTTATAATTTAATAATAAAAAGGCTATAAAACAGTAGTGCTTAAGGCATCCTTAATTGTTATTTTTCCGCTTTAATCATAATTCATGTCACTCAAAACATATTATAATCTACTAAGTAAAACTTACAAGTGGGTACTCTAAAATTTAGATTTCTGTAGGTAGCAAATATTTTTTTTTTTTTTTAATTCAATGACTATTATTATAGTAATTATATTATAATTTATATGCATAAAATATGATACTAATTTTTACAATTCATGTAAAATCAAAAAAAAAATGGCAATAAAATACATGATATTATTTTTTTTAATAAACTATTAATAATAAAATATGGCATCCCAAATACTTCAATATTGTTATGAAAAAAAAACAATTATAATAAACAGCAGTGCGAATTATGCACTTAGAAAATGAGAAAATAAAATCATCAAATTCTTAACCCTGAATAAATATGATATAATAAATGCTTTATTATATTAATTTAAGAGTCCAAATAAGTTATTGTGTACGCAGGTTATGCGTTTACATAGTAAAATCATATAGGTACCTATCTCCTATGTACTCTGCAATAACTACTAACTACAGTTTTAAATTTACAAAAAATAAGTTATTAAAAATTGGTCATTCTTAGCAAATTGAGTAAACCATACTTTGAAGTTTGGTGTAATTATATTATAGTATTTAAAGGATATTCCTATTGCAGATAAATTCAGTTTAGTGGTAAGGCTGTTATTAAAAATGTATCTCCTTACTCCTTGTATACAAAATGTAAAAATAACATTTTATAATATTAGACATTTAATTTGTATATGGAAGGTGTAAGGACATATTTCATATTTAAATCCTTAGTCCCTATATTAACCGAAGCTTTAAAATTGTAAAGAAAATGAATCTGTTTGTACACCTCAATTATGCGGTATATGAATATTATGAATTCGAGTGGTTTTTGTGTTCATATTGTACTAAGTATTTATTAAGTTTGTAATTATTGGTAATATGTTTAAAAATGTTATTTATTGAGAACCTTGCTTAGAGTGTTTTCAACATTTCAACAATAAACGATATACAATATACGGAAAAACGTCGTTGATTATTAATTTTAAATACCATAATATAAGTAGGTAATGAACTATAATATGTTTTGAATTATATGTTGTTATTAATGAAAACTATATACGAAATCGAATAGCCCGGGTCTACAATCAATGTCATTAGTTATTTATTTCATAAATACAAAGTATTTCATAGAAAAAAAACCGTGCAATATACATTTTCAGTCTGAAAGAAAGTGAGGATTAGATAATTTTACCAGTTTCAAACTTATTAGTTGGTACCTATCTGTTTATTTGATTGATAATAGTGCAGAGCTGGCAAAAGAATAAAAATACTGATGAGTTAGGTACCCAATGGTTTTCAAGAAAATGTATAAATGTAAACTTACTGTAAATAAAAACTTTTATAAACACACAATTATCGACCTTTTCAAATCTGAGCAGAACAAGGAAAATATTGGTTTTGTAATGATGTATTTTTTTCTTGTGTGTTCGTCATCGTTTGGAGCAGATAATTTGCTTTAAGGGTGGTGGTTTCCGGTAAGACATTTGATATATTGGGTACTATTTGGGAAGAGGTGGTCAAAATTATGGAATTCCCGATACTTGTAATAATTTGGGAAACAAACCAACATTGGATAATGTGAATATTTACGGAACATCAACTTTCGACAAAATCAATTTTGTTTAATTGTTGCCTAATTCAGAAAAAAAAACCTTAAAAACTTTAATTATCCATAAAATATTTTTTAAATTAATTTCTATAGGCATTAAAAATAATTTAAAAAATGTTGAGCAATTTATAGTCATTTTAAATGTTTTATTTTTATACATTTTGATCATTAATCAAAAAAACAAAAAACCAAAACTACAAATATCTATATTTATTATATAATATTTAGTTACCACAAAAAAGCTAAAATATTTTGAAAATTATTTAGTCTACGAAATATTTATAGGAATATTTTGTGAACATTTCATAACTTAACTGTTATTTATTTTTGATTTACAACCAAAAAATGTAATCCATTTTGTAATTAAAAATTAATTTAACGTAAACATTTTGGTTTTTCCTAACTTTTTTTTTTGGTTTTCCTAATTATTTTATGAAGTACTGAGAATTCAACTAATTTATTCATCGTCCCACTAAGGATCTAAATCATTTAACTACATTCATTTTATTTTGCAAATCTGCATTATTTGTTTTGTCATTTGAATAGTGTGTTTAGTGTTTGTTATTTGTTATTTGTTGTTACAAACCACGAATTTTTCATTCCCTCAAACTCCTATCCTTATTAAATAATGACTAAAGTTTTAACGATTATCACTCCTAACATATTTTTTAATATTATATAAGCCAATTTCATAATATAATATTATTCAATTCCTTTTCAGTTACATTAGCGGTAGTAAAATATTAACTTGACCATATTTATATTATGATAACAAATATTTCCATGTCTAGATTTTGTTATTTTTGTCGTACCTACCTACACATTTGAATTCTCCCTTTGCTCTTGACCAGATTAACCTTTGAATATATTTACAATAATAAATATTATACTGCGTTATAGCGTGTACAATAAAAATTTACAAAGTAAGTATATTAAGATATTAAATCCATAAAAGAGTAAAAGACACTAAAGTATAACATTTACCAAAGCTTAAATGAACACCTTCCCCCCTCCCCCATTTCATTATACATTTGAAAATTTCCATTATGACTTCTCTCAAGTGTTTTTTTCATTTCATTTATCAGATCCGATTCCTAACATCCATTTGGCTCCACGAACCTTTCACATATACCATTTTCTCTTTACCATCTTTTTTACGAATCTATAGCCCCCCACATTTGTTTCATTTGAAAATTATATACTTATGGTAGTAAATTATACATGTAAATATATATATTTTATTAAAAAAAAAAATGTGATTGCATTTGGTGTTGTATACGAATATACATCCCTGCCTTTTTTTTTTTTGTAGTTTTATCACTACGTGGGAGCCGTACGTTTTCACATTCCTTGGCCCCCATGCAGCATCGTTTATTTAATAAGTAAGCATATAAATGTGTACAACAGTTGGTTTCGGCTCGCATGGACCTCGCATGCTATCCTATGCTACGAGCTCCATGATGCCTTACACGTCTTGTAATAGCTAAGGCCAAATGGGAAAAGCCGGGCAATCCCCTCACATAGTGAATTTTGCAGTTTTGCAATTTTACAGCACAGCAGTGTTCGAAGTCTTCTTGGACCGGCCTGAGCCAGCCGTCCTAAACTTCCCGTTCTGAACTTCCTCCTTCTCGAGCCGGCCGTAACCCACCGCTCTCGCTTCACGTGCTTGATTGGTTACTTGCCTGCAGCTTCAGCCGCCTTACGAGCCCTCTCATCTTCCTCTTTGAGGGTCAGGATCTCCTCCACTATCTTGTAGAAGATCCTGAACGTCTCCTCTGCATCGCAAAGGGCTATTGGCTTCTCCTTAAGATCATCCGGGAGATCCCCAAAGACCGGTCCGCACAGTATGTCCTGTATACGTCCACAGCCTCCGGGGGGCGTCCCAGCCGCTTCCGAAGCTCGTATACATTCCTATCTGACATTTATTATTTAATATGCTTTTTTAGTTTATATTACCGTTTATCATTATTTATTTTCCGATGATTTGTGTAAGTACATTTTTTTTATAAATAGTTATTACTTTCACATAACTTAGCTTAGGAGATAAAGGACATTAGATTTATACAACAGACTTATATAAACATTTTTGTTTTAAATAATATTATAATATATAATACTAATTATTAAACAATGAAAAAAAAATGTTATACAAATCAATACCTACACAATTAAAAAATAAAGTCGACACGTAGACTTTTCTCGAACGTTTGAGTTGGCGTGAGATCACAATAAATACAAACAAATATCATATGAAGTCAATATTAAAAATTATATCATAATAAAATATTGTCAAAAGTCGACTAAATCAATATACCAAACAGAAAACCTTTAATTCTTAATTTTTTTAGGAGTTGTCATGATTTCCTGGTTTATCAACATTTCCGGTATATTATTGTATTTGTAATGATATATTGTGAATAGTAATTAGTAAGTAATTATGTTAAACATATATTTCAAACCAGCAGGATTATTTTATGTATGTTATATTATAATTATGTATGAAATAGTATAAAAATAATCTTGGCCATTTTGAAACTAAATATTCATATTTTTAGATTTTTATTCTTCGCAGTACCTAGGTATCAAAAATATATTTACGTGTACAATAAATATCATACAAACATAGTAAAATTATAAATACGAAAATAATGCGTCGTCACGTGGTCAGTGTTAGAATGTATCTGCAATTATTGCACTGTAAACCATCCCGGTTTATTGTAGTGGAAGTAAAATATGTTACTTAAAAGGTTAGCACATATAGGTCCTATACTATCCATATTGCAGACTTCACTTGCAAAAGTTATTCCGTTGTTGTCTTTACCGGTCGTGAAGTTTTGTGGAGATAATTTCTCTGGGTATTATGACTACAATAAATTACTGTAAATAAACAACTGTAGTTCGTTTTGTTCTATTTTATTTCTCACGTTGCATTAAATAAAAACATATAATTTTTAAATAATATTTATATCTTACACACAGTTGAAAAATAAAGTTTGTTGTAAGTATTTCACTGATTAATAGAGGCAACGTACCTACTATTTTTGAAATAAACCATATTAAAACAGGTAAATAAACTATTTCATTTCTGTAAAGTGTATATAAAATAAATTGTAACACATCATAATACATAAAGATAATCTAAACTGTATTTTAAGTGGTGCTTTAATTTTAAATTCAGTAGTTTTCGTACTCCTGTAAAGCACTAAAAGTTAAAACTGAATTTTTTTTTAAATATCAGCTAAATATTGCATGATTTTAACTCTCGTTGTGTTCAGAATCATTTTTAAATACCATGAATTATATTAGTACTATATTTATTAATAAAACACACAACACTATCATTCACTAATATGACTAAAGTGAGATACGTTTATAACAATACACATTAGGTACGCATATTATGACGTGTCCTGTGCAGATTGTTTAAATTGGTTTAACTGATAAAAATATATATTTAAAATATTCGAATATTTAAGACATAGGTACACAACATTTATTTTTTTAGGATTAAATAACCTCCTAAGAATATTACTCCACTTGTAATAGACACTGTCAACCAAAAATGATCCAACCTGTTATCATAATCAATCCAGTCGTAACTTCTTCGCAAAGCTCTTTTCCAATCAAACAATCTAATTTTTCGTTCATCGACCGTCATCTTTGGTTGGTAAATCACACCATTGTCTCCTGGCATGCACAGAGCGTTCCAGACGTTTATTTCAGGTGCGTAACCAGCCGCCATAGCTGCGCCCAATGCAACACCATTTTTGTACTTAGCAACTTCAATTTGAGAGTTTGTTATATCAGAGAGGTATTGCATAATCAATTTATCATCTGATAAGTAACCATCAATTTGTATTTTGTCTATAGATATTTTTAGATCGTCATTTAAAGCTTCAACAATATCTTGAGTTTGAAAACACACAGATTTCATGGCTGCTTTTAAAATGTCATCATTAACAGTAGATTTATTAGCTCCAACTAGAACACTCCGAGCTTCATGTCGCCAGTGCGGAGCATACAAACCTAAATAGTTTATTATTATAATGTTCATAGTAAAATCTAAATTATATATAGGTATTTTAATTCAAATTAATAAAGAACGTTCAAGGTTAACTTAAATTATTTCGAACCCAACCAATGTATATCAAATACATCTATAGATAATAGACTTGTTTATTTAAATCAAAAACAGTAGTTACCATTAAATGACGGTACCAAGTATACTTCATTTTGCAATTTACATTTTGTCTTAAGAGCCAAGCATTCAGTTTCTCTGACATTGAAACATTTTTTTACCCAATCTATAGTATGTCCTGCTGAAGCAATTGGACCTTCTAATGCAAATATCGGTCTCGAATCCAATCGATACGCAATCGTTGTGAGTAATCCATTTTTGGAGAAAACTTTATCTTCCCCAGTAATCGTGAAAATCGAACCACTTTTATCAAGTATACCTTTCGTAAGACCACTTCGAAAGCATTTTTGGCCGATTAGAGCGGCCTGGCGGTTTCCAATTATACCAGATACTGGCGTATCGATAAGATATCCTCCAGAAATGTTTCCGAACACTTCAGAACTGGTTTTTATTGTCGGGAGAAATTTTTCGGAAATACCAAAGAATTTTAACAGATGTTTATCCCATTTCAACGTATTAATGTTCATTAAAAATGTATACGAGGCGTTTGAAGAGTCAGTGGCAAATACTCCACCTGAAAATGAAAAAAAAAAAAAACAATAGTATTTCTGTGTCAGCCAAATCGAATACGAAAAACTCAGGGATTACAAAACTTTAGTGGAAGAAATAATATTTCTAGACTTTTTCGCAACAATCAGAATCTGCAAATACGGGCACGTCGCTGATGTATACGCACGAGGTACATTCGTTGTAAAGTTTATTATACGTATACGCAGTAGTATTATAGCCATGATAAGAAGGGATCTCAACCTCCATTAGTTTATAAATCAACATTTTAAACGACACGATAATATTAAATTTTGGCTGGCAATATTGTTATTGTTATTAAATTGTTCAGTAGGTATTTAACATGTTTATAAACAGCAACACTAATTGTATAATAAAAACGAAATATATATTCATCACGCGAAAATTCTAAAAAAAAAACAGAAGAATCGGTTCAAGTTGTATTTTAATAAATATATTAAAAGTGATTAATTAATTGTACCCAAATGTAACTTATTGGACTGTGAATTCGACTTTTCTAATTCAACTAAATCGTATTAAATATAAAGCTGATTAAATATAATATAAAAAATTTGAAAAATGTCCCCCTCCACAAATATTATTCGAATATAACATGGACATATTATATAATGTCATACTATACGTATTGTAAATCTATCTATATACACGTGTAAGAACGACAAAGAGCCGTGCAAATAAAATGTAGCCGAGTTTGAATTCACCGTTCTTGCCGCCGGTCATGTTCCACAACAGCCAAGAATCGATTGTACCAAAGTAACAGTCGCCGCCCCGGTAGGCCGACATCACCTTAGCATCGTTGGCCAGCAGCCACTTGATTTTGAACGCGCTGAAGTGGGGGCTGAACGGCAGGCCGCACACCCCCTGAAACCGGTGCTTGTCGTTGGTCCTCAGGTACTCGTCCACCATAGCGGCCGCCCGGTTGTCCGACCACAGTATCACGTTGCAAAGCGGTTCGCCGGTGCGCCTGTTCCAAGCCACCACGGAACCTCGGTGGTTAGCTATGCCCACGGCGACCACGCGCACGCCCATCACCATTCCGCCCGGGCTCGTCGTGTTGAGGATGCATTCCTCTACGGCTCTCAGCATGGTCATCGGGTCCTGCTCGGACCATCCCTCCCGCGCCGTGTCCGAGTCCTCGACAGCCACCTGATGCGACTTTATCACTTCGTTGCAGTTGGCCCTGAACGCGTAAAATCCCACGGCGTTCGTGTCCACCACTACCGCGCCGACCAATGATACTTTCGCTTTTTCCGAGTTGAACACGTTATACAATCGTGACAAGTTCATGTCTTGCCGGAGAAACAAAGCGGGCGCGGTAAAATGTTTTTAAAAAAACGGTCAGTAAAACGAATTACAGTTACAATTTTATTCATATACAATATAATTTTATATTATTATAATATATTAAAAGCTACAATTCAACAAAGTAATTATTAATATGGTACGCGTAATATAATACGTAGAAACTATGGAAAAAAAAAACAATGTTTACAATCACGTCACTTTTGTAAAGTCATTGATTTTTGATTGTAGCGTTAGAAGTTAAATATTTAATGAGCCTTCTCCAAACAATGTTATTAGTGCCATCGATATAATTGTACGAGATAGGTTCTCAGAATGATGTATCCATTAGATTATTAAAATGTTTTAATGTAATATTAAACTTAATAAACGATATTCAAATTTAATTGTAAAATGTAATACATCAATACAAAAAAACATTATTTCCTATAGCAAGTTTAAATTCCTTTGACATTTAGTGAGTCACTGTAATTTGTGTGTTAAATTTGAATTTAATGATCAATGATCATCCTAATCATACAATTATAATCAATACAATATTGTATACGAAAAAATCATTCTGAGCAAAGATACGGGTACATCTATTTCTGCAACTGGTGTTCATAAATTACAATACATTAAAATCATAATAACTAATATGTATTTTTTTTTTTTTAATATTTTGTCTATCAAAATAAATCCATACAACTTTTAAATCAATACCAGTGTATCCAAGAATGGTTTGAATAGGTTTGCAGTAAAAATAGTTTAAGGTAAATCTAAATAATATTAAAATATAATTGTATAGGTTTAAAATATACCTTCGTAATGAACATTTTGACTATATACGATTACAACAAAAAAACAATATCCATACATTTTCAACATTTGAAAATTGCTAAATGATTAAGGTTTAAGAAACCTTGTGTCTCAAGATATTTTACCTATAGTCAAAAACTATATTGACATTTTTTATATCCATTTAAAAATGTTTAATTCAAAAATTAAATTATTATTGGGAATAGAAATAAAATGTTCACATAAAATATTGAGACAATATATTGTAAATCAATAATAAATCATCAACATGCATTTGGAAGAAAACAAAAATAAAGTCAATGCACTATTAACTGTTTTCCCTTTCTGAGTGACTAGAAACATTGAAAGTGTGCGTCAAATATTGTGTTGTTAGCTTTAATAATAGAAATAATGAATCTCTTATCAAACTTAAAGTTATTAATATTATCAGTGTTTGTACTTTGACTTTTTTAAGATATTTCAATTTTCTGCGAAACGTCTGCATTATTAAATTGTTATATTGTGCATACTCAATATTTGTAACAAAAAACAAAATATTGTTGAATAGCCAACGTGCAAACACATATAATGTTCCAAACTTTAAGTTTGATAATAGATTAATTCACTGTAATTCTAAAGCTAACACAAGATTGGTTCTGCTAAACGCAAATCGTCTATGTTGCTCGTGGATCAGAGAGAAAAACAAACAGTGCGCTGACATCCTCCATAATATATGAATGTGTATAGTGTTTTTTCTTTATAAAATAACTATACAATACAGTAATTAGAATTTGATTTTAAATATCAATAATTTATAATATAAATTAAATCATTTTTTTAATTTTTAGTACTTAATATTTTTTTTTTTTTATATGAGAACGGGGCGTACAAAAAAATGTATTTAAATATCGGTTTTTACATATTTTCACAAACTCAAATAAAATAAACTTCTATAGAGACCACACTGAGTATAATATATATTAATTAACAATAGCTAGGTGTGTAATTTAAATGAATTATAGTAGGTACATTCATAATATAAAAATAAACTTGAAAAATATTTTTTTCCCTGTCGTATTTTATAATATGCATATACAACATAAACTTTGAATTCATTAATCCCTTGTGCTCAATTTATTTTTTTTCATAAACTTAAACAATACAATACCTACAGTTTTTTAATATTACTGCCAACTTCTTAAAACAAAATAATATACAAATATTAATATTATAATGAAATTCTATGAACATTATTATTTTTTTAAGTTAAAGTGTTTACAATAATTCCATTCGTTTGCACAAAGGGCATGCATTTACTTGAACGCCAGTTATGAAAATCATAATATGTATAACCAAAAAAAAAAAAATCGTTCTATTCAATGTGATCCAAATCAATTCAGGAAAAATATTGTGAATTGAGTTACATGTGTAACTTGGATTTTACTACATTATTTTCCAAGTTACACGTAGATATTTTTTTGGGAGTAACTTGTAAATATTAGATTCAAGATACTATAATAATAATTGGATATAATTTTAGTTCACGTCGTATTAAATTGTATTTTTGTCATACAATAATTTCGGTATATTGACACAAATCAACATTTAAGAAATACAATGAACAGGTCTGTTATTAGTATTGATTAGAAATTGTATTTAGATGTCCATCATATCATTTGAGTAAGTACCTATAATAGTCATCAAGGCTGGGCAAGTTAGTGATTTTTTTTAACTCAGTTAAGTTAAGTTAATATGCACCAATAACAAAAAGTTAAAAGTTGAGAGTTAATTTAACTCTAGGTTAACTCATTTAAGTTAAAAGTTAATACACACTTTTTGTTAACTTTTTATTAAGTTAAAAAAAAGTTAATTTGTTTATACAACGCTAGCCTACTTAATTTTTTTCCAACCCAAAACTAAATTGTAGGATATACTGTTAATACTTCATTCAGTATTTCCATATAAGTTAGATTCGAATGATATACATTTTTAACTTTAAACAATTTACGATACATATTTTTTGACATGAAAACGAAATAGACTGGAACAGTGAAATATTATAAAATTAAAAACAAAATAAATTAACTTAACTTACTTCTTAAAATGAAAAATTAACTCGTTAATTTCACGTTAATTAAGAAAGAAATTTAGTAAGTTAACAGTTAAGTTAATGAAAAGCCAAAAGTAACTAGTTAAGTTAAAAAGTTAAAAAACAATTAACTATTTAACTTAACTTTAACTTTTTAACAAGTTAATGCCCACCTTTGATAGTCATTATAATCAACATAATATGACAAATTGTAATACTATAAAATATCGCGGATAGGTAACTATAACTAATTTGTCTGAAAAGTATGTGAGACAGCTTATATGTCTTGAGATATTATTGAAGTCTTTAGTAGGCACTTATAGTACGATAGTATATTATAGGTAAGTACGTATAGTTTGTTATTTCAGTAGACGCTCATTGTTATGAAATGCATTTTATTAAACTTATAGTATTTATAAATTTTTTTCATAATCAACGATACACTTTATCCTCCTTTTTCAGGTGGAACTCATTTTGAAGTTAGAAAATTATAATAATAAAAATATACAAGCACTATATAAATTATGTAACAGTAAAAAACCAATATAGTATCTCGTTCATTGAAATCTACATCTAATTTCAGAAAATCAGAACACACATAAAGCCCACGACTTAAATAATATCATATTCTATTAATGTAGATAACTTAGCCAAGATTATAATACAAATTTGTATTATTATTGGTGTAATTCACATTATTTTACTATATACGTACATATCATAAACATTTTTACATGATGTATATATTAGTTCTGGTTAAATTAGGCCATTTTTAATATCATTATAAACCAAAATCTATAAATAAATATTTATATTTCATAATTTATTTCAAAACGTATTGCCATATAGGTAGGTACCTTTTTTCGTATTATTAATATGGATTTCATGATTTGAATTTTTAAATAAATTTGTGCTTTAAAACTCAAAATAATGATTTAATGACAATATGATTTTTTATTTCTATTGGAATGTTTGATATGGGTAATTTGTATATTTTATATGTAACTGGGATTCTATAGCGTTACTAATTGTATCTTGTGTTTAGAATTTAGATAGGTACATTTTTAAAATAAAACTTGTAACTTGCATTTACAGACATCATTTTAGAGTAATTGCTAACTCGTAACTCATACTGATTACTATTTATTGAGTAACATGCCCAGCCTTGTCAAAATGTATATGTAGTAAAGTTTATATTCATTTAAAAAGATAGTCTTTGTTTGGGATTTAAAATAACTTTAACATCAATCTATCCAATACAAAACTTTAATGTCGAGTAAATAATGACAAGTGAGTGATGAAACAATATTTTGTTATTTTCGTAATACATTAATAAGTAAAGTTTTACGTTTTAATACATTTTTTGTTTGACGATCATCCATTAACTATTCGATGGATGATAACAAATACCGACTTATTATGAATGGTTATTAAGAAATAATATTGGTAATAGTAATAATTTTCCAAATAGAGATTTCGATTTAAAAGTTTACTTCAAAAATTATATTAGTCGGCAAAATAAATTAGCTACAACGCGTATAAACTTATATTACCACCGACAATTATTATTATAATGACAAAAAAACAACAGAGCGATGAATTTATTGATTTGACAATATAATATGTGTCATCATGTTTTGGAGTAGAAAAAATGCTTCAATCTTCAACTTTGAGGGTTGTATCTGGTAGCAAATATAATCAAGGTAAACGTTGGTATACAATGATGTAGTAGGCCATTGTAGGTATGGTGAACCCGAAACCTATACTATAGAGCGAATCCTGTTCCTAGGATTTTACACTTATGAGTTATGACGAACGTGAATATAAAATATACTAGTAGGTACGTATTTATTTGTTTGTGAACAAAATTATAAAAACATCAAATAATATATTATAAACCGACTATGAAGTGCCCGATATATTTTTTTTAAGACATTGAGATGAACAAGAGTAGCTTTTTTAGTACCTTTTAGCCTGAAAAAAAATAATAGACTGATATCATATTTTATTAAGCCGTAGTTGGGTCAATGCGCGCTATTAAATTCGTGGGTCGTTCATGATATAACCTGTCGGTCTCGAAGCCATTCACCGTCCGTACAAACGTAAATATCTATTGTGAATCAATCAAATACAAGTAGATATCCACCCATATTAATCCATGAATACAACACCTGCGAGAACCACGTTTGTACATAGGTACCTTATATTATGTGTACCATGTTATATGCATGCGTTTTTGTACAAAAGAGGGCCGTAAGTTAATCAGATTAATGCCATGCAGAAAGTGGAGAGTAAATAATAATAGTACGGTTGTACACAAAATCAATAATATTATGATTAAAATATATTTTATAAAATTATATCGTCGTTACAAACTGTTTACTCGAATCATAATATTTAATAATCGAATCGTTATTAATTATTTGGTATATATTCTATACAGTATATTGCATAGGTAAGTTCATCTTGGTGTAAAGAGTTTTTTAGATAAATGGTTAAAATAAATTTTCTTTGACGTCAGGTACTTACAAAAAATATAAGGAAAATATAACATTGACTTTATACATTAGAATTCACCGTGTCTGCCTCTATTTTTTTTTTTTTTTTTACTGAATAAAAAGAAGTATCTTAAAAGGTTTTTTTTTGGAAATTATTAGATTATACGTTTCAGTTTAAGATAATACGAGTAGTTTACTTAAAAGCTACCTATATGTGTATAAATGTAATAATGTATCGTGTTCCGAGTTTTTATATGTAATTTCTATATTATTTACGTCAGATTTTCTTGCTACATTTTTCGAAAACAACAAATTAACGAAAATAAATTCATGTTACACAATGCAATGTAATTCTATTATTATTTTTATTGAAACGAATTTTTTTATGGCACGATGCGGGGCTAGCCGGGAAGAAACGTTCCTGCCGAAAATAAATACTATATTTTATAATATTATATTAACTGATTGATCTAGTAATGCGACAATACTTTTTAAAACTGATTTAAATTCGTTATTATGTCTACTTTAGATTGGTCAGTCCACTTATTCCTACCCCCCCCCCCCCCCTCCCAAACATCTATGAATTTAGCTTGAAAATTTTAAAATTTCGGAATTTTTAAACGTTGATTATTTGGGATTTATTCGAAATTTAAATCAGAAAACTTAAAATGTGGACTGACCGATCTCAAATAGATATTCTAACGAATTCAGATCAGTTTTCTGAGATATTATCGCATTATTAGATCGATCGGTAGGATGGAACAAAAGAAAAATCGTGAGAGGTAAGTTGTAGTGACGATAGATTAATTATAAATATCTTGCATATATTGATAATACATCACTACACTACACGTGTATTATGCATTTATGATTATTATAATTAACAAAATATATATGTGATAAGTATATAATATATTTAAGTATATTGAATTGTACGTAGGTAGTACATTTTTTGTCACGCCTGCACCGAAAGTTTGGTTTTCGACCGCGGTTGAAGCGTTGGAAAGCGACCTTTTTCCGTCCAGCTGGCCGTAAAGTGGGAATCCCCATAGTGCCGGCGAAAAAAGTGGAAATCCTCAAAAGTGCGGATATCACGTATATCACGCGTATTCCATGCACAACCAGACACTGAAATCTATACCGCGGTCCTCACAAAACATAAACTTTTGCAGGTTACATCTTATACAGATATTAATATATTATTATAAACTCCTTGCATGACGCGTAAACATTTTTATTTCATGAAATTGTTTTCGTAGAATAATCTGATTGTTGCATATATCCGCCTATATAGTGCTTTATACCTTTGCCGTGATTACATTTTTTTGTGCGTCGCGTTTGGTATATACTAGGTAAAAGAAAACGGGTATAACGCGAGGATTTGAAACAGCGTAATAAGATCTGCATATTATGCATTTATAATTATTATAACTTATGAATTATAACAATTTGGTGACTTTAACATCAATTTCAATGAAAAGAAATCGGAAACTTTCAAAACTTTCCTTATGGACACATTCAATTTACTAATGATAAACAATCCAGCAGAATTTACAACGAGAGATGACACCCTATCGATACCTACGTGGAACTGGCACTACGAAGATGGCACAATAATCTAAAACCATTCCAACAAACTCTACTCGGACTTGTTGGACGTTGTTGGAATTTGTTGGAAGCTACATTAAAAGTTATGCAATTTCAAAGTGTGTAGTGCCAATTACATGACCAGCACTACACATGCAAAAAAAACTTTAAAACTCTACCAACAATATTCTCATATAACATGGTTGAACATTGTTGGACACTTGTTGGAATTTGTTGGAATTTGTTGGAACGTATTTTAAAAGTTATTCAAGTTCAAAGCTTGTAGTGCCAACTTCACAACTAGCACTACAAATCAAAATAAAAAGCTAAAAACAGATCCAAAATATATACTAATACAGTTTTGAGACATTGTTGAACTTTTGATAGACATCGACTAAAAAAATATTCTGAATTTAATCAGTGTTAAGTAGTTAAGTTTGGTTCATAAAAAAAAATGATATCTCAATTAAAAATGTTTAACTATTGTTATATTGGGTCTGGTGTCCAACAACTTTAAAACGTGGTCCAACAAACTATTGTTTACCCATCGTAGAAGAAGAAAAATTACTCCAACAACTTTCCTAAGTTTTTTAATCACCATTTTCTTCCAGCACTACAATTTTCATTTTACACCTAATATTCATAATACAAATTTTTAACTGTCATTATATTGAGTTCTGGGGTCCAACAACTTTAAAATTTGATTTAACAAACTTGTCTACACATCATAGAACAAGAAAATTCCTTCTAACAGTTTCCTAAGTTTTTAAATCACCATTTTCTTCTAGCACTATATTTTTCGTTTTTTCACCTAATAATCATATTAAAAATTTTTAACTATCATTATATTGAAATCTAGTGTCCAACAACTTTAAAAAGTGGTCCAACAAACTTGTTTACACATCATAGAACAAGAAAATTCCTTCCAACAACTTTCCTAAGTTTTTAAATCACTATTTTCTTCTAGTACTACAATTTTAATTTTACACCTAATATTCATAATAAAAATTAAATAAAGATATAATGCAAACAACAATATTTTGTGAATGAATAATCTATTAAAAATATTATTAATTTGATAAACATATTTTTTTATTTCAACATATGCAGTGTAATTATTTGTAGGTATGTAGAAGATTTTTTCTTCTTCTACGATGTGTTAACTAGTTTGTTGGACCACTTTTTAAAGTTGTCGGACACCTATTTAGAAAATTTAAATTTAAAAAATACTCTTGAAGGATCAACAAGTCAAAACTTTAAATTATTTAATGTTTTACCTGTGGATTTACTATTTAAAAATACTGCTATTTTATAGGTAGGTAAAAATATAGATAATTGGAGAAATAAAAATAATGAAAAAGCAAAAAGGGGACATTTAGCATACGATGTTAAAGTGATATATTTAAAAAAATCTTTTGGTAAAAAATTCATGGACTACCTGGGTCCTATCTTTTTTAATTCAGCGCCTGTTACTATTAAAAATAATATAATTAACAAACAGAAAAATGTTAAAATAACTATTAATAACTGGTTAATATCTTACTTATAGGATAATCATATAATATTCTTACAAGCAGTGTGTTCTGTTATGTATTATTCTAGTTTTTATTTGTATTCATATTATTTAATTTATTATTTGTAAGTAAATTGTCGCTCTCTACCTTCAATACAAGCTCCGTTTTTAGAAGGTAGATAAATCTCTTTGTTTATTATTATGTAATTTTTATATTTTATGTAATAAATAGATTTATTTAATAAAAAAAAAAAAATAAAAAAAATATTAGTTGTAATATGAAAATTGTAGTGTTAGAAGGAAATGGTGATTTAAAAACTTAGGAAAGTTGTTGGAAGGAATTTTCTTGTTCTATGATGTGCAAACAAGTTTGTTGGACCACTTTTTAAAGTTGTTGGACACCAGAATTCAATATAATGACAATTAAAAATTTTTATTATGAATATTAGGTGTAAAATGAAAATTGTAGTGCCAGAAGAAAATGGTGATTTAAAAACTTAGCAAAGTTGTTGGAAGGAAATTTCTTGTTCTATGATGTATCAACCATTACAATGACCCACTTGAAACTTACTATACAGCAGAGCGACCCCCACTTGCCCACCTTTTTTAAATAAACATTAGATATTATGGCATTTTACATTTTGAATAGTACCTATCCATTCATTTTTTTTTGTGAAAAATTATCAATATTTTTTAGACCTGGAACAATATTTCAAATAAATTATACAGTAGATTTTTTTCAATGCAAAGTTGATCACAGGAACTCTTGTCAATCATATTTTGTTGTTTTAGTTCTATTAAATCATATTATAGTAATTCTTATTTCTTGTCAAACTTACACAATTGTATTAAATATTTCTTATATATTATGTAGCACTCGTATTATTTGTTTTTATCGAATAAAATGTGAAGGATTTATATGAAGTTTTTATTAGTACCGACCTACCTCATATATAATTCGTTTATTGAGTCTTAGCAGGTTAGACATTTTTTATGAAAATACATTGTAGCGTATTTAATGACAATGTATACTCTAGTTTTTTTGGATTACTTTATAGTTTAAGAGTCTGTCTAAGAGGTATTTAATGTGACTTAGAGCATAGATGAATGTGCTAATTTTGAAAAGATATTTAAATTGTCAACGCATTATGTGTATGGTTGATTGGATTATGTATTTTGTTACTAATATCGTTAAAAGCGAATAAATAACGTAATGGATAAATTAAAGCACCAAGGTCTAAGGCATTTCATTTTCTTTTGTAAATGTATCTGATGTGGTTTAAACTAATTTCACTTAAAGGCTTCTTGTTCGTAAGACATTAATTAAACAATTTCATAGGTTATTCTGCATTTCAATGGTGAAACCGTAATGATTTCCAATTGCAAAGCCAAGCCATCCGAATGATTATCAGAATTGTTGCATTGTTTTATATTGATGAATAACGTCCATTTAAATTTTTATTTAAAGAGAAATCTGATTATTTAAAAGTTTAAAGTTAAAAGTTTAATTTTCAAATTTAGAAAATGTTTAATTTGTTAAATTTACTTACATTTTTCTAATTAAATTTAAATATATTTTAATCAAAAAACACTATTGTTTGAATAATGAAGTATTTTATTTTATTTTTGAAATGATCAATACTGCATGGTCTATCATATTTTCATAAAACTATACTGTATAAAATATTCAAAAAACAATCACGTTGTTCTAACGCCTATTGCTTACTACAACTATGGTTCTAAAATGTAAAATAAATATTAACATTTGCTTACCTATAATTCTTCTATATATTTATGAGATCTGTAAACAATACAGACGTAATTTTACTAATATAGTAGTATCTAATAAATATATTTTAATATGATATTATGAGAATACATAATAATTTTAAATACTAAAAATCAACATAAAGGATATTTTGCGATACATTTAAAAAACCTAATTTCCGAATTGTAAGTATGATCCTGTTAGTAAAATAATAACTTGTATTCAATAACTCGTTATCAATTTATATTTAATGTATATAAAAAGTTATAGTTGAAGGAATTATTATGAAATTAATGCAAAAATATAATTAAAATATCCATTGGATGAACAGAAAAATATATTAGTCCTTTTCTTCTTGATATAAACTCAAAAATGATATTCAGTTTAATGGATTTTTATAAAAACAATTGTGGCGTTTCTTTATCTGATCAGCCGTACGAAGTAGTAATATTATTTGTGTTAAAGGAAACTAGAAAGGTTTCGTTCTTTTCAATATAGAACACGGGAGCTTAATAACATTTTCTGTTCTTTAAATTGGTATAAAATAATTCCATTATTATATCAACAACATTCTATGTTAACGTCAGGTCCCTCGACTTTTTTTTTTAACGCTAGAAAGCACTTGACGAATGTTTTCTCTATTTCTCATTGGGAAATAATTTCATAATGTCTTCTGTTTCTTTCTAGTAAGGTTTGGCAAAGTTTAATATTAGAAAAATTCATTGAATATGAGTTTCGTTACAGCCAGTATTAAGCTTAACATTTTTTTATATAATTTTTCACATAAAGAAACTTAAGTAATTAAAAATATTAATTTTTTTAAATTTTGTTTATGAATTTTGGTTGTAAGCTCATAACCACTGTTAAACTTACCTTTATTTACCTAATTTGTATAATTAATTGGATTCAAAAATAATTAATGAAGCAAAGACTATTAATTTTGTTTGCAAATATTTTAATTTCTTTTTGAGTAATTAGTAACTTTTCAAAAGTTCTTAAAAAGTGTAAGCTGCATTTTATTTTAAACATAATGAGTCGACACTCTAAAATATATTCATAATATATTTATTAATATAAGTACAAGCTTATATCCAATTAAAGAGTATAAATTAAAATAAAGAAAGTCCCGCTCTCAAAATTGTCTACTAAAATCTACTCAACAGATTTAACGCATTATCGTTAAGGACATCTACTTTTAATATTGTTGACCCTATATTCTTTGAACACACTAGTTCAAAATTACACCAGTGGCATATATTTTATAGAAGGGAAAAATGTAATTATACTCTTTGTTTATTTATTGAAGATCTAACGAGTGGCGTATTCGAGTTATTATCCATAGATATTATTAGATTTCATAATGCCTACCATTACATAAAATGATTTCCTCCCTACCCACAAATGAAAATATATCATCTTCATTACTTTTGATAGTTAAATATAAATTATAATTGTTTTATGCGTTGAATGGAAACATATTATTTATTTATACTACTAGTATGATACAACTGTAGAATACAGAGAATACAGAGAACAATTATTTATTTTTTAAAAATCAATTTGGAAATAACAAAACAATTATAATTTATCAATGTAGTACCCTTGTGTTATACGTGGGTGCCTAATGAACAGAGGTCGATTTGAGTGGTCTAAGTATAAAAATGTAATATAATGTATTATTGTCTGGACATTATTGTAATAAGCTATTGGTAAGCACTATTGAAAATTAACATTTTAATAAATTATCATATAATAATACTGTACAAAAATAACTTTAAACGTTTATTCGCACAAAATATCAAATCAGGACCAAGATACCCCTACGGCTTCTTTTCTTTGTATTAATAATTTATAATTATTATTATTATGGTTATATTAACGATGACTAAAATTATTTGTAATAATTTAATTTTATATTGATTTTTATTAATTTGTACCTGTTAGTTTATTCACAACTGTTTTTAGCTACTGAGTATTAATAATTATTTAAAAGTAACTTTTATTCATATAATAATTGTATAATTATAATATGTTTATAATTTACTCCATTGTCTTCCTTGTCAAACGAATGTAAAGATGGTTAATATGTTTTGTATTAAATTAAATAGAATAGCAAATAATTAAGTTTTAAGAAAATATGAAAAATATTTATATCGTATACTTATTACCTAATGTTATTAACTTTTGAGTCAATGCCATAGTACCTATTACCGTAGAACAATAAGAATAAGTTCGTGCAGTCATGTTACCAGGCAAAAGCATAAAATTAATCTAAACGTTTTGAAAATGTCATTGTGACCATTGTGTATAAAAATATAATAATGTACCTACGTAAATAAGTTTCAAATTACCATAAAAATTATTTTTGAATTACAACAAAATAGGTAACATAAATAGTTATTCTTCGTTTAAATATTTAATTTCATCCAAATTTTAACATTGTTTCTGTAAAAATGTTTTTATATATTTCAAAAAGAGTCAATATTTTGAAAATCACCATGTATCTATAGAATTTACAAATATAAACTTTTGGTGAAAATTCCAAGTAACTATGATTATTTGTTCTAGAATTACAACCAATTAAGTAAATCAATTTTGTCAAAAACTTATTCCTACAGTTGTTCTCAGTTTTATTTTTTTCTAATTATTAAGAAAAATACTGGACATTTTTTACTTTTGACCCTGAATGTATTATAACTAGACTTATTTCCCTACCAAAAATATATTAAAGATGAAAATCTATAGGCATTTTTCTACCATATACAGTAGACTCAAAATAAAAACACATCATTATCAACAATATAATTGTAAAATCAATACATATCCATCACTCCATTCCCAGAAGCTTTCGATATAATCGGGAGTTCATCGAAATCACGGAAATTTGGAAATTATCTAGTACCTATAATAATATTAATAATAATATATTACTATCGGTATATAAGTAACCAATTATGAAAGTATAATTTATGTCATTGTATAAACTGTTATCGTACGTGAAATAGACACTTAGGTAGGTGGGGATATCAGTGTTGCTCACTGAAACGAATTTGATGCTGATAATAATAATATGTGTGAATAATATCGTTTCGTGTTCCGCTATAATGACACAGTGACGACAGAAGACTACCGTCAATTCGGGACGATTAGGACAAATAGAAATAATTTCTCCCTACCATTGTAGGATCCGTGTTATAGTTGGTACAGTATAGTAACCGTCGACTCGGTCGTGTTCTTTTTAATTAAATTTATTGTCGTCGGCGTAAATGCGCGTCACTGTACAATAATATTATCATCGTCGCAGTAATAATATAACAAGCGCGAGCGTTTATGTATGTATATCTGGGCGTCGAGGACTATAATATAGGTACATCGCGATATGCGCAGCGGACGGACCGAGAGAAAAACGCTCGCAAGTCCGTATATCCACGGTCATAGGTATTATTATTTCTCGGGTGTCGTGTCGGGTCGCCTCGGTTTAATGACGTCCTTTTGACGCGCACCCTCCCCCCCCCCCAGTGAGGCGCGGACGGGTGCTAGTGCTGCACTCTAAACTAATTATAAATTGTGATTCGTGAAATTAATCTGCAGGGAATCTTCAGCGTGTCTACGCGGCGATGTAGGTACCTATGTATGCGCGTATTCCTGCAGGCATAAGTACATAATACTTGTTAAGTATTCAAACACGAACTTCTGTATTTCAGCGTTTCAAATACATTTGAAGATTTACGTTTAGGAAAAACTATAAGGACGAGAGATTCTTCAGGTCTGAGATGATTTAGAAATAGATCAAATTCAATTTGTGATATTTTAATTAAAATACGAATCCTGTATAGAAAAGTTGTCCTACGACATTTCCGCGCGTTTTTGCCAGGGAACAAACATTTTATTAATATATTTATTATAAATTAAATTAATAATTGAAACAATCAATTATTTCAAATATACCATCTCAAAGAGTGCCAAAATATATTTAAGTTTATACTATATGCGTGTATGCGTTCTTGGTAATGTGGATTTAAATATTTGATGAATATTTCAAGTACCTATATTAACGGTTATTCTTTTAAAAATTAAAAAAAAAAATATTATTTTGTCAAAAGTGGTGTTACCTGAATATACGCATTCTCGTACTGTTATTTATTATTTTTTTTGTTAGTGCCATGCCCGATTATTGAAAAGAATCAATTTTATTTTTATTTTTGACCTCATAGTTCCAACAAAATCAAACGTGCTACCATACACCTCCATCAATGATGAAGATTGAAGACAGCTTTATATAAAACGACGTTGTGACGTCCGACAAAAAAAAAGTAAATATAAACATCATTGTAAGACCAATAAAACTATAATAATATTCTGATAGGTATTCCGGTCCTAAAAAATTCTCTCAAGCAGGTAATTTGAAATATTTTTCTTACGTTTTTATACATTTTATACTCACGCGTTTCCATTGAATGAATATAGTATTTAAATGATTGTTCATTCAAGTATTTATTTCAATTCATATTTGAAATACATTTCAAGAGTATTTTGAAAAAAAAATGGTTTTAAGTGACTGGCAACACACGAATACACGACAAGTGCGGGTTCGCGGTCTTCTTGCTCTGGGTGTATACTGTATAGTGTATACCTAATAATATTATGTACGACGTGTACCTAATAGTAGGATATACATATTATTATTATTCCGGGTGTGGATGGAGTGGAGACGATATAGGTGTGCAACGAGCCGATAAAATTCCGCCCACCAACCGAGGGTTGTGCGTGAATAGTATTTTACCGTGGATTTAAGTTTTTGGAAAATTCCCCGAGAACATGGAGATATTTCGATGTACTTATACTATACGAAGAGCCTTATATTGCCTTCGTAATGAATCATCACTAAAGCACCACGCTGGCTGCTACTACAGGAACCCGTGTGTGCGCACGCGCGTACGTGGAAAAGTTTTTGCCTCGCATAAAATTCTCAGACCGTTTTCCCGTACCTACTAATAGTGTCGCACATTTATTGACTTCAGAACGCTATACTACATGGAATAAAACTTAGTTGTACTATAATATATATAAAAAAAAAATACAGTGTTTGCATAATAAAACGCGTTTTACTACTTTAATAGTTAATATTAATAAATCGAACACACACACACACACACACCCATACACATATAGCTACAGACATACGTATCTATTACACAACCGTTCATTTTGAGGAAATATTTTTCTATAGGATAATCTACAAAACCGGTATGATTTAGATGAAAACTGATATATTCTGTCCACGTGAAAAATTCTTTTACATTTCATTTTCAGTCACGAAATCGTATTGCCAGCATGCACCGAGGCAACTAATCAAACGTTCATGATTTGCCTTAAAAACTATTGAGGATTGAGGACGTGACCGTACGAACCGACCGCAATCAATGGAATATGATGTAAGATTTTAAAGAATAGATGTTAACAAAAAAAAAAAAGTTACCGTATGCATATAATATGTAAATACGCATTTAGTCCAAATTTTGGGGGTAACAATAATAAATCGTTAAATAATAAGTTTTATATCTACCTACTATAAATGTATTATAAGCGATGAAAATAAATAATAATAATCATTTGATAAGAATATTAAATGCAATCTACTTTTTTTATAATAGGTATATTCACTATTACATTATAATTTACTATTTGGTCGTCTAAATAAAATAAATGTCCGTAGTAAAAAAATATTCAAAAGAAATCGCTTACCCCGTAATACACAATACAACCATAGTTACCATGTTTAAAAGAGAAACAAATAAGGAATAATGAGATTAATTCAACGTATTATGATATCTGTTTATTTTAAAATATATTACGCTGTTTCTACTATTTCGTTATGTTTATAGATTCCCAGGCATAGTAATTACAAATTTACCACATCAATTATTACAAATTACAAATTTTTACTCGATTCATGTAAACAAATGTAAGTAATGTAAAGTATATACATATATATACACCTAATTCAAATTTTTTTTTGCTTGTGGTCTTCTTTATAGAATCGGTATTATTACCGGTGGATCTTTAAAATTAAATTTCTATTGTAAGTAAAATTATAATTAATTAATTGTAATAATATGTGACAAGTAACAAGTAACAACATAATATGAGTAACGCGAACCATCATTAAATGTAGCATTATTTAGCCAAGTTGTGACTTACGTAGTTTTGTGGCATGTATACAAAGTGATGGTGCATCTGACCAGAACTCCCGTAACAGAATTTTGAATATTTATGACCTATGATTAATAAGTGGAGTTGATACTAATGTAGTTCTTTGCCACCTCATATGCTTCGAATACAAAAATTATAAAGTGGTTTTTATTACCGATAAAAAACTGAAATGACAATGTAATATTGTATTATATACTTAAGTTTAAGAGAAAAAAGTGTATGGTTAGTTTATAGTTATAATAAACAAGTGTTGCTCGTAATAAATAAAGCAGACATAATTTGGCTATAGAAATTCCAAAGTAGCAAACTATTTTACCAGTGACGATCGAATTTGTCGAGTGTTATGTCCTGCAGCGTTTAAGGTTTCTCTCGAAACAGACTACAGCGTGTAATGATACGCAACGCGGAAGATTCTTTTGAATAGTTGGTGCTTTATTATTACACACTAAATAGTTATAAAGTTTACATTTTTTTTTTCGTTTGCAAGTGCTTCTTCAAGCTCCAGATATTTAAAGGTTTTTTGTTTACAATGGTGAAATAGTTTTGACTCACGTTGATTCCCTGGTAGCACGGACTCTGTTGGACGGACGGGGTTGACAGTGCCAAAGGCCATCGGGCTGCGTATATCAGGCTCGTCCTCGAAGCGGTGGTTGGCTTCGTCGTCGAATTTTGGTCAGGTGGCGTTTATCGTAGGTCCTCTGCGTGGTTGCAATAATTGCACTATCCGACTAGGTATCGTCGAACGGCGTATATGTATCGGGTCCCGACAGTCGTTTCTGGAGCGTCAACATCGCCTAGAATATTTAATACTAATTATTAAATATTTAAACAATAAACAATTATTAATATAGAAATGCCTCACATTTTTATTGAATACTAAATACATATATACACTATAATTCATCAATTACAAATTGAAACAATCTTTTACCATGGTAAATTTAGGCAAAAAAAAATATTTTTATTTAATAGAGTTTACAGTAATGATAATGATTCTGATCTAAATGAAGCCGTGAAGGCATTAGTGTAACTGAGGAAAATGAAGTCTCTATAGAAATAACTAATAGGTAGGTACTCTTGAAGGTGAACCATCTAACGTCGATAAGTTCTTGAGAATATTGTTACTCCCACACCAACTTACAGTGTGTGCTGCACACACAGTTAATTTAATTGCTTCAGTTGATATTGAAGATGCTGAAAATGACCTTGTGTATAGGACCATCAGTAAAAAAGTATTTAAAAAGTACCAAGCAATTTTTAACAAGCAAAATCATTCTACTTTAAGTGCAGATATCATAAACGATCATCTTGGTCGTGATACTTTTGATAAGACGTGAAGCACAACAAAATTACGCTGGAGAAATAATGAGGACATTGGATGAGATACCAAAGACATTAAATATAAATGGCCATACCTATTACATCCGGGGAATTATTGTATTTCATTTTACGTACAGGACTCGGAGTGACAAGTGGTAAATATAAGGCATTTGCATGTAGAGCAAATCACTATTGAGAAGTGTATGATGATCTAAAATAATATAATATTACACAGCCAAAATCGAATAAAAATAATGTCGAAGTTGTAATATATACACTTAAATAATGTCAACATAACCAATAATATTTATTTTTATAGCAACCATTTTATAAGCTAATGATAACAAGTTTTTGATATTTAGTTTAAAATATATTTTATAACTTAATTAATATTGTACTCATTTTGAAAAATAAATATGATTCCAGCGAATACTTATACCTATAGCAATACATATTTTACCACAGCACAGACATGGGGAAATCGCGTTTTCTCATGTTGGGGGAGGTGTACAAAATGTTATTTTGGCTGTACAAAATTGTACAAAATAAAGTACATAATACTGGATGATTTTGATATTTAGTTCCAAACTTGGCAGTGCTGGGGTAACGGAGCTCATTTATTTTTATATTTATTTTCATTCTTACTACTACTTCCCTCGTAAAAAAACAAAAAAAAATCGTAAATACACCAATACAATATTCATTACAAGGAGGCTAAGGGATTGTGTACATGACGGAAAATCGCATAATAGAAATTAAAATCTAGCGCATTTATTATAATATTTTTTTTTTTTATTTTTTTTTTTTATTGATCTTGAGCCCGGCAGCTGAGGCCATTAGCTATTTTTTAGTTTGTAGGTTGTTAAGTTGGTAGGGGGGGGGAACACGTATGTGGTATTATAATATTACTCTTACTATTAAAGACGAACCATTACATAATGAACCATAGATGGGAAATATTATGAGGTCTGAAGTATCAAGTAATATTATAATTTATACATTTTTTAGAGAGGTCTTTGAATACATTTATAAAATTGGCAACACTAAATACTAATTTTAAATTATTAAATTTTCATTACATACATAATTAGTACCTATTCAATAATATAATATAGATATTACTACTTATTAGTTGTATAATAATAATATACTACGTTTTATTTTAACGAATTTATCAACTTATTAGTTATTGCTTCGTCATAATAATGTGTTGATTTCTGTTATCCAAATAAAATTACTATTCATGTTTCTAAAAGTATAAAACGTTATACCTACATCCATAGTTACAACTAAAAAATATTAAATAAATGTTTACTTTTATAGTATTTTTATCATTTTTAAATGTCATATTCAAAAGCAAAAAATAAAATAAAACCTAGATTTTGGTATTATATCTGAACATGCTGTGTTAACTAACTATTAACCAATTAGTCAACATTTGAACAAAATCAAATATTTAAATTAACTTGGACAATTTTATATCAGTATGATTTTGTACAAGTTGATTTTGAAATTTTGACCATCGCGTATGTGCTTACAAGTTATATTATTTTATTAACTACTGAAAATATTCTGAAAACTGTTAGTCAGAATTCAGAATTTTTATTTTTGTCTGCTTTTAAAGTATGATTTATTTACTAGTTAGTAAATGAGCATCGCTATTCGCTCTGAATCATTTTTTGAGCATGATGATTTATCGTCACTTTCAAATTTAAAATGACAGCGCATCCACCCAAGTGGCCAACTTAAAAGGAAGGTCTACCGCTACATTACGTGCAAAGAGTACTCGTATTTTCAACTTTTTTATTCTGTTATTTTTTTTTTAATATCGTTTCTCTTTAATACATACATTTATACTTAAAGTATTTTTTGCATATTTATTCCACATTTTTATATGTATTGACGAATTTTAAGAAAAAAAATTCATTAGTGGAAATCATTGCTTTTCAATAAAT
Organism: Metopolophium dirhodum; assembly: GCF_019925205.1. NCBI lineage: Eukaryota > Metazoa > Arthropoda > Insecta > Hemiptera > Aphididae > Metopolophium > Metopolophium dirhodum. The sequence goes on along the minus strand of NC_083561.1, from coordinate 6,623,291 downwards.
TTGTATGGTTAAGAAAATACTTGAAGGAAGATAATATAGGATAATATTTTGAATGTAGACAAGTAGTATTATTATGTATTACCCAGATTGGTTGATTGGTTACAATATATTAAAATAGTGTGTTGAATATTGTGTGTTATTAAGATTATTTACAAGTCGTACTGATATACCAGCTATTATATAGGTACCTAATACAATTATAGCTTTAATTCTAAAAACTAAAAAATGTAATTAAATTCTTGAACAACAACGAAATGGGAAGGGGTTGAATTCTCAAAAGTTAAGACTGTCGGTACGACCTCTACAGTTCCTAAATATCGTATAAGTACAGAAGGTATTTTAAAGTTATATGAATTCTTCAACTGAAAAATCATTCGTATAAAAAGAAATGTATAATAGTATAGATAATAGGTTAGGTTACCTCTACCTAAAAATCTGATTTAAAAAAAAATCTTAAAATATGCCTTTTCAGTCTTCGAACTATCTCACATTTCCATTCAAACATTATTATTTTCTCTATTACAATGACAAAAAAAATACTATCATGGTTTTATATAATTTCATATACTAGTAACAATATGGAATGTAAATGCATTTACCTAATACAGTTCCAATGCGTGCCTACCTATTTTTTCATTATAAGAAGACTTGAGTAATGAGTTGTATAGTCACAGGGATGGTTAGAGTTCAATATAATTACATTTTAAATTTTAATATTAAAAAATGGCTGTTGTAGTATTCTTGGACCATTTTAAATACATATTAAGAATTTTTTGGCATAGTATATTTTTGATCAATAGTATTATTTCATTTTCTTAAAAATCATATTTTAAAATATCTTTTCTTAAGCACATACATCACGCACACGCATTTATATATAATATATATATACTATGTTTATATTAGTACTTATCTTATAACAACCAAAATAATATATCCTTGGTATTTTAAATTGAATACATAGTGAACATCATTTATGATTTACTAGCATTTTTGAGAAATGTTAAGGATTTTAGAACACAATAGAACAAACAAACAAAAAAAAATGAAAATAAACTACAGTGCTAAGTAGCTTTGGAGAGAAACCCGTGCCAAATCCCTCGTGGTACCATAGCAGTATAATAATTTATATATTAGTTTACCTATACTTCTTTATACTGTTATAACTGTATCAAATAATATTTCACTGAATTTATAAAGAAATATTTATATTAGGTTGGTGATTATAAAATACTCGACCTAGTTAAAAACATCGTTTTAAGATTCTATGAAATTAATTAAGTTAAAACTAAACATAAATATTTTATTTATTTAGAAAATACAATTGCAATAAATTTCAAGGAAAACAAAATTGAAATTTGTTTTATAAATTAATACAATTGAAGTAAATTAAAACATACTTTCAAACGAATAATATAATAATACAATTATAATTATAATTATAAACTATAGGTACTATTGACTATATTACTATTTTATAATAGAATTTATAATTCTTATATTATAATATTATATATTATTGTTTTGATGAGCTAAGTAGGTATTATGGTAATCCAACATTTTTACCACTGCTCTGTTCGACTATACTTTAAATAGGTAGGTAGGTAGGTACTTATACATTTTTTGAAGGTCGATTTTTATGTATAAAAATTCCCAAAAAAATACTCTCCTTCAAAACATGAAATAAAGTCATTCGAAAAAAAAAATAATAACAATTATACATTTAGAGCCATACAAAATAGTAAAAATCGTTTTTTTTTTTTTAAAAAATTGATGTTATAATGATATCGAAGTACCTATAAACAAATTAATATTTTTAAAAACTTTTATTGTTTTCAAGAAAATGACTGTTTACTGTTAAAAGAATCACCTTGTGTAATATCTAATACCTAATATTGTAAATTATTGACTTCTAAAAATCAAAATGTATTTACATTATTATATCGTAGGTATTCTTTTTTAAAAAATTGCAGAGGTTAAGTATCAAAAGGCTTGATGATTAAAAGTTAAAGATATTTTATAGATCGGATCATTATTATTTTTTTATAACTGATACATGTTTAAAAAATTAATAATTGTAGAAGACCTCACTATTATAAATGTTCAAATTACCTGAACCATTGTGACCATGTTTGGATAACACAATAAGATTAAACTTTATCAAATGTTCCCATGTTAACTTTTGCACCCTCTTCCAATATTATACAATATATTACATAATTCTTACGTATAATTCCCTTGCATATAATATTATAGTGTAGTTTGCCGATGTGAAGACTGTGGTACTTCACTTATTATTTTACGCTGTTTATTGTGAGTAAATATTACGGTGATAGGGTGGGGAATAGCAGCGGAAACTTGACATGTAGTGAAGAATAACTATATTTAACTGTATAAATGACCTTGGTTTTGGAGCTGATCTGCTAAGCAATTCTTTAATTACAACAGCCTGGATGGATTGAAGTGACCTACTTTAAAATACCACCGCACCTCGTCTTTTTCAACTGTTGTTAAGCTCTTCTAGTGCCTCTTTCGGCTGGTGAAATCCGAAAAATATATACCAAAAGAGACTATATTTAAGGTCTCTGTTACAGTATAAGCATTTTATCTATATAATATCTTTTGTCATCATATTTAAACTGGTCTTACTCCGATGATAATTTACAATTGAAATCGTTCGTCTGTAAAACCCTTCCACATCTATATATATTATATTTGAATCACTAATTGGTCAGTAAAATTGCTCAAAGCCAATTCACTGCGTCATTCGTACAACAATAGGATATTAATGTAAACAAGCATTATGTTTTCAAGTAAGACTTGGGCGCGTGGCTCATTGATTACAAACAACAAAGAATAAAAGTTATACCGAATTTTAAACTTTTATTTGAACTTTAGGCAATGGATTTGGTAAATGATCGCCTATTATGCCCTATAGGAAAGTATAATACATTTCATTGCAGCTGTAAGAAATAAACGGGTAAATAGTATTATGGTCATACTAATTATTGTTTACATATTATGTAATGCATTTAATGTAACAAATATATTGTCAAGACATTACAATTATAACTTTACATTCAAATATAATCCAAAAGTAATAAATAAATTGATAAAAGTAAAAATACTAGAATTTAAAATCAAAGAATTATTGAAAGTTATTTTATGATACATGATTGTTAAATTTTTAATCCATTTTCAACTTTAAACATTTTTGTTATTTTTATTTTAATAATATTTTGTGATTATCGTACACTTATTTGTTAGATTACCGAGAAAATATTACAAAAAAATTTCTTTTGTAAGTATCACCAGTGTTTTATTTCTACTTTAAAAAACATAGAACTTTAGAAAACTTTTACTACCCCGAAATGTGTTTTCTGAGAAAGCAAATTTAATGTAAAAATAATATATTATTATAAAATTAATAGCTGACTCTTTTGAAAATGTATAAGGTTTAACGTCAATATTTTATTTTATTTTTTTCTTATAATTACATAGCTGTAGTACTTACTGCAATATTGTGTATGAAAATTAATTTAAATCTTAAAAAAAAGTTGTTATTTGATATTATATTAAATTGTATTAAAGATGTTTCTATATATAAGTCTGTACATTGAACATGTTTATCAAAAATATATACTGACATTCAATATAACTCCATGAAATCAAATATTTTTTTAGTTTAAATTTTTATAAAATATATTACTTAAATCACTGTTCAAATGCAATTTGAAATATCTTACTATTTTTCTCGAGTTGCCTATATACAACCCCTTAAAAGTCGTTAGAGTTGTGAGTTTGTATCCTCTATATTTCCCCAAAATTCAATAAAATATATTAACACAGTGTTAAAATTGTTAAATTTTTTTACTTCATATATCTTAAAAAAATCCTCTTTTTATACATTAAATTCAACACATTACCTACATATTTGATAACGATTTAAAATCGGATATCATTAATATTTTTAATTAATCCAAATACAAGTAGGTAGGCAAACTTACCTACAACTATTATTTCCTGGTAGGTTCTTTCATTTTCTACATCAATTAAACGTAAATCGAAACGGTTGTATTGAGCATTAACGGTCATTTGATCCTTCGTATTCTGTTAGCAGATTGATAATAATTGAAGTGTGTTAATAAAACCAATGCTCAGAAAATACTATTCTATTGAACATTACCTACACAAGAACAGCATGTCGATTTTTCCTTTTCTCTTTCTTTCCTTCTATTTTTTTTATATAGTAAATACTATTATTATTTCCAATAATTGTAGTTTAAATTAAATTCCATTTTTTCTAGCAGTGACAATAAAAACTTAAATTGACCAATAAAAATAAAATTTATTGAGAACTCAAATGTTCAAATTTTAGTTATTTTTATCAAACTTTTTTACTAACCTGCTGAGTGCCTGCGTAAAACTAATTTATTATATAACAGGTATACAGATGTAGCATATGTTCTGATAATACCATTAAACTTTTAAGAATTGCAATGATTATAAACTGTTTTATATTTCTTATAAAACACGACTAATATTATTCATGGATACTTGAAACTTTTAACGTATATTATTATATTTTATACACACAATGACATTTTCAAATGCAATGTTTGCATACTTATAGATACTACTTATACTGTTTATAAAAAAATACATTTCAATACCTATTGAACATGTCTAATCGTCTAGTCGTCTAGTAGAAACATATATTGCAATATCTCTTTGTTATTTTTAATTTACGTCCATACCTCTAAAATCACATGCATATAAGTATACCTATATGACGTATCTATGTTATATGTGTTTGTGTATACCTAAATACTTATCTTGTTATTTTTTTTTCTATATTTAAAATCATCACCACAATATTATTTGTGAAGTGTTAGATTAAATTATAATAGATACCTATTCAAATCTAATAATTTATACGTCTTATTACGAAAATGATTGTTCGTCATATTATGTTAACTTTTAATTAATAAAGTTATAAAATATGATCAAAAACATTGCAATATATTATTTACACCGATAAAAACCATGTTCTAGAGTTTTCATATTGATTTTATCAATTACATGCATTTACTCATTCCAAAGCACAATATTATTAATATGTTATCATATTAATTTCATATTTAATAAGATGGTCTATGTATAGTTTAACTAAGCCTATAAACTGAATTATTCAAAAATCTTCAAATTCAAGAGACACAAATTCTTGTGACTTACACTATAAAATAAAATTGTTTAGTTGTGTAGGGTACTATAGCGTAATATATTGTTGAAAAAGACATTTTCAGAAGTGTCGACATTTGTATACAGAAATATTTAATCTCATAAAATATTAAGAAATCATTTTTATATCAGAGCTGTATATTTTTCAATGCGAAATGTGACAGCGCTGGCAAAGGTTTATTTTAAATTTTATATTTAAATTTAATAAATATACAATCTTCAGGTATCAAAGCATAATACGCATAATAATTACGGATAAAAATAAATATAAACAATTAAAAAATTAATCCACTCACTTATGACACTAATATTAAACTATGATATAAATTATTTTATCTAATATATTTATACATTAATTAATTTATATTTTTTAATTATTCTAAATGTTAGATCATGACATGACACCCCAATCTTGCTTAAATTGTCTTGGAGGGTTTCTTTAAATATTTAGAGTAGGTACATAGATTTTAGATAAGGAGATTGAGTGGGAGACTAGTGTGCCGTAAGATATTTTTTCTTCTTTGTGTGCGGATTTAAATTTAAGATCAGTATAGTGCATCATAAATTCGGCCAAAGGCTAGGTTTTGGAAAAATTAAATTTTACTTAGATCTGAGTATTTGGCATTTCCATAGCTGATAGCTAGCAAGTTTATAAGAGTTTTATACAATGTCACTGTACATTTTAAATAATCATAAGCATCAGTTTATATTATACATTATATGCAATATATATAAACAAAATAGTAATCACATTTAGATTTTTTTTCAAATTTTAAACGTATATGATGATAAATCATTGAATTCAAATTTAACACATTCATTTCAGTGACCCGCTCAACACCACTGTATAGCAGAGCGGTTGCCTCTTTGCCCTCCTTTTTTTATGCATGAATACTATACTCGATTGTAATGCTAATCATTAAAATATTTATGATTAATTTTAAATTATAAATAATTAAGGTAAAATATTATTAATATTAAAACCATAATAGTTTGTTGATAAATAGTTAATTTAAAAATTCAATTTCTAAAATTTAGTGTCTACTACAGCGTTTTAAATGCTATTTAAGTGAAAATTAAATTATAGTTTTACAGTACCCTAATGTTTTTTTTTTTATTATTATTTTTCTCTTTGAACACGTTTGGGTAGAAGAAATACTTCAAAAGTTTCAACCACCAATTAATACCTTTATAAATTGGAAATTGGTTCTAGAATATAGATGGTACTTTTAAGACGTAATTTCACCTCATTAGTTTTTCCCCCATAGGTGAAAATTACCGACAATTGTCGAATCATTTTGAAGAAATTTCAGAAATCGAGGTGATAATTTATCTCCAACAGATTCGTAATTGTTTTTTGAATGTGAAGATTGATTATTGATTTATCATTTAATATTACAGTACACCATAGTAATATTATATACTACAAACTGTAACAAGTACCATAGAGCCAAGTGAAACGGGTTGGACAGCGGACACATCCACTCTCTGTGTCCAAACCAGATATTTTTTTTTATAGTTTTATATAGTCATATTAAACTAAGAAATAATTCTAACCTAAGCTGCGTGTAGCAATATTAAAATAGGATCTTCAGTTTTATATGCCATTATTTTGTGACGCACATTAAATATGAACGTTTGTAACCCGTTTTATCTTTCTGATTCAATTTGAAGTTTTTTGAAAATGTATTTAATATAATATCTCCAAAGCATTTTGATCACCGTCACATTGTTCGTGCGTACTTATAAAATTTGTGTCCTACCGTCGAAAGCTGATGGATTTATGGCGACAATAAGAAGTCGCTGTGATTGTCATCGGAATGTAATAGTACCCTTTGACAAGGACACTGGTGTGTTGGCGGTGGGAGGGACCCTATTTTTATTAGATGCTATGCCATCGCTATTTTTTCAACAATAAACCATCAAATCGGTACATCCACTCCGTAGACAACCTCCTCTCACTCGATAAATTCTATTGGACTACGGCGCACTCCTCTTTTGGTTTTTTCCCCTTTACAAATGTTTTTTTTTTGCCGTCACTACACACACGAGTTGATTTACGGATTTCATTAGAGCCTCGTCAAACTGATTGTTCGTGTATAAACTGCTATTTGACAGTATCTGCGTAAGGATGTATACGTAGCGGTTTCCTTTTTAAGATGAAAAAAATGATACTCAGCGAAAATGACTCCAGTTTCTCCCGTCTTTTATAAGTATAAAACCGTTGAGTTTTGACATTTTACCTCTATTCAATATTTTATTTTTATAAGAGGTATATATGTATATGTATATGTATATGTATATATAATAAATATATATATTTTATCAAAATCCGTTCAACATGTATCTTATTATTGAATGGTTTGTTGAAATTATGCACTCTTGTGTATATTTATAGATTAACTCCAATATTACCTTTCAACTTAATAAAACATGTTAGATTCAATCTATACAGGTACTTGCAGTAGAAAAACTGATCCGAGAAATAACATATTTTGTAGAAGACATCTGGTAACAATCAACCATGAAACATTTCAACTTGGAAAAATACCAATATTGTGCCATTCATAACTCTCGTCGACGGCTCGTTAGAATTACAAACACTTCTGGTATTAAAAATTAACCTAAAAAATAATCTAAATACCAATAAGCGAACGTCGTATATTTTTTCTATGGAAAATATAATTCACATGATCACATATTCACATGAATAATATGCTTGAAATTGTGTAACTACTATTTAAATACAAGTAACATTGAATACCATTTGTCTAAATGGCTTAAAAATTAATTAAACGAGGTTTCTTACTAAAAATTAAAATTGTTTGAACTTTTAAAGTAATATTAAATATAATATTATTGTTAGTGTTGGTATTTTTAACTTTGCCACAGTCGTTATTTTTAGTATTACAATTCTGTATTTTATGTTTAAAAGATAAAACGAAATTTTAAAATAATATTGTCTTGTACTATTAATATGCACTCTAATATAAACAATAATAAATAAAGATATTTTAATTTAAACTTTTGATAAAATATACACTATTTTTTATGTTTATATATTTTATTTCATATTGAATGTATTTTGTGAATAATTAAAAAATAAATAATGGCAATTCGATTAAGAACAAAACTTAATATTATTCCTACAAAATTAATTTTTTTATAAAATATATATTATTCAACAGTTCAATAGTTAAAGTTTTATCAGCCGCCATTTTAGTTAGCGTCAAACTATATGCGTCAACTGCCAAATAATACTATATCCCGGAAAAGTGACCACTGGGTCAAAATACTAAATTGGATTTACCCTACCCCGTAACAAAATCTTGCCAAATGGAAATAAGTCAAATCTATAATTAAAAAATAAATTTGTTTTTATGTTTGTATAATATTATATTTTAAACTAATAATAATACATGGGTACCTAATGTGTTAAATTTGTTTAATAATATGTAAGTAGATAATATTAATAATGGTAATTTATAATACCTACCTATCGCACATTTTATTATTTTATCATTAAAATTAAGCAAAATATACGGGTAACTTCCCCCTCCCGTCAATCAAATCTCATCAAATTTACTTATTGTATAACATAAAAATACAAATTGTAAGTTTATAAATTTTTGTTCAATAAAAAAAAAATTAAGCTTCACTTTTTTATTAAATTTTTAAACCTAATCATATATATTACATCAATTGTAATTACTAATTATAGAGCCATAATATTATGTTAAAAAGCTAACAACTTAGAAAAATACGTTATCTTTCACCTAACTGTATCATAATATACGTTTTTAAATAAAATTGTAATGTTAAACTTAACATATTTGTCCTACCCATCGATTAAATTAAGTTTCCATGCCATATACAATATAGTATAATACTATAATATAATACTATTTATTAAAATTGACTCAAATCTCTTTCGTTAAACTATCGGATGTGAAGTAATAACTATTATACGGAGTGATTCGCCAAGCATATTCAACCCCTTCCAATCCTTTAGTACCTAATGCATTTATTTTAATTCTAAATTTTGAAAATTATAAGTATACCTACGGGCCATATTTTCAATTACATAATTTATTTTATATAATTTAAGGTGTGCCCTGTACGAACTAATTCCACACCCTTTTAGATTCTGAGCAGAGTCATAAATTGATTTTCCTTACAACAATATGTGTATAATAATAATTAATATAATATTTTTTTTTAATTTTAGTATTTTTCTCAAAATATTGGTTGTAGAAACATGAAACATTCCACTGTTACTTATATTATCATTTTCAATATTCAATAAAGTTTTCAAAATATTTAGATAAGTTTTAAGCTATTAGCTATTTATACTACGAACCTAATCAAACCATTCTGTGATAAGTCAGTAGTGATAAATGAATCAAATATCAATATTCAATAGTAAGTTAATACCAATAATATAAATATAAATATCTATATACCATTATAATGGGTATAGTTAATAATATAATATATGCATTATTTTTGGCATAAATCAATTTAATACACCGTATTACTAATAGAAAAAAATAATACTTTAATCACAATATAAATATAATATACTATAATAATATAGACTGACAGAAGGGTACTGCTCAGAATCATTTTTCGTATCTTATGATTTAACACATTCATTGCAGCGACCTACCAACTCAATGATGAGATACACTGAAACCTACTATACAGCAGAGCGGTTACCTACTTTCCCGATTTTTACTGAAAATTGTTAAGTAGATAATTGTTTTGAAAATGTTAATTCATCTTTAGATTTAAAATTAACAAGTACCTAGGTATTTATTGAAACGTATCTTCCAAGGACAATAATATTATCAACACATGAAAATCCTTAAATGGCATAACAAATCTAAGTTATTCAAAATTGTAAGGTATTTACTATTTAAAAATGCTTAAAATATCAATATTTGAATAAATGTATTATAAAAGAAAAATTTAAGGGCGGGCATTGTTGGTGAATCAATCTGTAAATAACAAAAGTTCTTAATATGTTAAGAACCATAATTTACTATAGAAAGTAAATTTGTCAAAAATAAAAACATATGCCTACTGTCATTATATAGGACATAGGTACAATGTATTACATTAAACCTTTTCTAAACAATTTGTAAATTATTTATGAATTTCCAAAAAAGTGAATAAGTAATAAATTACAATTTTTTTTCAACATTTCAGCGCCATCTCACTTAATAATATCATGTCATATTTTAATAAAATAAATGTTATAAGTTATAAAAAAAAAAGATTCAACATAATATGAACTAATACGTGAATTTATAAAAAAAAATTTTAATTTATATTTCTTAACATTTTTTTTTACCTATGTTATATATTATTATATTTAACTTAACTTTCATTATAACTATAACCATTCATTAACTTCAATTTTAATTTAATTTTTTTTGAATTTTTAACAATTAATTTTTATATATATTTGTAATTAAATATTATATATTAATAAGGTAATGCAAATATCCCATTCAAATTATTTTAATGTACAAAGACACGTAGTACTATATTAAGATATAAATGTCTATTTATTTATGTTTGAAAACTTTTTCAACAAATTCATAAAATGAATAAAAACAAAAATGTGAAGTTAATTTAAATCCAACTTTAAATTTTACAATGGTGACATAAACATAATTAATTCTTAAAAATTTGTGAATGTTATACCGGATGGGACTCTGATATTTATAGGAATAATTTATGAACTCCAAACTAACCAGTGTCGCCAAAACCTATTCAAATAATATTCTAACAAACTATATATATTATGTATGACAATATATTGGTAAGTTTAAAATTTAGTATTATTCTATACTCTGTAAATCGACATTACAATACTGTAAAATGAACTAAGTAATATTGTACAATTATTTATAAAATCCTTTGAATATGCTAACTATTCCATTAATAATAATCTATATATTATACAAATTCGAGTAAACAATGCTATATGAATTCTGTTATTAAACGGAAATTGCAACGCAGATACCATGTATACGATAAGTTTATGCGATGGTCAGTTCAGCACCGAAATATTTATTGTATTAACATAAAATATTATTACAACAAATAAACTACTTATAACATTATAACTGATTTCGTCAATAATACATTTTAAATAATCACATTTTTTTATTTTTTTGCGTAACTATAAATTACATTTTATTTATATTGTAAATAACTAAAGGATTTATAAAAAAAATTACTTTTTTAAACTATACTGCCTATCTAGGTATATATAATAATGGTAAATAAATAATCGGTAAAAATCTCAAGTCATCTCAAGTAGTTAGTAGCTAGTACCAGCAATGTGAAATGTCCAATATATAAACACGACCAAAGTATATAACATTCAAAGCAATCCATCTACACTAAAAAAAAATGATGATATACAAAACTGAAAAACAATCATAAAATACGTCTTATAGATTCAATATAGGCATATTCCACGTTTCACTCAGAATCGATGCTAGCGTTACAGGTATTACACATATTTTTTAAACGCAATGATTAATCGTTTTTGTTTTTTATTTCAGAATACATGATACATATAGGTACATACGCCATTCCTAGTACATATATTATATACCTACTTAGATATACTGCAGAAGTGACCAATCCGAGACGAGTTTTACTTATTATGAAAGGCGGTAATTGCATGACCAAATAAACATGACAAAAATTAATTTTTAATTGTAAACAAAACCATAAAACAACTTTAAAATATGTAAGCATTCAAATCTAAAAACATACTCAAAAAAATTCTAATACCAATCTAAAAGTTTTAAAATAAAAAATACGATTAATCGTTCAATTAAGAATTGATTACTCTAACAGTCTAATGAGTAAACCAATCCATTAAAACATAATACCATACACACTTCAATAACATAATAACTCGTACAGTCGCTCAATCATAATATTATAATATATATTGTTCAGTATTTAGCCTCTTTGAATGCCAAAGTTATATAATTTATGTCTATCCAAATTGTAAAAACGAGCTTTTTTTACGATATATAATGACCAACATTCAACCAAAGGGTATTATCATTTACATAAGAATAGACGCCCTCTCATCTTTAGATAATGCTCAGAGAACTTAACTCGAGCTACACAAATATAGGGTGACCCGGAATTCAGAAATAATGTTTGGAATATTCTGTCAGCAAAATATAATTTTTATATCGGTATATACCACCGGATATAAAAGGGTTATCTTTTCGTAGAAGTATTAAGTCGTGTATTATTCATATTTATAAACCAGCTTATACATTATATTACAAAACGCTAATAACTATGAGCATTCTTCCGATGAACGCATATTAAATATCTACCATGAATATAAATGTATTGTAACAAATAATACAAATATCATGGAACTCTTCTCAATCAATTTATATAACTGTGTACTATTTTACGAAGTGATGAGGATACCAAACATAGTATTTAAATGAATAAAAAAGTGACCAAGTAAGTAACCATTCTGGTGTATACCATTGATAGTCGTCGAGTGTACCTCGTCATTGAATTGGTCACGATAATGATTATAATGGAAGTCATTGCATGCGAAAAACGATTCTGAGCAAAGACAATCTGTCAGCCTATATTATTAAGTATGTTTTAGTGAATATTTATATTGCCGTTATAGTAATTTATTTGCCAATCCGTTTTACGGTAGTGTACGATGTACATAAGAAATGGCATAAAATGTATCTAAATATTTTTTAAATGTCATACCTTATAGTCAAATATACCAAATAATATATGTAAAAGTGTTAAGTGCCCACGAATAATATTTTTGAATTCCAACAAAATAACTAAAATTATTATTCTTTGTTTAAATTTCAAATTTTGTAAAAATTTGAACTTCAATGTGTATAAAAAAAATTATGATTATATATTTTTAGATTGTTCGGGTTTCAGTAAGAAGTAGGTACTTATGACAAACTTTGCTTTCAATTTTCAAGCCTAAGCTATAAAAATTAATTTATATGTTAAAAAGTTTAACATTTTAATTAAATATAATTCATAAATTGTCATGATTTTGTTAAAATTTTAACTTCAATAAAAAAAAATGATGCCTATGTATTTTTAAATTGAAAAAAACCAACTTTTTTGGGATCTTGAAATAAATATACAAGCCTTTTGACTGAGTCTAAAAATTTTACTCAACGTTTTAAAAAATTCTTAAAATGTCAAATACTTATAAATAGATTAATTATAGTCTAAGTATTTCATACATTTCATTGAGTAAAGAAAATGATAATTTTAGTAACAGTTGAATGTTTTAAATTTCTACGATTACATTATCCTTTGAATTACATTAAACATACTAAAATCGTTTGATGAGAAATCGATATATTACGAGCAAATGTTCAAGTTCACGCCGAAATTAGAACTTCAGACGCTTACAAAAATATTTGTGGAATTAAAATCAACTTATTTTTTAAATCCTTGTAATCAATAGATACTTGGGAACTTATATTACATATTAAAACATTACGTTAATCAATATTCACTATTAATATTAAACATTTTGTTCCTTTTTTAAATACAAAAAAGTTTGCGAATTTTCATGATTAATATGAATGTTGTAAAATTTCTAAATTCAAAACTTCAAACACAAAATGATTGTAAATTTACGTTCAACTTGTTTTTTATTTACAGTTTATACAATGTATAAGGAACCTTGTAAATCGTGTAATATATTTTCAAGCATTTTGACTGTACGTAATTATTTTATTGAAATTTAAAGAAAAAATCATAAATTTAAAATATCAACAATTTATAAATAGCTCAAAAAGAGTCAATTACATTAATAAAATTATTCCATGTAAAGAATATGCTAGTATAAACATTTTATGAAGTATTTAAAATTATTTGTTTTTAATTATAACATAATAAAATAATCGATTTGGTAGATTTCGGTTTTGAGTAATATTGTTTTTTGTTTTTCCCAATTATTAACAAGAAAGTGAAGGAACTTGAATTTTTTTACTTCTAACACCTCAGAGTAACTAGATTTACTTTCTTACCAGAATACAAATTTTGAAAGTTAAAAGTTGCATTTTTATTTTTCCAAAAGGTTTTAACTTAAACAAAAATAAAAAATTTATAAAAAAAAACCCGAGTAACTGCTCCGCTCAGAATATAAAATACAATTTAATAAACTCTAAGAACCATTAATTTTATACTTATTAAAATATAACAGTTTTAAACTTTAGAATAATGCAAATTCATATGATAACAACCTAACTTTATAACTATCTATTTCCTAAAATTCAAAAATCATAAACGATAAGTAATATTGGTAGTTTTAAAGTACATAAAACCAATGTTAATGGGTAAATTTTAGATTATAACAATGCTATAACTATGTTAATAAATATTTTATAAAATATAAAACGTTCTGTTTCGATTCCAATATAAGAAAAATTTAAATTAAGATAACTCAATAAACATAAATTAACTACAAAATTGCTATTTTTGGTGAAATATAACATCTAAACTGTGAATAACAGCAATCTCAATATTTATAAAAATCTTACGTTTACTTTATCCTTATAAATTATATCGCTCATTTGTTTCATACAATATAGCTACATAACTTGTTATATAAGTTAAATAATTACAAAATATAAGAACTCCAAGCTGCCTCACAGGAGTATGCCTATGAAGACAAATCATTTATATAAGCCGGCACCCAAAATTCTGAATTTTTCACAATATTTTATAAAGAAGTATAACCACATTAACCTTTTTGTAACTTACAAAGAAGTTCAAAATATACCAATTTTTAATACCAGATGCTGAGGTGACACCAACGTCGTAATATCACGTGCGTGTATAATGACACGACGTGTAAAATACATTTTAAGTTTTAATTTATACATTTATAATAGTTTTTACGTAGTAATATTTTTTTTTAATATAGTGTAGGTATTCATATATTTATATAATTTTAAATTTAAATTGATATTGCCAGATCCAACTTTGTTTGTTTTTCGCAAAATAATAACTATCAATTTTAAGTTTAATATAAGTAGTCATATGATGAAATAAATAAATAATTTCGTCATGGCCCGTAGGCAATATGACGACTGATCACTGATGTATAAGTCTGTTTGTATAGTAAAGTTAATAAGACGCCGAATCCGCATTTATAGTCTTCTTCTTACAAGTTACTAACGTAACATATAGAATACTTACGCTTAGCAGTCTGTTCACGTTTAGCTTCGTTAGTTTAAAAATTAGAATGAATGAATTTACCTGATATGAAACTTAATGGTAATCTCTGTGGTTTTTACGATAATTTGATTTTTTAACGAACTTTGGGTATATAAAATAACGCCATTTAAAAATAATCATAACTTGATTAACAACTGAACTGTATGTAGGTACCTAATAAAAAACCGAAATACGAACAGTGGTAAATAGTTATTACCATTAAATTTCATAATAGGTCGATTCACTCTAAACTCCCTTTTAAGTTACAAAATAAAATATTGTGCTTAAATTTTGTTACAAAATCTTGTGAAAGTTGAGTATAAAAATTCAGAATATGAAGGTACTGGTGTGATGAAGGTACATCATTTTAATTTATATTTTTTGTAATTAAAATTAAGTTATAAATTATAATATAATCAATTGTCTTATTTTATTCATAAATAGATTCTTTGGAATTTACATTTTAAGTAAGACTATTAAACATGTTTATACGATTACGATACTTAAGTTTAACAAATTAATTATCTTTAATTACTTTCCTCCCGGTTGAATAATTTTTAAAACAATAATTAATTACCAAATTTAAATAGTACCCAGTTTGCTGATATTTTCGACTATACCTATATATTATTAATTGTTAAATATAATATTATTATAAAAAAAAAATTAAATTTACATACACTCAGGTAGAAAGTTTTGATACAAAACAATATCTTAAAATACATAACTGTTTTTGAGAGTCGATTATTAATTAAAGATCTTAATATATTTTGATATATTATATAAAGGTGCATATTACTTATATAGTATATACGTACACAAATATTATTACACCTAAATGCTTAAAAAGTGATTCATTTGTCTCAATTTTAGCTCACTTTGACATATAGCTGTATAGTGGATTAGACATTTAAACGGATAGGTTAGGTTAGGTAGGCCTAACCTACCTACTACCAGTGGCGGATCTATGAGTTTTTTATGGTGGGGGGTTGCTAAAGTTAAGGTCACGTATTCTGTATACTCCATATATACTGATGGCAAGACTTTTTTTTAGTCCTCAAAATGAACGTGCCTAATATTTCAACTTTAAAAACAACACTGTCTATTTAATATAGCATAAATTCACTTTAGCTACGCCCTGCATTTTGTTTTTTGAAACATACTTACAATTTCAACGAGTTAAGAACGATGGTGCAAAAATAAATTGTGGAAATCATTATTTTTGAAGTTATATTATTCCTAAGTTTGGGATTTTACGTCTTTGCACGCATACGCACAACATCGTATACTTTATTGTCAAGCCCAGCGCCTATAACGAATTTTTTTTTTTTGGTATTTTAATACGTTAAAAATTATGGTGAAATCAGTAGTATACATATTTATATTAATCTGAAGTTTTAGCTATTTGAAGTCATTCAAGGTGGTTTTACATAATAAGTCGAGGGATATTTTCGATTTTAATTGTCCGAGTGATCTTAGCGAGCAAGTAACCACGCTGGGTGTATATAAAAATACTATAAATTTAAATTAGGTATAACTATATAAGTCTGACCGTCAAATTTTAACTTCACCGTCGTTTTCACATGCTTAACTACGTAGTTTTAAAAAATGTCTTAAATCTTTATGAATTTCTAACTCAAAATAATTTGCAAATTTTCGTCATTTTTACGTATTTCGTCAATATTTGAATTAAAAAAAATGAAAACTGAAAATGTCAGTAAATTGCTCAAAATAAGTCAAAATATTTGGAAAATGTTATGGAGTATAGAAAATGCTAATATAAACATTCAGTCAAAACTTCATGTACTTACTATCATTCGTTTTTGTTGCGTTAAGTCATATGCACGACGGCGTTACATAACGTAACGCACGTACATCGTCACCGTGATTGTACGCAACGACAACCAGTCGTCGCACGGACAGTCTTTGTCGCGACGTCGCGGTCGTCAATATTATACTCTTTTTCTGTGGTTCACCACCATGCGCATTGTCACCTGTGAAAGTAATTATTGATTAGTACTACACGTCTTGTGTGCATATCCATATACTTTCCGTCAACATTGTCCATCATCATCACTTTCAACATTTCATTTCATCCCCTCAACGATCAACCACTTTGGAGCTAGTGCCAGGCCATCAAGCAAAAGGGTTGTCGTGAGTCGAAGGCTGTACGCCAAATTATCGTCAATGTAGTTATTTCATTATTGTATTCGCTACTGTTTATTATTTATTATTACTGCATTTTATTATTTGCTCATTGTTATTATTATTATTATTGTTATATTACCAACACCATGTATACGTAATGTAATTATTCTTGTGTGCCTTGAAAATATTATTATTTATTCTATACGAAACGTTATTGTTATTATAAGCACCTCTATCAAAACCTCAGTGTGACTCTATAAGGCTCGCCATCACCGGTAAAATTATATTCATCGCGTGGCCAACAATCTCGTTTTACTAGCGAGACTTGGTACGCATCGGTTTTAGAGTTGCACCAAAAACCAAAATCGATTTTCTCGAAAACAGATTTTGCGTAAAAATTCCCGTTTTTCCTTAATTTTTCTTTTGTTTTTCACGTCGCTTTTGAAAACTACTGGGAAATTTTTACTTTTGATCCCCCAAAGAACCAACTAGATTCACTTGCCTATCAGAAATGTTACTGTTGAAGAAAATCCAAGTACTTTTACTGTCCTAAAAGGTGATGACAGACACAAAAAAAAAATTAAAAATTAAAAAAACACACATCATTGTAAAATCAATACATTCATCGCTTCTCTCAAAATCTAAAATTTGAAATTATAACCTATTCAACGTTAAATTCGATATTTATTTATTTATATCAAAATATTTTTTATTGGTGTATAAATAACGAAAAAGGTGGATAAGTGGATGTCGCTCTGCTGTACAGTAGGTTACAAGTGGGTCACTGTAATGGATGGTGTTAAATTTGAATTCAATGATATAATATCATTGTATAAGAAAAACGATTCTGAGCGAAAACGGTCAGTCAGCCTATGATATTGCCAAGTATATTTGATGATATTATTGTGAATAAAGTAATTTATATATAACCTATTTACGGGGTGCCTTGTTTTAAATTTTCAATCCTTAGCCATAAAAGTTAAAAATTTTATACATTTTTAACTACAAAATAATTAATAAATTATAAATTTGATAAATGTTGTCAAAATTTGAACTTTAAATGCTTATAAAAAAAAATTGTGCCTATGTATTTTTAATATTTTTCAACTGCAATTGTAACATTATATCAGGAGCCTTGCATTAAATTTTCACGCTTTTTTACACAACAAATAACATTTTATTGATATTTATAGACAAAAAAACTAAAAAAATGGAAATTGACAATGTCCGTAAACAGCTCAAAATAAGTCAAAATATTTGTAAAATGTTATGGTGTATAGGAAATGCAATTATAAACATTCAGTCAAAATGTCATGTCCTTACGGTCATTTGTTTTAGAGTTACACCAAAACCCAAAATCGATTTTCTCGAAAACAGATTTTGCGTAAAAATTCCCGTTTTTCCTTAATTTTTCTTTTGTTTTTCACTACTGGGAAATTTTTACTTTTGACCTCCCAAAGTACCAACTAGATTCACTTTCCTATCAGAAAAGTTAGGTTAGAAATCCAAGCACTTTTACTGTCCTGAAAGGTAATGACAAACACAAAAAAAAAAAAAAAACACACATCATTGTAAAATCAATACATTCATCGCTTCGCTCAGAATCTAAAATGTTATACACGAGTAGTGCAGTTTTCGCTGTTTGATCTATACAATATTTTTCTAGTCGACCGGCGTTCGCGTGTTCTCGCTTGCTTGCCCTCTGTGGATTAGGCCTACAACAGAAGACACCACAATAAAAAAAACGCGGCACGTGTTATACCTCTTTTAAACAACATGGACGTTACATAGAGTCGTTTAACAAGCATATGTGGTGGGGAAACTTACGCGACGCTGCAGTCATCCTATACACCGAGTAGGTACATTGAAGCAATATATAATGGAAAAAGTCTTTTATTTTTTGGGTGTGCACATTTTAAACTGGGAGGTGCACAAGGTGCATATCCCTAGTTGCGCCAATGCATACAAAATACATAATATTAGGTTAATATGTTTATGTCCTCATTAGAGATTATGTTTTTGTATTCACATTTGTAAAAAAAAGATGTATTTCTGTAAATTTTATTTAAACCATTACATAAATCACAACTTAGTAAACTAAGTAATAGATATCTAAGATGGATCAGTAATAATTTATTAACCTGATAAACCTAAATATTTCTCATTTAGTTTTAGATTCATAACCAAGTTACTGACCTATAGGTACGTCGCTCTTACAATTATGTGAGAAATTTTATTTTTTAAACATTTTTGGATTCTAAACAAATCATAAAATAGTCGATAAGTTTTTATAGTAGGTAACTATTGATTTGACATTCAACATATTATTATGTATATCACATGGATTAAACTTTGAAGATATGGTTTTTTTCTGTATTACCGTACTTGGATATTTCACAATAATAATTTACATACACATTTTGTAAACACAACATTGAGGTTTAATAAATTAGAAATAAATGTATAAAGTTAAACAATATTGTAATTACTAAATAATAATTGTATATAAGGAGCAATAACAAAATTATATAGTTATTAAATATCTGAGAAACCCAAGAGAAGTGTGTAAACAGCTAGCGATTAAAACAAATATTGTTGCCAGTCTCAGTTTTAAACTCTGGGTAAAAGTGTGAGAGAAATAGAGAATTCTTCTTAAATTTGAAAAAATTATCACGAAATCAATTACTCGATAGTTGGTATAATATAATACTAAACCGGGATTTTCTGAGAATTGTTTTCCATCTCAGATAAAAATTGTTAAATTTAAATTAGTAGTAGGCAGACGCGGATCCAGAGGGGTGGAGGGAGGGTGCTAGGGTGTTATAGTACCCCCCTTGGAAAGTTGCTTCCTGGAAAACAAATGCTTTACACAACATGTATATTGTATTTTTCAATAGGTTGGGGACATTTTATT
This sequence comes from Metopolophium dirhodum, assembly GCF_019925205.1. Classification (NCBI taxonomy): domain Eukaryota; kingdom Metazoa; phylum Arthropoda; class Insecta; order Hemiptera; family Aphididae; genus Metopolophium; species Metopolophium dirhodum. The sequence goes on along the minus strand of NC_083561.1, from coordinate 6,602,713 downwards.
TAACTATCAAATTTATAATTTAATAATTATTTTGTAGTTAAACATTTATAAAATTATTTAATTATTATTTATAATATTTTGTTGTAATTGAAAAACGAATGACTGTAGATAGGTACTTGAAAATTTCACTAAATGTTTATATTAGCATCTTCTAGCACCATAAAATTTTGAAAATAATTTGACTCTTTTTGAACTTTTTTCTATAAATATCAATAAAATGTTATTTGTTGTGTAAAAAAGCGTGAAAATTTAATGCAAGGCTCCTGATATAATGTTACAATTGCAGTTGAAAAATATTAAAAATACATACGCACAATTTTTTTTTATAAGCATTTAAAGTTCAAATTTTGACAACATTTATCAAATTTATAACTTATTAATTATTTTGTAGTTAAAAATGTATAAAATGTTTAACTTTTATGGCTAAGGATTGAAAATTTAAAACAAGGCACCCCGTAAATAGGTTATATATAAATTACTTTATTCACAATATAATATCATCAAATATACTTGGTAATATCATAGGCTGCCTGCCCGTTATCGCTCAGAATCGTTTTTCTTATACAATGATATTATATCATTGAATTCGAATTTAACACCATCCATTACAGTGACCCACTTGTAACCTACTGTACAGCAGAGCGACATCCACTTACCCACCTTTTGTTATATTATATTATATTAAAATGTATTTATTATTATTTAGAGATTACCTAAGTCCTATTTCTAAGTCTCCTACCACGCACTATTCCTATTGAACCTCTTTATTCAACCTGTTTTAAATGTTGTGAAACTCATTCATAATCATTTTTTTATGGTCCTATAACAAAGTGTTTATTTTTTGTGTGACGCCGGCCGGCGATAGTTGATGATGTGTTTGGTGAAGAGATGAAATGGTGAGGGGACGGCAATATTAAATAAATACATTTTACATTTTTACAAAATACTTAATACATAAAATCATCTCACTTGTCAGTCTTTAGATCTGTGGCCTGAGTGATTTAATACTTCGTTAAAAATTGCATTCATTGTTGATGTGCGTGTGTCTATGAATCTAAATAGTGTAATTTATTGTTTTATATTGAAAATAAAAAGAACTTAATATACTAGATATACTTAACGAACTAAAAGAAACTTAAAATGTCAAAAAGAATATAGGAAAACTTATAGAAAATAAAAATTATAACAGTAATCGGAAAAATATATATATTATTAACGAAAGTAAAAACTGATGATTATATTATATTATACAAATGTATTTTGAACACAATTAAAACGGTAATAACATTAATAAGAAAATGAATAACTAGGCAGCATACTATATTGAGCCAGCATATATATTATTTATTATAATAATAAATATGAATAACTTGTTTGTGTACGTTTGTTTTGAATATTGTGTCTGTGGCCAACACACGATACAAAAAATTAATACCAAATATGTATAGTTCTCCACTAAGGCTGCCCTTATTTACGTCCATAGAACATGTAGTATTTAAAAAAAACTACTTAACAAGAGATTAACGATCTAAGACTTCCCGTTTAAAGTTATCCTAATTCTAGTTCATTTCAGCCAGAGTTAAAAAGTACTTACTCAACTGAATAAAAAATATTGTAATGGCATTATTGATTAGGGTATAATTGAGATAGGAGAGGTGGACGACGTGATCCAGAAATCCGAGCTAGCAGTTATTTAAACAATTACAATTTACTGGCCAAAAAATTATGTTCTAGTCACAATAATTTAATATTTACTGATACTGTTTCACAAAAATATTCAAAATATAGGTAGTACATAAATATACATTTGAAGTTATTGTTAATAGATATATACAGTGTTAAGGGGAAATTATACAGGAAATCTTTATAACTTGTGCAGCCCTGAAAATATTGGTCTAGTTGCGCCTATGTTTGTAGGTACCTATGTCCCATTATACATATTTACTTAATATAACATGAAACAAGAGTCATATATGCTATAATAATAGAATTAAACAATAATATATTTACAATAGGTAGGTAATCTTTTTATAATAAAATATAAAAATAAGTATATAAAAGTACATTGTTATATACTAATTGTACAATATTAAATTTATAATATTTTGTATCTTATACTATAAAAAAATTGTCGAATGAATTGAATACTAATAGCTCAGGGTTATACTGTTATAGTGTTATACATTATACATACCTAGGCATTTATTCAACAAAACCTAACAAATAAATATATACTAAATACCTAATTTATTATTTGTAATTCAAAACATATAAAGAATAATAATGGGCATATCATTACAATATTGTTTAAGCCATTCAAATAATAAAAATAATATCCACCAGTTTACTTTGTTCAGTAATATTTGATTATTTTATATTAAATTTAGAAAACGTAAATTATATTCGTGTGTAGTAGGTACATAATAAGCATAAGCACAATAAACATGTTCAACGTTGATCTATATCCTAATTATTATCCTATGTAATTAAAAATGATTTGTATAACTCACTTGCATCAGTGCGTTATTATTTTCGTCATGAGTAATATATAACACTCTGCACAGTAACAACAAAAGCCGTTCGCCTCAATTCACGTCGGTTTCTCCTTGGCATTAAATCACCGAACACAAACGGATGCTACCATCTTAACCTAACTGGCCAATTCACAATGGGAAAAAAAAAATAATAATTCTGCTCACCCAATAACGCTTCGTCGTACTTGTGTACCCAGCTGAACTCGACACCTCGTGTAATTTATTCTATAAGCTAGATCAATCTATACCGAACGAGCAAACTGTCAACTGCCAGACTCCACCAATTTATGTTAAAAATAAAATAACTACTTCGCATCCAAAAACACGTTAGTACAACTCTCCGCAGTACTAACGGTTTCTTGTGTATAAGTCTTCATCTTCATTTCTATCTATCAGCCTTTGAGGAAGCTTAAAATGCTTAAATTATAATGCAATCGTGGATAACCTTGCCGACCCAAACGTCAACTACCTGCTACCAGAGAAACGGCCATACACGGTAATTATCAGTAACTAACATCATACAACCTTCATCTTTGTCGTATCTGAGGCTCTAGGGAAACTTGATATCATTCCATGGACGCAGCCGTCAAAAAAATGGAATTCCGTTTCATCTAATTTTTGTAGATCTCTAGCCCGAAAACCACAGAACGTAAAGACATTCTCAATGTATCTTCATTACCTACTAACTACTGTACACCAAAACCAAAGTAGAAATAACACTTCATAAAACCAAGAGTAGTCCGACTAGTCCGCCAGTATCACAACTGTTCCCGTTGCTTCAAGTGTGGAAAAAATCACACCTCAGACGACAATTTTTTTAATGCAAAATCAACTTTGCCAAGTGTGCCCTATGGTGATCATAAGTCATACTTCCAATAATTACCAGGGATATCCAACGTACAAATTTCTCCTCAAACGTCACAAAACCAATTATTTAAACCATCACATATCTAATGAAAATACACACGTCATCTTTCTCAACTCTCCCCCCTCTTCAGCCTAAGCCATCTCCTTATGCCTTCGTGGCCGACTCAACAATACCATAATATTACCTACCTAATAATTAAATTAACTATATATTATCGTTATCTAAATTCCTTTCAAACCTTATTACATTAATTAATCCATCCTACCCATCCTTAAAACGGATTCCATAGTTATTTCTATTTCTGTCTCATTTCTTTAAATTATTATAATAACGTCAAACAATATCATTAGAATGTGCTTCCTATTAATTTAATGCCTCAAATTCATATTTTTATACCAATAACACTTATTTTATTTATCTCGTTTTAATTAGTATGATTCATTATTATAGTTTTTATGTATATTATATATTTTATATTATCTTTACGCTATAGGCTATAATTGTTGAGCTATTTGTTAAAAACTCATAATGATAATTTCAAAAAAAAACTTTATTGCATAGTATTAACAATTTCAATAATTTAACTAATAAATGAAATGTTTTTGAAAATCTATCTTTACGTAATTAGTTTTTTTTATATTATGGTTCACAACTAGTTAAATAATAAATTCTGTGTAGGTACATTATTATACTTCTTTGTTTTCTTTCGAAATATTCTTATTAAAAAGCTATTATTTTTCTATGGTCACAGTTGTGAATTTTGTATTTTGTGGCTAATATTTTATTTTATATTAAAAATCATTATTTTCATTTACTGTTACTATTTTCAGATTGTAAACATGCACAAAATAATAATGCAAGTAATTGTAAATAGACTTACTTCCATTGTACCGTTTTATTTGATATTCCTACTGCATCCACATAATTTATCAGGGATCAAACAAATAGTTTCCATTGATAAACAGAGTATGTACGTTTCATTTGAAAAACTTGATTATAGTTTAAAAATAAATTTTTAACAAGTTTCATAAAATAGGTAATATTATAAATGAAATCAGTGCTACTAATTACTAAATTGTTGTTCTGCACGTAATTATATTAATGTCCAATATCCATCGTACATTTTACTTCGTGTAATTAAAAATATCACTGTCTTTTAATGTACTATTTTAAACGAAAAATTGGTAGGTGCCTAATTAATTATTATTATTAAAAACTGTGGCTTTATACTCAATAAAATGTATTAATTCAATGATAATAATAATAATAATAAAACTGCTGCTGATGTCTCTTTTAATGTATTAACCCCGTAAATATAATAAAGTAAATGTAATGCCAAGATAATATTAATAGGTGTTTGTGTGGGTGAATAATACTCCAAAAAGTGGTAAATCCCAGAAATATCTGTAGTAATATTTTGTTGAAGCATCTCCCACGAAAAAAAATCGACCTCGGTGTCTGATGCTGTGTAGGAATATTGAAAGAGTATCAACATCTGTGGTGTGTGGTCCCTTGAAGAATATACAGCCTAAGGGTATTGGAATTAAAAACTATTACACATATAAACAGATTACTCTCATTAATTATTCTCACAATGATTTTCTGTGTGCCCGTAGGACAGTTCCGACCGGAACGACCCTCGGGACACTCTGTTTCCGGAACACATTAAGCGTGTTCGCAGTGCGTAATCCATTGACCATTATCATCCAACGCTAAGATCGCGTTTATACTCATTTCGTATACAATAATATGAAAACATTATCCAACCTCGCACTCGGTCGTGCTTGCTGGAATTTAGCTAAATATATATTATTATACGATGACTCCCCCCATGTATTTCCGTTTCAAACTAATATCATTATCATCACATCTTGTATAACGTTATTATGTTATATTAACGGAATTCATTATTATTAATACTGATTGGTAGATGTTAAATGTTTAGTGTTTTCAAGCCAACTTTTACGAAGAAATCGATTTATTAATACCAATTATCGAGGGAAATATTTTCTTTTTTTTACGTAAAATTATTACGGAGTACTTGATTACAATATTATAATTATTTTCACAGTACAATTTTATCATAAGCTTATTGCGTGCATGGATGGTAGAACACAATATAACCTATCTAATAATTATTTAATAATTAATAACATAGCAATTCCAAATAGCGATGTACTTATTTCGTACATTTCTGCTATAATCAATATTATTATTACCTATATACTTTGTGCACAATATTCCCTTACAAAGGTTATAATTTAAACAAATTAATAAATAATAATGATTTCTTATAGAATGTTAACTTAACTGAATGTTATTTCAAAGTCTTAAATGGTCATTGCTGCAATATAATACTAATAGAATTGCCTGATTATTTTTAAAAGCAGTTTCCTATTTTCTAATAGTTAGTTTTAAGTAGTTACAAAAAAAGAAATCTGAAGACTTTTAAGGGCATACAAAGTGTAACACATCATTGTCTTTATAGGTTTAAAAATATGTTTTATTTATTAAAAAAAGACTTGAAACAATCCAAAAAAGACATTCCAATTACTAAACTATAATTATGTCACTTACGGACTTAGTGTCTGGAATGTACAACGTCTACGGCGGTACTTAGTACCTACATACGAAATGGTATTAAATATTAATATTTTAAAAATTCAACTTTTAACGTTACAAAGACGTTTTTATTGGAAATGGTGTCAGTGTTTTCTATTAAACTCGAGTTTTCGGAATCCCGAAGAGCTTTCAAAAGTGGTGTCTAAATACTATTATACGAAAACAACGTGGTGGCAGCAGCGTCGTAATATTGTCTGTGTCCCGTAAAGGCCGTACACACCCTCAAAAGTTTCGGTTGGTTCAGAACGCTTGACGAATACTCTTAAAACCCAGGCCCAGATTAAGCCTGTTGAACCGTGATGGTCCACGTATTTAGAAGCACCATTCACGATATTTTTTAGATAATTGTTTTCGATACAAAACACATAGGTAATATAATCAATTGATTTTTTTTTTTTGATTTAGTAACAACAGGAGTTTATGGTACTGATAAAGTGATAGATAAGTTTGTATTCTAATCTAAAATTGTGTAGTTATCGTACTAGACCATGTTACTTAAATTACTTATTATCAGTCGAACCACAGCCAGGGGCCGCTCCATAGGGGGCTCTAGAGGCCACGCCCCCTCATGAGTGTATTTTAAAAAAAATGTATATTGTTAAAAACAAAATTATAAAAAAAACATATTATAATATCAAAAGTTTTCTGGAAATTATGACTTGCCCCCCCCCCCCTCCGCCCAAACCATGTCACTGGTACCACCCCTGACACTAACATGGTGGAACATAATATTAAGTAAAATTTTATATTTACTTTATACATGATACGTAAGTATTTAAAATAAAATGAATCCCATATAATATTTTTATTTAATTTTTGTTGTTCAGTACACTTTTTGTCCAACAAGTTGAACATTTAATTTTATAATTATTTATTCAAGTTGAATAATGATGGGATATCGTATGTTGATTGAAAAAATGTAAAACGTTTGTACAATAAATTTGTAGGTGATCACAAATTAAATATTAAAATAATGTTTTAACAATGAGATAGTAAAAATATATAGAGAAACCAAATTGTCCAAAGCCCACGGCAACCGTAGGTCTTAATCCGGACCAGCGTAAAATAAGTTATAAGTTAATATAATCCATACCGTTTTAAAAATAGAAACGATTGCCTGCAGCACGTTACGGATAAAAAGTTCCAAGCAACCGGGAACGTTTAATTTTTTCAAAATAAATAAAACAAAAATGACAGCAAACGGTGCACGTCGCACACAGCATCGGAACTATATAGTAATACATATATATATATATATATTATATTCTTTTTTTTTTTTTTTTCAAAAAGAGAGCTATATATAGAGCGGGAAGGGAGGAAAGGTCAATAGGCGTACATGTTGTCAAAACGAATTGTTTTATTATGACCGGTGCGCAGGATGGTGATAAATCAGAGGACGATCGGTCCTGTATACTTTTACTACAGTAGTATATAGCATGAAGTACAGCATCAACGGGTCTGAGTGACTGTTGTTGAGGCGTGTGTGTGTTTTGTGTGTGTGTGTGTGTGTGTGTGTGTGTGCGCGTGTGTAATATTTTATATTACTATTATTGTGTAGCGTGTGCAGCGCTGCTTTTCCTGCTCCGATATGTGTTGCCGCCGTCACCAATATATCACATTACTATATTATAGAGGCCGCCTTCAGGCACACGCACGCACGCACACACACACACACATGTATGACACACATTATATATATATATATATATTATTACGTATAATATTATGACGATCGCCGAAAAACATACGCACGGGACCAACCAACCGATCTACATCGTTATGATATTTAATATTATGATAAACGCTCGCGCCAAGAGTGGAGAGAAAGAGAGATGTATGCGACTGTATATGCGTATAGTATATATATATATTATAATATGCATAAAATAGTGAAATTGTACGATTGTTTGTGTATTCATAATATTATTTATCGTACGTCGTTTATTCACTTTTTTCGTCCACATTGTTCGTTCCATAATATACACCCCCCCCCCCCCATCAGCCAACTGAAACTAAAACTCGCTGCGTTCGAAATAATCGTCGTATTTACTGTAGGTTTATATACGACACCGCCTCGATACCTGCACGATGATTGCATTGTGCTAATGCCATGTTAACACAAAGCTGTTGACAAAAAAAAAAAAAAAAATCAACTATACACCTAGGTGTAGTCCACCTAGGTAATTTGTTTTTAGAAAAAACCACCGACGATGAAAGGTTCTCAATTGCTCGGTAAATTCTCCAAACCTAAAAGCTGGCAAACGGTTTAGTCCAATATATTTTGCCGTCCAGATAATATATATTCTCTCTCCCTCTCTCACTGTCATTCAACCCCCCACCTCGTGAAAAGTTGTTCAGACACTGAAAAGGTTTTAACCATTGATATTTACGATAATATGGCCATGAATAATTTATTAGCTAATGGCAAATGTCTTTCATTTTTTTTTTTATCTATAATTAAAAAACCATTATCTCAAACAATTACTCATTTAAAAAAATAAAAGAAAACGTTTTACAACAAAAGCGCAACATTCTTGTGGTCTGTAGAACTGGACGTGGTGAATAATTGGTTTTTTTGTTTTGTACTGATCGTGGTATACTCGTATTGTTTAAGATAATTTTTTTTAACGGGACAACGATGAGTTTTATAAAAACAACTATAAAATATTATATACAATAATCATCCCGGAGAATGATCAAGTTTCAAAACAAACAAAAATAATATATAAAAAACAAAAAAAAGACGAAGATAGCGCTGAAATAATAAATAATTGTTCTGTGACGGATTCGATCTTACAACATATACGTTCGAGTCGATCAAAAAAAATTCGACATAAAATTGAATACCAATGCGTAGTATTGTACATAATATAGGTATTATATCCGTAATATTATATAATTTTCAGTTTTCCCGTAGGTATATAAGAGTTGTTCAACTTACAACGAACAACGTAGGTACACGCGGGGCGTCTTGAAACCAACGACTTCTGTCGTGATACCTATTGTACAAGTAATATTGTAATAAACATACAGACATAATACAGTGGTAGACGAATAATGTCTGCATGAACAATCATTGGATCATCGTGGCCCGTGGATCCAGCGGACCGCATAAGACGCGACCCCGGACGGCGTTACACTCGCATAATAATATAATATTATAACATATTTTACTGTGCGCCGGTCTTATGTTTTCTGTTGTTATTAATATTATTATCTTTATCATCCCGCAGTGCGCAGAAGTCTCGAATAGTAGGTTTATGATATTATTACGGTGCCTTATGATATTATACGCACGGTCAAGAGAACTCAAATGACAGTGAACGATGAATCGAGACGATGTGCGTTTGTTTTTACGATAACAAAAGGCATTATTCAAAAGGGGATCGTTCCCGCAAAATCGGGACGGGTTACGGGTAAATATTATTTGAGTGTCGTCAACCACGTCCGTATTATAATAATAATAATAATAATGTTAAATTAAAGGATAACGAGTATTATACGGTGTATATTATAAAATGGCATACAATAATATAGACTGAGCACGTTCAGAGTTTTGTGTGAGGGGCTAACGGGAGTTATAGGTAATATACGTATTATATTGGAAACATTATTATTTTTTAATTGCTTATAAAATACATTATAATTTTGGAGTCAATTATTTTTTAATCCTATTGGCCTGAGCTCAAATCTTCTATATACTTATATAAAACTGAAATCAAGCAAAAGAGGAAATCTTTGTTACGGTTTGGCTTCGAAACTTCTTATCCAATTGTCATGCAGTTTTTTTGAATTGAAAGAGGATATCACGGAGCAGGTTTTAGGCATAAATAAAGTCCGATAATGTACGGACTTGAAATTTGGAATAGAGGTTCTTCTCATATTTTCACCGCGCAATAAGAAAGGATTTTCAAAAATGTTGCGTTTTAGTGGAGTAATTAACGATTATAATTATTCACTGCCAATACGTGATAAAATTTCTATCGTAAATCTCAAAATTCCTGTTTGAGCACCTACCGGGGGTGATCACTTCCCTTTTTAAATTAGCCTATGACACTCACAAAGAATGTGGCTTTGTATTGGTGAAAGAATTTTCGAAATCGGTTCAGTAGTTTCGGAGTTTATCCCGAACATACAAACAAACGCTATCATTTTATAGTATAGATAAAAATGAATATCTGTGTGTAGATTAGACCTCTGGGAAGAAGATAGCCTAATTTAAAAAGTGTTAAATTTGTTTTTTTTTTATTCATCGGATTTTAGTACGGTTGCGTTAGGCTTTTGTATCAATTGATCATACTAATCCTTCGAAGGTGGAATTAAGTAAAAATGACAAACTTTGTGCAATTTTGATACTTTAGAATTAAATCATACACTTACGTACAAACAGCATGGGGTCCGCGAACTACCGCAGATAGATTGCCTACCTGATAATATACTGCTGCGAATCAGAATTTTTATTCCGGGTAACAGAAAAGTTAAGATAAATTTTGAACCCCATACACCATACACCGAATATTAAATAACAAATTGAACAAAGTCTGAGTCATATAGAATTGGTACATTTAACAGGCAACGAAGTGCCAGCGGGATCAGCTAGTCTTAGTATATCTATAAGTATATCCAGTACAAAAGGTTTGTTTGACAATCTGTAGGTACACTAGATACACAATAAAAAAAAAAACAATGTCACTCCCTCCTGTATATTAGTGGTCGAAAACTTGTCTTTGACACCATTATAATTACTGTTATTTATTTATACTACCTACTATCTATTAGTAATACAATTATACAAACATTATCACTGTTGTCGTTGTGTCATTATATTACATAAGATATCACTTAAAAATAAAAAAATGTGAAAAAGGATTGTTTGATGTTGAATATATTAATACAAAGAAACAATTTGCAGACATACTAACCAAACTTAATTTATTGTTATAGTAATTATTGTAGTATTCGTAAAAATGCCAACATTTACTAAAATGTCTGGTAAATGTTAACAATCAACGGAGACTGTCAACACTCAGCGGATATGCGGTCATAAGCCGGACCATGAGATTATACATCAAAATTATTTCTATTTTGATTGGTCTTCAAAAATAACGAAAATTAAGTAGGGGTACTGCTATTAATACATTTTAGGCACATACAATTTAACTATTATGCTTATAAATACATAGTCATTATTATTAAACAAATATTTCATAATATTTTTTAATTTTATTTAAAAAAAGAATTATCAATTAAATTGTAAGAAAACTAATATAAATCTTGAAAATTACCTATTTAAAGCACAGTCTGTAATGATTTTTGACTCTAATGATGTACAGTGTAAAACTATTGAACAGCAACACAAGCTGAGTGTCTTAAAAAAAACATTGTATTAACTACTCTTAACTTTTTTAATAGGAATATTCCAAATTAATTGATTTTCTAAATTTTAAACAAATACAATTACCTATATTTATCATAGTGTTTGGTAAACATCAGTTGATATTAATATTATCGACTATGTGCATACAACTACTAATCTACCTGGCCACCTAATATAAATTGTAGTATAAACAATATATTGAACATATATACTATATAGTCACTTTGTTGGAGTTATATTATCATTCTTTACATTTGGTAAAGAAAACTTTTACAAATACCAATAATATAAATCCTACAATATTTAAAAACTAAAACATTTTTAAATCGTTTAGGTAAACATATTACTTATTAATCATTAATATAATATAATATGTGCAACTGAAACGCTTTTTTTTTAATATTAATACATAACATAATGTTCTTATTTTTGGATTTCAAAATAAAACAAAGGAATTATTGGTTTTTCAATTATTATGTGATTTTTTTCCGGATAGCACTTTTTGGGCAGTAAAATGCTTGAAAGCCTTATATATATAGCATGTCTATAGATTGGGAATTTGACACAGATGTTACTCAAAGTTTGTTTGAATCGAAATAAAAATCTAAATCGTTTGGGAAAAGTACATAAAAATAAACTGACATTTTTCTGTAAGTTCATCACAAAATCATTTATTGGTAACATTTTAAAATTAAAATGTACTAGATGTATGTGATCTATTATAACAAATATTTTATTTATGTAGGAACCTATAACCAAATAGGTAGATATATCAACGTATTTGAGTATATAATAGGTAATATACTGACACGTAATATATGTTTAACAATATTCTGGATAGTGTTTAAATCCAATCTATTAATAGTGTAAACATATTATTATCCCTACTAAACTGTGACTATAGTATTTATAAAGGTACATATTTATTGGTACTAAATTGCATGAGATGCAAGACTGAAAATAACTATAATAATATTCATCAATATTAATGACTCTTTTTATTATTAAGGTCATAAGAAATTTCATGATCAATTAGTTTTACAAAATAATAAATATAGTAAATAATTTAATATCTGTTTGGTACCTACTACCTACCTCATAAATGTATATTAATAAGAAATTACTTATAATCATTTTAGGTAAGGTACAAAGTAAATGTTTAAAATTATTATAAGTGGTATAGTAAACTATACTAAATTATTATTATTACTTTTATTATTATAGAAATATTACAAATTGTAAATTATAAATGTTCAACAACACAAAACCTAATAGGTATGTACCTATGACTGGCTATGACCTACATTAATATTTTGAACTTCGCATTTATACGGAACAGAAAAAAACTTAGTATTGGCAAGCTCTTCAGAATTAGGTAATTATTTTTGATGTCTGTCGTGAGTGACGTAGTAATGTATAAATTTATAACACTAAAATATAAACGTGTTAATTATAGACCAAAATAATATAAATAAAGTAATTTACTAACACTGATTTTTTTTGTAAGCTTTCGGTTCAAACACATATTATAAATAATTTTCAAGTTGAAAAAAATAACGTAAAACTATTTTATACGAATTAATTTTGTTAATTTGAATTTTTGAATAATCATATACATATGCGCAAAACAATATGAGGTAATTAAAAACAATTTGTTTTGTACATGTGTAGGATACACTAATAAACCAAGGAAAATATTACTAAAAAGTACAAATAATTAAAATTCACCTCAAAATATGTTAATTTGAAATTGAAATTATATATATAGAAATGTATTGTGTATGTGTTTTGGCTGATTGTAAAATATATTCGATCTTGAATTACCTATAGATACAGTTTAAAAATATTAAATTGAGCTCCAAAGTACATCGTTAGTTATTACTTATGCCACTACTACATAGATAGGTCATGGGTAATATAATAGGTTCAACAAGCTAATAGACAATTATATCACGCAGTAGGTACCTGTATTTTTAGTTCTTGGGTTGATATATTTTAATTCTCTAATAAGTGTTATAGTCGTTATAGGTACTTTGTATTATGTTAACTGCATTTAAAGATAAAAATGTGACACTTGTCACTTCTATCGTTACGTACCCTTTTTTGAATACAACTGTGTCATCCACAGTCACCGTACATACCTATAACACGAATATAAGCTACATGACATGCCTGATAAGATTTATCTTTGTTTTGTTCAATAATTTTATTGTACATTTTTTTTCTTGCATGGAATTTATTCTACAAATAGTTTTGATACACAAGAAATAAAACAATAATGATACATCGATGATTGAAAAGATAGATTATACTAAAATATCCAAGCAGAATTTATTAAGAACAGTGAAATAAGACGTTTACATCTTATACATTTTACCTATCTGCCACAAAAATCTAAACATGGATATAATTTTTTTTTTTTATAATTTATACATGCAAAATATATGCAATACAATGAGCTTAAGGGATATAAGAAACAGGGTGTGCAGGAAGAGCCATACAATAAATGCACTTCAGTATGAATTTATTAAGGGGTCAAGCGTACATATTAAGGGGTGCACCCCACTGCACCCCTGAAAGATGTACATTTTCATATGTTTTTATTTTCTTTTTTGGATATATATAATAATTTCATTTTACTGATAATAATACTATAACTACTAGGTAGTTATACTACGTATTAGGTAACAAGTAAGTATACCCATAAGTGATTTAAATATTCAACTATCAAAATCTTATCTAATTTTACTGGTTCTTAATTAGTTTTTTTTTGCTTATAAATTGATTTGTTACCCCTTAGATTTTGACAAGAGGGCCCTTTTTAAGAGGTTATGGTAAGTGTTAAATGAATTGAATAATAAGGTCTCGTGGATATTACAGGTGCTCCATCTGGGAAGATTTCTGAGGACGGAGATGGATAGTTAGTTTTAAACATATTTATATATGAGATTATGATATGATTTTGAAGAATACTTCTGAAGCCAACTTCAGGAGCCAAAGTAGGAGTAGGTTGTGTAATTTGGCTAGTTCTGTGACCTAAGAAATGTTAAGATCATTGTGGAGGCTATATCATTTTAAAACTAAAGAATCATTAGTTATGAGTCTGAGTATTTCATTTAATTTTAATTTAATTAGATCTACAATATAATTATTAAAATAAGAAATAAAATAAAATTGGAACTTACACTAAAAAAAAGCTCCTAATATAATAAAACACATAACTCATTAAGCACAGAACTCATACGTATTTATAAAATCATTAATACATTTTTATAAATTTGGTTCATTATTAACATTTTATATTAGATATTATAATATATTGTTATTCACTCAAAATTCAATACCAACGTACTGTAGAAATTAGTAAGTACTTACTCATAAATATTTTGGAAAAGTCATTATAATATGTACCTATAGACAGTAAAAATATACGAATCTTGAATTACGTTTTCAAGTTTTTTGACATACAAATAATTTTTTTATCAATATTAATGGAATACAAATTTAACATTTTAAATTGAATACCACAAAATATATTTTTAAATTACCTATACCATTTCTAAGAAATGTGAAAATAAATATTTGGTGAATACATATTCAATATAAATATTAACAGTTATTCCATTCAGAATACCAAAAAAAAAAATCAATTATGTCGAAAACTAGGGCAGTTGCATATTCCCGTTTTCTCACGGTTTTTTTTTTTTTTGTAGTTTTACCCAATTGTTAAGAAAACTTCTAGTTTTTATTTATTACCTCATAATAACAAACATTTTATTATACAATATTGTTAATTACTATTAATAATGAATACCAATTACAAACTTACAGTATAATGGTATAATTAGTTAAAAATTAGTCTAAAATATATTCTGAACATTTCAGTATTTCACTGTGTTTACACAGTAGCAATATAAGTGCGTAATGAGGAAAATGTTAAAACCCCTATTTTTCAAAGATTTATATTTGCTTACTTATCAGCAATACGTGGGCAACGACAATAAGTGATGAAAAAAAATTATGGCTAGAATGGGTTCAGGCACAGATCCAAGCAAAGATCTGGGGGCCCCAACAATTTTTTTACAGCACAAATACAATTACCAATTACAAAAGGTGGGTAAGTGGATGTCGCTCTGCTGTACAGTAGGTTACACGTGGGTCACTATAAAGGATGGTGTTAAATTTGAATTCAATGATATAATATCATTGTATAAGAAAAACGATTCTGAGTGAAAACTGTCAGTCAGCCTATGATATTACCAAGTATATTTGATGATATTATTGTGAATAAAGTAATTTATATATATAACCTATTTACGTGGAACCTTGTTTTAAATTTTCAATCCTTAGCTATAAAAGTTGAACATTTTATAAATTTTCAACTACAAAATAATTATTCAATTTTAAATTTGATAAATTTTGTCGAAATTCGAAATTTAAATGTTTATAAAAAAAATTGTGCCTATGTATGTATTTTTAATATTTTCAACTGCTATTGTAATATTATATCAATTTATTAAATTTTCACGCTTTTTTACCCAACAAAATAAAATTTTATTGATATTTATAGAAAACCAAAAAAACTAAGTTATCTAAGTTTATAACTAGTTATAAAACTAAAAAAATTGAAAACTGCCTATGTCCGTAAACAGCTCAAAAAGAGTCAAATTATTTTAAAACTTTATCGTGTATAGAAAATGCTAATATAAACATTCAGTGAAATTCTCAAGTATCTACAGTCATACGTTTTTTATTTACAACAAAATAAGAAAATCGTTACATGAGAAATCGAGTGAATATCAAATGTTGTAAAAATATGAATTTCAAACGCTCATAAAAATTTAATTTGACTTTCTTGTAGACATTTTTTTTTCGATAAAAGTAGACAAACTTATGGATAATCTTGTATTGCATTTTCAAATCTTAGATTTAAAAAGAAAAATTTTTATGAATTCTCAACTCAAAATAATTTGCTAATTTTCGTGATTTTTCCATATTTTGTCAAGATTTGAACTTTAAATGCTTATAAAAAAAAATTGTGACAATGGATTTTTAATATTTTTTAAATTTCATTGTAACAATATACTAGGAGTCGTCTATTAAATTTTCAAGCTTATTTAACCAACAAATAAAATTGTATCGATATTTATAAAAAAAAAACTATAAAAATGGAAACTGAAAATGTCAGTAAATAGCTCAAAATAAATCAAAATATTTGGAAAATGTTATGGTGTATAGAAAATGCTAATATAAACATTCAGTCAAAATTTCATGTACTTACTATCATTTGTTTTAGAGTTGCACCAAAAACCAAAATCGATTTTTTCAAAAACAGATTTAGCGTAAAAATTCCCGTTTTTCCTTAATTTTTCTTTTGTTTTTCGCGTCGCTTTTGAAAACAACTTTTACTTTTGATCCCCCATAGTACCAACTAGATTCACTTTCCTATCAGAAAAGTTACTGTTGAAGAAAATACAAGCATTTTTACTGCCCTTAAAGATGATGACAGACACAAATATAAAAAAATAAAAAAAAAACACACATCATTGTAAAATCAATACATTCATCCCTTCGCTCAGAATCTAATATACACTGTTTTCTTAATTTAAAATTTTTTCCCAATATTAGTATAATCTTAATGTATAATAAATCAAATAATATATTAAATAACAAAATCCAAACGTCTCTTCATATTATCGCTTTTTCCAAAACAGTCAATATTAGGTAAATTTTTATGAAAATTGGAGAAATAATATGTCTGGGGGGCCTGGGCCCCTAGCCCCTCCCGGATCCGCCCCTGAATGGGTTAGCCACGTACATCGGGATGACGGGAGTATGATGAAAATAACAATGGCAGACATAATGATGGAAAAAATACCAAGAGAAAGACAGCAGGTAAGATGGAAAGGTAGGGTAAAGGAAGTTGTTAGAAGAAATTGTAGTGGAATGGGATACAGCATATGATAGGAATTGATTGAAGGAAGTAGCTATAGCTTTCGCAGAAAAAGTCCAAAAATCCCTAATTTGCCTAAACAAATATTTATAGTAAAAAAATTATTCTACGGCCATCACCTGCTATCGATATGAAATGATAACAAGTAACTACTTTGTAATGATATAATTTCCTTACCGTATTATAATATATTGACATAATTTCTTAGAAACTGTCATCGTTATTTAACTGTCAATATTTCTGGTAACAAACATATTATATTATGTACACAGGAATAGAGTGGCCGTATAGGAGCTATTTTATCATAATCCTAGCCCTCTATATGCCTATTTTTATACTACACACATTATTTAATATTTACCTACTGAGTATACATTTTTAATTATACAGATTATTTGATAACTCAATGCTATTTTTTTCTGTTGAATCGTAATTTAAACTTTTATTTTTTTTCACGTGGAAGTTTAGACGATATGAAATTTAAGATAGACTGTTAATACTTATACACTTTTCATTGTTTGTTTAGAAAATTCAAAATTACGAAAACTTCTAAATTAGATAATATAATAATTTATACTATACCTAAATGATATTCTGTATTTCTGTGTACTACAATTTAGTAATAAATCAGAAAATTTACCATAATTTGATGTTAATATCTTTTGTTATTACAGTAGTTAATTTTTGGAAAAACGTGTTGCTTGGAATATCTATAAAAAATCTATAAAAAAAGTTGTACCTATGACATTGATATAGACATTTTTTTCAACAAAATATGACTAAAAACAATATTATAGTTGTGGGAACTATAACTTTATAGGTATTATAATCTCAGTTCTCACTTATGTCACATGTCCGTACTTTTCTAAATATTACAATGGTATAATAAAATCTAAAAAAAATCCATTGACACTAAAAATAGGTTATTCAACCATCACTCCACCACACCCATTTAATGACTTATACTTGTTACACAACAATCAATTTTTTTTTTTTTAATTAGTTTTTTAAAATTATTTCGAGGCTACCGTGGATTTAAAAAAAAATCAATTTTATATTTCCATTAATAATTATTTATTTTTAAATTAGTTTAATGGTAGGTTGAACTAGTTTTTGAAATGAAAAATTCAAATTCCTACAAAGAAATCATGTTTAAAGTTTAAAATTGAATCATTACTGCTCCAAAATTTATTGCTGTAAATTACTGTTCCAAATAACTGATCCAAAATATAAAGACAATGTATGACTACATCATTGTAAAACCAATAATACATTCATCGCTCCGCAGTTTGAATTTATTTGTTGATAATGATTAAAACTTAAATACTAGCAGTCATTTATATAGTTATGATAAATTATTTTTATTGGAGTATAATAAGAATTCTCAGTAGGATAGATTTGCCATGAAATCATGTTAGGTATGTTGTGTGGGAAGAACCCCCTACAGCACCGAGTGAAATAAATATATAGATTAAGCTTCTAAAATTGCCTTGTCACAGCGTAGTCAAATAATTTCACACCGCCATATTGACTTATTATATAATATTATTCCATATAACTATAATCCAACATTGTCAATTTCAATTTGTACCACAGAATAAATACCTGTTTATGTTCACAAGTTAAAAAATTTAGAATTTCACAGATAATTGGCAGACGGCAAGTGTATATACATCATAATATATTGATGTTACCCAGCATTTTTACAATAGCGACATATTTCCTTATATTATGCGTATGTACTCATAAGACGATAAGACTATATTACAAAGATAACTGGCACACTGAACACAGCACAGTTACATTATATTTGTAACAATATTCAAGTACGCTTTTGCATGGCATCCCGAGCTATAATCATTTGTCTTTATGTTTTGGTAATAAAGATATGGCCGATAGCCATTGACGTCAGAACGACCGTGCAGATAAAATAATAAAATAATATGATGAACATCTAAGATAAGAATAAAAATGATGTGTGGAAAAAACGAATATAAAATCAAATTAAATGGATGTACGAATAAACTGCAGCACTGTGTCATAAACCTATGAAAAACACACAAATTAGATTTAGCTATGTGTACACGCGCCCAATTCACCATATCAAAATAATATAAAACCGCATAAAATAAATAACCACTGAATAGATGAATGGAATAATAGAAAGAAAAACTTTGCTTAAATATCACTGTTACTATAAGAATACTGAAAAATTATCTACTGAAATAACAGCATCCCAGTGGCGCGTGCATGAAGATTAGAGTTAAATAATCTTAACAAAATAATAAATACCGATGAATGCCATTTTGTGAAGTGTTTGTCGTTAGTTGTATAAAACGACGTTATTTTCGTTTTTCAGCATAAAATCATATTATATATTTTACGATTGTTCAAATACGAGTATGTGTGATTGAACATTGAACAATATGAAGTATTCAACTGTTTAATCCGATTACCTACATCATTTTTACATTATTCATAATATTGTTACATTTTTTATTATTATTGATCAAAAAAACATTGTCCGCTGAGGTATTAGTATAGTGAGTGCTTCATTTGACGTAAGACACTGATTAAAAAATAACATTCGTAACACGTCCTAAAAAATAAAATATATTTTTTTATACATAATAAAAGGATTAAATTTGTTTTTTTTTATTCATCGGATTTTAGTACGGTAAGGTTATGATAGAATTTTGTATTAATATTTAGTTGATTATATAAATCAGCCGTAGGTAGAATTAAGTAAAAACGACAAACTTGGTGTAACTTAGATACTTTACAGTTAAATCATACACTTACGTACTAACAGCACGGGGTCCGGTTGTCTACCTGATAATGTACTGCTGTGAATCAGAATTTTTATTCCGGGCAACAGGAAAGTTAAGATAAATTTTGAACACCATATACCGAATATTAAATAACCAACTGAAGAAAATTTGAGTCATATAGAGATGGTACATTTAACAGGAAACGAACGGGATCAGCTAGTATTTATTTAAAATTATTAGAAATTCACAGTAACTGTTCTTGGTTGAAAGAAATCAAATAGTACAGTTTTATTTTGAGAAAATTAATTTTGAATGGAGATCCGGTCCCAGACACCGGTACTTCAGTACTTGTGACTCGTCTAGTCTGTTGTGGAATGTTTTTTTTTTCTTGTGTCCTCGTATTTGTGGCATTCGGTGATGTGTTTCACTGTGTTATTTACTCCAAATGAGTCACATATAGGTGGTTCGTTTATTGTCATAAGATATCTCTAGTCGTGTATTAGGAATGTGTCTCGTGTCCGTGAGCTGTTCGTTGTAGTTTCATCATTTCTTTTTGACCTGGGTTATACCACATATTTTCTGAATTGCTTTTTATTGTATTTATTTGGATGTTTGGATTTTCCAGTATTTTTGCCATTTGTAGTAACTATTTGAGTATATTTTGTAAAATATGTGATTGTTTGTCTGCGAATGTGTATGTATAGATTATAGACGTAGGTATAGAGGAATATTAGTATTATAGCCATCGAGGAGGTCGCATTAGATACCTCATGATTGGATTTTTTATTTCCAAAGATAATTTATAGTATTTTTCTTTTATACGAGTAAATTGCTTATTTAGATTTCAGCTAAAAAAATGTAAAAATCATTATTACTTTTGTATCGTAACCTACAATATCTTAATATTATTATAGCTGTTTAGTTTTTGTATGAATTATTTTCTTGATGTCAACAAGAAACGACATTATATTTATTTATATAAATTATGGTAGTTAATGAATATAGTTTTAAAATATCCAATAACTATTAACTATACATAATAATAAATAATGTTAAAGATAAACAAATAGATTCCGGGTTGTGTTTATTTATTGACTACCCTCTAGGCATTTCCATATGTATTTTTATCATATTTAATAATACATAGGTATACAATGTAAATTTAAGTTTTTACTTTTTAAACATAGTTAAAATCATTAAATTTGACTTATAGTGATTAGAGGCCTCTCCTGAAGTAATAAGAAAATTTCATACAGATGACTCATTACGGCATTACCCAATAAGTTGCTTTTAGTTCGTGTCCCAATCATATAGTTAATATATATTATAGTTGTTATCTCAAATTAAAAACATCAAAAACATTTCCACAGAATAATAAATTTTGTGTTAAAAAAAGATATAACGTTAAATACACTTTTCAATATAATAAAAATACCATTACCCACTGCATTTGTTTTTATTTATAAGGTTTTATACAAATATGCATTAAGTATAAAATATGTGTAATGTGTATACTATATTACCTACTCTTTTTAAGTTTAATATTTTAAAATATTTTGATTTTTTTTATGAAACTGTAGGATACCTACTAAATAAGTAATATGATTAATATATACATTTCATTGACAGTCATTTTTTGTATGGAATGAAAATAAAATAGAAGTATTTATTATTATTCATTAAATTTAATTTGAAAAATAATTTATAATTTATAATAAAAAAAAGTAATGAAGTATCTATCCATGGTATAGATGTACCTAGTAATATAATAAAATACTCGTGTATTCTGATTTCTGAATGTATAAAAAGAAGTCGGCTATGGTTTTATTATGAATATTATTATTTTTTTTTTTTACAATATATATGATATTATACCCAAATTATAAAAGAAAAATTATATTAAGGATCTAATTTCAATTAAAAAATAATGATTTTCTTTGAGAAATTAAAATGGTTGATTTGTTTGTTATTTGTTTTATGATATATATTTTTAAAATGATTGAATGTAAGTATTTGTAGAACAACCTTCTAAAGTTTTAAAACCATTTTTATTATTATTTGCATAGAAAATCCATTTATCCAAACATAGGATTTAAGCACAAGAGTAAATTTAGTTTCAATTTATTTTTAAAATAAATGTTGAAGTTTAAAGCATTAGAACACGTATACAAATTAATTATTTGAATATAAAATCATTACCCTACCTATAATTGAACGCCGAACACTAAGCAAACTTACAATCATTTATTGAATAGTTTTAATCAAACCGAATTTTTTTTGGTATACCTACCTCAAATTACAGACAATTGAAGTACTCATTTTTACCATTAAGGTATAAATGGTAACCATTTTTATAATATGTATGACGTATGTACATATATAAAAAACTCAAATGTTGATTAAAAATTTCCGAATACATTTAATTAAAATTAATAATTATAATATGACTTTATAGTTTATCGTTAATGAATAATTTGTATATTATATTTTTCGGCCTCCTCTCTGCAGATTAATAGTATTATACAATTTGAAAACATTTACTGAAAGTAAAGTAATACTTTTCAGAGTAAGTACCTACCTACTTGTTTTAGTAAACAGTCCCAACAATAACCATTGGTATTTCTGCCTTTTGGTACATAAATACCTAAACATACAATGTTTGTATTTTACTCCCTTAAATTTCTATCATTTTATAAATAACGAATTAGTTGCAATTTTCAAAAGAATAATATTCTTAAAAACTTCGTTTTTATTATAAATAAATTGAATTTAAAAATAAAATAATATTGTATTTTAATGGTTATCGTACATCAAGTTTCTGTGTACCTATTCAAATTCTTTTTCTATACACTCAATTTTGAATAACTCATATTTGTAAGTAATGTCACACAATATGAAATTGCAGACTCCATTGGGACAGGCGGACAGCAATGAAATAAATGTCAGCTTGTCACGTTACCCTCTATCGGATGTATTGAAAGCACACATTCTGTATATTTTAAATATTTTAAATGAAAAAAAATCAATCACTCTATAGAATCTACCAAACACATTATTAGGGTAAAAATATCTGTGTAAACAACGAATAAAAAAAGAAACAGAGACGCTGGACCCGTCTTCTCAAGAAAAGTAAGCCACTTTCAATTGAGTGTATTGGAGATACATTATACTGTCTTATAGGTATTTTTATAAAATTAAGACGAATCGTCACATAACAAAAACTATATGACTACTTAATATGCTTGTTATTTATTATTATATGAATATATTACTCATAGGTTTAAAAATATTATGTAAATGGCTATAGTAATCTATAAGTGACTACTACCAATATGTCTCTAACCTTATAAAATAAAAAAATATGACTTCATATAACACAGAAATATGTATAAATAAATGTCAATAAATAAAAAGCTGCGAATTGCAATATAATAATATCAAACAAGTTAGAAAATCTCACTCTGCAATAGTGTGCTAAATTCCAGGTTTCTACTAAACTTATTTTATGTAACACCGCAATAAGCTATAATTCCACATACAATTAAAAAATAATTATTTGTCAGCCTTTATACTTTGATACCTTTTTCTTTATTTTGGCTACAATATTTTTTATTGTATATGAACTTACTTTGAATATAACCACAGTTATAAAATCTTAATACAAACAATCGTAACTATGTAGGTACCTACTGGTAACAGTGACAACTAACGGACGGATGGACGGACGAATAACGGATACAATAGCCATATAAACTTATGTTTAAAACCTAAAACCATGTAACAATTGTTGATTCATGAAAATAAAATCGCAAAATAATATTTAACACATTAAGTTATCAGTATATTATACATTATCAGTATCAGGTATAGCATCAAAATTTAGGGGTTGTAACCCCCGCCCCAATGAATCCTGTGACGCTTTGGATAGGTATACATTCATGTTTTAAAGTATTTTTATAATACTATAATGATCATTATTTACTAGTTACTACTAACAAATTTAATTCAAACACCCTGAACAGTATGCGTAACAGAACAAATAAAAAATAACGATATAATTATAAAATCAGCAGCATACCTATTCTGCATTTCTACCAATAGTTAATAATTATGTGTTTATCATAAATGTGTACTACGATAATCTTTTATTGTATTATCTATTGAAGTATTGAATTCATTTATATGCAGAACTATTTACAAATAAATTGAAGTAGTATATTAACTACACGGTGATAAAATAAATTTATATATAAATTATACGTTTGTTTTATGAGAACAGTATAGAAGTAATTTTCTGTTTTCAAATCTTAAAAAATACATATAAAAAAAATCACAGTATAGTGTTTGGGATTACTTTCAGGAAAGTGTCTATTCGTTCGACAGCATTTTAAATTTAAAGGTAATCGGATTCCTTTCGGCCAGTACGTGATACTTGATAAGACATCTTCAGCAGAGTAAAAACAAAAGTCGATAAATGTATTAAAAAATAAAATAAAACATTTCCCAAGTGATTTAAATCACTTTACTATTGCAATTGATGTATCATGTATTGATATATATTTTATAGGTACATTTTTTTAAAACATGCTTGTAAACAGAGTACCTATGTGTTTCATTCAGTATCATAAAAACCATAAATAATAATTAAAGTAGGTGGGTATAGATACCTACTATAAAAATTAATACTTCATACATTGTTAGAATATAATATTTGTGATCAATTTATTTAAATATAATGTACCTACATAAATAATAAACGTTTTCATCTCAATTATTATGTCATAATTTAATCATGTTTGATCTAAAATTAAATTTTATTTTTCTATACACCAGAACGTATTTTATTCCGTTTGACGTTAAATAAGAATAATGAGAATCAAAAATTGCAGTTTTATATTGTGACGTACATAAATATATGAACTATACATGAATTTTATTACATTGTTACGTCGGTAATACATTTGTAATAGATTGATACATTTTTTAAATTTGTTTTGCGGAATTGACTTCTTAGGATTATTATTAGGTCAAGTCTACTAGTTAAAAATACACCTATTGGCTATTCTATAACAAACAGGTTCCATACGTAGATGACACTAGAAAATATCTGAAAAATTAAAACAATGTAGCTTTATTGATTTATACGAAAATATACGTAGTTAGGTACAAAGGTAATGAAAACGTGTTTGAATTACAGACATAATAAATATGTAAGATAAAATTAAAATGTTACTTCTATACAGTACCTATCTAATTTCTTTTCTTTTTATGAGTGGGAAATTCTCAGATTAAATTATATCTTTGAAATATCTTTCAAGCGTAAAATTAAACATAAAACATTCAGGACAATATCCTTGCATAATAATGATGATGTTAACATACTATAATTCGTATCGTCATAAAAACGAAAAATATATAATTTAAGAATGTGTCGGTAAGTACCTATATTTATTTTTTAAACATACCTACAGTAAAACAGTTACACCGTAGATAAAATAAGATATATATTATTATAATATTAAATACAGTGTTGTATTATTTACCATTTTAAACCATATTATTAAATAAAATAAAAATGCATTAATATCTTTGACTAATTATGAATGAAACTAAAAATGGTGACAACGTGATTTAATTTTAAAAATCTACTAATCTTGTTATGTTACGTTCTTGGCACAATCAACGACTCTGCAACGTTTCACTTTTCTCTGAACTTAATTTACTTCTATGTAAGCATAGGTTAATTAGAAGTTACTTATAATTTTGGCTATATAAGTTAATATTAAATATCTAGGTGTAAAATGTGATACAAAATATATACCTGTAATCTGTATAGATAATATTATATTCATTGTATCAATAATAAATATTGTCAGAAAATTAGTTTTCACTAGTATCACATTTTTATTTAAACATTTTGACATCTACCATCGTCCATCACCTTACTTAAATTTGAAAAGTTGAAAAATACCATGCATTTATAATTGATGCACAAATATTTGCTACAAATAGGGAGTCATAGGTAATATTATAATGTAATGCAGCCTGCAGGTACCGCAATTTAGATCATATATATTATATTAATATTTTTGAAAGCAATTATCAAACTGTATTATATACCTACTTACCTATCAGCTACGCAAGCCTTTAAGGTTTATAAGTATAGAAAGTTATTTAGTAAATGTGTATTTTTTATAATCATTTAACAACTAAATACTAAATAGTAAATTCTTTAATAAAATCTTACAATAATTATGTTTTACAAACGAAATACTATTAAATACTGTTATACACGACATTTTGAGGTGTTTTATGAGAAATATTCGGACATTTTTGCCGATGAGAAATTCAAAACACTAACTTAGGAAAATTTAGTATCTTTTGAAGTACAAGTAACAAGAAGGGGTTGAGTGCTGAAAAATTACATCAAAAAGCAAGTGCAAACTGAAATATATGATATACTTGATATTTTATAACTCAATATAGCCAAGGCCATACTGAGTAATTAAAATGTGAAACGACAAAATATATAATTTAAATTGTGTGACGCACGTACACAATATTGACTAGGAATAATTATTGTCGACAAAAGCTTTGTATGTAAAAAAAAACACATTTAAACATAACACTGCATTACTATGAAAATCGGGGTTTAAAAAAAACAAATCTAAATTGTAATAACACAAGATGTAAATAAATCATCTGAAGCAAAACTTCGACGAACGTTCCGTGTGGTGTGTGTGTGTGTGTGTGTTTAGAACACCAATAAATATCCAGCTCCTTGTATTTGTTTTCAGCGTAATTTTACGGCAGACCCAATGTCGACGACGTTGCCACATCGAGGACATCGACAATGATGATGATGATAATAATAATGAAAATCGGTGATAAAATAATAAATCACACAACAACAATAACAGAACTTTAAATTAACGCGCAGAATAAAATATTCAAACTTTATTGGTGTACACATGCGGCAATGTACCAATGTATATTTACGTTTAGTATTTTAGTTGTATATTCAGTGTATGACGTACGTGTATTATATTTTATTTGTAAATGCCATTGTACTTCGGCGTGTGCACACCAGCGATGAAATACGAAAGCAAACTCGTGATGGGGCGGAGAGGGGTGACAAAATATTTTTTTTAAAAAACTACAACTTGCTATCCAACCGACTCGTGGCAGGACAAACCAACAGCTAGTGATTTATAATATAATCTATAAATCACTACATGAATATAAGACGCATAATGATAACTGCGTTGAAAATAAAATTACACACTTTAAAAAAAAAAAAAAAAAACGTGTTTGGTCAGCGATTTATATGTTAGAACGTTTGTCTTACTCATCTTGGCACGAGATAATGTTGTATTAGTATCGTCTTAAAATTGAACGAGACAGCATAACCCGAATAATATCGCATCCGGGAAACGATTTTGTAGTCAGCCGTTTCGCCCGAAAATGCACCATTAGGTAAATACGATGAGGTACATCGTATTATTATGTGTAGGTTTTAAATTTTTTTAAAAACATATATTGGTCAATTTTAAATAATATTTAATTCCTTTAAACTACAGTTTGCGCTTATACTTTCCAATTTATGGAGATATAAAGTGTATGACACTTTTTTGGCTTTCTTAACGCCTAAAAGAAAACAATATGACCGGGCTATTATAGGTAATCGCCTTGCTTGACGGCCTAGGATAAAGATGTTAAATTTGAAAGCAATGATAAAGCATCACGTTTCAAAAATATTTATAAGTTATAGATGACCACTGTAAAATATTAATTGGGGTTTCTTCAAATATTTAGTTCATCGTAAGTCATTTACACGAGAAACTGCGAAGAAATCTATAAACGACATAATCAAAGTTCAAAGTATTATCTAGTCATGGTTTTAATCTATATGAGCTTATATTAGTTGAGAACTATTTCTACCCTAAAAGTGTATATCCGTGTACAAAAGAACAAATCATTATAAAACGGTCATGATACTGCGCAGTTCACGCTTCGCTCGAAATCTAAAATCTTTGGTAAAAATTCAGTGGCGCAACCAAAGGTCCCCGGGTCCAGACCCCCTCCCCCTTGAGTATTTCTAAAATGGAACATTTTTTAATTCATTTTGAAATATAATAAAAGGTATATTATATAATAAATTTTGTTAACTTTACTAACTAAATAATTTTGTTAACAAACCGTTATCAGTTATCACATATTGTAATTTTCTCTTATCTTAGTCCGTGATATCCATAGACCGAGAGGTAAGCAGTCATCCGAAAAATTATAATAACCCGAGAATCAAAAATCAAAATAGTGCTGCCATCCATTTTAACCGTGGTCATGGACATATTTTAACCTAAACGTGTTTACTTTTTAACGTGTATGATAATTGCTTATCGAAATATAATATTATTTAACCTACCAACTACCGTATCATCAAACAACAATTTTGTTTTTTTTATCTTAATTAAACATTATGGTCGTAAACTGTAATTGGTGGTTGTCGGTTGGCGTAAAATTGTGTATTTCTGTACTATTCGTATTTAAGTATTTTGTACTTTATATTTTAATTATTTCATATTTCATATATTACATTTTATTATTAATAAGATAACACAAATAAAAAATACATTTATTATTAACTTATATTATTAATGTTTATATTTGTTGTAATATAATTTTTGACCCCACAAGGGATATTTCTGGTTGCGCTACTGTGTAAAATTTACTCAAAAAACCTTTTTACTTGCTCAGAGTTGCTCTCCATACTTGCTATACGCATTATTAATTAATTACACAATATTTCTAATGATATATTAAGCGAATTAAAAATATTTCGGCGTAGGTCATAACCTGGAGGTTATGACCTACGCGCAACCGTCGCGTGTAGGCACCACGAGACGAATATTATTATTAGGTATAATATTATGCTACACGTGTTCGTGTGTATTATATTGTATTATATTTCGGGACGAGCGTATTGTTCTTTTCGCAATGGCGTATGATTAAAAAAAATTGTGTACGCATTCAATTTATTTGCGTTTATAATATAATATATAACACGTAATATCATAACAATATTACCACAACGCCATAATATATTATACAGGGTGGGCCGTCGTGTTTTCCGTTTTCATTTTTCTGCAACGGTAGAGTAGGTGTACACCGTACGCTTGACGAGAAAACGGACCCCCCTCCCCCCCCCCCCATCATGTAGAACTAATCGGGGAGTATATTATACACGCGTGCGCTGCGCACTTTGGCTATTTTTTTAATACCTACCCAAATCGAGCTGAACATGATACGAAATAAATAATATGTACCTATAATATGCCTGCATCATAATATACGAGTGCGATACGCCGCCGGGCCGAACCGGAACGCAATACTACGACGACGACGGCCGATAATAACATCATTATGGTCTGCAATAATAACCGTCGTTGATATGATATAATAATAATATATTATAATAATATTATTGTCGTCTCGCGCATCACCTGCGTGTATATATTATTCACTATTTGCAACTGCCGTATCTGCGCTATAACATTATTATCGTTTGTCTTTCTCTTGTACACGCGTGCACCAAGGTGGATATCTGCCAATGATGTCGGGATACAAATAGCCCGGGCCGCCGTTCGGGTTGGCCAAAAATCGCGGTCCCCCGGCATGATGGCGTTCAGTGTTCGCGTTCCATTCGGCCCGTCGTCGACCGACCTGGCCGCCGTCTGAGCAGCAGCCATGGACCCGAAAATCACCTAGGTAAGTCGTCTCGCATAAGTATGTCTCGGGTACCTCGTGCACGAGACGTGCATCATAGGTATATAATTGTCGTGACGGTATTATTAACGTTTCGGGCTATCCCGATTTTTCACTGAGACTATAATACATCGCACTGTATAGGTATAATATATGACACGTATCGTTATTATAATATATATATATTATTGTTGTTATAAAAGCCATCGTGGATCGTCCAACACGCTATAATGTATATAGAATAAACTATACACACCAACCGCGTAGCAGCCGCAGCAGACGTTTAGAAACGGTACCTATACGCTCCGCATATTATTACGTACAATATATTATTATTATTATTATTATATGCTATGTAAAGAACAAACGTACGGAAAAATAACATATTATCGTGTTTTATTCGCTCCGAGAAACGGTGCGTATAACGCGTCTTAACGAGTGGGTCGTTATATTATCATCGCCCGTTCCGTAAGACGAACATAATATTATATAAATACACTAAAAAAAATGATTAAAGTTCACAGTTACACGTAAAAAAAAAAAAATGAAATTTATGTATGTATATATCCGGTATTATTTTTTGGTGGTACTATTTTTAATTTATATTTATTTATTTGGCAAACAGAATGAAATCGTATACTTTTTATTTTTTAACTTTCGTATAGCACTTGCCGAGAACGAACTATACAATAGGAAACGTGATGTACCTAATATTCATCAGAAAATATAATTAATATCTCGCTAATTACATTCTATTCAACGTCAAATATTGACAATAATCATTTTATCCATCCGGTTAAATTAAATCAAGCTTTACATAATCTAATATTGGATTTAACTGTATATATGAGTAGACGTTACGTCATAGTCTTATGTAATAAATAAATGTGTTAAATAATAACTATTCTGTTATGATTTATGACAGATTCTTCTTTTCGAGATATAATCACCATTAGGTATTTTCATTAAAAAAAGAGCATCACCTGTGTGTTTATTTTTATGTAAGAATAAATTATAATAAAGTCACTTGAAAAGGCTTTTAATGTAAATTTAAAGTATGGTACATTGGACACCAAGAGTACTGTAATTTATATTCATGTACACACATTAAATTGATGAACAGTTTTTAATTTAATTTACTGAGTATTATAATATAGTCAGTTAAAGAGTTAGTGGTTTTATGCGCATTAACATTTGCCAAAATTCCATGTTAAAAAAGGCGTGACTAAATCTTTTTGGCACTTAAATGGTTCAGTTATCACGGCCAGCCTTAGAAAATTGAGTGCAAATAATAAAGTGTTTTTGTATCTAAAATCACAATACACGTTTCATTGTTTCGTGAATGATCATTATAGACTTCATTATTAAACGCGCATAACTCATAAGTGTTTTGCAAACGCATCGATCAAAATATTGTGATCGTTTGGATGGAATTACAGTGTTCTATAATTTAATTAAATCTATCTGACCCACAATCATTCATTGATAAATAATAAAGGTGTTCTAAAATCCTTATCGGAGTCCAAGAATAAGGGTTTTTATTGTTAGCGATTAAAAACTTTAAAATTGTTTCTAATATTTGAAGTAGGTAGGTACATACCTACATACTAACTATACCTATACATTGTATAAGCAATTTAGAAAGTATTCTTCCTAATTTTAAATAAAAATGTAATATTAAATAATAAAAAAAATTTGTCCATAAAAATGAAAATAATAATTTTTTTCATCAACAACAATAGATTATTACTCATAAATTACCTATTATAAATTATTAGAATAAAAATGTTAGTATAGCCTACGCCCTACAGGTATATATAAACATTTTATATTTTATATTTATATTTATGATTTAAGTTGTTATAGAACGCATTTTTAAACTATTTTACTAAGGAAAATATTATCTTTTACAAAAACTTGTATATTGATAATAATATTATAGTCTGTAGGTATTGATTATTTTATAAAAATTCAAGTAAGTAACATTACAATAAGTCAATAAATACGTATACACAGTTAAATTTAATATTTATCCTTTGAAAAGAAAATTTAAAAACAATTTATTTAATCCAACTCAACAAAAACTTTTTTGTTGTGAAAAACCAGTATAATTTAAATAATGTTTTACACTTTTACATTTAAATATTGCAATGTAATTGAAAAACAAACTACATTAAACTCTTATATAGGTACCTATACTCTAGAGCAATATCCTTTTTAATAATTTAAACCATTATTAAACTTTACAAATTTCCTTGATGCTTTAGATGAAAAAGTCTTGTTTGTATAGGTATTTCAATTTAAATACGCACTTTTGCTATTTTTCAATTCATATTATTTAAAACCATGATAAAGAAAAAAACTTTGTTCACACACTATTATTAGGTACTCACATATTTTCATGATTTTATGTAATTATGTTTCATGTAAATTTAAATGTAAATGTTTATTTTAAATTTATCGACAAATTCTATAAAATAATAAAGTATAATAAACTAATAAACTATTAATGTATAAAAAAAATTATGTGATAGGTAATATCAAATTGTACAAAGCTCGCGTACTAAATTAATACCAATATTATAATGTTTATATTTTTTCGTTTATAGCATTAATGTTTTCTACCATCGAATTAGACCACCGAATTAAACTACCGAAAAGCCTTTTGGAAATTAAAAAAAAAGTTGGACATGTAATGAAAATTAATCAGCATTTTGCAGTTGCGGTAGGTACATAAGGTAGGTTAGGTACCTACCGTTAGTGCTTTTAGTGTACGCGACCAAAATTCTGGATGTTGGAAGCGTTGTTTTGTTTTCCTCCACTCCTCATGATTTTTAAACGCAAGGTTGTCTTGTGGGTTTCACCGGGTGGCTGTTTTTCATTATCGGTCCTCGGGAATCCTAGACGAACACTATCGCCTTCTACACTGTCTTATTCCTTCACGGTCACAGGATAAACCATTACACATTTTACACACCATTAAACGCATCCAACGCAAAAGAGGAAAACACCCATACTGACGGCGAAGAGATGGAAAGGATGTCTCTTACATTAAGTTCAGCCTAATTGAACTGAGTTTTTAATAAGAAAACAGTGTCTTGCCGGTTAGGTAATCCTATGGGCTATGACTGCAGTGTAGCTGCGGCGATGAAGAAGAACACAAAAAGTTTAGAGGGCGAGGGGGGCTGGAGTTCCTATTAAACTGATTTAAAACCAATATAAAAACAATCATAATTAAAACACGGTCCAACGGTGGTGGTTCATCTGCATACATATTGGAAACCAGCAGAAAGGGACCGATATCGAAGGACGAAAAAAGGAAGAAAATAGACGGTATCCCGTAGTAGCACAATGGAGGCCAGCGAGATTATTATTGTTGACGACGGGACGAGATTAAATTGTTTTACATTGACGATTACACAAGACTTATCGGCAGTAATATATACGTAATTTGGGTTTGGAGAAAGTGTAGACTATAGGTACATTTTGTACGCATTAATATTAATATATTATATATGGTTCCGTTGTACACGGCACTTGGACACTTGGTACTAATTCTGAACATTTAAAAATCAAATAGGGATTTTTATTTATTTTGATTAGGTACTAGAATACCTATAGTAAAATATACAATATTATAGATTATATTGGTTGTAAATTAATACAGTTACCGCCGTATTTGCATATTGGTTGGATGGTAAATATGATAATACTTCAATCATCATCAATGTAAGCAGTTTTAATAATACGATTTCTTAACCTACGTATAGATACTATAAAGTCACATGATATTTGATTTTCATCGTTATCTTATTGAAAATAATATGTCCTTATTTAATATACATATTATTTAAACTTTAAATCCGCATATTATTTTCCAGCTGTTAATTGTTATACTATTATACAAAAATAAATTATGACATAATTTCAAGGTATGATGAATTTTATTAACTCACATAAGAGTCATAATTATATAAATACCATGGATTTAAAAAAACACACACACGCAAAACCCAATTATTTTACAGGAATAGTTCTCGTTGGTGTGCGTCAATGAACTTACTGTTGTGTTTGTTCCACAACAAAAGAAAACTCGAAATAAAATATATGATACGTCCGTACAATAATAATATGTTATATAATATGTATTTATAGCGTGACGATGGGTCGGACGGGGATCTGTGTATCTTGTACTATGTGACAAAGAGAGACACAATCAAGGGAAACTTGTACACACCTATAGAGAGTGTGACATAGCGAAAACCAAAAAGAAAGAAATAGAAAGAATGATACGGCGCGATGGAGACAATTTTCAGTACAATATTTAAAGGGTCGCGGGCGCGGTGTACACACAAAGGCGGTTTGTGTCCAAGCCAAATTCGCACAATAAACACTGGCTCCGATCCAGGTCTCGAGCCTCGGCTGCTATCTAAAACTTCCCTAGGCGTCTAATTATAAAACACCGACCAGCGCATATTATTATGTATGCGAAAGGGGTGGGTGAACAATTCAAGTTTGAGCGGGCGGTGTGGCGAAGAGATTTTCTGTGAATTTTTGCATGTAACCTGGGAAAAGGCATTTCTCCGAACCTTTGTAAGCGAATACAAAAGGATGTCGTTAACTTGACACGAGGAACAAAAAAAAAAAATGAGTTCATTCGAAAGCCCAAAACGGTTTTATTTTTTTTTATTTTTAAAAATGAATTAAATTTATTATTTTAATGTTTTTTATGGATTCTCACATTCATATACGTTCGTTCAACTAGACGTTTAATCAATTGAAATATGGTCAAAAATGCTACTCCGTGCAAAGTTCATAATATTTCAATAATTCCATCGAGCACCGAATAAGTAATTAATTAGTCATTGGATTTAACAAATCGTTCAAAATAACAAATCATAATAATATTAATATATTAATATGTATTACATTTTGGTTATACCTACATAAAAATAAAAATTTATTAAAGCGCTGGTAATTTTTATCCTTATGAGTAATGATATTTATATTGTTATATTATACATTTATACACTACATTTTATTGTCTTAAAATGTATGGTAATACAAGATCTACCTTTATCTTTGTTTTCGATTGTTTTCGATTATATAAAATAACAAAATCAATTTTTTTTAAACATTAAATATTTGAGCTAATCGTTTAATTTAATAATTGATTTAGTGAACACAACTTTATTATTCCTCGAAGAGTCGAACTATACTCTGTATCTTCTATAAATTTCTCACGGAATAAAACTTTCATATAAAAACTAAATCGAATCGCAGTAACTATACCTAAAAAAGTAAATAAACTTGCTTACTAAATTATTTTAACTATAAATGAGCCCAACATCACAGCCTAACCTAATAGTATAAATAATAAATAAATAGTAACCATTCATAATTTCTTTTTCATTTCTATAATGTCTATTTTTCTAAAACACTTTAATCTGTTCTAATAACAATTTAGGTAGGTATGACTTTATTTAATACTAGATAGGTACTACTAGGGATTAATACTTGTTAGTTTTATTAAATATTTAAATATCAACTATGATCGAGCTTCTTAGTCCTTTTTTAAAAGATATAATGACATAATAACATCAAAATTTAGTTTAGTTTATTTAATTGTTGTAATGATAAAATTAAAACTCAGCTGGTTACCCACAGTTTTAATAACTAAGTTTCATCTACTTAACCTCTTTTAACAATAGCTATAGGTATCTTAATAACTGGTAGGTACTAAATTTTATTAATAATACTACGCAGTAACATTTTTATCTAAATATACACCTATATAGGCTATATATTTGCTGAGTGTATTTCGTCTTACAAATCTTATTCGAATGCAACGATTGTCCATTATTATAGGTACCTACCTATGGTTGTACATTATGATACACTATTATGATAATAATATATTATGTCATACAAGACACGTCTTGTTAACGATGAACGAATCACAAAATTATTATTGTTGTGCAAATATTATAGTAAACGTGAATTGCAAATTTTCAGAAGAATATATACCTACTCGAAGTGAATGCGTCCTATTCGAACGGTTCAATTGCGTAAATAAACTTGATGTAGCATAGAATTTCGAGGGTTTGAATCCCTCAGTGTAAACAATTACGTTTTAAAACGTTAATAATTATATTTGTTGAAATGAGCACTGATTAGTGAAGTAAAACATTGAACTGAAAATTAACTATGTCTTATTTAAGACACTATATTATCGTTTAGGTCGTATAATTAGTTCCAATGCTAAACGAGCCCGCCCCCGGTTGACAAGATAATTGATACGATTTGTGTATGTTCGCTTCATGAACATTATACGATATTTATTTATGTAATGTATAGTGTATATAATCAAATTGAAATGATCTGCGGCCATGGCCCCTACAGGCGTAGTCTGAACGGTATCGGACAAAACAATAAATTTATGTACATTAATCAACAATAAATCTTTTTTAGAGTAGGTACTTACTAGCTTATGTTTGCGTTTGAGAGGGGTACCGAGTACCGACTACCGAGTGTGGCAAAAATATTCTCAAATGAGTAAATACTAAAAGACTGGAATTATAAGTTAGTATTCACTTAACTCTGGCGAGCAAAACGTTAACCTAATTATATAAGTATATTAAGATGCTTTACTTAATTCGTTGCAAACATTCGTACGTATTTACAAAACCAACATTATTTGATATTAAATTATCAAAAAACATCTAAAACTTAAAAACCACATTCAAATTATTATTACAATGCATTTATTTAGTTAAAATTAGTCAACGGCGGAATATAAGTAGATTTCGTTAGAGAAAATTCTAGCAGTAGTGTTAAGAGGTAAATATTTATTAATATTTAATTAGTATTTACTTACCAATAAATTTAAAACAATGAATTCTTTATGAAAAAAAAACCATAAACTGCAAAAATAATTGATGGGGAAATGTTGAATTTTCGAATAATTATTAAAGGTTTTCTTTTACCTCAAAAATTAACTTTATTTTTTAAATCATTATGTCGTTGTGTGTTTGTTATTCTTTATAAAAGAATAATAATATTTCCCTTCTCATTATTAATTGCTTCTTTTTTTTATTTTCCCCTGAACCCTGGTAATGTAGCACGTGACTGTCAGAACATGTCTCCCAATTTGTCGAAGGCCCGAGATTGATTGCACTGGGAATACCACGCCGGTACCGGTTGTGACGCCAATTTTCTTTGGCTGTCATCGTGGTTGTACCAGCGCGTACTCTCGTGACCCATTTATTTTGACCACTCATACAACGCCCCACTAAAATCCATCTCTTGTGGAGTATCCGGAATGGAACCCCTACTGTACTGACCCATTGGGAATATGACGGCTCAAATATTATTTAAATGCCATTTTGAACTATAGAAATGACAAAATAATTTGAATCCACTTGAAACGGGAAATGGGACATTTTGTATATGATAATAAAACCGTTTATAAGAGTGATGTATGAGTTTCCGTTTTTTTTTTTATATGTATAATTTTAATACGCATTTTACAATTACTCGTTCAAGTTTTATTCGCTAGCCAATTGTAACAAGAAATAAAAATGTTTTTAATGTATTATGTATTAAGGGGATTGCAAACGGACAATTTATTAATTCAACCAAAATGTACCAATCTTTTGTCAATCATATCGATGGACCTGATAACGTGACAAGACTTATGGAAACCGATTTGAATGCGATAATATGTCTACTTGAGATCGATCAGGCCACTTTTTTAAAATGTTGCTCCTAAACTCTTATACATTTTGTTTGAATATTTAAAATTTACGAAATTTTAAATGTTTGTTGTTTGAAAATTATTAAATTAAGTATCTCAAAATGTGGCCTGATTGATCTGCAGTAGACATATTAACGAATATTCCAATCAGTTTTCCGAAGTCTTATCGCGTTATCAGGTCCATCGGTGGGATTGACAAGAAGTACATACAATGAGCATAAACTGATAACCGTTCACGCGCGCAACGCAGGTGACGGTGACTTGTACGTGTACGTGAGGGAGCTCTCCACTATTTTATTTACATACATGCGCACACACTAATGATCACTTAGGTACTCACACATTTACAAGACCCACATGCTTACTGTTTGAAATTTTCCTATTTTTAACTCCTTAAAAACGGTCCGTTTGCCATCCCCTTGAGACAATAAACATGGAAAATGCAATAATATAATGGGTAGGTAGGTACCTATGTAAAAACTTCTATGCATAGGCAGTAGAGTGGCGAAGGGGATAATCCAGAGGCCTCTGAGTTTTTCAAGGGGTGGGTGCAGGGTATTGGCCAATAGGTGATAATTTATTTATGAGCTTTTATTGGGTTTTTGGTGCTGCAGGGAGGGTGAAATATAAGACAATGCTTTGAAAATTGTCGAGTCCACAACGCCACTGTGTACCTATAGGTATAAAATATAGTAGGTAGGTCTATTCACACTAATTCATCGCATGACTTTAAATCGAATAGCTGGTCATTGTATGTTACTTATCAATCATAGACAATAAGAATATATTTGTTATTACAACATGACAGAAAAGTAAAAAACAAAACTTTCATCGATATGGATTATTTTTCCCATATTATAATTCTAAATCTTAAACTGTTTTCATTGAGTCACTTTTACAGTTGGTCTAAGTACTTATTTTTTTTTCTATAAATATTCGATCGAATGACGTAGGTACCTGCGTTAACTCAAAACTACATTATAATATCATTCACACACAAATGTTATTTTTACAGTTAAGAAATACCTATTTTCCGTTACGCGATTAAAATACTATTATTACCTATCGCATCCGTTATATTAGGTATAGCATATAATAATGTAAGATGCACGTCACACTGGATGTTGTGTATATTTTATGAATTATGAATGTATGATAAAGGTGTGGATAAGTATACTTCTCTGCGAATGATTTGTAAACGTCGCGACTGCAAAAACGAAAAATGCTATACTACTATAGGTAGGTACCTCTATGTGTATTGTATACGCTGAATTTGAAGACGCGATTTGAATTCCACGTGACTGGAACGTTTCGTATTTTACACCAAATCCAAACAGTGTATCTTATGTGAGAAACGAACACAGGTGCAGAAGATATTCGGTGTATACTTTACGGAAAACCGAAGTACGACACATGCTTAGAATTAGAGAATAATGTGGATACCCAAGAAAAAGTTTAGATTCGCTAAAAAGGTCGACGGTCGTACACGTGTTTGCGATTCACTTGTTTTCCCAAGAGCACATTTTCGCCGTCTTATCGAACGGTATCGTTAAAATGTCATTTTATTTACGAGATAAAAATAAATGTATGTATGTAGTGGTTCGTGTACATAATATATTATACTTAGTATTTACTCAATAATCGGATTTATTCGTTAGCGAAAAGAGAAATGCACGACAACGAAACGTAAAAATAGGTATTATTATAATAATTATCATACACGAAACGTCATGTAAATCATAATTATGTAAAAAAACGAATTCATATTATTAATGCCAATTTTTTATTATCAAGTACTATAATAATAATATTATGTCTATATACAATAAACATATTTTAATATATTATTATTATGTGTAGCCATATGTCGTAAGTATCGATACACGTGAAATATGAATACCGCATGTGTATTGTATTAAAGCTAATGAACTATATATACGCATCTGACTTTTTATACTTTATGCGCACAGTAACAATATAATATATATGTTGTAGAGCATTGATCTTTATTTTTATTTTAATATTGCTTCCAAGAATAATGTGTTTTTTTTGTCAAAGTAAGTAACCGTAAGAATGTTCTTGGCCTTACTACGTATACAGTTCAACAACACTTTAATATTAAAATTCATGAAATGAATAAATATCTTTTTCGTGAATTCTACATTAGTGATGTGTTAACAAAACTTTGAATAATATAATCGTCGCATGTTAAAAAGAAAATAAAACTCGAAACTCCATAATATTAGTATTGTTTGTTTTCAGGAGATTACTGAGCAAATAAAAATCGGTACTCGGAATTCCAAATATTTTAGTATAATTTTGTCCATCTATTTAACAGTTTTATTCAGAACATAATATACATATAAGTTAAACTTTATTTGAAACTTTTTAAATCGCCCATAAAGTGCAATGTTTTTTAAATCAGTATTTTCTTATACTATGTTAAGAATAAAAATAGTACACTCGATGAATTTCAACGTTTTAAAGAGTGCTATTTAAAATCGATATTTTAAATTGGTTTTCTTATTTTTATTCCTTGAAATAAAATTTAATATTATTTTTTTTTTTTAAATTATTTAGTAGATTTTCTTTAAACAGCAAAATAATTAGTCACATATTTTAAGTGACCAGATAAGCATAGTAAATAAAATACAACTACAGACTCGTATAGGTACCTATGATACCTTATAATGTAATGTATCATGTTTAAAGCGACTCAGAGGTTATCACGTTTACACACTACACATCAAAATGTACGTTCGTTTTAAGTATGTATTAGTGGCATATCTTTTTCGCTATTGGTAGTAAATAGTAATTTAAAAGATTACGTCTAGAAAAAAAGTAGAATGATACTCGAAACAGGACAAAAGCAACACAGGGTGTGACGTTGTCAATAATAAAACCCCTAGGGTTGGAAGCAAACAGACAGCTGCAACAGTTCCCACAGACTCATCAACTAAACAAATTATTAAATATTACTAATGCATTCTTCGAGCAAAAACGGTTCTTTTTTTTAATTTCAAATCTTTGTACTGCCTTTTTATTATATTTTTTGGTCCATTTGAAATATGGTTTTTTTCATCACCATCAATAATTCATCTTTATCATTATTATTGCATTACAAACTAATACATTTGATACAGTGGATACGAAATTATTTCATTTTCATGCATAAAACCTTGGTAGTTTCAAATGACACAACAGTATTATTTAAATTTTTCGAATACGAGTAAGTTAAGAAAATAATATATATATATATAACCCACACGGCACATGGATGCCAAAAATACTGCAATCGGCAGCGTTCACACTGCAGCTAGCGCGTCGTCGTCAATAGTCAACATGACCAAGTACTCTGTGATAGATATTAGATATAGAATTTCCAAATAGACTTCAAGTTCATCCGAATTTAAAAAAATATAAGTTGCGCAAGACATTTAATGCTTTTTCCGTCTTGAAATAAACGCCCACGTAAACGAACTTATGCTGATTAACGACGGGATGCGACAAGGTGAACGCTAGGATCGGATTCACTCGGCAAACATGTCTATTTATAGAGACTTCGTAACCGTATCTACAGAATATTTTATGTTCTTAGTCTCAGTCACTGATTTGCTACCGTACCGTGTGCTACGCTAAAAATACGATGACCAACAACTGTATCGGAAGCTTTTTATCATAATATTGCACACTGGAAATTGGAGTATTACAAGGTAATTTGTGGCCATTCCGCATACGGAAAAATCATTATGGTATTGTATAGTCTAAAGTATATTATTTTATTGAAGAAATGGCGATTAAACTCCGTATGATTATAAAATATATTTATTAAAAACTATTTTTGTAAATACAATAGTAGATACTCTGCGTTTTATTATTGTTGTTGTTACATGCATTGAAGCGGCAAAAATCAAAACAAAAATATTATATATATGAGCCTATATGTATTAACATTATACTTATATCTGGTATAGTGGTATTTAATATTTTGTTTAAACAAGCAGTTTTGGTTGTATTATATAAATTAAAAATGCTTAATTCACGTTCAATTTTGTATTGTTGCAGTGCAAAAGTTAAAAAAACTCAACTCAAAGGATAAGACAAAATGGAACAATTCGAGCAACTGCTGACATGCGCAATATGTTTGGATAGGTACAGAAATCCAAAATTACTACCATGCCAGCATTCGTTTTGTATGGAACCATGTATGGATGGTTTGGTGGACTATGTCCGGAGACAAGTAACTAGATATATTATTTTATTATAATTATTTTTATGATACATTAATTGTATCAATATCAAATATGTTTAATATTAACAATAATTTAATATTTTATTACAGGTAAAATGTCCGGAATGTCGAGCAGAACATCGAATACCATACAACGGTGTTCAAGGCTATCCAACAAATGTAACTTTACAGCGTTTCTTAGAACTACATATAGAAATTACTGGAGAGTTACCAGATCCAACAAGTGGACAAATAATGAAACGGTGTGGTGTGTGTTCAGAAAAAGCATACGTGACACCATGCGTTCATTGCGAAAAAGATGTATGTTCGGACTGCAAAGGTGCTCATATGGATATTTTAAGAAGAGAAATAGCCCGAATTAATAACCAGGTAAAAATTTAATTTAAATTATTAGTGTTTATAATATAAATTTCTGGGTTTCAAACATAATAATTTACAGGTTAGGCGGGCGTTACATAGGTTATCTGATATGCTTGCTGGTGTAGAAAAGAATATGTTGACATTGCAACAAAATTGCACTTCGGTAACTGAAGAAGTAGATGAAATTTATCGCAGATTGGCTAAAGCCTTAAAAGATCGTACTGACCATCTTAGAGGAGAAATCGATCGATACTTAACAACTGAATTAAAAAATTTATGCAATCTTAAAGAAAATTTAGATATTGAAATATCAAATATACAAAGTAATTGTGATTTAGCGGATAAACATATGCAATCGGATGATGTAGAATGGGAAGACAGTGAACTTATGGATGCCAAAGAAATATTTTTGAAAACTGTAGAATTTATTAGAAATTTTGAAACAGAAATAGGCGATTACAGCAGAAGAGCGAAATTTTTAATGGCTCACGACCCAAATCAATTGGTTATGCATGTTGCCAGTTATGGTGAGCTTACTATTCATGCACCACACCAAGCATTTAATGCCAGTTCAAATTCTCTTCAGGCTCCAAGTCCAGGCCTTATGCGATCTAAAAGTGATCATAGACTTGCTTCACAATACCGGCAGGATGAGAGAAATGCATACGAAACAGGTGGTGAAATTGGTGGAAGAGTCTCACCATTAGGTGGGAGGAAATTCGGCGAAAGATATCCAAGTAGGTATACACGTGGAGATAGAAATGATTACGATGCAGACACGACGCACGATAACGAAAATAGAAGTTCAGCCAGATCTAGGATTAGGTCTAGACTAGGAAGACATGGCTTGAATGAAAATACAGACTCTGATACGGATTCAAGATCAGTGCGTTTCTCCGAAACAAATAATACTGTGCACCGTGAACGAGAACGTGTTTTAGACACCGAGGACGTAGCTAAAGGTCCCTTAAGTGGTATCACTAGATTATATGATTCTCCTAGAGTTATGAAAAGGCTGTTAGAAAGCGAGAACAAAGATAAAAAAGCTGAAGACGCACCTAAGCCCCAACCACAACCTGCAGTTCAGCAGCCAAAAAAAATTACTCCACAACCAACACCACAGAGACAACTAAGCGAAGACGATGAAATAGCAAGAATAAAACGACAGAACAAAACTGCGTCTACATCGTCTGATACAGAACGAAGAGATAGAGTTGGTTCAATTAAGAGGGATGACTCGAGAGATTCCAATAGATCAACATCTAATACACCAGCAGAAAGCACTCGAAAGACATCTGTAGTACCTGAACCAATACCGGTAAGATAAAAAAAAAAATACAAAATAACATTTATCTAACAATGTTTCTTAAAAATATTTTAATATACTTTATAGACGGATACCCAAGAATCATCTGAAAGTGAGTCTGAAGAAGATTCAGTTGAAGTAGTTGAGCCGAGAAAACCTACACCCGCCAAAACTACATTTCCTCCATCCACCTCGGCTACAACGGCAGATTCGAGACGATCTTCCACTGCATCCGATAACTTAGGATCAAAAGGTAAAATAAATTTAAAAATAATTGCAATTCGCTTTAAATCGTCTAATTCAGCAAGTATTTTTATTGGTCTTAGGAAGTGCCAGACTCAAATCGACTAGATCAGACAGTATTGAAAGTACGTGCTCCTCAGAAACTCCCGGGACGCCGGTACGAAGAAACGCCGGAAGTACGTACCCATCTGAAGAAGTAAAACAATCGCCAGTTAGTTCGAGCTCTGGAAGTACAACTCCACGAGCTAGATTTTCTTCAGTTTCTTCAAAAAGAGATTCAGCAACACCAACAAACTCTCGAAGTTACAATGTTACGGGTAATGCATTTAAATATTTTACAATTACGATTATTTGTGTATTTATTTACTTATGGAAATCTCATACATAGTGTATATATAATGCAACAAGTATTAATGTATCATTTAAAAATTGCTTTATTATTAATTCTTAACTCATAATAGTATAACATTAATCAATTTAGAATAAATTTATCTAAATTTACACTACAACAATGTTCAAAATTATATACCTTATGAACTACCTATTCGAATAATTATTA
The DNA here is from genome assembly GCF_019925205.1 of Metopolophium dirhodum. Taxonomy (NCBI): domain Eukaryota; kingdom Metazoa; phylum Arthropoda; class Insecta; order Hemiptera; family Aphididae; genus Metopolophium; species Metopolophium dirhodum. The sequence continues at coordinate 6,558,347 of NC_083561.1, read as the reverse complement.
TATTGTTATTAATGTATGTCTATAAATGTAGATATAATATTGTGTGTAGCTTAAAGTATTCCATAACCAGCTTTTTTTTATTATTAAATTTACTTAATTATGATAGTTAGATTTATAATGTAAATATATGTTTGATACTTTGTTTTAAAATAATATTTTTAATTTTAATTTATTGTGTTTTAATTTTGAACAGATGAATCTAAAACTATGTCCCACTGAATACTAATTGCATCGGTGTACAAATTCAAATTAATTACATGGATTAGAATACTATTTATATCCCTTACTCTAAGTGCTCACTTTTTGATCCATTTTAAACTATGACTATCTGAAAATGAATTTTTACATTTTTAAATTTAAAAAAAGTTTAATTGGTTCTCACCAAAATCAATTGAACTATTATAATTTTAACATTAAATATCAAGTTCAAAAATAAAGATAGGTAACATAACTTAGATAATCTTTAATTTATTGTCAATATAACCACATATTACCAGCTTTAGATTTTATAGCCAATTACTATAGAATACAGATAAAACTAAAATAGTAAGCTAAACTTGAAATGTATTTAGCATTAAAGATTCCATTTATAAAATGTTACATTGCACATTTTTGTATATTTTAAGCAATTTAGATTCTTAGTGCTATTTTCACAATTTTTGGTACTGTTTTTTTAATTTTGTTATTGATATAGATACTTAATACAGTATAGATACAGTCATATGCATTAAATTTGATTTATTTTTTGTTATTCATAAATCTCGTAATTTCAATAAAAAAAACTGAAATAAAATTTATTTGAGTAGACAAGAAAAAATACCCACTTATCATTATATTAAACCGATGTCTAGATTCAAGTACATTTTACTTAATTTTATTAATTCATTATATAATAATTAATATACCTATTTAAACTACTTTACGATTTTTAATACAAATAACTAATAAAAAATTTTTAAAATTATTTTATTTTCTCGGGTTTAGGGCAAGTTAAAGCACATATTTTAATATTTTGTAGGTCATATTATTGTGGCGCAAATATCATTACATTTTAGATGTATAATTTCCAAGCCGTTCATTTAGTATGTTCAAAAAGAATATAGGCACCTAGTTACCTACCTACCTACCTACCTACCTACCTAAAACATTTGATTTAAAATAACACAATATTAAATACATTATAAGAAAATGACATACCTAAGTTAGGTGAATCTTATTAAATTATGTCGGAGTTCACTTTTAGAATAGGTACTTAAGTAACTATATTATTCCTAACACATTATATTATATAGAAAATATAAATATATTATCTTTATTTAAACTATTGTAGGTACTTTCTTAATAAAAAATATTTTTAATTTTAATTTTAAAAAACGTACCAATCAAATAAACTGTGACCAGCGATTTTAAAGAAGACCTATTAGAATGGTTTGTTAATTTTTAAAATATATTAATTTTTTTCTATGCATACCAAATGCTAGGTAGCAGTGAAAGTACTTCAAAAAAAGAAGAAATCGAAGATGAAGAAGAAGAAGAAGAAGAAACGGAAACTTCGTCCGAATCATCTGAAACTGATACAGACGAAGATTCCGAGGATGCTAAACCAAAAACCCCTGTGCCAAAAGCTATGGAAAAAACGGATATTGGTCCATTGTTGGCTAGAAGTGCTCAAGCTAGAGATAATGGTAGCGGCAGTAACAGTAGCTCAAGGAGAGCTAGCCAAGATGAATCTTATACTAGATCACGGTAAGTAAACAAAGTTGTTAACGAGTTACGAGTTTATGATAAAATTGTATTGGTTTAATTTTATATTCAGATACGGAACCAGTGGCTACAAATCACCGTCGTATCAGAGCCCCAGAGAAGCCGATACGTCAGCGAGTGGTAGTAAGTACCTGAACAATTCTCGAACCGAACCTGCCCCGCGGTTCACTAGCAGATTTCTAAAAACTAAAAGTATCCAAGAAGAAAATCCTAGCAAACCGAGTTACAACAGTGACAACAAATACACATCAGACAAGGGCGGGTTATCACGGAGTAGAACCAGCGCTAACCTAGAAGAAGACCTTCCGGATGACACTAACACATCTGCATACTCGCCATATTCTAAAAATCATTATGGTTCGGATTTGTCCAGAAGTCGATCCAGCCATGCTTTAAAATCTCGGGAAACCTCACCCGATAGGCCTGTAACAAATGCTTCAGGTATTACTGACCGAACAACAAAAATACACATATAAAACATGCGTGCAGATAACTGACAATCATGCTAATCGCAACGTAGTCCTACTATAAATATAATAATATTATAATGTACCTAGATATGGTGTAACAGCCCTAATATACACACAATGATTTAGAATACAAACATAACTCACGCCTCAACTAGAACGTTAGTCCACACCCGTGGACATTTTAGTAGAACGTTACCTACCTAGAGAGCTATATATAATATATAGAGAATTATGAACCATATGATCCCTACAGAAATCAATAACACATTCACATACAATATTTTACGTAGAGAAAACGGATACTTTTTATTTTTTACGACAAAACGTTTTTACTATGCTAGCAGGAACAGGAGAAAAAGACGGTGCGGCTTTAAGCTCATGGGCTAGGTATCTGAAAAACAAATATGGAAATCGCGGTAAAGAAAATGCAGCCAAAGATAACGCCGCGGCTGCCAGTTCAGCGTCAAGCTCGTCTTCTCGGCGACTTTCGCTAGGATTACCACTACGTTCCAATTCCACTCACGTTGACAGTTCAGATGACGACCAAAAAAACATGCAAAGCTCCCCCACCTCCCATACAATTATCGAAGCAGGTGTGTCATAGTCATATTGATACGTATATAATATTATTGTTACCGATAATAGTCGGAGTAGATATTTTATAGAAAACAATATATTATCATAATATGGACCGTCTAAAACAATTAAATATCAAAATTATCGTGTGTATTTTAGGTATGCAGGGCGTAGGTTCTACCCCTAGAGTTCAGTACCTACAAAAGCGACAGTTGTTGTTTAAGATCGGTGGTAGGGGGAGCGAGCCCGGATATTTTACATGGCCCAGAGGCGTCGCCGTTGGTCCAGACAATCTAATTGTTGTAGCCGATTCATCGAACCACAGAATCCAAGTACGAATATTATATACCAATTATTTGATATTATATAAAATAAAAACTGAATTTACACGGACATTTTATGTATATATAGGTATTTGATAACAGCGGGAAAATATTAAAAGACTTTGGGTCCTATGGAAATAGTGAAGGCGAATTCGACTGTTTGGCCGGAGTAGCCGTCAATCGTATTGGCCAATATATCATTGCGGATCGGTACAACCATAGAATACAAGTAATTTTAATGATTTAAATCGAAGTTATCATTACTTTTCTAATTGATTTTTTTTTTTAGGTGTTAGACCCATCTGGAAGATTTCTAAGGTCGTTTGGAAGTCAAGGTTCTAGTGACGGTCGTTTCAATTATCCTTGGGGAATTACTACCGATGCCCTTGGGTTCATATACGTTTGTGACAAAGAAAATCACAGAATCCAGGTAAACAAAAAATTAAGATAACTTTATTGGAAAATGCTAACTGATGACTGGTTCTATTGAATAAACATTTTTACTAAAGGCGGCCGCATACACATTCATAATAAATTTAAATCTTTCGATTGAATTTTCTCCCTTTTACTGTATACTTACTAGTTAGTTAGATAGGTACCTACTATATTATTATAGAATTAAAATTAGTTATTATTTATTTTATATTTACGTCAAGTTTAATAAATTACATCCACAACAATAGCCCACGTCTTATAGAAACTGTTTTAAGCACCTATATTATATTAGGTATAGGTACCAATAATTTCAAACCAAGATCGTCAATGTACATAAATCTAGAATAATTATCAAAAACAATAATAGATATACAATTTCTAAAAAGAAAAAGTAGGTAACTTTAAACGCATTATATATTATAATAAATGTAACGGTAACATAGCCCGTAGGAAGGTAATATAATATACACGCATATTTTTACTACATTTTTTTATTCTATACCTAAGTATCAAAAACTTAGTTAATAAAGTTACATTTTAAAAGTAACTTTTTTACTTACTCAATACTATTTATTAAGAAGTTACCCAACTAATTAGTTGAAATGAAACATAATAATATGTGTAGGTAATGTTGGTTAAAAAATTCTGTTTTTTTCTTTAATAACAATTAGGTAGGTATAAATATTGTAATAATTAACAAAAATATTTATTATAATTAAAATTTATTCTTCTAGAGTAAAATGTAAATAGTTATTATATTTAGTCCAGTTTTGTAACAAAGAAATCATTATTATTCTACGTAGAATAATAGTAGGTACCTAAAATATATTTTTATTCAACAGGTGTTCCAGTCAGACGGAACATTTGTAGGTAAATTTGGATCGAACGGGAATAAAATCGGACAACTGGAACATCCACATTACATTGCGGTATCGAATACAAACAGAGTAATCGTTTCTGACTGCAACAACCATCGTATTCAGATTTTTGATGTTAACGGAAGAGTGATCAGTTCATTTGGCACAGAAGGATCAGAAAATGGTCAATTTAAATTCCCCAAGTACGTAATATTTCTCTTCCTTTTAATTATTATACCTATGTAGACTCCCCTAGATCCATATAGGCACCTGTCTAATAGAAAATACTACAATAGTAGGTAGGTTACCTAATAAGTTACTGTACAATTCTATTACTATTGTAGTATTTTCAATAATGTAAAGCAATTTCAACACCACAATGTACCTAGGTTTTACTACTGAACTAAATAATGTATTTAGTTCAGTGGGTTTGACACACTGAATCTGAATGTATTTGTAGATACTAGATAGGTATCACATTACCATTAAGTAGGTAGGTACCTACCTATAGTTACTACTGGACTCTTGATGTTAAACACATTTTTAAATCATAAATTACCTACTTCCTAAAACATTATTAACATAAATCATAACTACCTATACAATATAGTCTATAAAAACATTTAACTAACATCAAACAATTATTTATAGGTATATTAAATAATATTAAAGCACAGTACTTAGGTACCTCTATACATTTAACTGTGGCATTCACTAGGTAAAGGACCACCCTTATCTAAAACTTTTTGTCCTTGCCCAACCACAAATTACAATTTTTATTAGACATGATAGTTATTAACCTCATATTAATACAATTTTGACATCAAAAAATAAATTATTACAATTATAAAATACCCAACTAACTTACACATATAATTTATATTATAAAAAAATATATAATATTATGTAATGTATAAAATTATAGGTAGATACTATGTATAATATATTTTTCCCAGAAGTATACCGTTCAGTAAATAGTTTACTATGATCTAATGTTAATAATGAAATGTAACTTTTCAGAGGTGTAGCTGTGGACGACCAAGGATACATATTGGTAGCAGATTCCGGTAACAATCGCATACAAATTTTTCATCCTGACTCAACGTTCCTGAGGGCTTTTGGTTGCTGGGGATCTGGTGATGGAGAGTTCAAAGGACTTGAAGGCATCGCTGTTATGTCCAATGGAAATATATTAGTCTGTGACCGAGAGAATCATAGGGTTCAAGTTTTCTAATTTCACGCGTTACTGACTTCATAGTAAAAGTAGTGCGAATCATGTATATAATTATAGTATTGACATTAGATTATAACTTCTTCATATGGCTTTAAAAATTAATATTTGAAGAATTTTAATGTTTTTTTTTAATTTTATTATATACACATATATATATCAAAATAAATTTTTACAATATAATAATATCATAACTTACAAAATTGTGAATTAATTATTCTATGAATAATAATATTCAAATTTAAAAAGGTAACATCAAAATCCAAACCTATCCAATGGATATGAAACGTGAATTATATTTGTTACAAATATGTACCAAATAATGTATGCCAAATAATATATCGACCAATTAACAAAATTATTTTATAGAAATATTGTATTTTTATTTTAATAAAATAAAAATAAAAATAAAAATAATAATAGGTATTAATGTATTATATGAAAGAATACTTATATAAGTTTGATATAATTTAAGGTACATACTATCTACATCTATCAATTTTAATATTTGAAATGGTTTTATACTAATAACAAAATATTTTTTCACAACCAAATCAGATATCTGAAGTTTAAAAAAAGAAACACCACAGATCTCTATCTATTTAACCAATTAAAAATTAAAACCAATATTTAATTTATAGTGAAAAAAATGAAAAGTCAATTATTTGAATCACGTTATATCAATATTTTAATTTAAACTATATCCAAGTTATGATGTTATTTCATTTAAAAAATATGCAACAATATCTTAGTACAATTTAAATATTAAATGCATGTTTTTAAGTTATTTTTCCTTTACAATTTCACAAAGCCCAAATCAGTGCAAAAAAATGTTTACTAATATAAACAATTTTAAGTTTTTATGGAGAAATCTAATTAAAATACTATATTTTGTATAAATTATCGGAGCACTATAAAGTAAAGTAGGTAATAAACAGTGAATAATAACATTTTCAAGTTTCAAAATATTTTTAATGAAATTAAATAAATAAATTTCATATAAGTAAATTGCTATTTACCTACTCATTATAACAATACATTTTTTTATATATTTTTATATTACATTTTAGATTAAAAAATTGTTCATACGTATATTATTTTATTATTTTAAATGTACCAAAACATTGAGTTTTCCATTTTTAAGTATTTGAAAATTGAAATTTGAATATATTAAAAAAATTAATAAATAATATTTTTTTAAATTACTTTTTATTGTGAATTGAATACTGACCAATATAAAAATAATGTGTTTAGTAAAAATAAACTATTAATTAAATTTTAACATTTAAAATTGCTTATTTATCATACCTAACATATTTATTACTATATTGATTATTCCATCATTAAATGAAAAATAAAGATAAAGATAAAATATATCAGTTAATTTATTATATTTTAAAATGTTTCAAGGAAAACAAAATTAATTCAGAATTGCTATCACAAAAAAATACAGAGAGATCTTATTTTATTTTTATTTAGATCTCAAATACACATAACCATAGGAAACCCGACTAATATTTACATAAATATGTTAAAAAATGCACAAGTATCAAGAATCTTTTTTAATAATCTGATTTATAATGATTTTCATACTTTAAAGTTGAAAATAAGTTGAAAAATATATTTTTCACATTCAAACATTTCACGTCATTTATTTATACCTTCATTATTCTCAATATGTTCATTATCATTTTCATCATCCATATCTTTAGGTGTAATTAGATTTTGATTAGAATTTGTTGGTAATGGTGTTTCATTGGACGTAGAGTTAATTATTATGCAATCCTTATCGTTATCACTACCAATAAGACCATTTAATTGAAAACCAACTACTGGGTTTTTTTGAGTCTCATTAAGTATATTCTTTTCACTCGTTTGTAATGAATTTGGTACGTCACTGTTGTTGATCTTATCTTGCTGTTCTACTTGTGATTTAGTATTTTTTAATAGTTGCCATTCAGGTATACTGGAAGATGCAGGAGCTGGAGGAAATTGGAATCTAAACCATAAAAATAATAGTATATATCAAAATAAATTAACCACGTTTCAATAAATACCTATTGAGGAGTAAACTTTTAATAGACTTTAGTTCAGCACGAACTTGAATATTGAATTCTTTTTGCCGATCGGCATATGTATTTGATGATTTGAGTAAATTGTCTTTTTCTTCTAACATCATTATACACCTTTGGACTGACAGTTCTATTGTTTCCAAACGATTTTCTAATGGAGATTTTTGAGCTCCAAAGAGCCAGCTTTCTATATATTTCTAGAACAAAAGAGACGATATATTTAATAGGTAGTCAGGCTTAAATATTTAAAGGATTCGTTCATACTTTATACAACTTATAGCCAATGTATACTACCGCGGCAGCAAAAGCTATTGGTCCAAAAAGACGACTGTACCAGCTCTGCGATTCAAATGATGTTTGTATAGTACCAGGAGAATTTGATGAATTGTTATAAACGTATGGTGGCTATACACAAAAATAATTTGAGTTAAGTTAATTAAATTATAAACATTATTAATTATGGCTTATAGAAAGTCCTAGTTACATTTTGTTTATTAAGACTTTGATTATCATAACAGATCATCGCTGCTCTCTGAATTGAATACTGGATCTCAACATCAGTTAATCCTTTTTTACTTAAGAAGTTAATTTTTCTTTCAGCAGGCATTTTTTGTACTGATTCGAGTACCAAAAACTCTATTGCTTTCGCTACCTATAAAACAACAATGTGCTTATTAATAATAACTTTGAACATTATTGTTGAGTTCTATATCATCTTACCACACTTTTGCGGACTGTAGGTTTGGATTCGGGCATTTTTGAATTATTCGCCTGAATAAAATAATATAAGGACAGTTAAAAACATTACAGCTATGGTATAAAAATTGTATATACTTACTACCATAATATTTCTTTCCAAATTGTTGGGAGTACTTTTCGCCATGTTAGCTGTTTTTGTATTTGGATTATTCATCTATACAATAAATGTATAAAGTAAATATCAAACAACACAATTTAAATGAATTCAAAAATATGTCTATATAATAATAATGTTATATATAAATATACTCACGGTGCTGCAGTCACCGGAGTTCACAACTGCATTAACAGCAACTGAATTATCGTCACTGTTGACTTTATCATCGTTGCGCGACATTATGTAGCACGGTGCAACACGCAATGAACTTCTAGATGGTTACTTTATGAAATTAGTTTCCAGAAAACCCTGAAACAAATAAAATGCATGGCTCTCTTATAAGTACACATCAAGCCAAAAATTCATAATCAAATTAAAACGCTTTGTATTTGACAACGAAGTTTACAAAATATATACTCCGTTGGGCTCACCCCTCGGCGACTAATAATTATTGCTCAAAAGTTTTAACGAAAAATTACTGTTACGAGTTTACGGCGTAGGTAGTTGTATATTACACCCACATAATATACAGGCCCAGATTTACACTACAGAAATGCACTTAGTTCTAAAAATGAGAGATACCCATATTTCCTTATACGACAAACACATATAATACAGTTTTAAAAATATCCATATGAATAAAAAAAAATGTCTTTAAAAATACCTATATTAATTTTTTTTATTCAATAGACCATTATAGGCAATAAATAATAATGATTGTTTTACCGCCTGTGACTATAGAACATATTTTGGGACTGTATTATAAAAATATCAGTCATAGTTAGGGCGATATCAACTTTTTCAAATAAACGAAACAGTACTATTGACCGTATAAGAATTATTAAAAAATGATTCCTCTACAATAGTGGGAACATTTTTGATCACGAGATACTTTGATAAACAGTCAACAGATTTAGGTACATTAAAATGTTGATGAATAGACTAAAGCCCTATAAGTTGACTCATGCTCTTGGCCCCAATTTATGATAAATTAATGATTTCGATTTGAATCGCGGTTACTGAGTAGATACCTATAATACATGTCAATATGTCACTATATCATTAATTAACGGTTGTTTATTCTTCGAGAAAGAAAATATATGCTACGAAAACATCGAAACATAACTATTTAATAGTTAGTACTTAGTACACACGTATTAAAGATAAGCACACAAAACATTATTTTTTCTCAAAATTTTTAATGTGAGTGTTAATGTTAAATGTGAGATTATTAGTAGGCAGGCTTATCAAAAAGATCCGGCAAATATTTTGTCTTGGAATGGACGTGCCTACTTTCAAAATTATATTGTGTGCTCCTTTAATAATATTAAGTTTACTGCAGATAATACTGGATTTGATTAAAGGTGGGGCAAAATATACTACATACATAAATTATTTTGTTTTGTATCTTTGTCTCAAAAAAAAAAACAAAGAATGCATTCTGATGTCATCTTTTTTATCATAATAAATATAAACAAATTACATAATTACGAAATACGAAACACGAATATAAACATTGTAATAAATATTTTTAAAAGCCATACAAATTGAATTATATTTTTATTTATCAAAAAATTATAAATATTACTACGGACAATTATTTGTTTTTTTACATAATATTTTTATAAGGCGTGAAATATCTTTAGGACTTTGTTGTGTGAACATAGAGCTTTATTGAATTATGAACATAAAGGTCTTAATCCTGCTTTTGAGTATACAGTGAAACCTCCAAATTCCGGACACTCTCGGTTACCGAAATTTTGTCCACTATTCAGAAGTGTCCGCAATTCAGAGGGTTCAGTTAGTGTAGACATTTTGTAGTGTGTTTCCAAAAAAACATCCGATGTTTTGACGTGTCCGTTAAGGTAGGTTTCACTGTATAATATATGAGGAAGTACTTACAGAAAACATAATAATATTATAATACATATTAATATATAGTGTATACTAGCTACTGTATACGTAATGAAGGCGTGAAAGTTTCGCGTGTATAGCAACGCCGACTCGTTTTTCCAAACACGAAAATATTTTACTATCGTCGTTCGCGTACTGCAATTTTTTAGTATGCTCGGTGAAAAATTTTTAAAAATTAAAAATTGAAAATAATTTTGGCGGTGAACGGATACCATTGAAACCGCCCCGGAAGTTCCATGAACGGTCACCAGCAGTACCAGCACCAGCAGCAGCAGCACCACCACCAGCGGCAGCGGCTACTGGAGCAGCACCGGCGACTCCTGGAGCAGCGACAGCGACGTCTCCCACAACAGTGCTGCCGACTTCCACCAGCCCCCACCCCCGAAGGAGTATCGCCCAATCCTGTGATTCTTCCTACACAGCGGTCGCCGCCGCCGAAATACCGACCACGAATCGTGCATCTCGCCAATGAGGACGCGCTCTCGGCGGCGTTGACCGCCGACGGTTACCGGTTGGGCTCGACCGTCGGCCACGGGTCGTACAGCAAAGTCCGGATAGCGTTCTGGGCGGCGCCGGCGCCGGCGTCGTCGTCGTCGGCCACGGCTCGGGTGGCGTGCAAGGTGATCAACAAACGGCGCGACCCCGGCACTTCGTCGTACGTGCGAAAGTTCTTGCCCAGAGAACTGGAAGTGCTGCGCACGGTCCGGCACCCGAACGTGGTCAGAACGCACCGGATATACGTGACGCCGTACACCGTGCACGTGTTCATGGACTACTGCGAGATTGGCGACCTGCTCAGCCACATGCAGCACGTCAAGACCATACCGCAGTGGCAAGCGCACACGTTCTTCAGGTCAGTGCTGTTTCCAAGAACGTTTGCCGCCTCACTCGTTTCATTTTTCCAACATTTATGATATTTAAATCATTTATTTTATTATTTCGGACTGTGTTTGATAGGTACTTTGATGCATCGTCGTCATATCGACTCTAGACAGCGTATCGAATACTACTGGATGGACTTGGGTTTTTTTTTTTAAATGTATCTTTTATTAATTAGCACTTGTGAGTTTTGACAAACAGAGTAAACCACAGATTTCGCAGCTTACCGCTTGCTTACTCCACTAACCAACTCTACCAAAACTTTAAATACTCATCATTATAGATCAGTGGTTCCCAACCTCTACTATTCTACGCCCCCTTTGTAAATTTTTAAAAATCTTACGCTCCCTTCTATAAATTGAAAAAAAATAATTTATGGACGTCGTGGCGGCATAAAACAATTAATTACAACGGTCGTATTTCGCACCGAAAGTTATAGGGCCGGGGGTTATAGTTATTATGATAATATATACATTGTATACATACATATGACATTATATATTTCAATTGAAATCAAAATTTCATTATGGGCCATGGCTTATAGGGACCCTCTCCTATATATACACCAGTGACACCACTGATACATTATTATGTTGTGTGCTCTCGATTTTTTCACGGTCGAACGCGCCATGGCCACCGCAGGCAGTTATGCGAAGCCGTGGATTATCTGCACCGAAAAAACATCACGCACCGGGACATAAAATGCGAAAACGTACTATTGGAAAGCATGCGGACTGTCAAGTTGACAGATTTCGGGTTCGCCAGATTGTGTGCGGATGAGCGTGGCCAAAGACTAATGAGCCAGACGTACTGCGGCAGTTCGTCATATGCTGCACCAGAAGTGCTACAAGTGCGTATAATATGCCGCCGATTATGGTGTGCATTTAACACTCGGGGGCAAATTGACCCACTGGCCATATTGTCCTACAGTACCTAGACCAGTAGTCTTTCGTACTGCTCGGAGTCCTCTTTTGATATGAGGCCGTGGAGACTTTGGTTATAAGATTACTATCATATAGTAAAGTCTTGGGGATTGATATTGACTTTCATTGAATAACCTTACCAACTTTAACAGTTAATTGAATAATATAGTGTAACATCAATACACCTTCATAGAATAAGTGTAGCATCTAGTATTTACAAATAGCAATATAGTATTAATATATGTTTGTATAAATAATATTATCTATATACCGTTTATAAAATGTGTTTTAATTCAATATTCAAGTAATCCAAATATGCATATTCCAAAAAATTATATAAACATTGTCATGCGGTAGGTATAGGTATGCGACATTTACAGAAGTTATCGAAGTTATTATCGATGGAGTAAAATTTGTGAATATTAACAAAAAAAATATAATATACAAATATTTATAACCATGAACTATACGTCTACACCTATGCCTTATATGATAGTCCGATAAATAAATTAACTATAAGAACCTATGACTGTCATAACAAAAGTATGAACGTTCTAGTTTTAGATTAAGATTTTTGAAAAAAAAAATTAGATTAAATTATAACTAAAGAGTGTGTGGGTGGGGGTGATTTAAAGCAAAGGCTCCTATGGAAAAATGTGGGGATTTCTATGATTCTATGACAGTATATAGGCCTTTACTGGTCCAGTCCCCCCTAAACATACTCGAACTTGTTTTCATTATACAACTTAAACTAAGTATTTAAGTATAATAATATAAATATACAATATTATAGTTTATTACACTCTATGGTTTTCGTAATGAAATACAAAAACATGCGAATCAGCGATCAGTCGTCGACGTCCCACACGACGCGATTATAATGAATCGCAACGAAAAAAAAAACCTGTCTACGATACATATGATATTATTAGTATTATTATTATTGAGTGTGATGCGCGGTATACCTATAGTCATGCGATAATATTGATTATTATTAATATTGTTGTATGGGAGGGAGAGGAAGGGTCGTCGGCGGTCGATTGAAGTGTCGGCCGAATAATTCGAACGAAAAATGCAGTTTTGACTTTATATCTGATGAGTTAATTTTAATTATCTTCTGTTTGTTGAAATATTACATTAGAAATAAAATAAAATAAATTGATACTGATAATAATTAATAAGTAACAAATGGCCAATGGAGACATGAGTGTACATTTTAAAATCGAATTAATTCTTATTTTATAATTTAACACTAGGAAAATATAATACCTATACACAGTTTGTATAACCAGTAGAAATAAGATTTAAATGTGTAACTGGGTATATTGATCACCACTAATTTCATTTGTATAAGTATTGATCTAAAATAATTTTTTCTATCTTATAACACTTTTTTAATACTTTGCGAAAAAATTTTTTATCTATACTAATATTATAAAGAGGAAAGGTTCGGATGTTTGTAACGAATAAACTTAAAACTACTGGACCGATTTCAAAAATTTTATTGTCATTAGAATGCTGCATTATCCCTGAGTAACATAGGCTAATTTAAAATGTGTAAGTTAAAACCCGGGGAGGTGCTCAAACAGGGATTTTTAAATTTACGGTGGAAATATTGGTTTGTAAATGGTTGCTATTGGTTAAAGGAGAAATAATTAGTAGAAATTAGTATTTATTTATTAGTGGTAGCCATTGTTTATTCGGTCAGATCAGGCATGCATATGAAATCGAATTATCGCATATTTGATCGATCGAATTATCGCACCTGAGTTGCATTTTAATGCAGTCGCGAGTGACGCCCAAAATGAGTTGAACAATCACAATTTTTTTGAGAATTGTAATTTTTACGGGCAACGATCGTTGAACAAACTTCGAAGTGCACAAGATCAGCTATAATATATAAATATAAAATAAATAGTCAATTTTGTTTCAGTCAAATTTGATTCGAAATGCCAATAATATATATTATCTATATCTATATAATCTATAGGTACTAATATTATAAAGAAGAAAGATTTGGATGTCTATAACGAATAAACTCAAAAACTATTGGACCGATTTCAAAAGTTCTTTCACCATTATAGAATGCTACATTATCCTTGAGTAACATAAGGGTAAATTGGAGGTTCAACCCGGGGAGGTGCTCAAACAGTGATTTTAAGATTTATACGATGGTTGCTATTGGTTTTAATAATAATTGTTATTATATCAAAGCGATATACTAGTAGACTCAATGGCACTTCTATGTATAGTAATACAGAATCTGTGCAGCTTACATTTAACAGAGTTTAAGAAAAGGTAAATCCACGGCTATTTAATTCGTCACTGCCAACGTTGTATACAAGATTAGCTAGTTTTATTATATACAAAATAATAAATACTTTTTATATTTTTATTAGAAAAATTGTAGGTACGTATGTTAGAAAATATGTGCCTTTAGTAATAATTATGCTAAACTATTACCAGAAATCCGCGAAGTACACGCAATGAACCAGATGTGATAATATTAAAATTATTGTATAAACTTAAACCCCGCAGTCACATAGTTCACTTTTTGATTTTTTTGTTTTTTTGTTTTAAGGGCATACCGTATGACCCTACTTCCTACGACATGTGGGCACTGGGAGTTGTGCTATACGTGATGCTATCCGACGCTATGCCATTTCCACACTCTAACCGACAGCAGATCGTGGCCAATCAGATAGCTAAAAAGTTCTCCAAACCCAAGAAACCAGTGTCCCGAGAAGCGTTGAAACTTATCTCGTAAATATCGTGTATTTTTGATATAATTATTATAATTTTTCCATTGTACAATACAGTTATATAGGTACACTTGACACCATGGCAGTAGTAGTGTATTTAAAGGAGGGCTCAGGGGGGAAATTCCCAAGACGCCAAATTCCAAGTTCTATAAAGGGGCGCCAAATGTATTCAAACATTTAACTTCAAACGCCCATAAAAAATTATTGTGTATTTACGCTAAACTTTTTTTTTAATTTCTACTAACAACAACTTAGTGGAACCTAGTATTAATTTTTCAAGTTTTTTTACTGAGAAAACAATTTTCAGTCGACAGTAAGTAAAAATTTATCATAACGACAAGAAGTTTTTATACTTAAGCCTTTTGGTTATTTGAAATCCTTCACGCAGGGCCTGAGGTTGGATTGAGTATTTATTAATTAAACCACTAGACACTAGTAACTATTTAGAGCATATTATAGGACCTTTAAGCGCTTAAGTGCTGACATATTATGTGCTTTTTAGGGCTTTATTCAAAGCTCCTCGGCCGTACACACGTGATGTAATATGAACAAATTAGTTTTAATGGATGCATCAACAAAAACGTAGCACGCTATACTTGATATTTTTCTTTTACAAGGAAAATCTATACGAATCATAAATATGTTTTGGGGGGATAATAAGGTACTTCACTTGTAATATTGTTTTTCGAGGGGCTTAAGTTTTATAAACAAATTTAGAATAAATACTCGTTTTGGGATGTTAATATTTAACAAATTATTACGGGGATATATAATATATATATATATATATATAGTATTTATAGACACGAGAGGGAGGGGGGGGGGGGGGTTAAAACGTAGTAACAATAGTAATTGTTGTATATCCAAACTATATTTTTATTACAGGATTATTTTAGAGCCAGACGTTAGTAAAAGAGCAACCATGCATCAAGTAAAACATCATCCATGGGTTAAACAACAAAATCCGTATCATACTCATTAAACTACCAAAAGAATTCAGAAGTTCTACGTTCCATAAATATATTGAAATAGAACTATAAAAGGCCAGAACTCGGGAAGTAGGTACTTAATTAAATTTCATAGTGAAATTCAAATTCTTTAAAATTAAATATTTAAAATCAAACACAAGTAAAAACAAGCACTTATCCCCATATACAATGTCAATGTCCAAGAGGTCCTAATACAATATTAAATTTATAGGTATCATAATGTAAATTTTTTAAAATAAACTTAAATATTTGAGTCGATTTTGCCTTATATTATGTTATAGAAAAAAATTTTTCCAAAAATAAAATATATTAGGTATATGTATTTTTGATAAATGGTTGTCGTTGGTTGTAGATTATAATCTAAAAAGTTTAGAGAGCAAGTAGTTTAAGCCACGTTAAAAAATATACCAAATGCTATTTTTCGATCCGCGACTTGGGGTGCCCATCTAGGTCAAATTATTTCACGGCAAAGCTAGGTAGACTGAGGGCGATTTGTCCGTGAATTGAGGTACCAAACTAAAACTGAGACACACTCAAATCGAGATACACCTATAGGTAATGTGTATATTATTATTTATTATATATATAGGATGGATTTGCCACAAAAAAAAACTGCTAAAATATATTCATATATTTATACTTGCTGTGACGTCCGGCGTTGCCCATACCAATGATTTGTTTTTGTTTATAAACGTTTATAAATATATTTGTAAAAAAATGTATATTATACCATATTTCTACTAACTACAATAGGTACTAATATGATATGTATCCAATGACAACAATTTAAAAAAACAAAAAAAAATATTCTTTCTACGTGAGTTGAAAAAAATGAATATGTAAGCTACACTTTAGCTACCTATATGGCTATAGTCTATAGCAGTTGAACAAATAAGCTATATTATAAACACGCCTCATGTCTCAAGGAATCTATTGATATAACTTGTATTGATAACTGTTGAGTAGTTTTTGAGTCTATTTATTTTGGATAAAACAACATCCATTTTTAGCTGTATTGCTACATAATTGGGGGAAGTTGGGGGAACTTCATGCTTAAAAAATGAAAAATATAAAATATAGGCGCTATATTGGTATTCTTGGTTTTAGTGTACGTGTTAGCGTACCTCAATTCACGGGGAAATTAGCATCGGTGTACCTTGCTTTGTAAACTAAATCGACTGAAATAGACAATTCGTCTGTGGTAGATAAGTCTGATAAGATATCTTGGTATAAATCGAACAGGGTTCAAACTACTCTCTGAACTTTCCTGATATTTCTTAAAACAATTTCAAATATTCAGAAAATCAATCAGGTAATTTTTGAGCATATATATATAATATATATAAGCTACAAACAAGCGTTCAACTCTATTATATTTGTTTTAATTTCTTTATTCGAGGACACATACGATTTGACGCATGCTTTTACCTCATCTGCCCGAGTAACCAATGGCATCCACTTATATACAAATAAATACTAATTTCTACTATTATTATTATAATTTGTAAGATGTAACCAATGGAAACCATTTATAAACAGTTAAAAGTTTTTGATTTCCATCGTAAATCTCAAAATCCTTGTGCGAGCCATAGTATAGAACATAGGTACATACATTATCTATGGTGTGAGCCGTTTCTTTCTGGGCAACTTTCCAATTTCTTTCCAAATCAATACAGTTGTGTGATGCGATTACCAATGGACAACATTTCATTTTTATTAAATAGATTACTTTGTAAATAAGTAAATTTAAACATTTTTAAATAAATTTAATCAATATATTATACATTCATATTTATAAAACCAAAACTAATATAGTCAATAACGGGTATTTCTATATTTTAATAGGTTCAATAATATAAGAAACTTTATTTTTATACAGGAGATAAAAACATGTCAAAATAATTAATTAAGCATCTTTACATTATAATAATAATGGGTTAGAAATAAATTGATAATATATCAAATACCGTACGTTACGTATTAAAGAAATTGAACAGGATACAGAAATTATATTTAATACTTAGGTCTTAGATGTGTAATATTATAATGAGTAATGATTAAAAGGACATGATACGCGTATGTGTTGTCTCCGTCTTACAAGTGCGTAACATAACAAATTGTACACTCAGCAGAACACGTGTAGCTCCGTTAATTTAAAAAATAGAGCGAATCTACCTATTATAAAATCTAAAGGTAAGATTATTATCTAGGCAACCTTGAGGGCTTTTTAATATATTTCAATTTTAAAGCAAGTTTTGAGTATTTTAACATGTACAAACAATTTACAATTTTAAAATACTCATAACTCGTTTTAAAATTAGAATATGATAAAAAGCCCATGAGGTTACCTAGATAATAATCTTCCTTTAGATTTTATAAGAGGTCGATTCACTCTAATTTTTAAATTAACGGAGCGTGTTCTGCTTAGTGTAAAATTTGATATGTTACGCTCTTGTAAGACGCAGACAACACATTCCAATATCACGTCCTCTTAATATAGGAGTCATGGCAGTTATGGTAGAAATTAATGGTAATTATTCTTTAGTTTTAAAAAATATTGTTTGTATACTAGTAATAATGACGAAGTACAATAATAAAAAAAAATGTCTATTACAATAAGCTTCTACAAATACAATATTTGTTCTCAAATGTTTTAGATTTAAGTTAGTAAATTGTAAAAATACTAAATATTAAAAATGATAATTCTCTATTATTAAAATTAGTTAGATGCTACTGACCTATGTAAGTTAACAGTTTTAACACTGCTACTGGAAATCAAACTCATATAATATGGCATAGATAAAAATATAAATATTATTCATCAAAAGTATATAAGAATACCGATATATTCTTCTTTTATCTAGTTTATCTCATTTTTATACATTATTATAAAACTTTATTATCTGTTTTTATTTAAATAATTACTTAATACATTTTAAAAAAAATAACAATTTTGTTACTAAATGTATATCCTAGATAGATAAGTAATTTTAATCAAAAAATAATATTAGATACATTCTTAAAGAGCAAATTATAATAAAATATTTATACATACCTACTGTTTATATAATATTAAATATTAATAATATTATTTCTAGGGGTAATATACAATTATTACCATGTAAACTGTATAGGTTACATGTATTATAAACATAAATAAAATGATAGAAAGATTAAAAATAAACTTAACCAACACAAAAAGTTGTAATCTAATGAAATAGCATTGAAACTGATTTCATTATGCACCACAATAATGATGGATGAGCAATGAACATACAGTAAGAGACGATCTTATAGGCAGAAATGAGCTAGTTTATTGAGAATAGGAGGTGAACAACAGACTATATAACATATTGAAAAACTACAAGTAATATTGATACAACATATCAGCCAGATAAGACATGATAGTAGATTGGAATGATTGGATTAGATTCAAATTAATATTATTATGAACATTGAAATGAAGCCACAAAATTTGAGTTTAAATATGTTGAATTACAAACATTAAATATATTTGGTCATAATTAGGGAGCGGATTACAATAAAAATTGCATTTTTTTCTAAATTACTAAAAACAATGATTTCCAACTACAAAATTAATTTTATCTATCAAGGAATTTAAAAGTAACTTTTATTTTGCATTGTTTTGCATTTTTTATTTTTAAAGCATTTTTTCATATTTTAAATGCATTTTAGATTTTTATGCATAGGGACATTTTTTCTCATGTTTACACACTTCATAATATTATTAGAAAATTTGATACAATTTATTTTGATTTCCTCCTAAATAAAAAAATGCATGTCTATTTTTAAAATGTATTATGGATTTACCGATTGTACCAGATAAATACGATACCGGCAGTAATAAAGAAAACGATAAGCTATTTAGCGAAGTCATAATGTAGTCGTATTGCACTATTTGCATTTGTGTATAGTTTCGTCTATAAGGGTAGAAATAAGATAATAGAAAAAGAAGAATATTCATTAATCATTAAAAATTTGTATACCTAACAATAAGTTCTTTTTTCAATGTTTAAAATAATTTTAGGTCATTTTTTAACTATTATCAGAAGTACATTAAATTATATTTTTCTTGATTTTTAGAACATTTAAATCCGCACCCTAGTCATAATCTGTATTACAGTATTTTTTGATAAAAATATTAAACCATGTCTCATGGATTGGGATAAAAATTTACCATATAACGAGGATTAAAAATTCCATAAATTATGACATTTATTTAACATTTGAAACATTAAGAATGAAATGTACAAGGGTAATTAACATCTGTTTGATAAATTATATTAGCAAACAGGAAGACATGTCAAAGTTTAATACATACTTCTAAAAATTAATTTTACTTACAGCTAACAATGCAAGTATTCCGAAAAATCTTATTCTAATTTATAAATCAATCCATATCATTCCATTTTCATCCTTGTTATTTTTATTTCTTTTTTTTAAGTTCTTTTTAAAATCACTAAATGTCTTTGGTTTTTTTTGTTGTTTTTGTGATTTTGAAGGTTTCACAAAAATAGGATTTGAAACAATGTATGTTCTTTGTCTTTCCAACATTCTGTAAGGATACTTTGAATTGATTGCTGGCAAATTTACCGGTGAATATCTTGGGTACACAACCGTTTTGTTTTTTTCAGAAAATGTTACACGTTTTTGATTATTTGATAACTGTTTATTAATGAATTTTGGTTGCACCTTTGGAAGTTTAGTATTACGAGCATTTCGACCATCTCGATTAAACCAAAAGAACATTATTTATGTTCACATGAATTAAACATTTAAAATGGATATTTTCAGATTTAAATAAGAAATACTTTTAGAAAATGTATTTGTATTTTATATCAAATTTATAAATTTAACATACCTACATATTATGAAAAATAATTTATTGAACAGTGTTCAAAGTTATCACTTATCACCATAGAAACTTAAACTACATTCTTATTGCTGGTACAGGCTTTTGGTATAATCAATAAAAATAAATAATAATGCATTTTTATGTAATATTACATATTGAATGCATATTATTTACATAGTAGATACTATGTACGCTTATGATTTAAATGTTTAGTTCTTTATATGACAGTTTTTCATTTTTTTTTTTTTTGTTTTAACATAAATATGTTTTTGGGATGGGTACAGATATTTATATTTTTTAACCAATTTTTCATTAAGCTTTGTTAATCACCATAGAAACAAATTACCTAATTCCCACTAGGTACCTACATGTACAATTAATAGTTACATATTAATACATATTTATAGTTCATACATTTTATTCAAAGTGGAACATATCTAGTAGCATTCCACGTTTGTCATTTGGTATGATTATTTTTGTTATGTTATTATAAAATTTAAAAAATCAATCGTATTACTAAACTATTATAAAGACAATTTCTAACTAAACATCAAAGATGTAACACAAATCATAATAAATGGAATATATAAAGAGTTATCATAAATATAATAACTAAAAACCTTTTATAGTTATACATGTTATATTATTTTCTGAAATTCTATTGAACCTCAGCATAAAGTACTTAAGTACCTACTTCATTTATAAAAAGTATTTTTTTAAGATGCATTTTATACATCTAAAAATGAAATAACTATTAATAAATTCAAAGAAGACTTAAAAATATTATATAACCTCATAGCTCATTTTAAACGATATAAGGTTAATTCTTAAATGAATAGGTATAATTTCTAACAATTTACCTTAAAATTTATGTCAGTCGACGATCGGTTTGTAAAATGTAGATTAACTAAGATAGTAAGATTTATAACTCAACAATTTTGGAACTATAGTAAATAATACGCAGTCTATATAGGTACATAACTATTGTGTTATTTCAAAAATAAAATGTATGACTTTAGTGAGTTTACAGTTTACATTACAAATTCCAATACAATATAAACTATGTACTATCATGGTTCTTGCGGTATGATAACTCGTTATCATAAAATCTGTGATTACATTATGTGATTCGGAAGCACGCGAAAGTCCCAACTATAAATTGTTCCATGATTATACTGATTACTGATATATTTAGCCTTAAGTAGACAATTTCTAACATAAGACCAAGATAGCATAGATTGTAGAACCGGTGAACGGCCACCTAGAATCACTGAACTGTATCCAGTTCAGTTCCTAGAACCCCGTGATCCAAATGACACAACAAGAACTATTATAGTTGCCACCATGGATTAAGATATATTTTAAAGTACTATAATCTTAAGATATCTCCGTAATTGCCACTAATGTGGTTTTGCATAACAAGTCGAGGGATATTTTCGATTTTCACCCCAAGGTAACAACGTATCACACGGGATCTAGAATATGACTAGATAGTAGATAGTAGATAACGATGGTGATAGAGTTCAAGAGTAGGTTGTAACTACGATTTAAGATATACCTAAGGTATCGTAGTTGTAACTTGTAGGTCGGGGATCTAGGTGATACGTCACCCATAGAACCATAAATTTGTATAATTAACAACTTACTACCGACCACGAACGAAGATATCATAGTTCGTGCTACCAACTATTAACACTAAACTCATGGTGCATTAATATAATATTTTACTATATGCAAACACCGAACCACGATGTAAAATTAATAATTATTATATCGTAAAATACCCAGTCACACACAATGCTCATGTCGTAATGAATAAATTAACTGATTATTTTAATATATTATACAATTATACAATTATAATACCCACCATCATGGAGTAAAATATTTCGTCCAATTAATGTATGACAATTTTATTCACGACGTAAAGTTGGTTAAATAATAAAATATCACGTACGTTATGTTACAACGACGCGGTAGGTCCTATGACGGTCGCTGAAAAATTGATATTCAGTCGTTGTGACGTAACGTCGTGTCGATCGGCGTTTTTTAATTTGCTTTTATTTTTTATTTTACGAAACTTAACCTAAACGAACAGATTACAAATCGTTTCAAAAGTGATAACAACGAAGTCCAAAACCGGGCAAAACTACTGAATCACAATTTACAATATTACCGTCTTTAATTAGTAGACTCGTAATTATTATTTTTTACTAGTTTTGAATTTTCGATTGTTTCGTTTTTAATTTACTTACCAGTCGCCGAGAACCGTTAATATGAAGTAATAGACTATTGAGTACATTCACAACAGTCGTCAACCCATTCAATTCGAGCCTCGAGGTATGGTATTATGGTTCAACATAATATTATTAATTACTATAATCTATACCTAAGTTATGCAACACGTTCGGACGTGGGTTATGAATAGTTCTTTCTATACTATTTTGTAGTTTTGTTCATACATAAATATTGAAAACTACTCTGGTACATCGATGTCATTGTTTAAACAATATTGTGAAGTATTAATTAATTTTGTTTCTTGCTTATCATATTGACTCAGTCTTAACAGGTACAAATATTTACTAGGTAATTATAAATTGTACCTACGTACAAATTATTATTACATGGATACCTAATTCTTATTTGTTTGTGATTCCTTAAAAGTTGCATAACTTGTAAAAATGTTAATGGTTTAGCTGATATTTTAAAAAGATTTAATTTTTCTAGTCAAATAATTGTCCAGTAAAGTATATATTCAAATTAAACAACAGTTATTTTATAACACTAAATCATTGCATTACTTAATTTATTTTTAGTAGGTACTTATACAACTCAATTCAGTCTGGAAATGTACATTTTGTAAAGTATAATCTATAAAATGTGATCCGTACTTTATAACTACAGCTTATTTATTATATGATTCCGGACTTGGTACTTAATAAGAGTATATTATATTAGGTATGTAGGTATCTATTATGAAATCACTATACTCTGAGTTAGTATCGGATTTGATTAGTTTTCTAAGGGGAGGGGGGGAAATCTTTTTGGTGCAAAAATTCTACTTTTAACTTTTTACCAACTTAGATCTATACAGAGGGAAAACATGTATCCAATAGGCAATAATACAATTTGTAGGCTGTGATTATAATTTATAAGCCCGGAACATCTATACACATTTCTGGAAAAAAAATATTATTTATAGGTAGTTAACAATGTCTAGGGGGGTCATGACCCCTATTCCCCCCTTAAACACTACATCTGCGCTAGGCACTTAAACAAAAAACAATAAAATGTGTAATATTATTTATAACAGCTGTCAACTAGTAGGTTGATAATCCTTGTTGCTTTTTTAAACACATGCTTTGTATTAAAAATGTTGTTAAGTTACTACACATAACTAGTGCTTACCTAGCTTTTTTCAAATACTATTCAATGAATACTACTCAATGAATAATCATTATTAACAATCCTTCGAAAAATAAGCCAAGACAATAATAATATGAATTATTTATAATTAATATATATTAAACAATTTTAACAACTTAATAATAAATTACTTTTGGAAGACAAGTTTATTTTTATGGAAGACATTAATATTCAGTACCTATTTCACTTACAATATTATAAATCATAATATATGATAATAATAAATTACTAATTAGTATTCTAGGTTTCCAAAACAAATATATTTTATTTCTGTATATTCGTCCATACCATGACGAGAACCTTCTCTTCCGAGACCAGATTCTTTGACACCTCCAAATGCTGCTTCTGTGGCTGATATGATACCTTCATTTACACCGACCATTCCAACTTCTAGAGCCTTTGCTACTCTCCAAACTTGAGACAAATCATTTGAGTAAAAGTAACCAGCTAACCCTCTGTTTGTACTATTTGCAATCTCCAATCCTTCTTGTTCTGTATCAAACTCAATACATACTGCAACAGGTCCAAAAATCTCTTCCACGTAACAGGCCATGTCTTTAGTAACATTTGTAATTAATGTTGGTTCATAGAATCGTTCGCCAACACTTAATGCTCGTTTTCCACCAGTTATGATTTTTGCTCCTTTATTCTTAGCATCATTTACTATTCTATCTACCTTATCTGCCTGAGCAAAATTGATCAATGGTCCCAAGTTCACACCGCAAGTCTTACCATCGCCCATGACTAATTTATCCATTTCTACTTTCAATTTATCAACAAATTCTGTAAATACATTTTTTTGAATAATAAATCTATTAGCACTTACACATGTCTGCCCACAATTTCTAAACTTTGAAGCCATTGCTCCAGCTACTGCTTTGTCGATGTCTGCTTCATTGAATACTACAAATGGCGCATTTCCTCCCAATTCTAAACCAACACGTTTTACTGTGCTGCTGCATTGTTTGTACAGTAATTTTCCAACCTCAGTAGATCCAGTAAATGATATACCGTAAATGTCTGGACTTTCACATAACAGTTTACCAATTTCTGGAGTATTTTCTCTTGATGTAGTTACAATGTTAATTACACCTTTGGGAATGCCGGCGTCTTCAGCAAACTTTGCTAAAACTAATGCTGTGATTGGAGTATTTTCTGCCGGTTTAATGACACATGTACATCCTGCTGCTAAAGCAGCTCCAGCTTTTCTAGTTATCATGGCAATTGGAAAGTTCCAGGGTGTAATAAGACCAACTGGTCCTAGTGGTTGACGAATCATTAAAATTTCTTTGGTTTTATTTGGACTAGGAACATGTTCCCCATAAGTTCGTCGAGCTTCTTCCGAAAACCATTCAACAAATGAATTTCCATAAGCTACTTCACCCAATGATTCCGCTAATGGTTTTCCAGCCTCTGATGTTACAACGTCTGCTAAATAATCTTTATTTTTAACCAAAATATCATACCAATTTCTCAATAGATCACTTCTTTCTTTAGCCGTAGTCTTTTTCCATGTGTTGAACGCATCATTTGCAGCATTTATAGCCACTTGTACATCCAAAGCATCCAAATCTGGTACAGTAGCAATAGTCTTTCCTGTAGCCGGATTGACAACGTCAAAAGTCTTTCCAGATTTTGCATCACACCATTCGCCGTTTACATAGGCTTTGGTAGGCCACATTGTTGAGTAACGTTGTGCACACATTATTATTGATCTGGTAATGCCTTGCGAGGATCTAAGCAACATGTTGAAATGAAAATGTATTTAAATAATTTTAAACAATTTATTACAAATATTTAATAAGCAAATTAAATTAAATTGGGTATGTGGTATAAAAATTTAATTTACTTTAATTACTTTGATACATTGATCTTTGGTTGAACGTTTTAGAAACCGGTCGTTAAACTATACCAATTTCAAGTGCGAATTGTGTGTATGTTTGATATAATCGTAATTCGACTAAATCGTAATCCTCGGTCTAGTCGGTCGTCAATCGGCGTTTTGAAGTAGTTTTAAGTTTTATCAATAATCGCAACGCTACGGCGGGAAAGTGGATGGTGGTCACCCTTCACCTCGCCATCGACTGCTGGGTGGTGTTACCAACACAATACACATGCCATAATTATTAAACTATTCGAACGTCATTCATTGTTATCTGTTTTTGAAAATTACAATTTTATTACGGTGCCTACAATACTATTATTTACCATTTTAGAATATTACATCCATAAATGTCTAGTCGGCATAATATTATTACAGACTTGGTTTCATGCGGCTTAGAGGAATGCATTGATTATGTCCATTATTTTGTTTTACTAAAATAAAACTGTCGATTCGATTATTTTGTTGGCGAATAACGTAACAAATAAATACGTTTTACTGGCCCTCGTGACATTCAATCTGACCCCTTTTTGTTCTTTATTATTATTAATTTCACACACTTCCTTGTTAAATTTAACTGATTTGAGACTTGAGTGTGTAATTTAATATAGACACCTAAATAGTTTTTGCATACGAGGTTAGGTTTATAGCCTTTTAGGTAGTTCAATGTGCTATGCGTATAGCTATACTATACTGTCTATACTTACATAAATACATAATATCGATGTGAGTTATGTTTCATACTAGTTTCAAAGATAATTATTGGTTCAATTAACAAACTCAACAAAGTTTTATTACCTGTGGTCCGTTGTTATAATATTACAATTAAAACTATTGAGGCATTGACCTATTCAATCATCAATTATATATAACAATTATTATATATTATAAATCCATCATAATATCATATATATATATAATATGTTTTATAAAAACTAGCATTCAAATGTTATTTGTTTCACTATTAAATATTAATTCATATATACTTATTATAAAAGTAAAATTAAGTAATGTATAATTGTAGTAAGCATTTTATAATTTTATCGAATGGATATCAGTAATAATTAAAAAAATTAAAAAATAGTATTCCTGTTTGAAAAGGAAAATTATGATCACTCTAGTCTGTGGTTTATACATGCTAAAAGAGTTCTTATTGTCTTAGGGTTCAAAGTATATCTTTAATTTTCATGTTTTTTTAGGTTCCAGAACAAGCTTCCCTACCTATGCTTATTGATTGTATTGAATTGGATGTATGTTTTGTTTCAATAAAAAAATATAGCTATCTTTTTATTAAAATCAGAGTTGTCTTTACAGGAAATATTGATTTTTTAAGATGATTATTTGTTTATCTAGCTATTGTTGTAGTTACCATGCCCAAAATCCCACCTGCCGCCTTAGAAGACGCTGGTGCTACGATCTTTTATACTAAAAAGTATATATGTATTTCATTCTGTGTTGAAAATGTCACCAATGGGAGAATAGATTCTCATGTAATTATCAATCAATATATTGTCTATATTGTACTTTGATAATCCAATATGACTTATTTCTATGTTTTCTTAGATAACCATTTAAATTAAATGTCATTAAAATATCAAATATTTAGAATATTAAGAATTAACATTACAGATTATCCAATAGTCTGATTATTTGAATTATTTGAATAACATTATTTTAAATACCAAAAGCTTGTTACTAATTAAAAAACATTCTGTTTATCTTTTAATTATTTTAGGCTTAATAATGACTAAGCAGTAAGCAGAAAAAGGGAAATATTCCATTTATGTATTTGATTGAAAGAGGGGCTACTTTCCCTTGTATTATGGTGTGTAAGCTCATAATGATTAATTCTATTTTGCGTCAATGGTCTTTTAAAACTGAAAATAAATTCATTATACACCAAATATAATCAAGTGTTTCGACAACATTTTTAAATATTTATAAAAAGTAAGAACCTCCCAATTGATGCATTCAAACTATCCAATTTTAATTTTGTTGTAAATTTCTAATATTAATTTTACCATAAATAGTAAATATTTTATTTTTTAAGGATTTCTCAACAAGTTTGTGTTTTTAGTGAGGTGTTAGCTATTTAAGAGATAAAAAGAATTATAAAAAAACATTAGCCACTTAAATAATTCATATTTGTTCAATGAAATATTTTATTATCGTTGGACAATAGTGTTGTATGTTGAAAGATTAATAGCTTAGTATTATAATTATAATACATTACTTTTGGTAATAAAAAATTTGAATTATATGAAATAAGTCCCACTATTTGTAATGTATTTTCACTGGGTGACATATATATACAGGATGTCCAATAAGTATTGATTAAACTTTTCATTTTATGTTATTTTAAAATAGGTGTGACATATAACTCTTTACCAGCCTCAATACCTTGTTAATCTAAAAAAAATGTCAGCACTGTATAGTCAAGAATACTAATAACTAATAAACTAAGTAAAAACTGTACAAAGGCTAATATTAAACATTAAATAATTATTGTCTTTGTCTAGATCTCAGTATTCTGTCCATTATATTTAGAGTCTTAATATCAAAGAAAATAATAATGCGCCTATTATGAACTTAGGCTTTATCAAACAGAACGCGTTAAAGCGGTAAATGGCTCATCGGCATGGTGCTTTCACGCGCGTGAATAACGCGACATTGTAATAACGCTTTCTGTTTGACAGAGGCTTAAATATACATAATAAAATTTAATAATATATTCTAATTTATAAGAAATCATTGTGATTGACTAATGTTTTAATAATATGATGAACATTCCATTTTTAAAAAATATAAATAGTTAGGATTTTTAATTAAAATACAAACATATATCAACTTATAATGTTTTGGTAAAGTACAAAGAAAAAAGACCATGTTGTCATTGGATAAGATGAAAAGAAATTATTTATTAAAATTAAAAAGTTACAATTTTTACTGGACAAACGTACAAATCATACATAAAACTATAACATTTTTCAATTCTAAATTTTAAAGACACTCTAGGTACTTTATATTTTAAAATTGTATTCTTAAATTGTTTTTTGTATTACCCAGTACAAGTTTAATGAGTATAAAAAAAATTATGAATAAGAGTTTCAGACGTATAGGTAATACGAAATATAAATTTTTTTTTCTAGATATTATGGATCTGCTCAAGAAATATTTCAATAACGATTCTTTATTTCCTTTCGGTAAATACATTCAATGTAAAAATTATAGTTGTATAGGTAATATTACCTATGTCTAATATATTTGTATATTTTGTATATTATTATGTTTTTAGTTTCAGATTATGTCACAAATTATTTTAATTATATCAATGAAAAACCAGTACCTTCAGTCCTGGCACCTATAACAATAACTCTTTTCTGTTACTATGTCTACATTTATGTAAGAAAATTTTATCCAATCTATGTAAACTGTTGGTTTTGCAATGCCAATTTTAAAGTTGCTTTTGAGGACCGATTTGAATTTTCATGCATTGAATGTGGACAATTTAATGGTTTTAAAGAGGCAAGTATTGTATAAATATTTATGTCTATATATATATAATATACATATATTTTAATTTAGTTTGATCAATTTTTATAAACTTATAAAAATACATTTATTTTTTTTCAGGATGGAAGCTATAGCAAATCAATTCCTGAGCAACATGATCAAAGGTACAACAGGGCAGTTTTTTCTGTTATCCAAGAAGATGTTAAGGAAAATAAAAATGGTTTGTGTCATAAATGCAATATTATTCAAGAAATGAAAGTGAAACAGTTAGCTTGTTTCGTTCCTACTAGGGAAAGAAACTTTGATAGAGAAATTGAAAAGTTCAAGTAATATTAAAAAGATTTTCTAAAATATAAAATTTTGTTTAATCCTCCTTTGCAATTATTTATAGGGAAAACTTGGAAGCAACATTAAAGTTATGTTCCAAATGCAATCAATACACTCAAAAAGTTCTATCACTGCAAGAACAACGTTACAACTTGAGATCAACTAAAATAAATAATAATCAAAAAGTGATTTATATTTAAATTTTATTTTTATTCAATATTAATATTATTTTGTATTATAGGGTATGCATTATGTTGGTGTCTGGCCTGATATATTTTCACTGTCTTTATCATTTATTGTATTTGTACTCTCTTCTGGTGTTGAGAATTATTTGGGTGATTGGGCAGCACAACATTTAGATCCATTGATATCCCAAAATAGTGCTGTAACACTAACGCGCTCAATTGGAATGATTAGCCTAGGTGGTACATCATGCCAAGTTTATCACTGTTTGAGTACATTGGACAAATTGAGTGCCATAACTATGTTCCTATGGTCATTATTATGCGTTATCAATAATTTTGAACATTTTGAACATTTGAAACCTAAAGTAATTTATAACAAATACATTCTAAAAATATTAACTTTACCTTGCTATTATTTAATGTTTTCTAGCTTCTCATTTCTGCAATTATACTATTCCTATCGTCTGTATCTGTACTCAGAAATTTGACAAAAAAACATAAAATTGAACAAACAAGTATAAAACTGGAGGATGAAAAATGCAGAATCAATAATACAAATTATTATGATACTAGGTAATATTCATAAGGGCTCTGTATTTTGTATGCTATTTACAATCAAAACTCTATTTAACAAGGTTCTATATAACAAATTATGTTTGGGAACCGTGGAATTTTCATTTAAAAACACTTCTATTTAACAAACTAATTTTGTATCATTATTAAAATTTCAATTTGTAACTATTCTCATTACTCGTACACAATTATACAAATTTATAAATCCTACACACAATTGGACGGTGTTGGTGAAAAAGAGCACAAGTCAGTTTTTAAAAATTAAGTATCATATTTTCGTTTTAAAAATAATTTTACGCTGGATTGACTGATACGCTGATCGCTGGTGGCACTGATATTTAGCTATCTCGATAGATAATATCATTGAGAATGAGATAGTGCCACCACTCAATCCAGCATAAAATTATTTTCAATTCAAAACTATGATATTTAATTTTTAAAAACTGACTTGTGCCCTTTTTTACAAACACTGTCTCAATTGTTAGTTCATTAAATCATACCTCATTAACTTGTATTGTCATTGTCGAGTATTCTATACTCGCACAATGGTAAGAAAATAGTTGAGAAGCAAATCAGAAAATTCTTTGAATTTAACAGAGAATAAACATTTTTTTCAAGGTACATAATATTACATATATATATATATATATATATATATATTAATTTCGTACCATAAAATCAAGTATTTTAAGTGTAACAAAAATTGATATTTCTTAGAAAGGCTATTTCTATTTGACAAATTCTTTTCAAAGAACCATCAAATACGTTAAATAGAGGCTTGGCTGTAATAATTGTATGTATTTTTTGTGTTAATATTTAATTAAAATTTTTGAAGAAAATAAAATGTTTTACACCTACCTAATGAAAAGTTTAAGGACATAGTGAAACAAACCTTGTTAGTACTTATATATTTATTTAAGTTCCCCATTTAGTATTTAGCCAGTTGCCAGTTTATTATAATTTAATAATTATTTTAGTAAGAATTGTATGTCACCAAAAACACAATTACGGGAAACTCATTTTCTGCCTGGGTCAAGTAATCAGTTCATCGTGCGCCTCCCAAAATTCAAAGTCGCTCGAATACTTAATGAAAAAATCTTTCTTGAAGCCATTCCTAAGTCCATTCAATATACAACAAGAGACGAGTATGATTACGACATAGACGCACGATATATGACCTCTCGACAAAATGGTATGTTATTTACTGCCTGTTAGAAGTCAAATGTCTGTATCTTTCCTTACTTATGGGCCTTTAGTTGTTGATATATTCTTAGTTCAAACAGTATCAATAATGTCTTAAATCATAAATATCTAAGTTATCATATACTAACTTTTCAATGGCTAGACTCGTTAGTTTTATATATATATATAATATATAAGCTATAATAATAAAAATTGTAGCACCTTAGAATTGACATAATATAATATAAATATATTTCCTTCAAAATAATTAGTTGAAATTAAATGGGTTATTAGTTATCATTGCATTGAAGACTAGTTTTAGTGATAAATATAATTGTTTACAAGGAATGTTTCACTATTCTCATTTTTATATTTCATAGGTGGGCTGATTGGGCTTTAGCTCAACCTGAGATTTTTTTATATGTGGGTGGGTTGTTACTTTATGAAGATATGACTAAAATTAGGTATAGCCCTTTTAGTTTTTAAACATTTGTATTTACCAGAGGGACCATACAGACTATTCATTTAAAATTGAACACACATTATTTCAAAAAGTGAAATTGTTTTTGAAAATATTTTTTACATAATTTCTAGTCGTTTATAAAACAACTTTGTTATTATAAAATTATATTTTTAAATAATTTTTTGTCCTTCCAACATTTTTAATTTTTTTAATTTATTTAATGACAACATAGAGTTTTAATTTCATATTCCAAAGCAGAATATTTTTCTAAGTATTTCGATACATACAAATCAAATTTAGTGTGAGTAATTTATGCGTTATAAGTATTTAAAGTTTTGATGAGCAGAATGGAGTGGTACGGGGTTACCTTGCGGAATGTATGTCCACTACTCCACTCAACAAAACTTTAAATATTTATATCTCATAAACTAATAGCCCCAAAGTCGATTTCCCATGAATAATTTATAATAATAAATACATATTAATGTTTATTGACAATTGTTAATATTATATATTATATTTTGAACGTTTTTGAATAAATTGTTTTATTAGATTATATTTGGTTAAAATTTTAAATCAATATTGATGAATTTTGTATGTGTGAAATAATGATAATTTTTTTCTTATGTGACCATGACAAGAGGGTGGGAGATCAAATTGAATTTAGCCATACCTGACTCAGAGGTCTGTGCACGCCTATGTTTTGAATACTATAGAAGCAACAAATTTACATAAAAAGATCTTTTGATTTATTATCTATAAGAACATGTTCATTTTATCGTCATGTAAATTATTATGGCATTGTAGATTTTATTTAGATATGATATTAAGTGATAAATTAATATATGAGAATTTTTAACTTTATTATAAATTATCATTTGTTGTAACTAATTTGTAGATTTTTCTTTAAAGTTTGATGAATATACTGCGCAAATATATTCAAATGTATACACAATATAGACAATTATATAAGAAAAACATCTACTCATAACTCAATTTTATTGACTTACTGCCATATTGAATGTTATTTACTAATATAACTATCTTATTATATGTCTATTATAAACTCAATAGTTTAATTGGATACAAAATAGTCACTTCAAACATGTTAAAAACCTTATTATTAATTTAAAACAATAAGTAGCTTAACAATTAATTAATTTGTAATTTGTTTATTCAGTGCAAATGGATCAAATAAAGACAGTGATGAATCAGAAATGATGGACATTGATCATATTGGGGAGTTACCTAAAAGTCGACAAAAGATATTGAATAAGACTGTCGATAATCTGTTCCAAGGGATGAAACTCAATGAAAACCGTGGTTTTAAAAATAATATACTTCGACCACCAAAGTTTTTAATGCCTGGTAAACGTGACAAGTTTGTAGGGTATGCTGAGTCTTCTCCTGGGTATTATTCGTCATATTCTGTGAAAGACGATTATGATTTCGATACGCAGAGCATTTACTCTCAACACAGTTTTAGACCACAGTATTCACCAATGTGTCACCAGCCAGTTTCACCGTACACATATTATGCTCTGCCACACCACCAAAATAGTCCTTTGAACTTATCACATTCGTCAAACACTTCAAACATACAGCATACTTCAGATTGGCCAAAGATGTTGATGTACTCAATTCCTGGAGTTATATTACTCGCTCTGCAATGTTACTTGTTGCACGACATTAAAGACTACATGAAACAAAAGTGAGATTAGATTTAAATTTTTATCTTAATATAATGAACTGGACATTATTTTGTAAATATTAACTGTAACACTGCTATTGTTGTTTCTTAAATATGTGAACTTATAAGTGTTCTTAATGTATAAGGACTGTTAACATTTATCATTATTTTGTTAACATTATTATAAGAAAATTTTTTGTTAGTTTTTTTTTCTACCTCGTAAACTTGTCTGTATAAACTTTGATTTAATTTTTAATAAATTCTTCCAGTCATTATTTTTATAGAATTATTTTTCATTTGATTTTATTATTTTAATTTTAAAGACGAATGATACCTATGTACTGAATAAAATATTACATTGGTTCTTTAGTTATTTGTTATTAGTTTATCTAAGCCCCAAAAGTTGTTAACTTTAAAATATGCATTATAAATAGCACCAAAAATACAAAATAAAATACTTATTGATATATTTAAAATATTTTGCCGTACATTTGATCCTGGGAAACAATTAAGACAATGTCACACCTGCATGTGTTGTCTCTGTCTTACACATGGAGAGCATAACAAATTTGTTTTCAGCAGTTCCAATTTTGTTTAGATTTATTATTAGAGAGAATAGACCTATTATCAAACCTACTGGTAAAAACATTATCTATGTTGTCTCATTGGTCTTTATACAATATTTTAATTTTTAGGCAAGTTAATAGAATTTTTGAATTTGCATATTTTACACTCTAGCTAACAAAAGAAAATTGGAATTAATGAAATTAAATGTTGGTATGTTATGCGTTATTAAAACAGTGACATGCATGTGGGTACGACGTCCTCTTAATGGCATGCAACATGCAATCTATTTTGACTATTGTATTTTCAAATGTTTTTCTGTCTTTACATAATTGATGACTGAAATATTATGATTGTAATTATTTTCTTCACAATTTACTTTTTATTTTAAACATGAACTTACATGTTTATTACTTTATTCGATTTCATGGAAATGTGAAAATAATTAGAAGATTTTTCAAAGATGACTCAAAAATAATCTACAAGTTCCAACTACTGTCAATTCTTCACAATGACCATAATATCACAATGTTATTATTTGAAATATCTCTGACGTTTTATATATAAAATATGACATCACCAAACTATAATATACTGCCTTATATTTTGCTGTTAAATAACTGAAGAAATGGTATCGTACACATTCTTTTCTAATGTTTATTTTTTCCAAATTTTTCAAAGCTTAAATTGATGTGCTACTTTCTTGTGAACGTACTATTTAATATTTATTGACTTTTAAACACACCTTTTTATTTTCAATAATTTTACCATTTTTAAGATAAAATTTTTGATAATTCAAGGAAATTAAATTTTGTAAAATATTTTACTTAGTACTTCTTGGATACCCACTAAAATAATTGTTGAATAACATTTTACAAAATAAACAATATTGTTAATTTTTCAATTTTTATTTTTGAAAACTTATGTTTTAAATTATATTTATAATTAAAAATCTGATATTTATTATTTAAGTATTCAAATACTACACATTTTTTAGTGTCATGGTATAGAGATTAATGTTACCATTACTAAAGCTTAAATAATATAGTGCTAAACATAATAAAGATATTTGTAAAAATGTATGATTAACACACAATAATATTAATATACAGCCAAAAAAATCTATGATTTATCGCACATCAGTTGCGGCAAGTACAGATAAAATCACTATAACTATATTTTTACTTTAATATTATTATCATTGATAATTGCAGCATAATTAACATTTGTTAACTCAATAAGAAAATGATGGTTTTATAGTCACGCAAACAAAGACTGAAAAAATGAATCTACAATCTTAATGTATAAACTATACATAAATATATTATCTATAATATGTTAAAACACTATTAAATACTATAAATGTTGACAGGATAGTAAAGTAAAATACAATATAATAGTTTTGTCATTAAATGGATGCTGATAAACGTTTTAAAATCGCCCAATCTGGATAGCCAGGATTGTGTACAAAAAATAAAACATAATTAGGTACATCCAGTTGTAAAAAAAAATTATAATCGACCTTGTCTTAATCACTAGCTGTGAAAAAATGTACGCACTTTTGACAACTGAAGATTGAGAACACAAAATAATAGGAACAACACAGCTAAGGAACTTAGTCAAAATTGGTAACAGAATTAATGGTCCACAGCTGAGTGGTCAACGTGCACAACTGTATATTTTAAATGTAAAAAGAAGAATTGTAGTATTGTATTAAATGTAGTGTTATATTTGGTTGTTAATGTGCCTCGATGAACGTGAAAATCAGTAGACTTCTCACGGGGAATCGGTCATAATGTCTTTTTCCAGTTTGAAAGTGGGATAGTCAGCACAGTCTTTAGAAATGTACATGCCGTAGTCAGAAAGATTGGTGATGGCCGGTTTGACCATGTGAAAGTTACTGAGAATTTTGTTAATGTCCACAGAATAGTATCCTGTTGACATTTTAAGCAACATATCGTACAGGGACTCGGGTGGCTCAACAGAATTGCGAAGCAGCGGCATAACGTAACAGCGTTGACTCTCAAAGTCAACGATGCCGGTAATGTTGACGCTAAAGTCATGCAAGAAGCGGGCCGATTTGTTTATGGTGATCTGTGGCGCCTTTCTAATGACTCCCTCCACCGGGTTGATGACCATAGAGATGACCATGTTTTTGGAACTCGGCGGTGGAGAGTCTGGCAATAAAAGCATATCGCTCTCAGCATCTGCATACGACGAGTAAGATTTGCAAGGCACTGCGGCGTCGTCCTCGGTATCCTGTTGCTTCTGTTGTATGTCCTGAACGTAAGCCTTGCACAGCGTGTCGATGGCGAAATAGAGGACCAGTAAGAACACCAACATGATCGCTGTGATCTTGGCCATCTTGTGCACCAACCGTTTGTACTCGACCGTCTGGTGGATGCATGTGCCGACCGACTTGCCGTTTCCGCTGCCGCTGCCGCTGCCACTGCCATTATTGTTGTTTTTGGTGTTCGGCAAACCACCGTCGCCAGTCTCCAAGAACTTAGGGTGATACGGCGGCGGAGGCTGGGTCTGACCATGGTGGACTTCGTCACCGATCAACGGCGCTTTGTCCGACTTGCCGCTGAACGACGGAAACGTTAGAATAGTCATCCTAGGAACCAAACGGCGAAGCGGTTTCTTCTCTTGTGAATTATCAAACCGAACGGAAAAGGCCAGTAACGACGGTCCACGGGTCACGACGAGTCACTGTGCGTTTGTTGTCTGAGCCTGGTTTTTGCGTCGTAGCTAAGGGGGCAGGACGTACCGAGTAGCGAGAAGGACTCGATTGATGAGCGCAAGATCAGATCGCACTATCAATGTGGGCCGCGGACGGTTATTGGTCGTAAACCGTGGTAGTCTAGCAGGGTTGCATGGTGGGTGCGGGTGCGTAGCCCATACACCCTAACATCGCGGCGGCGAACGCAAGGGACCGCTACCCGAATATGATAACGGCTCTTATCGCTCAATCGACTGACGAGAAAGCAATATAATTTAGTTCTGTATTTCTTATTATCCGATAAGCTTATTAATCATCGACCCAGCCGAAATACTCAACTCTGAACCTAATAACACTTCAAAGTTCCTATCAAAAACTCAACTCGTCAATAAATCGTAAAGCGTTCAGCCGTTCCTGCATATATTATAGCTATATAATATCAAGACTTATAATC
Organism: Metopolophium dirhodum; assembly: GCF_019925205.1. Classification (NCBI taxonomy): domain Eukaryota; kingdom Metazoa; phylum Arthropoda; class Insecta; order Hemiptera; family Aphididae; genus Metopolophium; species Metopolophium dirhodum. The sequence continues at coordinate 6,520,439 of NC_083561.1, read as the reverse complement.
ATGGGCGTAACTAGGATTGAATAGTTACTAATAAATGAGTCCTCGAAAACCTAAGTGTAAAATACACCGTAGAGTGGCAAAGCCCCCCTCCACACCCCCCTAATCAGCGTCACTGAAATTTAATAGTCACAAAAACTTTGCTAAAATCAAGTATCTATACTTCAAACACTCACAACAATTTAATTTGACTTTCTTGTAGACATTTTTTTTTGATAAAGGAATACAAACTTATGACCAATCTTGTATTAAATTTTCAAATCTTAGATTTAAAAAGAACAATTTTTATGAATTTATAACTTAAAATAATTTTCACATTTTCGTCATTTTTACGTATTGTGTCAAAATACGAACTTTAAATGCTTATAAAAAAAGAAAATTGTGACTTATGTATTTTTAATATTTTTCAACTGCTATTGTAACAATATAATAGGAGCCTTGTATTATGTTTTTAACTAACAACATTTTATTGATATTTATAGAAAAAATTGAAAACTAAAAAATATCTGTAAACAGCACAAAACAATAAGTTAAACATTTTGAAAATTGTCTCGTGTAAGGAAATTGCTAATACAATGCTAAAGGTATAAACATTCAGTGAAAATTTCATGTACTTCATTCTACAGCCATTATCGAATTTGTGTAAAAATTGCCGTTTTTCCTTAATTTATTTTAAAGGTACTTTTGAAAACTTCTGAGAATTTTAGATTCTGAGTAAAGCGATAAATGTTTTGATTTTACAATGATGTGTGTTTTTTTTAGATTCTGAGCGAAGCGATGAATGTATTGATTTTACAATGATGTGTGTTTTTTTTTTGTGTCTGTCATCACCTTTTAGGACAGTGAAAGTGCTTGGATTTTCTTCAATAGTAACTTTTCTGATAGGAAAGTGAATCTAGTTGGTATTTTAGGGGGTCAAAAGCAACAATTTCTCAGTAGTTTTCACAAGCGACGTGAAAAACAAAAGAAAAATTAAGGAAAAACGGGAATTTTTACGCAAAATCTGTTTTCGAGAAAATCGATTTTGGTTTTTGGTGTAATTCTAAAACAAATGACCGTAGGGACATGAAATTTTGACTGAATGTTTATATTAGCATTTTCTATACACCATAAAATTTACAACATATTTTGACTCTTTTTGATCTGTTTACAGACATTGTCAGTTTTCAATTTTTTTAGTTTTTTTTTCTATAAATAACAATACAATTTTATCTGTTGAGTAAAAAAGCTTGAAAATTTAATAGAAGGCTCCTAGGTTATTGTTTCAAAGGCAGATGAAAAAAATTAAAAATCCTTAGTCACAGTTTTTATTTATTAGCATTTATAGTTCATATTTTGACAAAATACGGAAAAATCACGAAAATTAGTAAATTATTTAAAGTTGAGAATTCATAAAAATTTTTCTTTTTAAATCTAAGATTTGAAAATGTAATATAAGATTACTCATAAGTTTGTCTACCTTTATCAAAAAAAAAAAATGTCTAGAAGAAACTTAAATTAAATTTTTATGAGCGTCTGAAATTTATATTTTACAACATTTGATATTTACTCGATTTCTCATGTAACAATTTTCTTATTTTATTGTAATTAAAAAACGAATGACTGTAGATACTTGAAAATTTCACTGAATGTTTATATTAGCATTTTCTATACACCATAAAATATACAAAATATTTTGACTCTTTTTGAGCTGTTTATGGACATTGTCAGTTTTTAATTTTTTTAGTTTTTTTTTCTATAAATATCAATAAATTTTTATTTGTTGGGTAAAAAAGCGTGAAAATTTAATATAAGGCTCCTGATATATCGTTCTAATAGCAGTTGAAAAATATTAAAAATACATAGGCACAATTTTTTTTTATAAGCATTTAAAGTTCAAATTTTGACAACATTTATCAAATTTATAATTTATTAATTATTTTGTAGTTAAAACTGTATAAAATGTTTAACTTTTATGGCTAAGGATTGAAAATTTAAAACAAGGCTCCACGTAAATAGGTTATATATAAATTACTTTATTCACAATAATATCATCAAATATACTTGGTAATACCATAGGCTGACTGACCGTTTTCGCTCAGAATCGTTTTTCTTGTACAATGATATTATATCATTGAATTCAAATTTAACACCATCCATTACAGTGACCCACTTGTAACCTACTGTACAGCAGAGCGACATCCACTTATCCACCTTTTATATTATTGAATTCAAATTTAACACCATCCATTACAGTGACCCACTTGTGACATACTGTACAGCAGAGCGACATCCACTTACCTACCTTTTTACTATTGATCACACAGTACGATGCAACTATTACAATTATATTATAAGAATAGGTAGGTATGCCAATAAGGGTACCTATATAAATATAATAAAATAATATATAATATTATGATGGGCCATAGCCCATAGGGGCGGTATATTATAAACTTGAAGTTTATATGCAATAAGCAGATAAGCTATACACAACACGCACATTTCTTTCCCGAAAACTATGACCAATATTACGATAAATTCGTACTTGGTACATCCAAGTATATTATATTATATTTTATATTATTATAATAGTATAATAATCATTACCTATTAATTATTTTAAACATTTTTATTTTTATTTGTAAGGATTTGGGTTTTAACTACGAGCCTGTAAGGAGGCGCTGAAAAGTAAAACCTTTTAGGGGGGCTAAATACTAATACGGGAGGGCTCAGCCGCCCCCCCCCCCCTAATTACGCCGATGCCTATCATAACTATCTACTATATTTTATTGTTTTTCATTATTTGTTAGATATTATACATCTACTTCAAAAATGTCAAAAATTGTTATCATCATCAATTGAGCAATCGAGTAATGTAGTGTTACGTCCGATGACCACGGCAGCTGCTGACGCCGCGGACAGTTTGCGTCGAATAACGAAAATAAAAATAAAATTAATTTTTTCGCTCCCGTCGACGAGATATTGGAATAATTGGAATCGAACCGCCGCCGGATGATTATATCGTGATTATGCCAGGGTTGCCTCGAGGGCGCATTCATCTTATTATTTCCCCCACCATGAAGCGCGCCATCAATGAAGCTCAAGGTATGGGCCGTGCCCGTGTGATAGGTCGGACGTACCTACTACTTGTGAATTCGGAATTGCAATATATTAACCGACGGTCGTGATTCGTAACGTACTGACGTATTATTGAACGGGCATATCAGTTGGTGGCGATATAGTTACACCAAAGGTAATTATAATTACCTAGAGTCACTCTAACCATCCGTTTGTATGATGCGACACGATTATACCGACGAGGCGGACCGGACCACCGAAGAGTCGCAGTTGTTTCGTCATGACGGGACGGGCCGGTCGTGCGGCGAGAGAAAAATGTAAAACGTTAACGTTACGGTTGTAGCGCGGCAAATCGTAACCGACATGGGCGGAGCGCCGTGCGCGAGCGCCAAGTGTTCATCTCACATTTTCGAACGCAACACGTGTCGTGTTTGTGTCCTGTGCTGCGACGTGGTTGTATTCACCGCATTGGTGTTTCTATACTGGCACGAGTGCACCATGCGATTTGGCACATGGCGGGGAGAGTTCGTAACCGCTTGAACCGAGGACGATGCGACGGCTATATTACGATCATAATACGATCATTACAGTCGCTCCGCCTATGAGTGATTGTGGCGTGCTATAAATTATTGTAATATTGTAATTATTTATTACGATAATACAGCAAGGACTTAAGTGCACATCAAAAAATTACAAACATGCGGTAGAGTATGCTCTAAAAAAACTTACTCGCCCATATTACACTAAAAAATTACATTTTTTTGAATCAATTTTAATAATTCTAGGTACTTAATTCAATTTTCTATGTACCTATACATGTATGTATAAAAAACCAATAAAACAGCCAAATACAGATCTCATTCTTCATTCAAATTTAATATAATCGTTGTCCTTGATTCATGAAAAATATTTACCAAAGTGCTTGATCTTCGATAAATTATTATAAAATATGCAAACGTTGAGTATTGTATCAAGAACGTTGTGAAATGTATTGTGTGCTTACTGTTACTAAGCATACGATAAAGTTAACCAGAAAATATATGCAAATGCATGAAACTCCATGCGCTCTATAATTATTACCATATACCTATCATTTTTCTGTTTGAACGCCAAACACTTCGAACAAAATACAAACGAAATTGCGGTGTTCTTTCCACTTTGCTGTAAAAAAAAAATATTAAAATATAGGTATATACTTAAATATAATATTAAGTGTGTGTACGGTGTACCTATCTATATTGGTAATCGTTATGAATTATAATAGTGGTTATTATAACTTACTAAAAACTAAAACAAATAATTCTATTATCTACAGAAACCGTTATCGCCGCCTCAACGGTAGGTAGTTTAAAGAGCATGAACATTGAACAATAAAATCATTTATTATACGGGTTGGGTCTTGGTAGTGTATATACAGTAACTACAACTATAATGTATAGTATAAATATACTATATATAGTAGTAGGCAGTATAGGTGGCTATGATATAGGTGGTGTATGAATGTATGATGGTACAATATTATTTCGGTGATAATCTTCCGTCTTCTATATTTTATAATAAATATAAAAATGGATGTTTTTTATTGTTTGTCATCTATATATAGACTCAAGAACTATAATTGGACGCTTAAGTTTAGGATACTCTGTTTATAGCTTAATTTTTCAACCCCTATAGGTCGCTAAAGCGTGGCTCACACATAATGAATTTAGTTTTGGCTCACGAAAATGAATACTGTTTTCATTATTTAAGTAGTTGCTATATTGACTACAGATTAAATCTATTTCATATATAAAAATCCCGTGTCACGTCTTTGTCCGGAATAAACTCCGAGACTATGGATCGATCTTGATGAAATTTTTACAATGTGTGTAATTTGGCCGAACTTAAAAGATAGGCTAATTTTAAAAGAGAGAGGAGGATCCCGGGGAGGTGCTAAAACGGGAATTTTGAGATTTCAGATGGAAATTTTTGTTTATAATTGATCGCCATGAGTGACGTCGTATAAAATGATTCGTTATAGAAATTTCAATACAGAATTATAGTGAATCGTTTTAATTCGTTCCACGAGAACAAACAAACCATTTATTATATATTATACATCGACAATTTGTTATTGTACATAATACATAATATTCAATCAGTATTATTATTATGCGTCTATGAGCAATGATGGGTTTTTAAGCTATATAATAATAATAATAATAATAATAATAATAATAAAGGTGGGTAAGTGTATGTCGCTCTGCTGTAAGTAATTTATATATAACCTATTTACGTGAAGCCTTGTTTTAGCCTAGATTTTGCGTAAAAATTCCCGTTTTTCCTTAATTTTTCTTTTGTTTTTCACGTCGCTTTTGAAAACTACTGAGAAATTTTTACTTTTGACCCCCTAAAGTACCAACTAGATTCACTTTCCTATCAGAAAAGTTACTATTGAAGAAAATCCAAGCACTTTCACTGTCCTAAAAGGTGATGACAGACACAAAAATAAAAAAAAAAAAACACACATCATTGTAAAATCAATACATTCATCGCTTCGCTCAGAATCTAAAAGTGAAATGAAAATCTCTGTACATGCTAAACTCTGGAACTACTCATCAGATCTTCTTGATTTTTTTTCAAACGAAAGAGTATTTCACGGAGAAGGTTTATATGAAAGAAAATTTTAGGAAAATCCACTGGTGTATAATTATATTGGTGGCTATCGGTTAATTGGGCATATTTGTTGATTTGTATTATTATCTTTTATATATATAAGATCTGATACGTAGTTCCAGAGTTTAGTCTGTATAGTTATTGTCTGTGTATTTATATAGTTAGTTAGGCCCAGAGATAGATTAAAGATTATACAAATATAATATTATTTACACTTCCACAACGTGTTACACCCAAAATAAGAAGTTGAACAATCAGAATTTATTTTCCTGGCAACGCCTTGTAATTCCGCTAGACAGTTACTATTATAATTTATAATTATTAATTAGAAGAAATATGGCATGTAACATTTTTACAATAATATTCAATTAAAAAACATATCTTAAAATCAAATATGTACTAACACAATTAGGTACAATATGTTTATTTTTTATGTTTTTCTTTCTTAATTCTGGAGTCGGGGCATATTTTTCATGGAAACGTACTACACATATCTACATAAGACAAATTCCAATCTTAATGATCAGTTAACCCGCAATGTGTTGCTATATAGGTACCTATATATAAATATCTATTTTTAATAAAAGAAAATAATATTTAATTAATTAATTGTTATTTAAATATAAATAAAGGTAATGTGCGTAGCTTATAAACTCAAAAACTAATCGACCAATTTTGTCGACAATTTCAAAAATTGTTCTTAGAGATATCAGGACAGTTTAGGGAGTATAGTTTGAACCATAAGCAGAGGCACAGGGCGTGCAGGATATGCAGCTGCATGCCCAAATCGCCCCGAAGGCTGCTTTAATTTAAGTTGAGCAAAAATGTAGAGGTTGCATTTTAAATATTGCAATATCAATAATATGCTTTTCACAGAACTATCGGAAAATTGATTTTTGTAAATAAACCACTGTCGTTTTGTCATATTGGCGACATTGCGCTAGCATATTACGGGCCCATAGAAGATTGTCTATCCAATAATTAAGAACACGATTTAAGATAGTATGATGGTTGCCCAACGAATCATGATAAAGTGTCTACCGAAATCACTATGAAAATCAGCTGGAAAATTCAAAACTAGCGCTTGTATGTAGTAATGGCTTCATACCGCATTGGCTATAAGCCTGTAAATTCTGCTTCTATATCGGCACACATCATGTTGCAAGCGCTAGTAGTGAATATTCCAACTGTTCTGGTTATTTAATTTGGTTACCTGTTTAAAACGATCTTATCATAGGTCGTCGGGCAACCATACTATCTTAAATCGTGATTAAGAAAAGAAAATCCTCTTCTCACATAGACGGTAACAAAAAACATTTTTTTTTCAAGAAACTAAAGAATCAGAACTAAGAATATCGGCCTTTTATTCCATGATAGACTTGATGGTTCATAGTATTGATGAACGGTTTAGCACTGTAAGACACTATACAAGCTATAAATGCAATTGATAATTCACTAATTTGGATGCATCGCAAACGGACCTATATTGTCTATCGAAAACTTTTCAATGTGTTAGTGAACAACTCGAAATAGAAGTAAATATGCTATTAAAAAATAATTCTACGATTCCTAACAAAGACTATTTAACTATAATAAAAGTAAAATCCATGAATGGTTAATTTGGCTGAAGTCTAATGAACATTATAAACACGCTAAGAGGACGCTACACCCACGTGCGTTGCCTCAGTCTTACAAATGTACAACATAGCAAAAAACTGTTTTGCGCGGGAAAGAACGGAGAAGGCTACAGTCATTAGTCATTACTAAGAAACGAGATTTTCACCACATAAAAAAGAGAACTTTCACTTATACAAAAAAAGTTCTTACTGTTTCAAAAACCATTATTGTTTGTGTTTTTCGAACTTGAAAAACATTTTCAGCATTATTCCATTATTAATGTGAGTTCAATTTTTAACTCTCATGTCTCATGAGTTCATAATTAGATGACCCAATACACCAGCATGTTTTATTTTCCTGATTTTGACTTACAAACGTTCAACATATTTGTAGATACGATGAAACAATTATGCGTAATAAAAATGTATTATAAAACATTATTTTTTTTGTCAAACGTCAGTTTTATATATGACATAACAACAACAAAAAATAAAATAAATTATTTAATTCGTTATAAACTTATAATCAATTGTATTATTAGTATTTAGTGGTAAACATTAATTTACCATCAAATAGCGGTATAAAAAAGGAAACATTTCTTACGTAGATTTCTTTATTGTCATTTCTTACCTAATACCTACATTTGTCACATTCTTGATTAAAATTAGGTTACATTATATAATAGTATTTACAACGTTAAATCCAGAGGAGATTGGTATTCTCTATAGGTGTCACCCTGAATAACAATATAATGTAGTATATCACTGAACTTCTTTGTATATTAATTGATTAACAAAAATTAATTACATAAAGTACATACGCATTATATTATATTAATTGACTGATGAAGTTAGTTCTTGAGTCTCCAAGTGTTTAAGGATGTTTCTTGGTTCCCGATTTAGATCCTTATTCTAAAATGGAGTTGAAAATTTCCAATTCACTCCTCCTCAGCTCCTTGTACGTTCAGTAAAGATGGTAAAGATGAGTTTAAAAATGAGGGGAGCTAAAGCTGATAAATATGGGAGAATATTCTCTTTTTATTAAGTACTTTTTGGTTTGTATGTGAGGTGGTTCCTATTCTGCAGGTTAATACAGAGGTCTCACGGTTTCTTGTTGTACGTGGTCGGGTGTTGGCCAAAGATAGGTTAAGATTTAACTTTGGTTGAGAGTTTGAGCCATTATATTTTTAAAGCTGATATAGAGTGTATATATTGCAATAACTTTTTTAATAACTCCGTGTTATGCGTATATGCAGTTTTGTGAAGTATCTTCACCGGGATACCTACACCCAACACATACATACTCGTGAACTTAGCTACAATACTCAAACCTGAATACGCCAAGCCTCATAATATTTTAGAATTATTCAACTTTTCTATTGCGAAATCGGGTAATATAGAGGAAATGTATATAGGTAGCTATTAGGCAGTATAGGTAAATAATTTAGAAGTAGGGTCCGAGATAAAATCATTTTAAAAAAGCAGGTAAGTAGTTGTCGCTCTGCTGTACAGTAGGTTACAAGTAGGTCAATGTATTAAACTTGGATTCAATGATATAATATCATTGTACAAGAAAAACGATTCTGAGCGGAGACGGTTTGTCAGTCTGGATATTTTATATTGTTATTATTTATTATATCATGCAAGTTGAATTAATATTATAATATTATTATTATTTATTCGTTTCTATGGTGATAAACAAAGCGTTAGAAATTAAAATCCCATTTTTAGCGGTTCTTCGTGATTTTTTGGTGATTTTTTGGTGATTTTTCCCGTGGCATCAAAATATTAAATAACTATATTCAATATAGTTATTTAATATTTTGATATTTTGAATATAGTATATTGATAAAATCGAAAAATGACCTTACTAAAGTACCATGTTTATCCAATTTACTATAAGATAAGGTACTATATGTTGTAATCGAAGCACTCCTTCTGGTAGAAATTTTGTATACTAGATAAAAAAAAATAAAAAATAAACACCATTGTAAAACCACTAGCTTCCTCGCTCCACTCAGAATCTAATATATAATTATTTTTTTCTCACAGTTTACAAAATATTGCAATATATACCTATTATATTTAAGAAAGGAACTAAATAGGTATTCTGTAAATCTCGTGTATGCTCCGAATTAAAAGAATCGTCTACGTAGGTATATAAATATAATTGTTGAGAGCAGTATTCAATTGATTAGCAATGATATGAATAACATCTGAAGATAGTATAATAATATGGATATACCAATAGGTATAATATGAAAAAAATAGGTACTTTATTTTAAAATCAATTGTAGTTAAATAGTTCCATACTCCCATTGAATAAAAATATGAAATATTTTTCCATAATCAAAAAAAAATACTATAAGTATACAAATAATAATATCACTCGAATATTCGATACAGGTTTGATATCGCCCCGACCGGTCGCGTACAATTTTAAATCGCCCCGAACGGTCGCGTACAATTTTAAATCGCCCCGCCGCAGTCTGGAGTGTAATCGTCCGGCCATCCACTTTAAATTATAATACGTACTAAATATACTAATAATTCTTAACTATGATATTGCGTTTTTATGTACTAATACTGTGTTATTTCACATTCATAATTTAATAACTGAAATAACTGAAACATTAATAAAAATTATAAAAAAAACTTCTATATTCACTGCTAATAATCAAATATACCCAAAAGCCATAAATAGGCGTATTCTACGAACTATAAATATATCTTTTATAGTTAAAACCAGTGCCTATACCCAAGAATGGCGACTGCCATACTGAATTATCTGCGTTCTCCTGCGTACACCAATATTGGTAGCAGGCAGTGTTGGGAGTCATCTAGATAATTTTATCTAGATAAAATTATTTCTTTATTTATCTTATCTAGATAAAAATAATTAAATCATCTAATTATCTCATCTAGATAAATGTAATAGTTATCCGTGGTAATTTATCTAGATAAATAATATATAATAATAAGAATATTTTTAAATACTGAAATAGCCATTAATTTACGAGAACCGAGTAGTGATTCCTAATTCCAATATTATTATAGTTAAAAAATGTGGGTAAGTGTATGTCGCTCTGCTGTACAGTAGGTTACAAATGGGTCACTGTAATGGATGGTGTTAAATTTGAATTCAATGATATTATATCATTGTATAAGAAAAACGATTCTGAGCGAAAACGGTCAGTCAGCCTATGATATTACCAAGTATATTTAATGATATTATTGTGAATAAAGTAATTTATATATAACCTATTTACGTGGAACCTTGTATTAAATTTTTAATCCTTAGCTACAAAAGTTGATCATTTTATACATTCTTAACTACATAATAGGTAATTATTAAAATTTAAATTTGAAAAATTTTAACTTTAAATGCTTATAAAAAAATATTGTGCCTATGTATTTTTAATATTTTTCAACTGCTATTGTAACAATATATCAGGAATCCAGCATTAAATTTTCACGCTTTTTTACACAACAAATAAAGTTTTATTGACATTCATAGAATAAAAGACTAATAAAACTGGAAACCAAAAAATGTCTCTAACAGTTCAAAACAAATAAAAAATATTTTGAAAATTGTATCGTATATAGAAAATAATAATATAAACAACTAATGAAAAATTCATGTATACACGTTCATTTGTTTTAAAGTTACACCAAAAACTAAAATTCGATTTTGTGTAAAAGTTCCCGTTTTTCTTTAATTTTTATTTTGTTTTTCCGGGTGCTTTTGAAAACTATTGGGAATTTTAAATTTTGACCTACTAAAAGTACCAACTAGATTCACTTTCCCATCAGACAAGATACTGACGTTGAAAATCGAAGCATTATTTCGACTGCTAATCGTGTACACAGACACAAAAATAAAAAAAATAAAAGAAAAAGAAAAAACTCACTTCATTGTAAAATCAACACATTCATCGCTCCGCTCAGAATCTAAAAAGAAATGTTTACTGAAATATTGTCAGTTTTATTTTGTTATTTTATTTTTATTCAAGTTGTATTAAAAATTTAAATTGTATATTATTTTTGTTGAGAAATGAAATTAAGGATTTATTAATTAATAAATATTATCTAATTAGTAATTACTAATAAATATTACATTATTTATAATATAATTTTAAAAAAATTATCTATTTTTTTATTTAGATAAATGTATGTGTATTTTATCTTTATCTAGATAAAAAAAATGATGTTACATTTTATCTTATCTAGATAAATTTTGAATGAATTATCAGTTATCTTATCCAGATGATTTTTTGGTAATCTTTCCCAACACTGGACTAGTAGGTGGGTAGGTACCATTTGTAAAGACAAATTAATACTAATATTAATTTACATGGGATTCAGATACAGAGTATATAACCATTCCTTTTCATCTTTTGTAATTTAGTCTCCCCTACGAAATATTTGTGTTACTGAAATCACTGATTCGACAATAATGGGTTTTATTCTGGCTCGATTTTCAATAACTTGCTTCAATCTAGTATTAATAATAATTTCTGTTGCTTGATTTTTATACCAAACAAAAAAACCATTGAACGCTTATTTGTTGCATTTATATGGTATAAGTTTTTACTGTGTTTCCTCAAATCACCAGTTTCACACAATATTTTGGCATATTTATCTAGAGGTACAGTAACCAGATTTCTTAAAATTACATTTTTATTTTTTTCTCATTTATTTGCAAAAAAAAAAAAACACAATTATTGCAGAAAAACACCACCTTTTTTTGTGAATATACAAGCAAATCTTACTGAATAAAATGATCTCTTTTTTCTTGTGCACCTTATTTATTAAGCAAACTAAAAGGGTACAGAAAATTATTATCAGGAACATTAGGTGTTTTTAAGAACCTTGGTTTTACATGGTCAGTTTGACTACCTTTTTTTAAATAATCACCAATATCATTACTTAATTCGATAGTCGTCGAAAAATGAGTTATAGAACGTTCATTTAGTGGTTATTCATTTTTATAAATAAAACTACTGAGTTCCCTCCCTTATCTGTCTCGCTATGTAAATATTATCTTAAATCAAAATTACTTACTGTACAGATGTTGTATCGATTGTAATTAAATATATTTTTAATAAAAAATAAGATCTTGAGAAAAATGTTCATCTGGACGTGTTACAAAGTATACATTTATTTATTTATTAATCATGGAGCCCGGCAACTATGGCCATTAGCTGTTTGTTTTTGTTTGAAGGGGAGGAAATTGTAGGTGAGTAAACACGTGTGTTTTTGGTTTGGCAGATTTTTTAGTGGGCACCCGTAGGTATCTGCCCGGTTGGGGGATGGTGGCACTTCTTTCCGGACACCGAGAATTGCACGAAGAAAAATGCCACCCGCGGTCGGGTTCGAACCTGCGCCGGTGTGCGTCGCAACCGACGCCATATTCCGCTCGGCCACTCTGTCCCCCTACAGAATATACAGCAATATTGGAATCGGATCATTCATACCTATTTGGCTTGGATAGTTTTTCTAGCCATGCTAGAATCGAACCACTATTTTTCCGTTTGTTATCGTTCAGAATAAGAAATTATTACAAACTTTATTGTCTTTACTTCAAACAAAATAATACATAAATAATAAATATTATAATACTATATAAATAATTAATAAATTGAAACACAAGTCACAACGGCACGAGTCTAAACGTCTGAACTATAGAATTGTCAATTAAACAAAACAAAAAAAGATTAATATTGAAAGAATATTAAATTCTGTTGACTGATACCAAATGACATAAATGTGAAATATATTATCAGAAATATAGTCGGGAATTATTATCAATAATAATTGTTATCTCTCAAGGAGTGTATCAACCCCGGTTGTAACTTGTAGCAACTATACTGCATATTTGTTCAAGGTGCGAATCGCGATTATGATTATAAACTTTTATATTCTATGAGTTCTATAAATTATATTCTATATAAATTATATGACCGAGATAACGGGTTTATAATAACAAGATATGACATTTAATATAATATTATAATTTAATTTTAAAAAAAAATTTCGTTGTGTTGTCTCAGTCTTACAAAATATTATGTACAACATGGGAAAAACTATTTTGAGCGGGACAACTTTGCTCATTCTGTATTCATAGTACAATTACCAAAATTCCACAACGCATAGGCAAGAACTTTATAAGAAGGTAACTTTATAAAATTATATGCATTTTAGTTTTTTTTTTATGGCGCTTACCAATAATTTTTAATAACTAAATGAAAAAACTCAATGTTCTCAAACTGATAACTTTAATTGTATTTATGTTATACGAATAATAAAAACGCTACGACACAGATAAAGTTATTCTCTAATCGTTGTGGAATTTTTGTAATTCTACTGTAAATACAGAGGGACCATAGTTTCTCTCGAAAACAATGTTGTACATTTGTGTAAGACGTAGACAACGCGTGCGGGTGCAGCGTCCTTTTAATGTCTTTACACGGGCGACTAATATGTTTTCCCTATATATTATAAATAATTAATTTGATAAATAAGTAGGTATTGTAGTCCAGTGCCGCAACTACGCCAATTTGGGCCTGTGTGTAAATAAAATGAATGGGCCCCCCTCCCTTACTTTTGAAAACTGAAAAATTAGTCTATCGACTATTGTAAAATATTAATTTTTCCAAATTTGAAAACATACTTTTGAATTTTGAGTTTTTACTCATACAAAATAAGGTTAACATAATTAAAACGCGTATAGGGTACCTATGTATTTACAAATAAATAAATGTAATAATTTGTAGTCTTTTTTATTCATATTAAATATAAATAATTATCAAATAACAAATAAATTGAACATACACCATACATTAACAGTCAATTAGAAACTCAAAAATAAATACTGTACTCACTTTAAAAATCATGGCTGTCATTTATTTATTATTTTATAAATTTAATTATTCAAATAAATATCGCAACTAAGTTTTCACATACGTTATCAAAATGGATAGCTTATTGACCGACTACAAAACACCGACCGTATAGAAGACCCGCCTTTTGAACGTGCAATATACAATACGTTTTTCTCGCATAACAAAATTAGGCACCAATAATTGAAACGCGTTAACATACTCACACTAAACCGGTCAAAATGGGCGTTCCTTCGTATGACGCACTTTAATCAATTGCAACCAACTTTTTTGATTTCGGTTACAAAGTCCGCAAAAGAAACGTTGATGTATGATAATGTTGTGTACAAAACAAAACCGATCTATTGTTCAATCTTATCTAATCTTTATTGATAATTATTATTATAACAAAATGGTTTAATTTTTTCTATATATTTTTAAATTTTTATCATTGGGTCCCCACATTAAGGGTTGGGGCCCTGGGCCCGTGTGTTCAATACACGCAACACACCCGGTTATTGCGGCACTGTATTGTACCTATCTTTAAAATATATATATATGAGCTCACGGTAGTGCGCCGCCCAACTTCCAGCAATGCCAGTGTATCTATACACGAACGGCTTCAGCCGGGTTTTTAACCCTCATATCTCTGCTCCCTTTCAAGAATGGCTTTTGAAATTTGAAAAATTAAAATGTTCTCAAAATTAGTGCCAGTATAGGAAGGGTAGTAGTAAATGCATCAAGTGATATTGAATCGACGACCAAGACGTGTAGTAAAAATTGGTTGTCACTTGTCAGCTATACTGCATATTATATTATAATGATTGAGCCCAATTCGACGCCCACTATATCCTGAAGCCAGCAAAAACCTAATCGTGAAAAAGGCCAAGTCTCAGATCACCTCCCAAAAAAATCTGCCTATTTAAGTAGTCATATCTACATTGCGGCTAAGTTTGCTCTTAGTCAATAAACCTAAAAACACATGTAAATACATGCATGGCAACAAATCTCTTTTAACTGTATTACATATCCCTTGTCCAGTTTCAAAAAAAAATAACCAGTGGGTGATTGATATCTATTTTAAGCCGTTGACAATGCCAAAGAGACAAAATCAGAAACTAGGCAAGTGATACATTTAAAAATAAATTGTTGTACATGGATGTGATTTGTGTATTCGAGTTATTGACTAAAAATAACTCACTTGATCGCAATGTGTAGATATCACTAATTTGATAGCAGACTGTTTTGGGAGTGGATCTGGGACTAATCGATATTTTTCACCGTTAGGTTTTTGTTAAGATCATGACGAAATAACAAGGTATTATCACAATTTTGTGATACGCACATAGACATGTAGAACAACTAGATAGCCGACTATAATTTGTTATCGAAGCCGCGTCCCCATCCCGTCCGCTCTATGCCTAAACGGCAATGTTTACACCTTTATATGATGACAATGATCAATATATATATATTTTAAATATGATAAAATATAAACATTGCCGTTTAGACAAATGGCGACACAACCTCTACACATTGCATGACAGTTGTATAGTAGTCGGCTATCTAGTTATTCTATACATCTATGGATACGCATTATATCTCTATTATCTGAAATAGGAGTGAGAGTATTCCTCGGCTTTTCATTGGTCCTTGATAATATTATATTATTATACTAGCTGTCCCACCCGGCGTTGTCCAGGCCAAAGATTTGTATTTTTAATAAATATATTTGGACAAAATGTATATTATACCGTATTTCTTCTAATTATTACATTAATATAATATGTAACAAATATTGCAACCATTTAGATTGACAAACAAAAATTTATATATGAGTTGAAAAATCAAGCTGTATACACCCTCCAATTTTCAAGTAATAATCTATAGAAATAACTTTTATTGGAAACGGTCTAGTCATTTTTTGATGCTATTAACTTCGGATAGACCAACATCCAATATTTGTTGTACCTATAACCCGATTCCACCACCCAAAAATTAAAAAAAAAATTTAGATTATATAAATGTATCTTGGGTTTAGTGTAACTATACCTATAGGTACCTCAGTTCACAGATAAATTTGGGTAGCTTTGCGAACTAAATCGACCAAGGTGAACAATTATTTATTTATTTTTTAGTTGGATTGGGTATAGCACTTGGTATAAATCGAACGTGGTTCAAACTTCTCTTTAAACGTTCCTGATATCTCCAAGAACAATTCGTAGTTTTCACAAAATCGGTCAAGTAATTTTTGAGAACCTATATAATAGCTTTGTAGAAATATACATTCAACTCTCATATTTGTTTTAAGATATAATTTCTTTATTCGAAACCATAAGTGTGCGACGATTTGATGGATGCTTTTACTTCATCTGCCAGAGTAACTAATGCCAAACATTTAAAATACTTATTCTTATTAATTATTTCTCCTATAACTAATAGCAACCATTTATTAACAAAAATTTCTATCGTAAATCTCAAAATACCTGTTTGAGCACCTCTCCGGGTTGAACCAACTGGGTCTAATTGTGAATCTAAACCATTCAGAGACTCACTCAAAAACACACAAAAAATGTCCAGTGGTTTAGGAGGAGTTCAACGACATATATAGACAAACATGTATTTTTATATATATAGGCATATATTGTTATTATTTTTGGCCACCCGATTAATTTCACCTAGGAAAATTATTGTACATTAAAACCTTCCCCGTAACTCGACAGATTTAATAGTTAAAACCGTATTAAAATAAGTAGAGTTCTTTTCGAGATGTGCTCGTACACACAAAAAAGGGGTAGTGTTTCTCTAATATATTATGCATGTTATATATACATATAAACATTCTTCTTGAATTACTCTATCAATTAAAAAAAACCGCATCAAAATCCGTTGCGTAGTTTTAAAGATCTAAGCATACACAGAGAAAAATGGACTTTGTTTTATAATATGTTAAGATTAAGATACCAAATTAGACTAAGAAAAATTATAAGATTTTATTATTTCCATATTTTGCTATGTTATATACAATTTCAAGAGCATTGCAAGAACGGACACATTGCCGCACAGTGACAGTCTCAGCACAATTATCCATACATAAGAGTCCAGGGTTGTTTTTGAGGGTACCTCTTACCATTATTGATAGTGGCGTTCTCAGGAATTTTCTCTTGGGTGAGTTCTGAAAATTTACAAGAATTCAGTAGTGGGGGGTTCTCCCCCACAATCCGTAGTCATAATATTTACAAATTTTGTGTTATTTTGTATTTATGTATTTTACCATTTTAGGAGACAGTACCTAGCTGCATTTGGTATATCATATGAATATCGAAAATAAAATAATGCAACCAAAAACTAAGCTTTTCAACATTCATACTTTAATAATCATTATAAAACCATAATAATTTACGAAACATTTCAAAACACTACTTTCAAGTTTCAGTCGATGATCTCCATCCATTCTCTTTACCGTTTTACACTACTAACTACTTCTGTAACTGGACAAATTATAGGATATTGTGCATTGCCAACAAGAATAAATCTTTTTTTTTTTAATTTAATTTTTTATTAACCTGTACATTTTAGATTCTGAGCGGAGCGAGGAAGCTAGTGGTTTTACAATGGTGTTTATTATTTTTTTTTCTTTTATATTCTGTAGAAAAATTTTTACTAGTAGGAGTGCTTCGATTTCAACATATAGTACCTTATCTTTTAGCAAATTGGATCAAAATGGTACTTTAGAGATGTCATTTTTCGATTTTATCAATAGTTATTTGATGCCACGGGAAAAATCACCAAAAACTTACGAAAAACCGCTAAAAATGGGATTTTAATTTCTATAACGCTTTGTTTATCACCATAGAAACGAATAAAAATAATAATATTATAATATTAATTCAACTTACATGATATAATAAATAATAATAATATAAAATATCCAGACTGGCAAACCGTCTCCGCTCAGAAATGTTTTTCTTATACAATGATATTATATCATTGAATTCAAGTTTAATACAATCCATTATACCATTAACCTACTGTACAGCAGAGCGACATCCATTAATCCCCTTTTTTATTTGTATTTACTTGTTATACTTATAATATAGACTTATCTGTATACGGGCCCGCGGCCTGTTTTCGCAACCCGCGAAACGGTTTCTTTAAAATATTTAAATGACTCCATTTTGAATGAGATGTGTCACTATTAGCTAAGTTAATAGTTACTAGTTATCTATATTTTTATTCAAAATTTCAAACAATAGGTACGATACAATATTGTAAGAAAGTAATTCTAACAGTAACCCTTATAACATTTTCGTTTATAACATAGTTATATAATATTTTTTGTGAATATGCAATATAATAACTACTATAATAAATTATTATTTACTAATTAATATATTTAATATTTCGAATTTTTTTTTTTATTAATTAATTTTTACAAAATTGAATTTATTTTAAACTTGTGGCGTAGGCAAAAAATTAACTTAACGTGGCAATAAAATTAATTAACTCGTAAGTTACTGAATAACATAAGAAAAAAAAGTAACTCGTTAATTAACTTAGTTAAAAGTAACTTAACTTTTTAACCTAACTTTAACTTAATAACTCGTTAAACCCAGCCTTGCTTTTTGGACTAGGTACAAATAACATTTTATTGATTTTTATAGAAAAAAAAACTAAAAAATTTGAAATATGAAATTGTCCGTAAACAGCTCTAAACAAGTCAAAATATTTTGAAAATTTTATCAAGTATAGCTGTATATAGGAATTGATAAAATAAACATATGATAAATTGTGCCTATGGATTTTTAATATTTTTCAAATGTCATTGTAACAATATATTAAGAGCCTTGTATTAAATTTTCAAGCCTTTTTACAGAACAAATACAATTTTATTGACATTCATAGAAAAAAAGGTGGATAAGTGGATGTCGCTCTGCTGTATAGTAGGTTACAAGTGGGTCACTGTAATGGATGGTGTTAAATTTGAATTCAATGATGTAATATCATTGTATAAGAAAAACGATTCTGAGCGAAAACGGTCAGTCAGCCTATGATATTACCAAGTATATTTGATGATATTATTGTGAATAAAGTAATTTATAAATAACCTATTTACGTGGAGCCTTGTTTTCAATTTTCAATCCTTAGCTATAAAAGTTGAACATTTTATAAATTTTTAACTACAAAATAATTATTAAATTATAAATTTGATAAATTCTGTCCAAATTTGATCTTTAAATGCTTATAAAAAAAAACTGTGCCTATGTATTTTCAATATTTTTCAACTGCTATTGTAAAAATATATCAGGAGTCTTGTATTAAATTTTTACACTTTTTGGCCCAACAGATAAAACTTTATTGATATTTATAGAAAAAAAAACTAAAAAAATTGAAAACTAAAAATGCCCGTAAACAGCTCAAAAAGTGTCAAAATATTTTCAAAATTGTATGGTGTATAGGAAATGCTAATATAAACATTCAGTGAAATTTTCATGTATCTACAGTTATTCGTTTTTGAATTACAAGAAAATAAGGAAATCGGTACATGAGAAATCGAGTAAATATCTAATGTTGTAAAAATATGAATTTAAAACGCTCATAAAAATTTAATTTGACTTTCTTCTAGACATTTTTTTTTTGATAAAGGTAGACAAACTTATGAGTAATCTTATATTACATTTTCAAATCTTAGATTTAAAAAGAAAAATTTTTATGAATTTCAACTCAAAATAATTTGCTATTTTTCGTGATTTTTCCGTATTTTGTCAAAATTTGAACTTTAAATGCTTATAATTAAAAACTGTGACTAAGGATTTTTAATTTTTTTCATCTGCCTTTGAAACAATAACCTAGGAGCCTTCTATTAAATTTTCAAGCTTTTTTACTCAACAGATAAAATTTTATTGATATTTATAGAAAAAAAAACTAAAAAAATTGAAAACTGACAATGGCCGTAAACAGCTCAAAAAGAGTCAAAATATTTTCAAAATTGTATTGTGTATAGAAAATGCAAATATAAACAACCAGTGAAAATTTCATGCATCTACGGTCATTTGTTTTAGAGTTACACCAATAACCAAAATCGATTTTGTTAAAAATCGATTTTGCGTAAAAATTCCCGTTTTTCCTTAATTTTTCTTTTGTTTTTCACATCGCTTTTGAAAACTACTGGGAAATTAAAATTTTGACCTCCCCAATGCACCAACGATATTCACTTTCCCATCGAACAAGATACTGAAGTCGAAAATCGAAGCATTATTTCGACTACTTATCGTGTACACAGACACAAAAATAAAAAAAAAATAAAAAAAAAAATAAAAAAAAAAACACACATCATTGTAAAATCAATACATTCATCGTTTCGCTCAGAATCTAAAAAACAAACAAAATTGGAAACCGAAAAGGTCCGTGAATAGTTCAAAATAAATCCAAATAATATTAATAATACATTTTATAGTGTATAGAAAATGATAATAATATAAATAACCAATGAACATTTCAAGTATCTACGGACTACGGTCATTTGTTTTAGAGTTACACCAAAAACCAAAATCGATTTTGTCGAAAACCGATTTAGCGTAAAAATTTCAGGTTTTCCTTATTTTTATTTTTGTTTTTCTCGGCGCTTTTAAATACTAATGGGAGTATGGGATTTTGACCTCCCCAATGCATCAACTAAATTCACTTTGCATCGAACAATAAATACTGAGTTGAAAATCGAAGCATTATTTCGACTACTTATCGTGTATACATACAAAAATAAATTTATAAAAAAAAACACATAATTGTAAAATCAATGCATTTATTTATTTTTATTTATTATATTAATTTAATTACTTAATCAATAATCGTGATATTGTTGATAAAAAAAAATATGATATTGTAATGCACATATGAAATAGTGAAAAAAAACCCCATGAGCCCCCTTCCCCACCGTGAGTACACCACTGATTATTGGTTAATTAGCGTATACCCTGTAAAAATAGTAAAAATATGTACTGGAATACCTTAACATTTTTAAACATTAAGCATTCCGTATCCTGTATTTCTGTATTGTTATTCTTTGTCATATGACATTAATATTATCATTTATCATTCATCCATAACTTAGAACCGTGCAACAAATAGTTATTAAGATTGGTTATTACTAGGGCTCAGATTTTAAAGCAAATGCTTCTTTTTATATACATAAAATAGAAATCTAATTTTTATACATACATTTGTTTCATGTATTTCTGATTCCAAATAAACGATTTTATTTTTGCTTTTTTTGGCTTATTTTGTGTAAATGCTTTTTTTGCTTTTTTATTGCTTTTTTCAGTTATTCTAACTGTGGAATTCGAAATGAGAGTTTTCACTTCAAAAAATGTTTTTTTAATTAATAAGAAATGTGAAAACCCGGAATACGCGCGGACTAAATGGTTGTATTGAATTATTATAGTTTTTGTTATAGGCTTGACTTTATATCTATGTATAATAGAAATATAGATTTTATTGTAGATAATCGATTTACAGACAGGTCGATAGCTTATCGGCTATTGCATATAGCCTGTACAACCTACGCTTAGTATATAAATAACATCGTTATCGACCAGTTCAAAATTTAAGTTTTATAGTGTTGTAATTTATAAAAATACCTAAAGTTAAAACAAATTCATTTTTAAAAAAAATAGTGTTAGAAGTTGATGAGAATTTTTTTAAAACAGATGGATTTTATATTTCAAACTTTGTGAAATAAAAGTGTCATATGAAAATAATATATAACATGTGCAAGCTGTTAAAAGACACGAAAATCTTGTCAGATACATGGTAGTGAATTCTTTTTTTTAATTTAAATTAATTTTTCAATTTTTATTCAGTTTTATAACTAATTTATGTTAATTTTTGGTCATACTTTTTTTTTTGTTTTTTTTTAAAATAAATATGCTTCACTTTTGCTTTTTTAAAAAAATTTTGTGCTTTTTTTTGTTATTTAATATGCTTTAAAATCCTATAACGTGTATAACGTATTAGTATAGTTAATCACCGTTCGTTACCGTGATTATTGAAGTTTTTTTTTTGATAACATTTTTGAGTTGTTGCTATCAGAGACCGTAGTCTAGGATAAATGGACGTTTATACAAAGTTTATTATATGATATGCCCATATTATCATTATTCATTAGATTATATTTTTTTAAAAATATATTTACCTATAAACTATGCGTACATAAGAAAAATATTATTTATACATTTTGCTTGTTCAGTCCGGTTTCCTTGAGGCAGAAGATAAGGTCAGTTGAGATGTCTACAGGTCCTATAGATTAATATAAGTCTAAAGGGCGGGTTCTAGAGGTACAAAATCACCGACATTCTCTCAAATTGTATATCAAATTTACACTCTCTAATTAGTCCCCTTATCTCATCAGTCTTATCGACCAGATAATTCTAATTAAAATGTACACACTATTATGTACAGCTATCATCTATTAATATATCTTATCTCTTTTCCTTTTCTCGTTATATTATTTAAAACTATCTATACCTAACCAACTACGAGTCAGAACAACTAACACAACATTGTATTTTGTAAAATTGTATAATTGTTTAAACTTGTAATAGCATGAAGGTTCATTTCAATAGTTCCCCACTTTCAAAATTTGAACTTTTGACCACGCCAAACATTTGTGCATCGTTTGTGCAGAAATGTGCACCCAGTCCCGACGTTTGTGCACAAAAACTCCCAGCGCTATCCAAAAAACAAAGTGAAGAAACGATGGTCCCCTTTGAAATTTTAAGTATTTTTCATATTAATAAATGTCGTTTAGGTACCTAATAGGTTTAATACAATTTTACTATTGACATGTAAACGTCTAGAAATAGTAGGGCAGTAGGTTCATAATAATTTAATATACAATTTTACAATATACAATTTTTCAAATTTCTAAAATTTAACTTACCCGTCTTTTAACACGCATTTAGCACGGAGACAGGAATTATTTTTTATTATTCTTATTAATCATTATAAGAAAATATTTTTTCGTTGCTAATGATTAATAATTAAAATTAATAAAAATTATAAAAAGAAAACAATTAATAAAATGTTCAACTTTTTATTAATTATATTTATAATATAATATTTATTTATAATAGATTATTTATTCAACTAGACTTTTTATTTCAGTTAAGATTTTTTTATACTATTTTAATTTTATTATTCCATATCTTTTGAATACTACTGAGAAATTTTTACTTTTGACCCCCTCCAAAGTACCAAATAGATTCACTTTCCTATCAGAAAAGATACTGTTAAAGAAAATCTAAGCATTTATATTGTCCTAAAAGGTGATGACAGACACAAAAATAAAAATAAAAATAAAAAAACACACATCATTGTAAAATCAATACGTTTATCACTCCACTCAGAATCTAAAAAAATACTAATAAGTTATATCAAAAAATTAAATTTATGTATAGTATATTTATAGATAATTGTATTAGGTTTATAACTACCTATCTATACAATCTGTAAAAATTGTATACAACTTGTGAGTTGTGTTAAATAAATAAATATATGAAAAAATAAATTGTGTTTGATTTTTAGTTGTTTCACAATATTTTGATAACAACAGTAAATTGGTGGAAATAGGAATCAACCCTTTTTTAGTATTGGTGGAAACAATCGATGACGGAAATAGGCATTTAACATTTTTTGCAGAAACT
Source organism: Metopolophium dirhodum (assembly GCF_019925205.1). Lineage (NCBI taxonomy): Eukaryota > Metazoa > Arthropoda > Insecta > Hemiptera > Aphididae > Metopolophium > Metopolophium dirhodum. Next base: position 6,496,529 of record NC_083561.1, on the reverse strand, counting down.
GGAAATCGTGAAAAAAATATTGTACATTTAATTCCACTTTTTGAACATAATATAATGTGTAGATACTAGATACCTATACTAAAATAAATTGTAATAAATAAAAACGTCATCCATAAATTTGAATATTTATCCAAACAGATTGATGTGAATTGTGAGCCAACACGTTTGATCGTAACGATGAATTTTCGAATTATACAAAAAATTATGCTATGTATTACGATTTACGATGTTGCGTTATTGTGGCCTTACAAATCTGTCGTAATCGTATGATTAATTTATTTTATCGGTATTCTGGAGTTCACTATTTTATATTTGACTGGAGATTTAACTATATTATACAGTAATAGCTATAATTATTGTATGGTAAAAGGGCAGAGTACGTTACAGCTAAATAATCAGCGTAATGTCGTCATTAAATTGCATGACAGCTATACCTATTATATGCGAACTAATAATATATAGGTACTATAATATATTATAATATTATTATATTATAGCGTAAATAAATCGTAACAGTGACGGACAGCTCTCCACAGCTGTTGGCTTACCCACGTCGTGTTTGTACAATAATATTATTATATACCTCTATTTCTTTTTATAGAAATAACACATTATATTATTATTATGTGGCTATATGCGGGCCCCAAAACCAAAACACAACACATTCTTTGGCCATCCATCACATGCCACTGTGAAGCCAGTCGCTGACCCGCATAACAGCCCGAGTGAACGTGCCGGCGACCCCACAGTCGCTGTTCGCAGATCGGTTAGTTGCATATTTTCGTCGCGTTCAAAATGTATTATCGTCCGAATTCCGAGATATCCAACAATAAACATAGATTACTATAATTACAGGGACATAACACGAAATGACCAACATTGTGTTCGTTCGTTATCGGTCAATGCGTAGGGCCGTGTTTTTTTAACATATTATTGTAGGTATAATTATAATACAGTAATAATCAGCAGTAAACAGATAATCACAATTGCGTATTATTAGCTGTAACACAATAAAATTAAAGTTTCATAGTAATATACTAGTAAATACATTTAAAAAAAAAAAAAAAACGGTTTGTATGTTATTAGTACCACAATTTTGACCTTGAAATAGTTGTAATAAAACGAACAACTAAAGAAGCCAGAAGGTAAACCGATTTCCATAATATATTATCTAAAGTACCTACACCTATAATACAATAATATATGGTAAATAGCTATCTTCAAATCATTATTCGTTCATATTTGGTACGTGTGCCGCCGTGTTTTTATGCATACCTAGCTAATCATTATAATCATTTATAATTCTATTTTAATTCTCAAAGACCACAATATTATTGTATATACGTAGATCTACATTTTATATTAGTAACATGTTATATTATATTATACAAACGCAATTTCGACGTTGAAAGAATTATACGTAATAAAAATTAATTACGAAATATTTTTCCTGTTATAGATGCCAATTTTATCATGAGAAAAAAAAGTATTTAATTCATAATGGCATTATGCACAAATGTATTTTATTATTTTTTATATGTAGAGGTAAAAGCTCATTTAGGTTTAAACTTCAAATTCACTATCATATTGTATCATAGCCGAATAAAAAAAAGATATTTACCTATGTCAAAACTACACACCTATTATTATATTCATTATTATGTAGTTATACAGTTTATACTCAAAAGTCTAAATAGTAAATACCTATACATCTACATAATTTTTCAATAGTTAATTTCAAAGTTCCTTCTCGCACTACTAGATACCATGTTCCTCTCGTAGTTCCTGCAGCGCACACTACCAATTATGGCAGAAATAATCCGTTAGATCGCATGATGCGGCTGGCCTATGAGAGCACCATTTATCAAAACTGATACAATTATAATTATAGGTGTTACTCTATATATATATATATATATATATATATATTATATACTGTTATTATTATATACTTATTATTACTGGAACATCTTATATAAATATTTTATTTTTGTTATTTGTATTAATTATTTAAATTACATATTACAACTTATTAAACTGTTGTACATGTTACAACACATGTTACATTTTACTCAGTCCGTTAATAAATAAATATAAATATAAATATAATTAAAATATAAAATATGTTTAGATAATTATGAATATAATTGATTCACAACTGTAATACATTTTTGCACATAAATAATGAGATATTACTGAACTAGGTGCGTTATTCCAAACTGAAGCTGGGGTCATGTGGCGAAGAAATGTTCGGGACTTAATTAGTCATTTCAGTGGTTGGAAATAGAGGACTAATTATTTAGTCATAACCCCCTTACAATATTTGTTTTATAAATCACAAATTGAATATCAATAATTTATAATAAGTGAATACAAATAATCAACAGGAGTAATCTTCATGTTGAAATTTATACGTAGAATATAAGTCGTTTCCCAAATTGTTCATTTCCTTAACCCATAATTTGATACTACAACTACATCATAATAATTATGAAATAGTTAAATAACAATAAATATTATTGTGTTCTTTAGTTTCCAAATCAACGTTGTAGTCAGGTGCAATATTAAAATATTACATTATAAACTTGACGGTTGAAAAGTGAAATTAAATTAGAATCACGAATAAACACAAAAATATAACTAAATGTTTAATCCGTCAATTTTTATGAAAAAATACAACAAAATGTTATTTTATTAAAGGGTAGATGTTTATGCATTCGCATATTTTTTTCCTTTAATAGTAAAAGTTGTAGAGCAGGATAGAAATGTATTTTGTTATATCTGCAGATATTTGTATGTAACCTTAATAGGTTATTTATTTGCATACTTCAATATTTCCAATTATTTTTATATACCTAGGTACCTCCTAATATCCTATTATTATTACCTATACGTATTATATATTTTTATATAAGTGAATTAATTCCAGGTTTTTTTTTTTTTTACAACATTATAGGTACAATGTATATTTAAAAAAAAAATGGTATCATCCCGGGTCGCTAAAATTTAATTTGCCAATCCCCCAATATTTAAGGTGGATTGCATAAACGTTCATTAGTGATTTATAGAACCGTTAACGAACTAATTAAAAGAATTGGGCGTTTCTTGATCGTTCAGTAGCGTTAACAGGTCTGTTATATGAACCTTATCGGCTACTGAACCTGTAAAGTACAGGTTCGATTTTGGTTCGGTAACTTTTACAGATCCGTAAATATATTATAATATTATAGTGATGAGAAATATAATTTCTTATCAGACACCCATTTTGTATTATTAAAACTAACGATTAAAATGTAAAATATAAATACACATTTAAAGAATATGTCACTTTATATGTACCATCACACCCATAAAATATGGCATCATCTGATTCTGATTCAACAAGTGATGATAATTTTATCATTGAAGTGCTTCAGGTCATACCGAGACTACGTTTTTTTCGCAATAAATCAAATCCATTTACAGAATGATACCAGTGGCGGACTGGACGACCGCGATACCGGGAAATTTCCTGGTGGGCCGCTGCTCGTATAAAATATATATTTATTAATATTATTATTATGAAATTATAAATTTGAATATTATCTAAATTTAAAAAGTAATAAGTATGTAATATTAAACATAAAAAGGTAGGTAAGTGGATGTCACTCTGCTGTACAGTAGGTGACAAGTAAGTCCCTGTAATGGATGGTGTTAAATTTGAATTCAATGATATAATATCATTGTATAAGAAAAACGATTCTGAGCGAAAACGGTCAGTCAGCCTATGATTTTACCAAGTATATTTGATGATATTATTGTGAATAAAGTAATTTATATATAACCTATTTACGTGGAGCCTTGTTTTAAATTTTCAATCCTTAGCCATAAAAGTTAAAAATAAAATTTATAAATTTTTAACCACAAAATAATTAATAAATTATAAATTTGATAAATGTTGTCAAAATTTGAACTTTAAATGCTTATAAAAAAAAATTGTGCATATGTATTTTTAATATTTTTCAACTGCTATTAGAACGATATATCAGGATCCTTAAACCCGTAAACAGCTCAAAAAGAGTCAAAATATTTTCAACATTTTATGGTGTATAGAAAATGCAAATATAAACATTCAGTGAAATTTTCAAGTATCTACAGTCATTTGTTTTTTAACTGCAATAAAATAAGAAAATTGTTAGGTACATGAGAAATCGAGTAAATATCAAATGTTGTAAAAATATAAATTTCAGACGCTCATAAAAATTTAAATTAAGTTTCTTCTAGACATTTTTTTTTTTTGATAAAGGTAGACAAACTTATGAGTAATCTTATATTACATTTTCAAATCTTAGATTTAAAAAGAAAAATTTTTATGAATTCTCATCAAAATAATTTGCTATTTTTCGTGATTATTCCGTATTTTGTCAAAATTTGAACTTTAAATGCTTATAATTAAAAACTGTGACTAAGGATTTTTAATTTTTTTCATCTGCCTTTGAAACAATAACCTAGGAGCCTTCTATTAAATTTTCAAGCTTTTTTACTCAACAGATAAAATTTTATTGATAATTATAGAAAAAAAAACTAAAAAAATTGAAAACTGACAATGGGCGTAAACAGCTCAAAAAGAGTCAAAATATTTTCAAAATTTTATTGTGTATAGAAAATGCTAATATAAACATTCAGTCAAAATTTCATGTCCCTACGGTCATTTGTTTTAGAGTTACACCAAAAACCAAAATCGATTTTCTCGAAAACAGATTTTGCGTAAAAATTCCCGTTTTTCCTTAATTTTTCTTTTGTTTTTCACGTCGCTTGTGAAAACTACTGGGAAATTTTCACTGACCCCCCAAAGTACCAACTAGATTCACTTTCCTATCAGAAAAGTTACTATTGAAGAAAATCCAAGCACTTTTACTGTCCTAAAAGGTGATGACAGACACAAAAATAAAAAAAAAAATTAAAAAATTAAAAAAAAACACACATCATTGTAGAATCAATACATTCATCGCTTCGCTCAGAATCTAAAAATTGAAAACTGACAATGTCCGCAAACAGCTCAAAAAGTGTCAAATTATTTTGAAAATTTTATCGTATATAGAAAATGCTAATATAAACATTCAGTGAAATTTTCAAGTATCTACAGTCACACGTTTTTTAATTACTACAAAATAAGAATATCGTTACATGAGAAATCGAGTAAATATCAAATGTTGTAAAAATATGAATTTCAAACGCTCATAAAAATTTAATTTGATTTTCTTGTAGACATTTTCTTTTTGATAAAAGTAGACAAACTTATGGATAATCTTATATTACATTTTCAAATCTTAGATTTAAAAAGAAAATTTTTTATGAATTTCTAACTCATAATAATTTGCAAATTTTCGTCATTTTTACGTATTTTGTAAATATGTGAACTTTAAATGCTTATAAAAAAAAATTGTGACTATGGATTTTTAATTTTTTTCATCTGCCTTTGAAACAATAACCTAAGAGCCTTCTATTAAATGTTCAAGCTTTTTTAACAAACAAATAAAATTTTATTGATATTTATAGAAAAAAAAACTAAAAAAAATGTAAACTGAGAATGTCCGTAAACAGCTCAAAATAAGTCAAAATATTTGGAAAATGTTATGGTGTATAGGAAATGCAATTATAAACATTCAGTAAAAATGTCATGTACCTACGGTTTTTTGTTTTAGAGTTGCACCAAAAACCAAAATCGATTTTCTCGAAAACAGATTTTGCGTAAAAATTCCCGTTTTTCCTTAATTTTTCTTTTGTTTTTTACGTCGCTTTTGAAAACTACTGGGAAATTTGACCCTCCAAAGTACCAACTAGATTCACTTTCCTATCAGAAAAGTTACTGTTGAAGAAAATTCAACCATTTTTACTGTCCTAAAAAGTAATGACAGACACAAAAAAAAAATAAACACACATCATTATAAATGATATTTTTAATATGTTAAAAACTAAAAGTGATTTATTAAATGATAAACTTTCTTATTAAAATCAAATTGATTGTAGTTTAAATTATATACATAACAATTACTTGAGATATACTCTAACTAACAAATTTACAATAGTTATTTTATTTTGTTTTATATCAATTAATTTAAATATTTAAAAATTTAAAGCTTAATTGTGTTTACAAAAAAAATATATTTATATTATAAAAAGGGCCGATAGTATACAGAGGGCCTCTAAAATTATGATTTTCCCGGTCTGTTTTTTTCTCCCATTCCGCCACTGGTTGACACCTACAGATTTTAAACAGAGATTCATGTACCTGTTTATAAAATATTTGATTTGATTATTTTCACATATATTAATTTAATGCCCTCCAGCCTCCTACATTTCTTTGATGTAAAAATGGTCATCGGAGCAATAGATTGTACTCACATCAGAACGAATCGAAGAATAAAAATGTCCCAGAAAAAAAGTCCTACGCTAGCCAAAAAAGTCCCGATAAAAAAGGTCCCTGCAAACTAGGAAAAAGTCAATTAATTAAAAATGTCTAAAATAATAAATACAATAGTATACCTATGTGTAATTATTATAATAATGTAATCAACAGTATAATATTTTAATCACACTTCCTTCTTCCGTTATGATCAAATAAGGATAGAATCAAGAGATACGCGGGTTACAATAGTTATTTGGTACCTATAGTAGATTACAAAAATATATTATGTACAACAGAGTACAACTGCAGAACTGTACAAGAATACCTAAGTATTTCGGTAAATGGTTCACTAAACTTTTTATCCGGGACTTTTTTTCCAATTACCCATAAGAATAGAATCCCCCTATAAAATTATTGGAGAAAGATTCCACAATAGAAAAGGTTATTTTTCAATCAATGATCTGTATGCAACAGAAATTTGCAGTTTACGAATATTGTGGCTTGGTTATAGCGGTAATTTGAAACAAAATACTTGGCACCTATTAATTATTATAAATTCATATTATATTGATATTATATGCAAACATTATTAGGTGGTCTGGTTCAGTTCATAACTCATCAATATTCGATAGGTATAACTTTCTATTAAGAGCACAATTTAAATGTGGAAATCCAAAAGGTGGTATTAGTGTATTACCAAAAACCAAAATGTTCACAAATCAAGGAAAACTGTAACACATTTTCTGACGATTATAAACACTCCAAATAAGTTTATTTATATGTAAAAAATAAAAAGTAAACGATTGACAGTATCAAAATAAATCTACCTAAATTGTAAACATTGTTTTTAATGCTTTAAAAATTTCGTGTCGGACCAGAACGTGGTATTGCAGGTTTTGAAAAGGTATAATGGCAATAGCACGTTTTAAAGTAGTTCCTATTTCTGTTGATGCAAAACGCATTGTTTCCGGCTGCAAAACCACGTTTTGAAGAAAAATGTAATATTAGTAATACCACGTTTTGCAATGATATCAAGTATGCCCCAATACAAATAACATGGGCAATAATACGTTTTGACTTGAACATGATAATACCACGTTTTGGTTTGACATTAAATGTGGCAATATAACGTTATGTATTGAACATCAGTTTTAAAATCGATTTTATTCACAAAAGTAATCGGTACGATTTAATTCTGACTGCAAAATCGAATTCCTCACATTTTTTTCCATAAAAATCGACGTTTATCCTGATTTGAGAATAATGAATTTAGATATGCTGTTATTTGTAAAAATCTAAAATATTCAAAAAATGCATAAAAAACAACTGAACTTACTTACGATATTTGTTTATACAATTTAAGTTTTAGTAAATTTAAACATCATTTTTTAAAGTGAATCGTGGCAAAATGTACTATTTCCACCACTTAGTTCGTTTTGTCAAAATTCAATGGAAATAGTACGTTTTAGCCATATTTCATCATAACGTACTATTTCCATTAAATAGTACATTTTGACATAATTTAACGAATAAAGGTAGGTTGATATATTATTATTCTGTATTATTTGTTTAACAAAACGAACTAGAATTTTTTTTTCCATAATCAACCATTTCGTGAAAAAATAAATACTCTATACTTTTTTTTTACTGATAAATTGCTACAATGTTTTGTATTATCTTTATAAATAATAAAACCTTATTTTATATTCATTAAAAGTGAAGTCCCATAATTATACAAATTTTATTATTCAAATTAAAGTATTTGGAGTAATACCCAACATACATTTAATATGAATTTATCTATTTTTCCATTTATTTTACATAATATCTATCTATGTAGGTATTTACTATGAAATTAATTTAAAAAAATAATTAAAATATTATAAAATTATTTTATTTTATTTCTTGAAATAGGTATTCCTAAAAATTATTAGGTATCATAGTAATAAAAAGGCATAATATAGTATTTATCTACTATTTAATGATTTAACAATATAATTAAAAGTCTTCTATAAGTAAAGTTGTAAACCAATAAATTCAATTTTTCATACCTCTAACCTTGACACTTTTTGAATAGATTCATTATAATCCATTTCTTCTGTGTTTTTAGTTTGACCACATGCGGCCATTTTAATGGTTCTCGAGTTGAACATTTTAATTAAGTTGTTGCAAATAAAACATTAATATTGTACATAATAGTATTGGTAATTAAAAGAATGAACTTTACTATATATATACATATATGTATACCTACTCGCGTCTCGCATAGTAGGTGAAGTATATTATCATAATACCATGATAGTAATCATAGTAATCATAGTAATCATGGTAATCATAGTAATCATAGTAATCATAGTGATCATAATGTCATACACACTTTTGGAGTGAAAAGTTTGTGATTAAACATTCAGCGCCAAAACGAATACTGCATTTTATCAGTTGCACCAACTAGTAAATAAAATAAAATAACGGAGTCCCGTATTATATCACCATTAAATAATTAAAGCAAAACCAATATTAAAATTGAAATGTCAACAACATCTTTTACACTTGGAAATAGTACGTTTTGCAAATAATTGATTTAGTATACCTACATTTTAACATGGAAAATATAACGATTTTCTTCAATCTGGAAAGAGTACGTTCTGCACATAATTTAGGAAATAGTACGTTTTGATTCAATAATTATTAAGTTTACACTAAATAGCATGGGAAATAGTACGTTTTGATGTAATTTGGAAATAGGTCTTTTTGACACGATTTTAGCAATGGAAATGGTGCGTTATGCAGAAATCATGAAACTTTATGATCAAATATACACTGAAAATAGTACGTTTTGGCCAAATCTGACCACGAAATTCGATTCCGCGTGGTTTTTACTATCAGAAATGATATATAACTCAATTTTGATACTTTTGGCAATCGTACGGTTTCCTGGGATATGATAGTGAATATAGGGATTCTGCATTTCTGCTAACTGGGATTCTGCGTTTCTGCGAATTGTGAAATGCGGTTTCCTGTGCTATTTATTTGAGTTCAAACTCAACTTACTCTTCTTATTGCTATTACTATAGCTACAGCAGTGTTGCATAATATGCTTAACCTGTAAACGAAACAACTCTCTTAATTAAAGATTTGCGTCAGCAAGTTTCCCGTCTTTCTTTTTCCACAAACTTATTTTAAAACATTTTAACGATTTATTCCTTGAGTTGTTCGCGAAAGGCATTGGCTGTAGAAATATGCATTTAAGTGTGAAATGTTAGACCACCATCACCCCTATGAATTGTACCTTGGCTTCGATACGTGACTGCGATATATAGTGATAGTTTAGGTATAGGTGAGTAAGCCACTAACTGACCTAAAGCCCGTATAAAATAATTTTTTGATTATATTACCTACATATAATTGATATGATGTGTTACACAGTGTCTACAGTAGACCAAATTCCTGTTTTTTTATTAAATATATTATAATAATATTATGTGTATATATTACGCGGTTTAACATTAGTTTAACTATTGTAATACGAGCCCTAAGTGGTAGGTACTACCTACAGCGTACATTTAAACAAATCATCGCAGAGCCAACGGCTAGCCTTGCCCACACCACATTTTGTACGAAGTCAAATATATTGGTAGGTTTAGGTATAGAAGATACATTGCAGTCGCGCATGCGTATTGTGCAACAATCTTACAGAATTCTCGTCTCGCGTGGTTTCATTTCCACCACAGGCACTATGAATGCAAAATATAAATTGTATTGTCGGTCCTTGTAACAGTGAATACTGGGATATGATAGTGCATATAGGGATTCTGCATTTCTGCTAACTGGGATTCTGCGTTTCTGCGAATTGTGAAATCGGTGAAGTGGGTATATGAACTTACAATGAACCTTAGAAAATATCATGTTTATCGATTAGGTTTATAAGAAATGTTAACGACGGTTTTCTGAAAACGTGCACCAATATCAATATATTATAATTACTGTGACTAGTTTATCACGTATAATATTTGGCCGTTATTTTTACATTTATTGTAAAAAAATAATTATTATAATATTAATGATTAATAACCATTGTTTTCAGTTCAAATCAATAATAAAATAACAGCATATTTTGTGCAATTCATAATAATTTAATTTTGGATAAATCACCACTCTATAGCAATAGGTACCTATTTAGACTATAATATAATATACTCTCATAACAATTGGAAGATGTAAAAGTGGTTTTAATGACAAAATAAATAATATTTATTAAAAATAAATTTATTTATTTATCCTATTTATTTTTTAGAAATAGATAGGTTATTTAGTTTATCATTAAAATTATTATAAATAGGAAACCTGTTACATATTATCTTATAATTAAATAGTATATCGGACTTTTTCCGTAAATAAATAAATAAATAAATAAATAAATAAATAAAGAAATAAAGAAATTAATAAATAAATAAATAAATAAATAAATAAATAAAGAAATGAATAAATAAATAAATAAATAAATAGGTATGTACCTACAATCTACATACTACATACCTATACATTATACATTATTATATTATCAACTACACTGCAGCTCGCTGTCGTCGTCGTCTTGATATTAAATTTATCACTTAAAAATATACACTTTTTAATTGTATTTAAAATATAATTAATAATAAAAAATTAAAAAAAATATTAGAAAAAAAAATTAAAATACTTGAGCCATGTCTTTTAAAAAGGTGTTGAATGTGTCGCTTTTATTGATTCCTCTCCTCCATATTTCAGACACCTGTAATAGTTTTATTATATTTACAAATATATACAATTTTATAATTCTATAATATTATTAAACCTACAGTAGAAGTGTATATACATTATTATACCTATTGAGTTCATAAGTTAATAAAAATATTATCATCCTATTCGCTGGTAGATTGCAACTGTAGTAGACAAAATAGGCTTACGTCCTTACCCAAGCGTCTTTGGATCTAAAATGAAAAAAAGGTACCTATTAAATATATATAATTTTTTAAATAATTAAATTTAATATGTTTGTATAAAAAGATCTAAATGCGAAGGAGAGACCTAAAAATAAAAAAGATTATTCATTATTTAGAAATAATATAGGTGCGGATAATTAAGTAGGTTGTAATCATTGATATTATTATATATTATATTATAGGTATCGTATATTATTTTAAATCGATTTTATACTATTTATAATCAATTCTATAATATATCTAATATAGGTACTTGAGTATATTATAAAACACAGTTTAAATATTCCGGTGATCAGAATGGGCGTAGCGTGGGAGGAGCCAAATAGGTATTATAGTCCTTCCAAAAAGTAATGTGTTCCCCATACTTTTTTTTATTGAGATTGAACTTATTTAATTTGTTCAAATTGCATCGGTACAATGATACTTATTAATAGTCATTGGATCCTATACTGTATGATTTACTTGTTACTATAACTTATTGCTATTTATTATTGTGTTACTGTATTAGGAGTAGAATGAAGAATTTTAATGACTATTGTAAGAACCCTGAATCGTGAATCGAGAAAGCATAATTTTTATTGGAAGTCGAATGATCTATAAGCAAAAATAATACTCTAAGTAACCATATATTATATTGTAAACAGAGTAACGTAATAAGTATAGTTATTAAGAGGACGCCACACCCACATGTGTTGTCTCCGTCTCACAAATGTACAACATAGCAAAAACCGTTTTGCACGGGACAATTTTACTCAGTATTTATAGTAGAATTACCAAAATCCCACAACGCATAGAGATGAACTTTATCTGTGTTGTAGCGTTTTTATTATTTGGATAACATAAATACATTTAAAATTATCAGTTTGAGAACATAGGATTTTTTTTTGTTTTTTTTTTATTTTTCATTTAATTATTTAAAATTTTTGGTTAGTGCTATCACAAAAATGAAAACACTACGACACAGTTAAAGTTCTTTCCTAAGCGCGGTGATATTATTGATGCATTTCTTATTATTAATCATCCGTGTATACACAAACATACGTCATATTAATATGACTATTGAGTATTGACTATTGGGTATACACGCTATACTTTACCAACAACGAAAAAAGATTTCATAACGAAATTATAGGTGCCGTGTATCAATCAAAATAGACATTTGATCGTACACAGTCAGGTTTTAGCGTTGGAAAATATTCACACAGACTAATAATGAAAAATATGACGGCAACTACAGCCAGAACCATGTTAAGAAGGAGGGGTGGGGATAAAAGGGAGCATTTTCCTAGGACATTTATCTCAACTTGTTAAAATTATAGTGTCCCGCAGATATTAATTTATAATTATTATAATTCATAAAAAAGTTAACAATTTTACGTTAAAGACTATAGTTTAACAAAGTTGTGGCCACGGTCCCCTTTCAAAAAAAAATTGTTTACATTAGGTTATACTAATTATGCCTATAACTGAAGTATATGGTTAGTTTATGTTGCTCACCCTAGTATAGAAATGTTGATCATAGATTTTAAGAGAACGAAGTCATTCGTGGACGGCATGTCTGTAGATAAGATATGAATATAAATGTGAAATGTTAGACCGCCCCCATAAATTATATTTTATGGCTTCGGTACGACGTGACCGCGACACAATGACAGTTTTGATAGTTATAGGTGAGTGAGGTGCATTAGAATACACAGAATAACCGACCTACAACTCGTATAATATTTTCGTCAATATCGTATATACCTACCTTTTACCACCACCTCTGCAGTATGGTGGTAGAATATTAGGCGACCTTATAGAAATAAGAAAAGTTAAATCGCGTGAGAGTTTATGAGTTTATTACAGGTAGGTAATTTTTATTTATTTATTAACATTTTCTACGGGAAAAGCCCTTTAACAAAGAAAGATTTTTTAAGAGAACATTAATTTTTAGCAAGTTTTGCGTATACATATAATATATTGTAAATTAAAAATGTAAATTAAAAATTAATAACTCAATTAAAAACCAAATTATCGTAAAAAACATACATACAGAAACAGATAATGTTCTTACCATCAAGTTTCATAATAGGTCGATTCACTCAAATTTTTAAACTAACGGATCACGTGATGTGTTGGACGTACATTTGTTATTGTCATTTTTAGACGGATACAACAAATATCTGTGTAGCGTTCTCTTAAGAATTAATAATAAGTATAATAATATCAACAGTTTAATTATAAATCGACAGAAAACTATTTTTAAAGGCATTGCTCGACATATTTAATTATGACTTAGTATTTATATTGTATTATACCTATAATATACCTATACTGATTTTTTTAAGCATTTGGTAGACTGTGGTATATATAATACTGACGAGCGAGTTACATGAATTTGACCACTTTATTCTACATTTTAAGTTGATGGCTTAAGGAGAGTGCAGTCGTCACCCAGTCGATGAACAAATTGGCTTTTAGACCAAAAGTCAGACAAAACCGAAGGAATTTGGTTTGACGGATTTTAATGTTTAAAACGGATTATAATTGATTGTTAAGTTTACTAGGTTAGAACAGAAACAAATAATTAATATTCAGAATATTGTTAGTGTCATTATTAATAATATAAATAAAAAATATCATATTTTTATTCATCGATATCTCACAGCTGAAAAAATAGATTACAATTTTTTCAATAGAAAATAGTTTATCATAAATTAATATCATTGTAAATGTCTGCACGTACCCCAAAAGTTGATTGATGACGGGTTTATATTATCATAAAAAATAAAACGATGACCGACTGACAGACTGATCGACCGAGCTGGCGGTATTATGCGGGCCTACTGTTACAATATTTAGGAATAAATTAGGACATTTCTCGGAAATATTGACCGAAAACGATTTAGAGGACGCTACACCCGCATGTGTGTCTTACAAAATAATGTCCATCATAGCAAAAACAGTTTTGCGCGGTATAGAACCACTCGGGCTGTAGTGATATTTAAGACTCAAAATTGTTATACAATATAGTTTAGATAATTATCAGTGAAATATGGTTTTTATTTGTTTGATATCACTAATACGAAAAGAGTTCTTATTGTTTCAAAATACACTATAGTTTGTGTTTTTCAAACTTGAATAACTTTTTTTGTAGTTTCGACATCGAAAAAATAAAAAATACAAACTTATGTTCGTTTATTTTTGCGCACACCTGTATGTCCGTTTAATGTCATCGTGTAGTTAAATTGCCGCCTATATTAAAAACGAAGCCGGCTGCAGCCCGCCTGGAGGCATTTACAAATTTGAAGAGTGTACCTATTTATTGTAACTAATAATTTACAATTGTTTGAAAAATTGTTCATTAACTTCATGTATACTACAAACCATCCGAGCATGAGTGTTATACCGCTATTCAATAGTTAGTACAGGTACTAGGTAGGTATAACATAGTCAATATAGTATTAGTACTATCGAATAAAATTCTACGTGACCTTCAAATATTTCTTTATGCAAAAAGTATTCGAATATTTTTAATTCGTATTAAAATAATCGAATAGTTCGAATAGTGAATATTTTAAAACTACCTATCGAATAACCTGAAACTGTCTAATGTGCCGGTTAATCATTCGATAGTGCTCACTACAATATTAACACGTACACATCCCAATATACCTCTGATGGACAGTTAGAATTTAGAATCAATCAAAAATCGTCTTAAATTCTATATTTTCCGAACGATCAATTTTTATTATTAATATAACGTTCAGTGCCATCACGGCTTCTTTTATAAATTTGTTCAATATCGTACCTATGTAGGTTAGGCATGTTAGGTATAGCACGTATGCCACTATATTTCAATGGATATCCAGTGACACAGTAGTGTCGTGAACCCAAGTAAAAAAAAAAGAGTATAGTCACACGATCGTGTATACTAGCTGTTATATACAGCGTGATTTTTTAAGCATGCTCGGTGCTCACCCTATTTTTATGCTTAATTTATATGCAATTTGTAAAGTTGGGCCAAGTATAATAAATATTACATCTAATATTACATTTAAGTTATATTTTCGTAAAACCATTTTTAAGGATTGTTATCCTTAGTATAAATATTTTAATACCTCAGAAACTACTCATTAGAATTTTGATTTAAATACCTCCACATTTTTAAGAAAATCATCCGATAAATAATTTGCAGTAAAAATAGGGTGTTCTCATTTGAAGAAATAGAAGCTTGTATCGCCACAGTACACTCCTTAAGTGGGATTAGGTATAGTACAAAAAATATCAGAAATTTGAAATATGGTTTTAGGTATACTTAAAAATTCTAAAAATCAAAATTTGAATAAATTTACTATTAAAGAGGAAAATGAGGGTGAGTATGCTTAAAAAATCACCCTGTACACTGAAAACTTAACATTACCATTTAAACCGTGTAGGTAAGTACGTTGCTGTTCTTATTATAATAAATATATTTATATAAATAAATATAAATATATTTAAGCTTACTGCAAGTCTAATGATTAATGAATGAACCAAATCAGTAAAATGAGGTGAAAACTGATCGAGAAAGTCATATAGGCTATGTAAATTTGGAATTTTCAAAATCATTAGTTAAATAAAGTACTTCATATTTTAGTGGAAATTTTATAATATTTTTGGTGCCGCAATAAACGTTCCACCGCGTCGTCGTACGGTACGTTACGGTGCTTCTCCCACTATTGCATTCCCCCACCGCTAGACTGCTAGACACACGCCTTGAAAGTGGTTGAAGCACTCATTACGCGCGCGCGCACACACACACACACACACACACACACACACACACACACACACACACACACGCACACGCACACACGCACACACGCACACACACACACACACACTCTCGTTGCCGGGGTGTCCGCCCATCTGCACGTCGAGTTAATTTCACAGATATCTATATAATACTAGATAGCGAACTACCACCATGAATTGAAGCCTCACGGTCGGGGGGGGGGGGGGGATCGGTATTTTATATGGTTAATAAGATTAATTATGATTGATCTTGTATTATATTTCATAAATCATTTTACATTTACTATTTTATTTTACCATTAAAACGATGCTTTATTCTTAATGCATACATTTTGTATAACGAACAAAAATGGCGGTCGTCCACAGTTGAACTTCACTTGATAACAATGTACATTTTATAAGAGTACCTTATCTAATTAGTATAGTTATCTGTGGTTCTTTTAGATTTTAGTAATTTAGTATCGATACTATTGTATATCATTGGCGCATGTTCTGTTTGTACTGCGTTTCAAATACAACTTTGGAGTAATACCTATTAATACCAAAATAACTAATCTACAAACAAAATACGCATTACGCCACCGACCACCGACCATAACATTTACAGTTGATTGCAGAATGTATTATACTTTAAACTCAGTTATTTGTGATCATGGTCAATCTATGACTGCAGAAGTCCATTTTACTTATGTCTTCTATAGTTAAATATCAAAATAAATAGATTGGATGTATAACTAACATATTAAGCACTGGCTTCGTGGTACTAGAGATGTTTTTAATATCCTGGGATGCTGTATTTTGTCGATCTATTTCCATGTCATTTAGTAACATTAAAAATGGATTGTTTTTTTTTTGTGTGTGTGAATAAAAATTTAAATGAATGAAATTATTAAAATTGAGTATTTGCAGGTATACACTTTAACACTATAATAAGAGTCGAGTAGTTCACGTTTTCAATGTTCAAGCAAAATTGCTATTTGATGAAATAGTTTTACTGATTGCATGACCTACGTATAAGGCTGTGCCATATCTATTTAGGTTGATATAAAATTCCCTAATTATACATTTTTATCTTAAGAGGACGTGATACCCGCATGTGTTGTCTCCGTCTTACAACTTACAAGTGCGTAACAAAGCAAATTTTACGCTCAGCAGAACATGCGTAGCTCCGTTAATTTAAAAATTAGAGCAAATTGACCTCTTATAAAATCTAAAGGTAAGGTTATTAACTAGGCAACCTCATGGGCTTTTTAATATATTTTAATTTTAAAGCGAGTTATGTACCTACCTATTTTAAGTTGTACAAACAGTTAACAATTTTAAAAATCACATAATTCGCGTTAAAATAAAAATATAATAAAAACCCACGAGGTTGCTTGGATAATAATCTTACCTTTAGATTTTATAAGTGGTCAATTCGGTTTAATTTTTAAACTAACAGAGCTGCACGTGTTAAAATTTGCTATGTTACGCACTTGTAAGATGGAGACACATGCGGGTATCACGTCCTCTTATTCTTTAGAATTTCATCTTTTATCCTTTGTACCTATTGTATCATACTCGCTCAAACGTATTTTAAGAAACTCACCCAAACACATTATTTTTATTATGCGGGTGAAAAGGTAATTTCTCCAAACCGTTCATGTACCCACCCATTTAATTGTTTGTGTTATTTATTTTGGACAGTTAATAACAGATAAGTAACATTATTTTAAATAATACAATATCATATAGTCTGCATGTATGTAGCTAATAGGTATATAATAATAATTTACCTATATGTCTTATCAGGTCCATCGGTAGGATTGACTAAAAAATACCTATATACAAATTAGCATATTATATAATATCGGATACCATTCACGCCCTTATAACGCCGGTGACTTGTACAGGAGCGCTCCGCTATTTTTCTTACACACAACAGTAACACACTAATGATCACTCACGCACACAATGACAAGACCCGCATGAATACAATTTGAAAATTGCCTATTTTGAACTCCTTAAAACCGCTTCATTTGCAATCCCCTATTAATACCATTAAAACGTCCCCTCTACTCGTCAGGGGTAACCTTAATCAAAGTGTAATGTCATCAACAGCCTATTAATTTTTTCAATAAGTCATTAATAATGTAAATTATTTCGAAAAAACTTGCGGCCTAAACAATATTTAGGTATGCTTCCCCCCAAAAAAATTTTAATGATATACCTGCAGGCTACAAATATACAAAGTGTAACAGTTGACAAATAAAATAACTTTATTCTAATTAATATTTTTAAGAATAAATGTGGGTATAGACGCTTGCATGCACATAGCGTATTACACGTACAGTATGAATTTGTTTATTTTTATTTTTAATACTGAAAATACAAATATTTTAATGGTGAAAACGTTTACATTTAAGTCCAGTAGTTTTTATTTTACAATGTTTTTAAGTATCCAATCATTTTTAAGTAAAATATTTTGAAACGGAATGACTTTTTTGGGAGCTTCCAGATAATAAGTAAACCTTAAATTATTTATTATCTATTTAATTTTCTCAATTTTTGTTACACGTTTAACTAGTATTAATTTGTATTTTCTATTTACCTGCAGGACTTTCTAAGCTGTTACACCCATTAGTATAATAACCTATTCAAAATGACAATTCATAGAAATATTTTTATTGAATATATTTTATTGATATTATCGTGTCTTTATCATTATTGTATTAAGTGAATTGTTTCCCAACATTCAACTGTTACTTTTTACTACTAGGTGAATTCCGTCCCTATTAGGCCCATTAATATAACTTAGCAGACACCACGAGGAGGTCAGCCGCGTATACGCATCCAAATCTTAATTTTTATATTAATTTGTTTAAGTGTTACCTATATGTCCTATATAATATATATTAATTCAAAAAATATAATATATTAATAGTTAAATACTTATTATTCGCAGTAGTGGTACATACATATGTTATATTGTTCATAAGTTTTGTGGTACATACATATGTTATATTGTTCATAAGTTTTGTGGTACATACATATGTTATATTGTTCATAAGTTTTTGTAAATAATTATTCGTTAGTATAATTTATAAAAAAAATAAAATACAGTGTTAGTTCCACAAAGAATTGACGCTTTGAGCTAATGTAGAAATTAATGGTGTATTTAAGGGGGGAATTTTGGGGATGGATCTCTCTTGGTGTTTTCGTTTTAGATATTAACAATTATGTTAGAGATTTCAAAGATTTTTAGGCGGTTTTTCCCATTATAACAAACAAAAATGTAGGTACCCCAATCTTACTGCACCGCCACCGCTGAAACTCCCTGGCAAGCAGGCTGTACTGTAGTAAATTTGTAATATAAAAACTAGATAGTCTTATACTGAAATACCAAAATCACAATACATATTATAGATTTGTATTACACTAGCTGATTGTAATTATTTGTATTATATTTTTACATATTTACGTATAAACGTTAAGGGTATTCGATACCGTGATTTTCTGTTTTTGTCTAACACACGCGCTACATAGGATTTTAATCGGTTCTTTGCCAAACACACCAAATTATCTAATGAAGCGATAAGAATTCTAAAAAAGCTGATTTCAAGTAGACTTGA
This sequence comes from Metopolophium dirhodum, assembly GCF_019925205.1. Classification (NCBI taxonomy): domain Eukaryota; kingdom Metazoa; phylum Arthropoda; class Insecta; order Hemiptera; family Aphididae; genus Metopolophium; species Metopolophium dirhodum. The sequence continues at coordinate 6,476,769 of NC_083561.1, read as the reverse complement.
TGACAACTTCAAATCTGTTTTCCGAATTCTTATCGCTTCATTAGATCAATTGGTATGTTTGGCAAAGAACCGTTTAAAATCCTTTATGTCACACGTGTGTTAGACAAATACAGACAATAATTTTTTGAAACTTGTGGTGTTTACTGTTTAGTTGTTTGCATTAAATTTGTTTAAAATATAAGAATATATATACATATTGAAGAAGTTGTTGATGAATTAGCTATCAAAGAAAGAAAAGTTGATTTTTATTATATTTTTTTACTATTGCTGTAGGTTATAAAATCAAATGCGATTATTTATGCACATTAATAATTGTGCACTAAACAGCAACAGTCCTAAGACTCCCGAATAGTAATCTAAGGACTCTGTGGACATATCACATATGACATATTTGAATTAAATTAAATTAAAATAATATTTGGTTTGTCATGCGTTTATTTTATCAATAATAACCCACATACTTTGTTCGTAGTCAAAAATAATTTGCTGGGCCCGGGGCATAAGACATAACTCTTTTAGGGGGGGGGGGCTATTAAACAATGTGATAGTTTCCGCACAAAGGCAATTACATTTCCGTACCCTCTCCCAAAAAAAAAAATTAATCACACCTAAAGTATTTTTACCTATTACCTTTACCAGTACCTCACCTAACCATTTTACCACTTGATAACAATAATATTATTATAGAATTATTTGTTTAGTACACTATATATTATACACTATTCACTTTTATTACCATAATGTATAATATACATAAATAGTATAATAGTATAATATACTATTATTATTATATTGTACAAGTATTTCGCATATTTAAGTAATAATATAATATTGTGCGTGCATATTTCAAGTGCGCGAGTGACAATTTTAGATGTGAGTTGATTCATGATTGAAGATTATATTGCTTTTATCGTTTAATATGTCGTTTATGATTGTATAATAAAGGAACAAAATAATAAGCAAATTTTTCATGCGTCATTATTTTTCATAATTTTTGTATATTTTATGAGCGTTCAAAATATTGGGGCTCCGTAGAATATTCTTAGCAACATAAGAGCTCCACAAACAAAAAAGTTAGAGGACCACTGCAACACACCTTATAGTATGAACGTATAGAAAACCTCAACGCGAGGCCTCCACTTCCATTTACGTGATTCAATGCCTCATCCCCTACCTTAAATAATTCCTAAACACGTCACTCGCAGAGAATAGATGACACTTATAGGTATACAATTATCCAGATGGAAACAACGGTCCGCTGAAGAGAGATAGTTAATTAGTAAAAGAGAACACGGTTGCATAAATAAAAAATAGAAACACTATATAATTACAGGAACAAATGCAAGTCAGGCACGTAACTGAGGAGGAGGGCCCGGTCCACCTTGAATATATTCTGGCCTTCCCACTTTTTGAACTCCACCTCCGAACTGTGGTTCGAAGAAAAATTTTACATAATAAATGAAAAAAGCTAGTGGTATAGTGTTATTATATTTACGAAAAAAACTGCGTATTACAAAAATATCAAAATATACGATTACAGAAATACGACCGGAAAACAATATTGACCCATATCCATCCTATAGTAATATCTTATAGATACGCGCCTGCGTAAACGAGCCAACGTTAGGGGGGAGCTAACCGAGCGGGGAGCTTATAAGCTACGGGCGGTGCCGTGATTCGAGCGACGCAAATACCAAAACTGGATTGCCGCGCCGGTCGGTCGACGGAGAAAGGATCGTGCGATCGTCGTACGACGTCCGTCCGCCGTGGCAAGCCACAACCAACGCGGTCGTCATAGGTACGACGCGTTTCCGCGGCAATAAGAAACACCTGCATGTGTTGTCTCCGTCTTGCACACGTACGACCTACACAAAACGCGTTTACGCAGTCCGAGTAGAACTCCCGCAATTTTGGTTCTAGAGTAAAAACACCTATTACGAAATTTAATCGTGACAATATTTCTGAGGGCTGTCCGTTGCGTTTTTTCCATTATGCCCAATATAACGTTCATCATATCGTTTAGAAATAGCAAAAATTTCGACATTTTTAAAATACATTTGACTTTTTAAAATTTTTTTTTTTCAAATTTGCCCTCAGAAATGTTGTCACAATTCAAGTTTATAATAGGTATTTTTACTCTAGAACCAAAACCGAGCGAGTTCTACTCGGACTGCGTAACCGCGTTTTGTCTATGTCGTATCTACGTCTGTAAGACGGAGCGACGCATGCGGGTGTGACGTTATCTTAAGAAGACGTGGTACCCGCATAATGTGTTTTCTCCGTCTTACAGATGTACAACGTCATAGCAAAAACTGTTTTGCGCGAAACAAATTTATTACTCCATCTGTATTTATAGTAGAATTACCAAAATTCCTCAACGCAAAGGGAAGAACTTTACCTGTGAAGAGGTGGTTTTTGTTTTTTATAACATATATACCTACGGTTAAAGTTATCAGTTTGAGAACATTAGATTTTTTTTGTTTCTTTTCATTTATTTATTAAAAATTAGTGATTAGTATTATCAAAAAAATTGAAACACGCAACATCACCGATAACGTTGTTCCCTAGGTGTATTGCGGAATTTTGGTAATTCTACTATAAACAGGGAGTTAAGTTTCCCCACGTAAAGCAGTTTATATTCTATATTACGTACAATAATTGTAAGATGGAGACAACACAATATAAGTGTACCGCAGACTCTTAATTAATGACTATAACGGATTGAACAGACTTACATTTTTTATATTATATTCAAATAAAAAAACCGTGGAAGTTACTCCAGATTTTATTCTTGTTTATATGTGAGATACAAATATGAACAAATGTCTCTAGAAGTGAATAATTAAGTCAAATCATCTAACCAGTTATCACTTTGTTATCATTCCACCATGACGAATCAACAACAGCAGTATAACTACTGTCAAGCCAGGTTACAGTGACTGAAGCAGGAATTCGAATATTGTCTCGAGATTGTTTGTGTGTTAGTTATATTATATAAAAATTATATAATAGTTTATTAATAGTGTTTCATGCGTAGCCTCCCCTCGATCAAAAAAATTAATAATTTTTTTTTCTTGATATTAATAGGCTCATTTTGTGTAAGTAGATTTAGGGCCTCCACCAAAAACTCATTAAAATTCTCACCTGTGGGAGGGGGCGCGACACTATTAGAACATTTTTATTAGAGTATTCTGTACCAAGTTACCACTAAAAAATGTATAAATATTCAATATCAGTTCATTCTTTGTGAAATGCCTTGTATATTAAACGAATAACTAAACTGGTAAAAATGTAAAATAAACTGTTTTCATGTATTTACAATAATTTATTTTCATATTCAATTATTTTTAGCCATTTACAATTTTCTTTTTCGACAATCTTACGAGTTTTTCTTTGTCCATTAATTCGTGATTTTATGTATAGGTACTTGCAATTATGCACTGTAATATTTGAATAACTTGCGTAAAATGATGATTCAATTAAAACTGGAATGTCTTACAAATAATTGCTGGTATCTATGTAATTCAATTTGTTGTTGGCACAACAAATTCAGCTCATGTTTTTGTCATCTGTATTATTTTGTAACGTAAGTATTTAGTTATACATTTTCTATGAATTTGTTAATTCAATAATCCTCAATGAATTACATGTATAGCAAATAATTTTTAAAGCATTCTTCTAAGTTACGTGGATTTAGTAAAGGTGACACAAAAAAATATTTAAAATATTTATTACATTTAAAATAATATTATTTGAAAACTTTGTTAAACCAACTACCAAGTGATTGTGTTTTCCTGCGTATATAGCTTACCGATTACCAATAATTAGATTTTCTGACACATTATAGGTACCAATACCATGTAGGCGACTTTCCCCTTCAATTCAAAATTATAAGAACTTAACTATTCCTTATAGATACTTATTATAGTATGGCCTAAAATTATAAATATCACAACATGGGTAAATTGTTTTTAAAATCATGAACATTGTTCAAGTTAACTATCTAAAGGTATATTGTTATGAACTGTTTTAATCTTCTACCGTATACCTCTGTTTTCAAGTTGAAAATGGAACATTATTATGGAATAAATAAAAAATGTATCATTATCAAGGCTGGGAACTTAAAGTGCTAAAAAGTACTCAAATATGCGCATACATGTGCGTAAAAAAACATCAAAATATGCGGTATAATATGCAGTAAAAAATTGGAAAATATGCAAGACTTAGCAATTTATTGAACAAAATAAATTTTACATGCAAAATTACAAATTTATATTAGGTACCACCCCAAATAATTAAAAGATAAAAATTTACGCTGCATCCTTTATGTATAGTTATGCCAGTGAAAAATGCATAGTCATAATATGTTTATTTCTAATACGTTCGCAAATTTAATACAATATAAGGGTTCTTATAAGTTTGTTTTAATAGGTACATTTGAGTAATTGGATTAAAAATGGTTTTTGGTTTATGCTCCGTTCACATAATTTTAAGCCACGACATTTTCAATGTATAATATCATAAGGCATTCAACAAACTATATCAATACAATGATTACTAACTGAAATAATATTATAGTGTAGTTATATCAACATATTGACTGTAAATTGTACATTCTAGATTTCCACATACATTTTATTTTTTTGTAGAAATTACGATCTGTCGGCAAATTGGAAGTTTTTCCAGAGTTACCGGAAACCGGTTTGTCTGTCGGTGAGATGAATAGTTGGCTAATTGAGTATCGGCAGATCGGGCTTGTACCGTTTTACTCCAACAGTTCTGACCTAAACGAAAACGGCATTCCCTAATTTGAACTGTATAGGTTATACAAGTCAAACAGTTGAATTTATTTTATTTAAGAATATTCTATAAGTATATTGATCAATATCTATATGTAAACGTATTGGAGGAAACAAGACTTGTGTTACAATTAGATACTTAATATTATATTTTTAAATATTCAAATGTTTATAATTTATATGTTAATAGCACCTAAGTCTTAATGTGTTTATTTAGTAGTAAAACAAAATATTTAAGAGACACGACGTATTCATTATGAAGTCTATGAATAGTAAAATAGTTGCATAGTTTTGGACACGATTTATACTATACAGTAGCGGATTCGGTCGACGGGCGAGGGGGCGATCGCCGTCTGGGCTGTATCAATTTCACAGTGATGTGTGATTTTAATTTTTTGTGTCTCTCACGCCTTTTGGAGCAGTAAAATAAATACACAAAAAAATTGTTCAATTTTCTTCTGTAGTATTTTTAATTTATTCGGTACTTTGGCTCAAAATTTTTAGGGGGTTAAAAATAAGATTTCAGTGAACAGTTGTACTCGTATAGTTATAATGAATATTATGTTTAATTAATGCCACATCACTATTTATTACTGCTCCTACATCATTATTTTAGTTTGGCATGTAAAAGTTTTGATGATTTTGACGAAATATCGTCTATACAATTTTTTTTAAAAGGACCTCGACCGTGTATTGAGTAAAATAAGCCTCAGCTCTGTACACACAGCACAATATACAAATAACATAGTTTGGCGTACTATGGGTTTGTTGTATCTCCACTCGGGCGTGTGAAAACGTTATAGCCCCGCCAATCAGAATTTTTATCACACCGCCATCCATAATAAGAAATATATCACGTTAATAATTAAACTGTTCTCAGAAAAAATGTACCATTACTATATACTATACCATAGGTACCATAATGCTATCATATATATGTCTTTATCACATAATATTATGGGTTGTTTAAAAACCAATTATCAAACCGATAACAATATACCGATCAAACATAAAACGGTATAATAACAATTACCCGCATTGTTATGTTAGCTATGTGATATTACATAATATTATATATTATCTGCTATTTTTTACTATTAATAGGATGTCAGCGCACTATTTGTTTTCTCTCTCTGACCCACGCGCAACATATAGACAAAACGCATTTGCGCAGAATCGTTTTTTCTATGTTTTTAAGTAATTTCAGTGTAAAATCACCCATTACATAAAAGATAGAGAATAATATTTTAGAGGGAATGACATATCGGTTTTATATTTTATTGTTATTTGACTTTGTATTCGACTTTCAAAATAAACAAAAAAATGTTGTAAATTTAAATTAATATTTAGAGAAATCGATATGTCATTCCATCAAAAATATTATTCTTTATATTTTTTGTAATGAGTGATTTTACTCTAAGATTACTTAAAAACATAGAAAAAACGATTCTGCGCAAATGCATTTTATCTATGTTGGGCGTGGGCTAGAGAGAGAAAACAAATAGTGCGCTGACATCCTCTTAAGGCGTTAGTACATCACAGTTTGAAATTTTGTCCCCACGCCACTGCAGGTTATATATTTTCACAGTTATTTTTATTATACCTACATATTAAAAAAATAATTATAATCACTTATATAATAGGAATATACTATTTGTATTAAAATTTGGTGGGAACATAACAAACACCAATATTTCGTTTTTAACACTAATAGAAATATTATCATGCCTAACTCTTATACTGTGCTTCCTCTGTGAATTTGTCTAAACAATTATTTTGATTTTTTTTTAATATGGAAAAATGACATTTAAAAATTTTACATTTTTGAATTATTTTGAATACTGAATTACATATTTAATTCATTAAAAAAATCTTTCAAAAGAATAATACACAATTCTTCTAAGTGAATTATTGAGGGAGCTTTAACCGTAGTTTTGAATCATATGGTACATGCTGTACCTTTATATTATATCTATAAATGGCATGTCGGCTACGGACTACAGGGTTTACATTTCCGCCGCACCCGCATAATACGCCGAAGGTTTATGATCAACATCAACTGACAAATTCCCGGAATCGTCCGCTTATATAATAATCTTAGGTATGTGGGTGCATTGATATTATATCAATAAGGGTTTGATCGTGTATTGGTCTCAATTTATAACAACTATATGCAGTGTGGTGAAAACTATATTATAATATTTAATATTACTATAGCTGAACCCATTTGTAATATTTTCGTGTTAAAACTTTTTTTTTAACAGTTCGTATATCATTATTGTTGTTATTATTATTATTATTAATATTATTATTTATTAGATCACTTAGTTTTATTCATGCCAATACCTCTTAATACATAGTAATTGTGATATTGTCTTTTGGGGCAAAAATAACCATAACTTATTAATATCTATAAAAATAATATCAGCCTCTGCAGGTTGGAATAGGATGCGGTTTGTCGTACGACGGCGGTCCAGCGGCGTAAAATCCTACCAAGGTTATTGTTAGTGCCATTTTTACCGCTTTCCGGAAAATTCAACTAAGAAATACCGTTCTACATTTTACACCTTTTTTACAAATTGGAATAGTCCTTTCCTAGTGGGTTTATCACAAAATGAAACTATTGACCAAATTTTATAGGTTTGGGAGGTACTCATAGCTTTAGCGGTTCCAGCTAAGCAACGATGAATCAGTCAGGACATATTATTTTATACAATATATAGATGAATGACGATGTTATGTATTTTAATTTGATTGTTATGTGTTGTGATTGATCGAAAGATTTCGTACGTTTTTAGTTATTAGTTAGTAGGTACAATATGTAAGTATAATGTATATGTACACTTTTTGGTATGTATAAAGAAGGTGTAGCTAATATAGATCAGCACAGGCCATTTTTTTTGGCCCAAATTAGCACGGATCTTAAATTATTAAACATTTGTACCCACCCAGTTCTTGTCCGTATTTTTTTTTATTCTAACTCGAGCATGCCCATTCGTAGTTTATTATTTGAAGTCCAGCTCGACCAGACCAGTTCCGTTCCGTTATTTTCTTGGGGGAAAAAATAGTTTTGGTTATAATTTTCGTTAAAACGTAAATATGAAATTTACAATATACGTTTTATTTTTGATCGATCTAATCCAAAGCCAAGTAAGACATTCCAACCATAACCAACCCAAAATATTTTTCTTATGGCATACAGATCTCTCTAGTACCCAATACCTATAACTAGTACCATAGAATGTGGAAATATCTCCATATTAAAAAGTTTAGCAAGTTGAATGAATAAACTTAGGGCTACGAGAAGGTAAGTATATCTTTATAGGTATACTATGTACCGCGGCCTTCATGAAATATTGCGTAATATAATAATATATATTACATTATGATTTCGGTAAAATCTTTAATCAGTATATCTATAGGCAGGTACCTAAGTAATAAAACATTTTTTTTTAAATTATAGTTAATAATTATGTAAATTGATTTATAACACTTTAATTAATAATTTGCAATAATTTACAATATATATTATCAAACTTCAATCAACCTATAATATATGTTAAATTTCCAATAATATTATAAAAATTTAAAAATAAAAAATTTTTAAATTTTTCATAGCTTAAATAACACAGTTATTGGAGGACAATATATATAATGAATTCAGTAAACGATGTGGTACACATCCATCGCATGATTATAGGCCAGTGATGAATAAACTCAAACTCTTGTCTCTAGCTGATAGAAGAGTTGAAGCTAATTTGGCGTTTTTGCTTAAGCTGATTGACGGATATGTGGATGCTCCCTTTCTCCTTTCTCTAATTAAGTTTAAAGTTCTTACTCACTTAACTAGGTCTAATTCTTCCTTTGTTGTTCCATTCCACAGCACCAACTATGGTAGAAATAATCCTATTCACCGTATGATGCGCATTTGTAACGAGCACTAAGGCTTCTCTTAAAACGTTTTATTAATAGTACAATCTGTTATTCCTATTTTTTACCTTTTGTTTATTTTTTGTTAATATTTTAATTTTTGTTTTTTTTTTATATATTTGCCATTTGTAATTTGATCCATTGTGTTGTTTGGCGTTTGCTTACTTAATTATTATTATGTTATATTGTTCAAATGTATTACTATGAAAAATTGCATTGTACTATTGGGCTCCTAGCCCGTTCATAAATAAAATAAGCGAGTATATAAAATAATATAATATAGTAGTTCGGCTTGTTTTGACGTATGCACAAAAACAACAACAGTACCTAGGTACATGGCTACATCAACTATCAAGCCTGTTAATTTCTATCCAACCATCAAAGTATACCTGTGTCAGTTTGTATGAATCAGAATACATTTTTTAGATTCTGAGCGAAGCGATGAATGTAGTATTGATTCTACAATGATGTGTGTTTTTTTTTTTATTTTTTTTTTTATTTTTGTGTCTGTCATCACCTTTTAGGACAGTAAAAGTGCTTGGATTTTCTTCAATAGTAACTTTTCTGATAGGAAAGTGAATGTAGTTGGTACTTTGGGGGGTCAAAAGTCAAAATTTCCCAGTAGTTTTCACAAGCGACGTGAAAAACAAAAGAAAAATTAAGGAAAAACGGGAATTTTTACGCAAAATCTGTTTTCGAGAAAATCGATTTTGGTTTTTGGTGTAACTCTAAAACAAATGACCGTAGGGACATGAAATTTTGACTGAATATTTATATTAGCATTTTCTATACACCATAAAATTTACAAAATATTTTGACTCTTTTTGAGCTGTTTACGGCCATTGTCAGTTTTCAATTTTTTTAGTTTTTTTTTCTATAATTATCAATAAAATTTTATCTGTTGAGTAAAAAAGCTTGAAAATTTAATAGAAGGCTCCTAGGTTATTGTTTCAAAGGCAGATGAAAAAAATTAAAAATCCTTAGTCACAGTTTTTAATTATAAGCATTTAAAGTTCAAATTTTGACAAAATACGGAATAATCACGAAAAATAGCAAATTATTTTGATGAGAATTCATAAAAATTTTTCTTTTTAAATCTAAGATTTGAAAATGTAATATAAGATTACTCATAAGTTTGTCTACCTTTATCAAAAAAAAAATGTCTAGAAGAAACTCAATTTAAATTTTTATGAGCGTCTGAAATTTATATTTTTACAACATTTGATATTTACTCGATTTCTCATGTAACAATTTTCTTATTTTATTGTAATTAAAAAACGAATGACTGTAGATACTTGAAAATTTCACTGAATGTTTATATTAGCATTTTCTATACACCATAAAATGTTGAAAATATTTTGACTCTTTTTGAGCTGTTTACGGACATTGCCAGTTTTCAATTTTTTTAGTTTTTTTTCTATAAATATCAATAAATTTTTATTTGTTGGGTAAAAAAGCGTGAAAATTTAATATAAGGCTCCTGATATATCGTTCTAATAGCAGTTGAAAAATATTAAAAATACATTTGCACAATTTTTTTTTATAAGAATTTAAAGTTCAAATTTTGACAACATTTATCAAATTTATAATTTATTAATTATTTTGTTATAAATTTTTAACTTTTATGGCTAAGGATTGAAAATTTAAAACAAGGCTCCACGTAAATAGGTTATATATAAATTACTTTATTCACAATAATATCATCAAATATACTTGGTAAAATCATAGGCTGACTGACCGTTTTCGCTCAGAATCGTTTTTCTTATACAATGATATTATATCATTGAATTCAAATTTAACACCATCCATTACAGTGAACCACTTGTAACCTACTGTACAGCAGAGCGACATCCACTTATCCACCTTTTTTTTTTGTTTTTAATTAATTATTTTATTTCATAGTGTTATACACACAGCTATAAACGAAATTAATACGCTATTATTCTGGCGTCGAAAGTATTATGACATTTGATGGCATTTGCGTGCGTATGAATTTTATATGGACACTGTACGCGATATAGACCATCATGACGAAATAACAACATATCCGGTGTATGTTAACAGTCGGCGATTCTAACCTTTTCGGTGGGAGTCTTCCAGCGCATTTCATTGGTTTGAGATATTGTGGGCTACGATATTGTGTTGTGATACAAATGAAACTACGAGCCGATGAAAAGACGCAGAAGTCGCCCCCTCTCTCTCGTGCACGCCACCGACCGAATTTATTCACTTCGTTATGTTCAAACCGGTTTTTTTTCGTCGCGTCGAGAACGTCCGTATGCGGCGCGCGGCGTTTCCGAGTCGGGCCAGTTGGTTGCCGACAGCGAGCAGTGGGCGTGGCTTAAATAATTATGCGTGCCTGTGAACGCAACGTATTCTATCGGGCCGTTATAGTCACGTGGTTCTAGCTTTGGGTATCGGCGAGTCCTCTAAGAGTGCCTATTAGGTACTGATTTTTCATCGACTCGGTTCATCATCAGGTGGTCGGTGGCTATGCTCTTGACGCCGTTCTATTGGATATATTACAATTATTTTCACATTTAAAATAAGATTTACATGAATTCAGACAACGGCTCCACTGCATCGTTGTATTTTTTTCCATTCGTTCCATATTATTGTGGAATCGAAACTTAAAACTTCCATCAACTATGATATTAGTGTATATGTTTTTGTTTTGTTGTCGTTGATTTATTGCTGACGAGTACATTGTTGAATAAAAAATGTAAAGTGTAGTGTATTTAAAATATTATCTATGCTCAGTAAGTATGCACAATAGTGACTAAACTTAACTTGAATAGAGCGTACTTAACTATACCTATGTGTTATTTTTTACATGGAGAGATGCAGCAGATTCTGACCTGTAGACTGTAGCCTTTACCACGGGATCGTTTTTTACGGCCACTACACGCCAACTGTAAGTAAAAGAAAACTACTTCAATCCATACGAAAAACTTCTATGAGTGTACGTCCCGCAAAATATCGGTTTAACTTATAGAATATATAGATAGACTACTTTTATCTCGGTAGGTTTTCTGTTTATAGACGAGATTATTCCGTGGCATGTGTTTTAAAGGTACGTGAATCGCATTATGGTACGGAAATGTATCAGAATATGGTACTGGTCCGAAGAGCTAATATATATAAATAGCGGTAAATATACCATCCCGGTCATATAACACGGGACCGGCTGGTAAAAATGGATTATAGAAATACATTAAAACACTATATTATGACTGAATTTATGCGATACCTATCACATATGCTCTTTGGAAGGGACGATGAATCGTGTCATCCTCTATAACTCCCCAACACTTATGTCTGATGCTTTAGTCGTTATATATTTTTTATTTACGAGGCCTCGGAGGCAGGGCTAGCGTTAGAGGTGGGCGGCCAGGACCAGCGCCCAGCTAGGGTGCCAATATTTGTAGTGCCGGCACTACTCTGGAGTTTAGCTTCAGTGATGAAGCCTTACTGCAAAAGGTCCTTATATTTATGAACGTGTACCTATTTAATAAAATGCGTAAGTACCTATTGATAACTACCTCATATTTATGTTTTGTACATATTATATAACATGAATAACTGCTTAATTTATAAACTTTGTCGAGTAGTAGAACTTAACATAAAATAGTATACTAATTATGAAGTATACAATGTTTCCCGCGAATAATTAGTGACCGGCCGGCGTCATATTATAATAACCCATAAGTCATGAATAAAGCCCCTTTAATGAGGGACTCTAACGTTTTATCTTTTTAGTTATGTAAATTCAACTATTTTTTTTTAAACAAAACCGTACCTACCGCAAATTTGCTGACGTATCTTCAAAACATTTCAACTTTTCATCGTAATTGTTTTTTTATAGCTATGTCATTGTGCTATCAATTAACACAAACAATTCAGAAATGTACAAATTATTATTATTAAATTTAAAAAGAGTAAAAAAAAATTACCATTTTTAAAAGGAAATCGTACTTATAGTAACTCCAAATAAGGCCGTATTTACTAGTTTTTATTTTTCAACAAAATTGTACTTTTCTGGTTTGATCGTGTATGTTAATTGATAGCGCAATAAAAAAGCCTTAAAATAAAAAAAAAAATTAAAAGTTTTGAAGATACATCAGATATGTGTGGTAGGTTCGGTTTGTTTCAAAAAAGTTGAATAAATTGCCTATACGCTATAACTAAAAAAATAAAAAGTTAGACCCACCTTTTAAAGGATTTGTTTTCATAAATTAAGGTATACCTACTATCATAGGCCGGTCACTTCTTCACGAGGCACATGTCACATTGAATAATATATTACTTAATAACATTACCCATAGATACTATCTACCTATAATTATGATACAATATCCACACTTTAGTGTTTTCTCCCGATGTCTTTTTCGTGGGGTTCGTCTTGCAATCACGCTTCTTCCACGATTGGCCAAGACTGACTCCTAGCCGGTTCTCCACTATCATTAAAACTACTTCTTAAATCCCTGTGTCATATCATAATAATATTACCACCAAGGCTATTTCAAACTACAGGGACACGCCCACCGCAGTATACAATATCGTAACAGACAGTAAAAATACGGGTACCAATACTGACTATAGCCACCACTTATAATAATATAGAAGACCGCTTGAATATTGTCCTATCTATAAATACCTACGGTTAAATTTTATGATAAAAACATATGAATTCCAATTATTGTACAAGATTGAATCTAAAATCTGATTCGTTCCAAAATTTTAAATAATGAATACATGAGGATTACACCCAATTGAACGCAATAGCGAGTGCTGGGCGGTAGGTAGGTAGGTACCTATTAACTCACATCGACCATTTTTGATGAAATAGGCGGTATGCGCGCGCAGTAAAACCAGTATATTATTAAAAAAAACTCCGTTCTAAAATAGAAGACCGCGGCCAACCGGTTTTCGTCTAGTAGTGCGCATCTCCTACCGATGTGCAGGTCGCGTGAACAAGCCAGACAAGTTGGCACGTTTGAGTTTGGCAACGTTACCTTTGAGAAACGTCAAATTTGCACTTTGAGCACTCACGCAAGGTAGATGAATTTTCCGTGTCGCGATGCGCAGAAAGTGGATGTTCAACTGCGACGCGCAAACACCACATTGACGAGATCGATTCGTCAATGCGTGATTTATCAATAATCGATGTGATACTGTCTCTAACAATATTAATTCTTCTCAATATTATATTAATAGCGGCTTCAACGAAAAATCTAAGTACTCGCTATATTTGGTGTACATTTGTGGTAACATGGGAGAGCGAAGGAATCGTCCCACATTTTTATTAAAGAGATTTAAAAAAATAATATAAAATAAAATATGTTCATTTTTGTAGGAAGGTACTTACATTAGTTATTATGTAGCTCAATAAATATGACAGAATATTGACAAAATGTTTATATTCACAAATGCATGTCACCTATATGATACCTTTTATTAGTCAATAACTTTTTCTAATCAATAAACAAAATTATGTGAATATATATATACAAGGGGGAATGATGTTTGGCAAACACGATACATTATTTATATTATACAATATATTTTCCCCCTTCCTGTCATATTTTTCTCAATTCCATCACTGTCTCACTCTCTATTGGTCTATCGTCAATAAGGCAAAATTCAGTCTAGTAGAAGAAGTAGGAGTGTTTGATAATGTTACAAAACGAATTACGGCGTGTTTCACGCACAACAGATTGCATGTGGGCGTGTTTCCGACACTGACTCAACCGGTATATATGTAATTATGTCGATTAATTTTAGTTTTACCACAGGATTAAAGATAGAATCTATACCGATCAATTTATTTAACCAATTTTTATAAACGTAAGTTGATTTTAGGTGCAAAATTAAAAATGCACATTGATTAAAGTATATAATATATCACATTTACATATTCACCTATATTCACCTATTCCTCGTAATTCACCTCTTCACCTATTCACTTATTTACCTATTCACCTATTCACCTATTCACCTATATTAACATATTCACCTATATTCACTTATTCGTCGTAATTCACCTATATTTCACCTGTATTCACCTATATTCTCCTATATTCTCCTATATTCACCTATTCATAAAATACTTTAATTTCCTATATCTATAAATTACAAAATTAATGTGGTGTAAATGTGAAAGAAAAGAAGACACTAAATAGGTAGTTAAAAAATAATTTAATACAGATCTGATCACATATAGATCACACTGTATTTGCAGTTTTATGAACACTGTACAGGACTATAATAAATATGTACACCTCAACGTGACAATGCCTAATGAACACAGTTAATGAAGAATAGATAAACTATATTTTAGATTCTGAGCAGAGCGAGGAAGCTAATAGTTTTGCAATGGTGTTTTTTTTTTTGCTGAATACAAAATTTCTATCAGAAGGAGTGCTTCGATTTCAAAATATAGTACCTTATCTTTTATCAAATTTGATCAAGATGGTACTTTAAACAGGACATTGATCGATTTTCTCAATAATTAATTAATGCCACGGAAAAACTACCCACAAATTACGAAAAACCGCTAAAAATAGGATTTTAATTTCTAATGCTTTGTTTATCACCGTAGCAACGAATAAAAAATAATTATATTATAATATTAATTCAACTTACAGGCTATAAAAAATAATAACAATATAAAAATCCTGACTGACAAAAAGTCTCCGCTCAGAATCTTTTTTCTTATACAATAATATTATATCATTGAATTCAAGTTTAATACAATCCATTATACATTGACCCACTTGTAACCTACTGTACAGCAGAGTGACATCAGCTTACCCGCTTTTTTAAATTTTATTATTAATATGGTATATGTTATAATAGTAATATTCATTTTTATTTTTTATTGAATATATATTATATTATAATATTGTGCTCTTAGCTCAGTAATAACAAACTAAGTAACATTTTTAAAATAAAATAACTATTATGCGACATAATATAATTTGATTAATTTTAATCGCATTGTACTATTGTATTATGTTTAACATTAATATACAGACCAGGAAATATACACCTGTCTTTTTTACTAGCTTAAGTAAGTAGTATTTATATTGATAATATTATAATTTAATGGAACATTTAATTATTATTATATAGGTACATACAATATATCATAAGTATCGTGAGAACTGACTACAATATGCATTATGTCAGTCGACAGAAAATTAATACTTATATAGTAACAAAGTACATACTTTATTATTAGAATCAAAAAATAAATTATACAGCAGACGAACACTTCCGCGGTGCGACGCGTAAAAGGATGCGACCGCGACGGGCGACGTATGCGATCGCACGCACGCGCCGAACCGGTGAAAATATTAGATTGTAAATCGCCGATCACCGATCTATGTGCAATTGTATACCGTTGTACGAACCTTATATTATATATTATATATTATGATATTATGTGTATAATGCAATTTATATTTATCATGCAGGAATTATTATATTTTTGATTTTCTACAGTCCTGAGATTATTTTTTTGGGTCAGAAGTAGTAAGTGTTTTGATCGTCTCATGAACTTACCATGTTTCCATTAACAAATTTGAAGAAGATTATAGGTTCTTCGGAGTGATAATTTTTTTAATTTATTTTTCATATTTTAAACAGTATGACCTATCTACAACTAAAGTCGATAAACTCAAAATTCTCAAATATAATACAAAACTACCATTTTTCATGAAATCAATTTTTGTTCTACCTATTTCTCAAAAGTTAATCTATATTTCTCAAAAAAAAATTTCTACCGGAAAATAAAATAAAATTTTTGTGAACGTTTTTTGTAGCGACTTTCTTATTTTGTTGTAATTCAAAAACCAGTAGCTGCAAAAAGAATGCAGTCAATCCACTATTAAATACAATAGTCTTATAGGTTAAGACATTATTAATTAAGTAAAAATTACACTCTGGCAAAATATTGTTTTAATATCTGAATTTTTAATTATTTTAAGAAATTCTTCGTCTTGATTTAGCATTTTAAGTCATTTTAGATTCAGAGTGGAGCGAGGGATCTAGCTAGTGGTTTTATAATGGTGTTGATTCTTTTATTTTTTTTTATCCTGTATATAAAATTTTTACCAGAAGAGGTGCTTTCATCATACAGTATATATTATCTTTTAGAAAATTGGATCAAGATGGTACTTTAGAGCGGTAATTTTCCGATTTTCTCAATAGTTATTTAATGCCACGAGAAAAACTACCTACAAATTACATAAAACCGCTAAACATTTTAAATTTTAATTTTCGAACGTTTTGTTTATAAAAACAACAGATAAAAATAAAATTAACGATTTTAGTTATTTTTTTTTTTTGTAGTTAACAATACTAATTCAACTTACAGGCTATAATAACAATATGAAATATCCAGACAGACAAACCGTCTCCGCTCAGAATCGTTTTTCGCATACAATGATATGATATCATTGAATTCAAATTGAATATAATCCATTATACAGTGACCCATTTGTAACCTACTGTACAACAGAGTAACACCCACTTACCCGTTTTTTTTTTTAATTTTTGCAATATTAATATCAATTGTTCTTCCTACTGTTAATATTAGACTGTAGATATTCTAAAAATACTTTTTATGTTGATGGGCTAAAGTACCTTTCCGGCTTATTAGACCTACCCGTATATTTTATTGTCAGTTCTGACTAATTTGTCCAGCAGTTAGTACCTATACGTGTTATCACACGCATTTTAATTATGCTTCGGTGCATAGATGTTTTTCTAATTTGAATTTGTCTATTTTGTATTTTCTTTGTAGATATGAAATTGAATGGAACAATTTGATGAATTGTAATAAGAATAATTGGCGGTATATAACATTAAATATTATTAAAATATAAATTATGGTTACTGATTTGAGGGGCCCTTATATAAAGCATACTTACGAAGCTCCAGTACAATGCACCTCTTGTGCCCCTTTATACACCACTGAGTATAATCTTAAAACGGAGAAAGATCAAAGAACATTATTTTAAATTAGTATTAGTACTACCTTGGCTTAACCCTTGACCGACGACTCACCTGGGCCCATCATACGAGTGCAAAAATATTTCAACTAAACTTCGTATGCTTAAAACTTTACTAGTTATTAACAAACACACAAGCCTAAATATGAAACTACTAATGTATAAATCCTTCATCAAACACATTTGGACTTATGGACTTCAACTTTGGGGAAATGCTAAAAAATCAAATATAAATCGAATTCAGGATTTTAAAAATATTGCTTTAAGGAAATCAACAACCTCTCCCTCATACGTATCAAATAATATCTTCCACACCGTTTTGAAAATTAAAACTGTAAAAGAAGAAGCAATAACATATTAAAAAAGATTCCAAAGTCGTCTAGCCTCCCATTCCAATCCCCTAATTAAAGCTCTTGCAACAAATGTTATTTCTAGTAATCCTCCAAGGAGCTTAAAGCGCAATTGGTGCGTAGAGATCTTTTAAGAGGACGCTACCAAAACGAGTTATGAGAGTGAAAACATAGTTCACGAGTTTTAATCAGGGTTGGGTGAATTTATGTATAAAAGTTTTATATACCATGATGTATTATACATATGTATAATACATTTTTATACATGTATAAAAATATAAAACATATAAATTGTATTTCTATTTTTTCTTTCATAAAATATTTAAATTATTATTAAATATTTTTTATACATACCTAGAGTATAAATAATAATTGTTTTTACTGTAATTTGGATAACGTCTTAGAATTTAATAACTCATTTTGTATTGCTTAAGACAGTTTATGCAATATTGTAATCACTAATTAGTAATTACTAATTAATAATTATTTATTATTAGTTTCTTACTTTATTTAATATTAGTAATAGAAAATTTGTATTTACTATTTACAAATAAATCCGAGTCCTAGTTATTACTTTATTAGTAATTAAGTAGGTAATTAAGCAAATTAAATGGTATAATATTTTTCTATTATTTAATCTTCCTTGACTATTTTGTAATCTTTTCAATGATGATGTATGCCATATTGAATATAGAATATTATATTAGACATTAGTATATGTTATACATAAAAAAATAGAAAAAATATTTGATCTTTGGATATTGCTTTTATTCTGATTTAATGTTAAATTGAATTACCAAAAAATCAAAATTTTAACAAACAAAAATAACTGTTTATTCTGGCTACTTAAAAAAATTGCCCATACTTAAAATTAAAGTAAAAAAATAAAAATTTTAACAAAGAAAAAATAACTGTTTATTCTGGCTTCTTAAAAAAAATTGCCCATACTTAAAATTATAACAAAAAAAATTTTATATTAGTTTACATCGATGATGTATACAATATAGGTGTATTATAGGTAATGTATTATACGTATAATATAGTATAAAACACAAATAACACATTTATGTATAATACGTGCCAACCCTGGTTTTAATACTAGATACTAAATTCTCCGAATTTTTATTGACAATTAATAGAGGAGAATATTATCTATGCTTAAGAGTTTCGATTTTTTTGATAAATCAAATAATTTGTTCTTGATATACTTTGAAAGTATTAAGTTCAGAGTAAACAATTTTTTTTCGACAGTAATTTTTAAAAAAAACTTACAAAAATTAAAGATTTGTCTTGGTTATAAACAGCTCAAAAACAATCAAAATTTTTTTAAAAATTTGTCATTTATGGAAAATTGTTATATAAACATTTGGTGAAAATTTAAAGTAGATACGGTTATTAGTTTTTGAGTTACACCGAAAAACACCAATTCAAATTTGTCAAAACCTGGTTTTGCGTAAAAACCTTCGTTTTTCCTAAATATTTTTTGTGGTTTTGAAAATCGTAGATAATTGGACATTATTACTTACCATATTTATAACGATACAATATAAAATAATTTTTATGTCTGTACCTATATTCCATAATATCTATATTATATTATTATGTGGTCCATCATAATATGATAATATGGTGGTTTCATAATATCATACCATCTCCAATCGAGTGTTGACCAGTTGCCCCCCACGGCTGTTATCGGGATTTTAAAAATATATCAGTTGCCCCCAACCGAATGTACCAGTTGCTCTCACATGTTAATACACGATTACAATATATAGCCTGTAAAATAGGGGAGGTAAATATACAAATAATAAATAAAATTATTTATAAAAAAATAGTAAAATAGTATAAAATGAAAGAAAAAATGCATATGCTTGGAATTATATATACCTACTTAATATTGTATATTAATATTACAATATTGTATTTTGTAATAATTACTAACAAAATAATATGAATACAATAGTCAATAAAATAATAAATATTATAATTATGTGGCAATCAATGTGATAATTTGTTTAAAAAAAAATAATATAAAATGATAGAAAAAATTCATATGCTTATAATAATTACTAATAACATAATATGAAAAAGTCAATGAAATAATAAATATTATAATTTATGTGACATTCAATGTTATAATTTGATAATAAAAAAAATCATGTTTGTGTTCGATAACCGATTTTAAAAGCACCGTTTCATCTTCACTCACAATAAACAGCTTTGTCGTAACGACTTTAATGTACATCGCCATTTCAAACCCGTTGTGTAATGCGATCGTTATAAAAAGTATAATTATTTAAAAACCAACAAAACCTTGCCCTTTTCACTATACATTCGCGTATTATTTTCCATCGTGTTAACAACGTCAGTGCTTTTCGTCTACTAAAATGTAGGTACCTATGAAAGACGTTGGTATACATCGTATCATATAATAATTTCTAACAACCATAAAAATACTTATAAAGATAGGTTTAATAAATGATAATATAACTATCGTATTCCGATAAAGCCTAATATAATAAAATTGTCGTTACTCGTTTATCACGCGATAAATCGGCTATCCACTTAGACGCGCCTTTATTTACGCGTTTTGGTAAAATCCCCGCTTTGCACCAAGTAGTAGGCTATTATTATTAATACAATTTTCATTTTATCTTTATTATTTGTATAATATATTATATTTATTATTTATTACAAAGTACAATATCATATATAATTGCAAATATCAAAATTTGATTCTATCATTTTATACTATTTTTTACATTATTTTTATAAATAATTTTATTTATTATTCGTATATTTACCTCCTCTATTTTACGGGCTATATATTGTAATCGTGTATATATTAACATATGAGGGCAGCCGATACATTTTGCTCTAGGTAGTTGGGGGGGGGGGGGGGGGCAATCGGTATAAAAAAGTAAAAAAGGTACATTTGGGGGCAACTGGTACATCCAATCAGCTCAAATGACAGGATGACTTCGCAACAGACAAAATAAGTTCATACAGTTAATTGACTAAAGAACGTGTTCGAATATAATATGATATACTATGATATATTAATTTTACTTAGGAATTGCAGTCGAGTAGTTCAAAATTATGCCAGTTCATTTGCTCCTATTTCTGAAAATGAGACAAAAAAAAAAAATAGGTACCCATCAATAAAGCTTGTAGTAAATGTTTGTCAAACTATAGGTAAATACGCATACACTGATGTTACTACATAAAATAATAAGCATAATAATAATAATAATAATAATAATAGTTTCTACAAATTCTCCATAGTTATTATAATACCTATAGTTTATCATAATATGACAGGTATTGGACATACACGACTGGCGGAGTTTATAGCTTTTCTCTATATGCTATCCCTCTCATTTGATAAATATATTGAATTGCAAAATAATATTGACGAAATAATTCACGAACCGACATGAGATGAAATTATAAAATCTGGTGAAGTGAAACGTACAGCAGCTGAATGTGGTAATATCGATTCTAACGGAATACCGATGTGCACGGTCGTTGCCGATGGCCAATGATCCAAACGGAGTTATCGAAAAAAATATGAAGCATTATCGGGTATTGTAAGAATAATGATTAGATGTGATTTTGTGATTTTTTTACCAATATTATAGGCTAGTATAATTGGATAAAAAAACTAGTAAAGTCTTTTTCGTCTTCATTAATACAGCTAATTGGATTAGTATTGAAAAAATAATGTATGATCCAACATTTTGAGATTTAAAAATTTTCAATTATCTAATAACGTAATATACTTTATAATGCCTATATGTCATATTAGCCCAACAAAACGAATTCAATTTTTTATCGTATCTAATTAACATTTTTGTTTTAGATTCTACGTGGAAGTCTTGTTGCCAGTTGATCCTCAATACCTCAAAAGTATGCTCAAAACTGATATAAGAGAATATAAGACTGCCGACTAAATAATAAATAAAAATGTTATTCCATCTGTTATAGTTTTTTGCCCGATGACTATTATTATTTGATTTATAATTTATTATCAGAAATATTGTTAGTACTTTTATTATATTTTAATATTACAATTGTAGTGGCGTATATGATTTATAAACTCTAATTTATAATAATAGGAAATAGGTACTTGAAGAAAAATTATTTAGGTAAAAATATGTTATAGGTGTAGATCACGAATTAAAAGTGTTAAAAATTTAAATGCTAAATTAAAGTGTAACTCCTGCTCTATTAAATTATATAATAAAATGTTATATTGGTTGATAGGTAATAGCCTACTGAGTACATCATTTTATACATATAGGTAGGTACCTATTATATTTTGTGTGACAACGTTTGTTATGTGGATAAGAAGATTCGATTAAAAATTAAGCTGTTGGGTAAAATAATTAGTAATTATAGTACTACGAAAAAAGTTGATAAATATATTTAGATAAACCGGATCTTTTATTAGGTGCGTAAGTTTGAAAGTCAACTCAAAAACCACATCAGTAACATTGTTACACAATTTTTGCAAATGTTCACACCCCCCTATCGCTCGTAAAATCCAAAATCAATTTGCCATTTGAATAAAAAAAACATAGAAAACCTAAAACGGCAAGGCATCATTGGATTTATCCTCTAAATACTACGAGAACACAAGAAGAGCACTTTCAGGTTAAAAAGCTATAATTTGGCTTCAAATTTTGTATCTTGGTCCGTATTTTATACAGATGGCACAGTAAACTATAGGTTCCCATTGCGACCCTCCGCACTTGTCTCTTGTACATACATTCGTGGCCATGATAAGCTGCTCGTTTCCAGTCCACAATATCTTAGTCAGTGGTCGAAGTGGGGGGGGGGGGGGGGGGGGGTACGGGGGGATGGCATCCCGTTACTTTTTTGTACTTACATTTTTCATCCCTCTACTTATTTTGTCTAGAATAACGCATTCCTCCTAAGACTTGTGTAAAATTAAATATCATATTTATATTTATATATAAGAAAGTTTTTTATTTTTTCGGTGAAAATAATATTGTTTTATAAAAATTGAGGCCCGGCTATATCGTGTTGTTTAGTATAGGCAGTTTCCCCTATACTAAAAATGATAAGCGTTGATAACAAATTTTACGTCATACTATTTGCCCGTATATCACAGAAAAATAACAATATTGATGATAATAAGTAGGGACGTAGCAACTAGCAATATGCTAAAATATCTAAACGTAATTTCTGACAATATCTTGTTGATAACTAATAAGTAGATGTGTAATATATGTGCGAGTCGATCAATTTCTAAATTTAGCCCATGGATAGAATACTGTTACTCCTTAAGTTTTTTTTTTATTTACTTTTATTACTTAATTAAGAAAAAGTGATGCTAAATTAAGTAGGAAAAATGTTTTACTTGAATATTAATAGATTTTGTTATATTACATATTATCATATTTTTAGTATTAATTACAAATTTAACTATATAACCTTAAATCTATACAGAAAAATATTAGAAATAAAAATCAGTTTTGACTAAAATTTTAAAAAATGTATTTATTTGTTTAATTTTAAAGATTATTTATGATAAAAAAAGATTGTAGTGTTTTGATGCATAAACAAAACGTGAACTATAAAAAAAAAATACAAACAAATATATTATACAAGGTGCGAAGGGTGTTATAATGATATCAGGAAATCTAAATTGTAAGGTATCCCTCCACTTATTTTGAGCCATTTCGACCACTGGTCATAACTCTAATGTAAGTAGGTATGTATAATAGTAATATTAATAATAATGAGATATTCCATGCTTAAGTATGTATACTAGGTATATACTATAATTATTATAGGACCCGCTTATTTGTACACAAAGAAAAAATATATCATAATGAAACATTACAAATACTCGTAGTATGATTTAAAAATGGTTTTTCTCTAAAATAAATCGTTGTCAGAACTTACAGTATCATTATAACAACGCGTCAATGCATGACGCTCGTCAATCCATCTGTATATAATAACGACTATTTATAATACACACTACGCCAGTGGTTCTCAACCAGTGTTCCGCGACCATATATCATACTTAATGAAAATATAAATTTCCCAGTACTTAATTTTTGTTATCAATAATGGTTATTATATTGCGTTACACTTATTGTGTATATAGGACAACTATATTAGTCGTTTGCCGACAGTGTCTACTATCAATCGTGGTTTTAGTAAAGGTAATATAGGTATTATTTTTAAATTAATATTATAATTAATATTTACTTTATTATTATTTATTATAATGTTCGGTCAAAATGTAGATATTATTGTTATAAAAAATGTGCCGTGAACATAAAAATGTTGAGAGCCACTGCACTAGGCGAACAGTTGGCGAGCGGACGCGATTTATATTCTCTTAAACAATTACACGTTACAAGTTACAACACAAAGCTGACACACGGTAAACATTTTATGCGGTTAAAAATCGCGTAAAATATCATTACTTCGTGGTTACTCGTTCTGCTATGAATTTGTATTCTCGTAAGATTGAAAAACAACCTTATTTAATTTAAATTTATGACATCCAATAGTAGTGGTGACTGGTGACAATCTGCGTAGTGGTCGAAAAAAAGAGTAATAGTAGTATAGTACCCAATAGTACCTATATGGATCATAATATTATAGTATAATAGTACATATATGTATATGATCTAAGATTACATCTAAAGTGTAAAAGACATATTTTGATCTATAGTTCCACGATATATAAATATGTATTTACTTTTTTATTATTAATACAACAAATAATGTGTATTGGTTTTCCTGATAATATTATTATGATCATCTAAACTAAATACTGTTAAGAAATAAGAGGACGTCTGGACGTGTCACCAAAATGTGTAACCGTGTAGGTATACACGAGAAATGTCTTTAAAAACATATTTTCGCGTTCCGAGAACATGGGTAACTGAGCTAGTGGTTTTATTAAAAAGGTGGAGAATACCTATGATCGAAATTGTAGAGGAGATTACAATCTGGTTCCTGTGTATACAATTTTTTGATATTTTAATTTTAAAACCTAAAAATAAGTGTCGAAAAAGTATAAGACGGTCATAATTCAACGTGAAATATTATACGAAGTTTTAAAGATATAAAAAATCGGGCATCTTACGAAACCAGATATGAATCTCCTCTACAATTTTGTATAAACCACTGTTTAGGTACTATCCATATTCTTAGAACGCGCAATGTTTTTTTAAGAAAATCGCATAAAATTACGGTCGACTGGTGGTGCTTAGTTTCTATAATTTAGGTACATTATTATACAAGAGCAGCTATATAATGTTCTTTACAACGTCCCAACGATAAAATTCGTTACTCCCACCATTGAAAACAACCGAATATACCTACACACCGCGGTGCATAATCATAATATGATTATTTAACACGGAATCATGAACAATATAATAATATTATTCTTTTCTTCACATAGTAGAATAATTACATAGTAAACAGTTGTGTTTTTATGTTTTTCATTATTAGCGAAAATAATAGTCTAGTTTCGACCACTTTTTTTTCTAACCAGTTTGACATTTTGTAATAAAATTAATTGTATGGCTGCAAACAAAAATGTATACATGTTATGTAAAAAAACATATAATACAACTACACTTTAGTATACTTTAGAAATTTAGAATGATGTAAATGAAATTCATTGTATCCAGAATATTTTATTCTTCTAAAAATGTTTGATTTTGTACGTTAATTATTTGTGCACATCTACGAAGAGCTGCGCGCGCACTTACACGTTTTGACGACACGTCCTCACTCCTCTTAAGATACCTACAATGTAATGACGTTAATACGTTATATAACAATAGATAACAATAATTTTTTATAAATATTATTTTTATGGAACGTTTTTATAAGCTCCTTATTTATTTCCCGGCTAGTGGAAAATTATTTAAAATGACCCGAAATTACATAAAATGACCTTAAGCTATCATAAACACGATTGATAAACTGTGTATGCCGATCTCGATTATTACTTTTTATAATATTATTAATTTCTCGATAAACTTAAGACATCGAATCATTTATATAAATATATATCTTTTTACGGTTTACTAAAAGGTCATTTGAATTATTTAACCAACATTAATATTTAAACTAAAAAAATAAAAACTGAAACTTTATTTAAAAATACATAATTGGTAACAGCGGCGGTGATAAAAATGCACGCAGCGCTCACTTAATCAATGCCGTCGACTAAGTTCAACGATAACTCACCAGGAACGACTAATATCGCTATCAATTTATTAAAAAAAAATATGGAGACACGTTATCTGAAGGTATCAGGTTCATTCAATAAAATGTAATTACCTACCACGGATCATAACCCCTACAATAGCTAATGCCTATAGTCGCCGGGCTTAAGATCAATAAAAAAAAAAAAAATCTAACTAAGTATGAAGACACATACTCTTTACACAGCATTTATGTATGATATAGCCATATAGGTACAATCTACATAGAAATATATAATCCCTTTTTTTCAAATATATACCTAGTGCTCATAAACCTATAATAATATTATATAGGTATAGCTTCTATAGTGATAGATAACAATATCGAAAAATATAGTACAACATATCGGAAAAAATGGAACGATAACTATTTACACAAAATTATATTGTTGCACATCACTAACAGTTTCGTATTATAAGTAGATAATATACTAATACACCAAAATAAAAAATAGAATCCCTACAACTAACCTTAAAATTAAAAATCGAAAAAGATTTTGTTATTAATGAATATATGGATTGTCGTAAATAGGTATATTTTAATTTTTGAACGTCTTTCGATTATTTTTTCGAACATTTTTTTATATTTATACATTCTATTAATTTGAAAGTATTATTTTTTTCCATTTAAATTAAAAAAATTAAATATTTTAAACCAAAAAATAGATAATATATCACTGTTAACCAATATTCAACCAATATTAAACTTACTACAGATCATTCGACTGTAGTTTAAAATTACAATTAATTAGTTACAAGGACGGTTAAATAAATATATGTAAATTGTACTTCAATTATATTTTATATTTGTACAAAAAGCTGAGTCACCGGTTTCGAAGAAATTGTTTGGATTAATATTCAAGTGCATCAATTATGTTTGTAGAAAGCTTTATGTAGTAAGTATACTAATAGCTTTCAAGTATTCATCCGATTATAAAATATGTACGTATAGGTTTTTAGAACAATGAATAATCTAACAAATTACTTATTATACCTAATATATTACCTAAATAGTCAAATATAATTTACTTTAGTTTAAATAGTTTTTCAAGATTTTAAAAATCTCGTTGTTTTATATTCTTATTTAATTGTGATAAGAAGGTTGTATTATATAATTATTATGTTATGAACTTTTAGTTCACAAGCTGGTAAATACAATTTATTTTTGATTTGTCAAATATTATTATTAGTGTTTCATTTATTGTGTTTATAATATAATAGACGGTCTCCTTACATCTTTAGTGTTTTGAATTTACTATTGAATCAAAAGAAATATTTAAATGCGATTTGAAATCAGGCCAATGCAATGTCAAAGATACATACGTCGAACAGCAGATATATTATTTAACTAACAAAATAAATAATGTATGGTGGCCGAGCGGACTATGGCGAAGGTTGCGACGCACACCGTCGCCGGTTCGAACTCGGCCACGGGCGCCATTTTTCTTCGGGCAGTCACGGTGTCCGGAGAGAGAGAGGCCGCCATCCCCCACCCGGGCACAGCAGATACCTACAGGTGCCCACTTGAAAAATCTACAAGAACAAACCGACATGTGTTCAAAATCTATACAGTACCCTCCCCACAGTTCCACAGGCTAATGACCTCAGTTGTCGAAGCCTCGGGCGTCGTTCATAACCACATACTTAAAAAAAAAAGGTTGTCGTTCAAAACCGCACACTATAATACCTTAACCCCGCATATTTCCCCCAAATCAAACCGTTCAATACCACACACATTGATACATAGGTATCAATAACGTATATATTTATCTAAAATAATATTATCATTTAGTATCGGAAACCAATTAATCATATTTAATCATGATCAAAAAAAATTTCATAGTTATCATAGTCAACTTAGGCATGCATTTTATGTTCCACATCCTACAATATTTCATTCGGTAAGAACATGAATTCAAAATAATAAATATATTTTGAGTTATTATTAATTTATTTTTGTTTATTTTATTTTTTTAGATAGATGTGTTATAAGCTTGTATCTACTTAATAAAGAAGGTATTTGTTGCCTGTCGGTAATGTTGTCTAAGTTGTTTGACCAGTTAGAATAACACTAACGATAGGCATTGTTACTGTAATAACAAATTATAAAATAAATTAATCTAAAAATTAAAAGTAAGGTTTGCATGCAGTTTTCTTAAGTTGATTTTACTTTATTACATTGTAGAAACACCAAATTTTAGTACGAATAACTTATAAGAAACCTTGTGTTTAATTTGAATAATATTATGCGGTTTTAACTAAAAAATAATATTATTCGTGATTTTGTTTAATTTAATCAAAATTCTAACCTTAAACACTTATAAAAAAAAATTTTACAACAACAACTACTTAGTGTTGCGTACATATTTCCGTTTTCCTTAATATTTTTAGTTAAATGTAGGTAACCAACTGGATCAATTTTTCTACAAGAAACTACTATCAAAGTTGAACATTGAAGATATATTGTTCTGCTCTAAAACGTGATGAGGACCCCCCCCCCACACACACACACACAAAAAATTAAAATAGCCACCCCTCAAGTTTAATGTTACATTTTTTCCAACTATCAGTGTTCGGACTTATCTAGATAAATTTATCTAGATAATTATTTGTTCATCTTTTATCTTATATAGATAAATAGTTACAAGGTATCTAAACACTAAACGTTCATCTTAGATAATTTTTTACTTATTTAAAAAATTCATCTAGATTTTTTATTGATAAAAATTGCGAAATTGTACAAACGAATTTTAAATATTTATACAGATTCTCAAACCAAGTTTATGGTTTATAAATAATGTAATTATTTTTATTTATTTTATTATTATTATTATGTTTCTGTGCCCAACTATAATATACCTAAATTTAAAACCCATTTAAAAAAAATTGTATCTTTTTTTTTATCTAGACAAATAAGTATTCATTCTTATCTTTATCTAGATAAAAATGAGTTAAGTTATCTTTTATATCTATCTATAGATACATTTGAGTTCTATTATCTATATCTTTATCTAGATAAAAAAATACTTTTCTAATCCAAACACTGCTAATTCTAATATTGATTCTAGGTATAGCTATTTCGAGTTGCGTAATACCTACTTAGTATTAATAATACTTGTGATTAACAATTAACAAGACGTTTCAAAACATGATGGAGAATCAAAATCATTTAAACTCTCTGAAAATAAACAATATTGAATAACTGTTTTCATAACGTATTGATTATAAAGAACTGATTGTCTGAAATTAATAAAACACATAAAATTACATAAATATATACAAAAAAAAAAATCTGTGCTTATATATTTTTTAGATTTTTTGGTTCCTATATGAACTATTTATTAGAAATCTTGTTTTACATTTTCAATCATTAGCTATAAGATTTGAACATTTTATACATTGTTTACATTTGCAGTAAAATTTCGTGATTTTGGAGAAATTTGTTAACGTTTGAAATTAAAATGCTTAAAAAAAATCGTGCATATATATCATGCGGGTATCACGTCCTCATAATATTATTTATTATATATATTAATGTAATATTTTTAACTTTAATCCTTATGCCTCTCTAATCCCTACTTAAACTTATGTGATCAAAGGTATTTAAATCATTTTTTTGTATTGTTACGTTATTATTCGACGATTAGCTAATGTTAAGTTTAACCATGCATTTTAACTAATGACTACATTTCGGACTTCAGACCACCAATATACAAGTAGATTATCATAATTTATTTATTAAAATCCATCAAAATCAAAATTTTTTTGGCGTAGTCTAATGAAAAGAAAAAAAAGAAAAACTAACATTATCTATACACTGTTGGCTTATAAAATAATCAAATATAACAGTGGCGATGCGAGAAGGTTATTATGAGTGTATTACAGCTAAAATGTTGTGGTGGTTAGATAACTAGTAGGTATTGAGAAAGTGAATTTGATACATTTCATAAAAGATTTAAAATTACCTATATATGTATATATAATTTAGTGGGTAATTAAAATATTTTGTAATCTTTAAATCCAGCTGAGAAAAAAATGAAATATATGTATATGTACTGAGAATCAAACACAAGTTTTCTAGGTGAAAGCCAGCCGCCGGGTGTTCTACCATAACCACTATAGGCCAGTATTAAAGTCATTATATCATGCCTGAGAGATATAAGATGAACGTAAACATTAAACACTGTATTAAATAAATTAAATATTTTGTTATCCTCGTGTACCTCATAATACTCATGTACCTACCATTGGTATATTTTTTTTTATTTATTCTTTTATCAGAATACATATAGGTACAACTCATATGTAATTTCCATTAAAAATGGACTGCAGAGTGACTAATATTTCGAATCGGGAGATGATTGCTTATGTTATAACCCAGATCGCATTTTCCAGTGTACCGTTGATACAGCTATTATATATTACAAAATATATAGGAATCATAGATACGAAAAAAATAATAGATACAAATAGATATAAATCAATCTTTAGATCTTTAAGTGATCAAACGTTTTAAGAAATTTCTTTCGCTTAATAATAATCAATTCGTTTTATTAATTTAATATTCTAGATTTAGTATGAATAAAACCGTTTAAATTGTGTCATAAGTTTATCTCGTGGTCTTAGATAAACATAATATTCTGTATGTTGATATTATTTGTTTGAAGAAAGATAAGTTCAAAACATTTATAGTTACAGTCAGTTAGTAAATAACTCGTTGCATCAATTAATTAATTAATATTTATATTCAAGTTCCTTTCTATCATATAACGATTTCATTGTAAAACAAAGTAAAAAATATTAATTTTTTTACAGGCACTGTATGTTTACATTGAATTGATATTGAATAAATAAGTAGGTAGTGAGATTGGGGTAAGACGAAGTCGATGGAAATTGTAAGTAGGTCAGTCGTAATATTCATATAGTTGGTTATATATTAATTTTTTAAAATTGCAACTATATGTTATTTTGGCCTCTTTATATTTGTAATATATATAATTTTTATTTAGCATTTTTCGTATTTTTACCTATAGGTATTTTTTACATTGTCTTAATTCATTTTTTTTCATTATTTTTAAATACAACATATAAATGTTGTACATTTAAACTATAAAACATTATATTAAAATTGTAAACATTTAAGCATTTAAAACAGGGGTTTGGATGTTGGGTACATGACTTTGCTCATTCGTATTCTAATTATTTGTATTCTTGTCTCCAAAAAGGTATTCAACCGGATTGGTCGTTGTTTCATAATATTAACTAATTTACATTTGATAGTAAAAAAAGTAAAATAGATTATTGAAAATTGTATGATGATAAAATATAGAATATCGAACGATTTTAATAATTTTTTAGAGTTTTTAACACATTTTCTACTGTTTTAAGTAATATAAATACCATATCAGCTATAGTCACTATTCATCGGTAACATAAACATAATATTCTAATGCAGCGTTTCTCAACCTGCAGTGGTACGCGGAAAGCTCATAGGTGGTACGCTAAGAACATCTCCCTTTACAAAAAAAAAAAAATGGAATGGATCGTTCACATTAGAAATTATTTGGTATATTTGATATATTTAATAATAATATAAATAATAATTGTACATATTTAATTTTCTTTTTATGCATTAAATGCTTATATTATTATCATCATTTTGTAGTTTCTAATACAATTAAATTCCCTATACATGTAAAACAAAATGTTTGATAAGCAAAAAAACGTTATTTGGTCTAAAGTGGTACATAAACATTTTTAAATTGTGAAGGTGGTACGCGGATATAAAAAGGTTGAGAACTGCTGTTCTAATAAGGAATTTGTATGTGAATATTATTTGTTTGAAGAAGGTATAAGTTTATGTAATGGGTATATAATGACATGGTTACAATAAGATTAAGTTCATTACTCACTTTTCCAATTAACTAATTAATTTATATAATAGTAATTGGTATAATATTTATATTTATACTCAAGTACTTTCCTATCATAATGTTTCATTCCTATATCGTTATAAATAGGTATAGGTACTTTTAAAAGGAAACTACTATTTTAAGTGATTATCAGATTACTTTTGAGTGTTTTTTAGCTAATAATTTTTTCAATAAAATATCGTTAATTATTCATTTATATTCATTTCACATTTTATTCCAACAAGACGTATAGTATTATAATTTTATTATTTTATTAAACAAAATGATTGTTACAAAGCATACTCTTCGACTTCTAGTAAATATTATTTTAGATTCCTTTTTTAAAATTTTAATTTTAATTTTAATGATGTTTGTAATCGTAGGTCGGAGTATTAGTCATTTATTGCTGTATTGAAACCACTGTTGGTGGATCAATTCGTGGTGTATTGAATGAGGACGAACCGGTAATTAAACTTAAAATACCTTTGCCGGGTTGCACGGACAATCACTAAACATTTAATGAATCAATAGAAACTAATGGTCCATCATTAAGTGGACCGTGATTGGTCATTAAATTTAAATTGAACCATTACATAGACATACATACATTTATTAACATAGATTTTCCATGCAACCCGGCACTATCATATATTGTATATCATTGAAATAATTTGCTACTATAATTTACTATTGGAAACCATTGTACTTTTGAGTATTAAATATAAATTTAAAAATATTTTTGAGACCAACAATAATTTAGTCTCTTACATTTTAATATTCTTATTAAACTACATAAAATACTATTTTTTATATGACTAGGTAGGTATTTATAATATTGGCATCTATTATTTTAAACAAATCTTTATACTAATTAAGTTCTTTAATAAATGTATATTATAATAATCAACTAACCAGATTAGAATAAGATTTTCATAATAATATACTAACATCAATACCAAAATATAAATATAAAATGGGTTTAGATATTTAATTCCATACGCATATACCAAATAAAACCTGACACGTAAAACGTATTATGAGTTTATGACAATGATAACAATAGATAACAATGAAGGTGTTTCAGTAATAGGATGACTATATTATAATAATATTATGATCTATATGACTATAAGATATTACTGTCATATTAAAATATGACAGTATTTTTATGCATAAGATGTTACTTATGTACAACAAAATGAAAAATTACTTTTTACTTTTGTACGTATTTTTCCCATATTTTATTTTATTTTTAGTAATTTATTAATGTCATTGATTTTTGTTTTATATCCTCGTCACTCGATATAGTATCAAATACAATCACTGATCTATGTATATCACAAAACAGAATTCATCAGTTATTTATCTTTCATAAGTTCATAACACATTTTTAGTGCACATTATCTCTTAAAGAAATAATTGAATGAGTAGGTGTCAATTTAGAATATAATTATTGCGGCCGAAGATATTATAACCTTGAGATGAATGATTTAGTTTCTATTGATGTTTGTATAGTTATTTAGGCAACAAGCTACCTACATTATCAAGTAGGTACTCAGCTATAGTTAATAATTTGTATGAGAAAAAAATATTTTTGTGGTTTTGCAAGAATATTTCTTATAGTTACCTATATACCAACAACATGCTGCAGCGGCATACTTGTGCGTTAGCTGTATATCTATTAACTATACTCATAAATTGTACAGGGTGTAATAGAAATGACTGATAGATGTAACTAACTGTGTAATGACTTTTATTTGTAATGAATTTTTCTTTTTTTTTTCTTTGTACACATATTATATACAGGCCTGAGGGTGTAAGAGATAAAAATAAAAATTGATACTGTCTAGTTAAACGTATGACAAACATTATGACAAATATACGGATTATAATTAATATATTAATATATCTATAGATACATTTTAGGAATATACTTATGCCTAAAAAGAATATTTTGAAATAAGTTATTACGTTTCAAATGAATTTAGGTAGATAGGTAGGTATACTCTAAAAATAAACTACTTGACTTGAACAAACGTTTTTAGAATTCAAATTTGACTAAAAATTAGATTTGCAAATAGGCTATTTTGAATTTATCCAAAAAAAATTTAATTTTCAGTATTAAAAAATTAAAATGTTTAATATTGATTATAACAAAAGTTATTTAATTTTTCAGGTCTTTCTGTTACACCCTGTAAATATTCTATGGCATTATTATTATTTTTAATTATATATGTATAAAAATATGTAATATTCGTGAATAAAAATTAATATATACATAACACTTTGTAACATTAAACAGCTAATCATGTACACCATGTGTATAATATATTTTATTATATTTATTATTTTTATTATGTTAGGTAGGTAATATTATCGTAATTAGTAGGTATATGCACATACTTGTACAAAATACGAATAATACGAATACACATACTTATACGAAATAGCAGCGGCAATAATTGGTTGTTGTTTTTTTATAGCTCGAATTCAGCCTATCCTCGAAATGTAAATTGAGTTTATTGATTATTCATTTAATAATAAGTTAATTTAATTTTAATTCATAACAAGTTTATCCACAATCATCATTTAAATTAAAAATTTAACTATTCTGGACGGAGTATTGTCCAAGGTAAACCGTCGACATTTAGTTTATACAGTGTAGAACTAGATTGAACAATTTTCAGTGTTAATATATTCGTGGCACGGTACCGACCAGATTGCGTTTATCTTCTACTTAGCGTGTTGGAGATAATTATTTTATGTTTATACATAAATACTAAATTTTGAACAGTATGGTAAAACAGCTATATTTCGTGTAGATAGGTAGTATAACTGATTTATAAACAAAAACATTGTAACGGAAATACTATGTACATTTTACAATTACAACTGTAAGTGATAATAATTAATAAAAATAGTGGGATAAATAAAAAAAACATTTGTTCATTAGGTATTAATGATAATCCTAAGTACATTACATAATTATTATGGAATACCGATTGTATCAGTGTACCTACTGAGTGTACCTCCATGTGGTTTACAAACAAACGCCTGTAACACAGATTAACGAGGAAACATGGTGGTCCACATTGACTAAAATCAAAACTAATCAAATTTGTTTAACAACAGACTCCTGATACAACTTTATCTCCCAGTCAGACCGAGCAGAGCAGCGATCCCACAATGTCCGAAACTACTGTCTCGCCAACCAATAAGACAGGAAGACCGAAAATCCATCGTCGTACAAGTATGATGCCGCATAAGAAAACGACTACAACTACGGAAATTTCACCAACGGTGGGCTAAATATTGACGAAGATATAAGATTGCTGCAAGACATCTATAATAATATAAAAACATTAAGACGATATGTTACTGCGAATTTATATAAATTAAACCACATTGACTTTACTCAAGAATAAAATAAAAAATTACGAGCACTTATATATTTTGCGCATGTACCTATATGCTACACAGTCAATCCATAAAAAGTTATCCTACTTTCAGTACTTTGTCTTATTTCCTTGATCCAAAAATAGTTTAAACACTTGCAGGACCAAATATACTGCATATCAATATTATTGTACCGTGTGTTTGTATAGGTTTCTATATTAAAAGGACGTGATACCCGCATGTTGTCTCCGTCTTACAAGTGCATAACATACCAAATTTATACTTGGAAGTTGTCCAAAAAAAATCCTTGTTAAATACTCAACTTAAATATATTATGGTTGATACCAGTGGCGTAATTTCGGGGAGGGGTAAGGGAGCACTTGCCCCCCCCCCCCCAGAAATGTTTGTGGAAGCAAAATTATCATTTTGCCCCTCCAAATAATCCACATTTAAAAAGTATTCTTAACGAGACTGTTAACATAATATTAAAATATTTTTTTCCTCAAATGACTTTATAAAAGTTTATATTTATTTTAGATTTTTCTTGTTGAATGACATTATGTTGACGTATTGTTGTGTTATTGTTATCGCAATAATCGCATTATTCGTGACTATTATTATCCGTTATTCGTGAACACGTTATTATCTTGAAATCGCGATTATGAATACAGGAACGGCCAAACTGGAGGTTAATTTGTTTGCCCCCCCCCCTCTCCTAGATTTTTATCCAGTTACGCCACTGGTTGATACATATTTTATACACTATACAGTATACATGTATAGGCTACAGTACTCAATAGAAATTATACTATAAACAATATTGAATGATGAGTAAACTACGGTTAAAGACCTCGACAAGTCGACAATATTTAATTTCCCTTGATTTTTGACTTATCAAGGTTCTTCTGTGTAATATAAGCATCCAGAGCCCGATCTGGTGATTTGGGAAGAGGAAAGGTTTTCATAAGCCTGTATATTATAAAACATTATGTTCTTATAGGATTTACGCTCTCCAAATTAGATTCTGAGCGAACCGGGGAATGTTTTTTGAAATTATGTATACCAATCTGTTTTTTTTTCTGTCATTCAGTCAGAAACAGGAAATTTTCTTCAATCTTCAACTGTGGGTATAGATTCAAGTTGCTAATTTTATTTTATCAAAAAAGGAAAATCTAGGACTTTTATTAATAATCTGGAAAAAATTGTGGGAAAACGGAACCCGTGACACTGCATGGTGATAACATAGATTTTGTAATTAATTGTCGGAATTCACAATGGAATCACCATAGAAATTTAAAATGATCACCATTAGAATCATTAAAATTCCAGACATTACATAATTAAATAATTATCAAAATATTTTGACTCTTGAGCTATTTATAGATATTTTTGATATTTTTGATTTATTTTCTCGTCAAAAATAATAATTATCGTATAGAATAATTAAACGATGCACGGTCTTTAGAAATAGTGTTGATTCGCCAATCTCCTCAGGTCAAAATCATTTTTCCGTACACAATGTGGTTTATCATTGAATTGTAATTTAAAACATCCATTTAATTACAGTAGATTAGTCAATGACTATATACTTGGTTTTTAAAAATTATAAATTTAAACTAAACACAACATAATATATTATATTATAACATTCAATTATTTTGTATTCCTTTATAATGCTACTAAATATATTTTTTATTACATGTCACTATTTATTTGAGACTATTACCTACTTATAACGATAAAGGTGTGTATTCTGTAATACTATTAACTTTATAATCCCTATAAAAAGTAAACTAATATTTAAAATATATTATAAACACAAATTCATCTACATTAAAATTGTCCTGAAACAACCAAAATAACATGTATGATAAGATAAATAGACGTCTTACACAATAAACTGTATATACTATAAATATATATATATATTATAGATTCATAACAAAGCATTAAGTGTGCGTTAAAAAAAAAACAATTTTACACTAAATTGTTTTTAAGTAAAATTAAGTTAAAAACCTAAAAATAAATAATCATCGCAAAATGTGTTGTAACATAGGATGGTCAATAATAACAATTATTGTTATCTTATTATTTATTTGTACAACTAAAGGGTGCCACTCCAAAACTGGGATGCATTAAAGTAATTGCAGTTTATCATAATTCATAATATAGTCATAATTATCTGGTAAATAACAAATGTGATATTATTATCTAAGTGTATTTCTCTGAAAATCGTATACATTTGAACGATGATCTAAATTTACAAACACACTTCATGACACAGTTTATCGGTTTATCGTTTTATAAACGACTATACGACATATAGCCACATAGGAAATATAACAATATTTTATAAAGCGTTTTATAATAATTGATTAATACATAAGTATTTGCTCAGTAATTAAATTTCCTATATCGAACAATTTTCATGGACAACGATTGTCGATCAACCATTTGGTAAAATACGTTTTAACAATGTAACATGTAAGAACTTTTGAAGTTAAAGTTAACACAGAAATGAAACATATTAGGATATTATTCAAAACATTCCATAGCAATGGTTTAAAGACCTACAAGGATACTATGAACAACACGCACAGTTTTAATCGACCATAATTAATACTATTTATTATTATTACATATAAATATATATATTTGAATGGCACCCTCCAACGAGTATTTTTCAGCAACATGATGAAACATCTCACTAATAACGATTTTAGCAGATCATCTATTGTTTGTTCAGTGGTAGTAACCATTGTCTGCAAGTTCTTCATTGTCAATAATTGGTTTCCGGTCGTCTTCGGTTTTCACTCGTTTTCTAGACTTGTTTATAGCTCCCCAAGGTGTCTTACCCGCTTCAGAAGACGAAAGCAATACTGAATAAGATGTCACGTCATTTTCTTTGCTATGGTGCATTCCGTATAAGAAGTAAATCAAAAGACCTATAAATATTAGTTAAAAATGTTAGCAAATATTATAAAATATTAAAATATTATACAAATGTACAAAGCGGCATTTTTAACTTACCTATAACCATCCATATGAAAAACCGTATCCAAGTAAGCAAATTAAGGTTAGTCATCAACACGATATTACATACAATGCTAAGCGATGGTATTAGAGGTACATGGGGTACCATAAATGGTAGCTCTGTTGAATTTTGTTCATGGGCTTCAATCAGAAATTGACCTGAAACACATAATGTTTGTAATTAATATATTATATTTGTTGTTGTTTTCAGAGCTGTTAAACCTATTGTTTTTTTCATAAATTAAAAGTGTTTAAATATTAATGGAAATAATTGATATTTTTAAAAATATATAAATACTAATATAGTAATATGCGAACAAACAAAATTAAAATGTATTTTTAAAAACCCTCTTACGGTTAAATGGTTTACTCTTTAATTATAATATATTGGGATGTGAATGATCTAAAATAATTATTAATGAAATATATATATTATACATATTATATTCAGTAATATTTACCTAATATATACAATATATGTATTATTATATAAATTATATTTTACTTATCTCATAGCTATCTATTTTATACGTACATATAATTAAATCGATGCCCAACGCTGTTAATACAATTCCATCGATCCAACTCACATGTTGAATATTAAACCAGTATTGGATATAAACGCACAAGACGACGGTGGAACTTGTAAACCAACCAATACTTACGCAAACTATGTAACCAGGTTCAAATTCTCCAAAAAAAGGTTCTAGAAACTTATAGGATGGTTTTAAACGTCCTCCCATGTCCATTTCAAAAGACTAAAAATAGTAAATCAATAATAATAGGGTTAATTCATAACTGTACTACATTACCCTGAATAAATTTAAAACTATATTATAATAATATGTGTATATGCTTACGTCTGCCTGTGAAGTAGGAAGTTCTAAGAGACTACTAGAATCCCGTACTAGACCACGGTTGGTAGGACGGTATCTTAATATTATTACTGAAGCACTGACAATAGTATAAGCCAACAATGTACCGATTGACATAAATTCAACTAATTTTTCCAAATCGAAAAATAAGGCTATCAATGCACACAAAAAGGCAGATATAGCCAAATTTATTATTGGTATCTGTAACATACGAATAAATGGAAATTTTTTTTTTTACATATTTCAATATTTGTTACGATTATAATTTAATACAATAGAATATGTTATTAAGCATACAAAGGATGCATCCATGCACGTGTTTTCTCTGTCTTCCAAACTTAAACCATCATATATTTCAGATTCCAACAACCCTTTGATCCTTTTTCTCAACGAATACTGCACCATATACAAAAATCCGCACACCAAACGATGCGTTATTTTTTCCACTTTTTACATCACCCAATCACTTTGCATTAAAATGCCCTATTTCGTAAAAAAATGTCCATTGATCAACATCTCCAATGTATACGCAATCACATCTAACACCATGGGCAACCATGCCTAATGGATACGCATCTAATTAACACATTTTTTCTTCAGGACGTAATCCCTTCTTCAAATGAATATATTATTTAATATTAAAACGAAATAAACAAACACCTACCTAACGGAAAACGAAAAACAAGAAGTGAGAGATGAGTGAGATGACTGTATTTTGACTTCTAACATTGTATACAAAGAAGTACTGTAAATTAAAAACTCCTTTTCTTTGGGGACTTTTATAACTTCAAACGTTGTATACACCAAGTTGTGTACCTACATACAAAAAAATATTTTTTCACAAACCACACGAACATACTATATCATATATCACGCCTCTGTAATTGCACGCAGTACTATATGGCTGCGCACAGGCCAACTGGTAAATATATATAATAGTTCAATTAGGTACCAATATTACATTATTTCAGTTTATGTTTGGTTATCGGCACGCTTTTAAATTAAAAATAATACCTATAAAAAATAAAAATAAGACATACCTGAGTTTTTTTGTTGACTTTGGCTAGGAATTTAAAAACCAATCCATCATCGGCCATTGCATAAATACATCTAGGTAATGAATAAAGAGATCCAAACAAAGTAGTAGTCATTCCACACAATGCTCCGACTGATACTAAATACTTAATCCAGTTCAAGTCTAATCCAGCAAATGCCGCTGGGAATGCTGCATCGGGAACAATGGACCAGTATGGGACCAAGAATGTTAATGCTCCACTCACCAATACGTAGCCTGTAAACAAATCAATAAAATCATTATTAACTGCGAATAGCTATAAAATACTTTCTAGAAGTAAAATTTTGAATAGAATCAAAGCAATGAAAGAAAAGGTACCAAAGATTATAATATTATGTTACATAATTATTATTGATCTGACAGCTACCTATAGTTTTCATAATATAATATTGTATTGAAACTTGGAAAGCATCATTAGTTCCCTATTAGTTAATAATAATTTTATCAAAAATGTACGTTTTTAAATTA
Source organism: Metopolophium dirhodum (assembly GCF_019925205.1). NCBI lineage: Eukaryota > Metazoa > Arthropoda > Insecta > Hemiptera > Aphididae > Metopolophium > Metopolophium dirhodum. The sequence continues at coordinate 6,435,644 of NC_083561.1, read as the reverse complement.
TTATTTTAAAATTGAATAAAACTAAACCTATTATACATTATATTATATACGGTACACACATGTGCGTATGTATACAATACATAATATTACATGCATATATTATATTATATACCTATACCGTAGTACACTAGTACCTATATCCACAAAAACAGGGTACACTCTAAAACTCATTTGCTTATATGTTACTCAGTACCCTGCACACATTTTTGAATTCATTTAGCGGGCCACGAAAACTAACTATTGGATCATATAAGTTCCTATAGCTTGCAATATTATTTAACTCTTGTATTTTTTGCGCACACGCAACAACTTGACATTTTCTGTATGCTCTGTTTTCGTGCGCGGGCATACGGTATTATCTAAATAAATCGGGTACTATAGCAAATGTTTGCAATACCAAATTGGTAGGCCAATACATACCTGTGCAA